>NC_064622.1:149854177-150479177 GCF_023898315.1 Schistocerca nitens
ATTCATTTGCATTTATCCATGAAAGCGTTCGCTAGGTAACAAGGCTTACGAATTTACTTGCCTTGCTGGAAAAGATTACAGCGCATTGTTTCTGATTGATTGTAGTTGGCACGAAACTGCATACAGTTCGGGTATTCAGTCTTGTATATTCCAAGTTTGGATTCCGTAGAAATTTTGGAACACGTGAGGCAATACTGACCTTACGACTTATCTTAGAAGAAAGATTAAGGAAAGGGAAACCTACGTTTCTAGCATTTGTAGACTTAGAGAAAGCTTCTGACAATGTTGACTGGAATACTCTCTTTCAAATTCTAAAGGTGGCAGGGTTAAAATACAGGGAGCGAAAAGCTATTTACAATTTGTACAGAAACCAGATGGCAGTTATAAGAGTCGAGGGACATGAAAGGGAAGAAGTGGTTGGGAAGGGAGTGAGACAGGGTTGTAGCCTCCCCCCGATGTTATTCAATCTGTATATTGAGCAAGCAGTAAAGGAAACAAAAGAAAAATTCGGAGTACCTATTAAAATCCATGGAGAATAAATAAAAACTTTGAGGTTTGCCGATGCCATTGTAATTCTGTCAGAGACAGCAAAGGACTTGGAAGAGCAGTTGAATGGAATGGACAGTCTCTTAAAAGGAGGATATAAGATGAACATCAAAAAAAGCAAAACGAGGATAATGGAATGTAGTCGAATTACATCGGGTGATGCTGAGGGAATTAGATTAGGAAATGAGATACTTAAAGTAGTAAAGGAGTTTTGCTATTTGGGGAGCAAAATAACTGATGATGGTCGAAGTAGAGAGGATATAAAATGTAGACTGACAAAGACAAGGAAAGCGTTTCTGAAGAAGAGAAGTTTGTTAACATCGAGTATAGATTTAAGTGTCAGGAAGTCGTTTCTGAAAGTATTTGTATGGAGTGTAGTCATGTATGGAAGTGAAACATGGACGATACATAGTTTGGACAAGAGGAGAATAGAAGATTTCGAAATGTGGTGCTACAGAAGAATGCTGAAGATTAGATGGGTAGATCACATAACTAATGAGGAGGCATTGAATAGAATTGGGGAGACGAGGAGTTTGTGGCACAACTTGACAAGAAGAAGAGACCTGTTGGTAGGACATGTTCTGAGGCATCAAGGGATCAGAATTTTAGCATTGGAGGGCAGTGTGGAGGGTAAAAATCGTAGAGGGAGACCAAGAGATGAATACACTAAGCAGATTCAGAATGTAGTTTGCAGTAAGTACTGGAAGATGAAGAAGCTTGCACAGGATAGAGTAGCATGGAGAGCTGCATCAAACCAGCATCAGGACTGAAGACCACAACAACAGCAACATATTCCAAAATACCGGTGCATTAATATTTCCAGTGAAAGTTATGTTTCGAGTAATAAAAAGAGGCTATCATATGAAAACGAGGCAGATGTAAAAATGTAAGTAAACTGTTCACTATTTCAAAAGTAATTGCCATAATTGTTAATAGATCCATCACACTGTGAGACAAGACGTTCAGTGCCTTTAACGAAAAGTGTTTGCGGCTGCCTTCAGAACCATCATTGTACCCAGTCGTGCACCTCTTCGTCCAAAACAAATCGACGGCCACGAATGTCTTCCTTCAGGGCTCCCAAAATATGGAAATCGCACGGGGAGAGGGCAAGACTGTGGAATATATGTAAGAGCTTCCCAGCGAAAATTCTGCAGCGTTACAGAATCGCCGTTGGTAACATGTGGACCCGCCCGGATCCTCCATTACAGTCCCAATCTCTCCGCCTGCCATTTCCATATTTCCGAAGGCCTGAGGAAAGACATTTATGCCCGCCGATTAGCTTCGGGGTAAGAATTGCATGCCGTTCCGTAGAGAGCCGCAAGCATTTTCCCATGAATGCGTTGACTATCTTGCCTGGGAGTGCGATAAGCGAATTAGCAGTTACGGTGATTTCTTTTGAAATAATTAACGGTTAACGTAATTTTTTCAACTGATCCTTATATATGTGCGAAGACATTCCATAAGTACAGCAATTCGACTGTGAGCCAAGATTTCGCTAGAAAAGAAGAAGATGCGAAATACTGTCTAAAGTTGTAATGCTTTCGGAGAGCGCTTTTGCGAGACGGCAAGCGCGAGGAAATGCATGTGACTACGAGCTTTCTTAAGTTATAATATAATTTTTAAAGTAAAAGCCGTTGATTGTAACGGATGATGATTACGTATTGAGAGGGATGGTACCCGTATTGCAGGGCAGAAGGAGTTACGGCTGAGTACATGGTGGAAATCTGTATGTTTCACCGACAAGCATTCTGTGACCTGACCTGACTAACAGCTTCATTCTCCGGCAGTTCGCTGTTTTTCCTTTCATGTATCAACATCAGATTTTACTGTTAATATTGCGAAAGAATCTCGCCAGAAATCGCAAACCGCCCGCGCAAGAGTTTTAAATACTTTTTATCGACACTCATTACTAGATCCCTAGTGGTAAAAATAAAAAAATAAAAAATAAAAAATAAAAAATAAAAAAATAAACAAATTATTGACCCAGCCTTCTTCTTAGAAATGATTTTTTCTTCCACATTTAATACAAGGACTTATCGGAATAGCGAATATCTTCGAAGTGGCAAACAGAGAAATTTGCAAGATAGTTCCCCTGGGTAAACGTCACATACAGAAAATTGTCTAAATGTGCTCTGATCGATACTGCTTACCTCGATAGGCGAGTTCATCCCAAACCTTGATTAGTGTGTCTGGTGTAATTGTTGCAACAAGGCTATTTCTGAAGTCGGGTAGGTGAACTGGTAGCGGGCCATGTGGCTGATCTATTATGAACCCGCGAAGACAAAAATCACAAGACGTCAGGTCGTGTGTGAACGCGTATCTTATGCAAAACGTAGGATTTAAGTGAGACTGAACGTGGTTTTACAGTCGCCGCACGACCGTTGGGACACAGCATCTCCGAGGTAGCGATGAAGTGGGCATTTTCCCGTACGCCCATTTCACGAGTGAATCGTGAATATCAGGAATCCGGGAAACATCAAATCTCCGACATCCCTACGGCCGGAAAAAGATCCTGCAAGAACGGGGCCAACGACGGCTGAAGAGAATCATTTAACGTGTCGGATGTGCAACTCTTTCGCAAACTGCTGTAGATTTCAATGCTGGGCCATCAACAAGTGTCAGCGATGAACCATTCAACGAAACGTCATCGATATATGCTTCCGGAACCAAAGGCCCAGTCGTATACCCTTGATGACTGCACGACACAAAGCTTTACGCCTCTCCTGGGCCTGTCAACACCGACAATAGACTGTTGATGACTGGAAACATGTTGCCTGGTCGGACGAGTCTCGTTTTAAATTGTATCGAGCGGATGGACGTGTACGATTATCGAGACAACCTCGTGAATCCACGAACCCCGCTTGTCAGCGTTGGGCTGCTAAAGCTGGTGGAGGCTCTGTAAAGGTGTGGAGTGTGTGCAGTTGGAGTGATATGGGAACCCTGATACGTCTGGATATGACTGTGACAGGTGACAGGTACGCTAGCATGTTGTCTGATCACCTGCATCCATTCACGTCCATTGTGCATTCTGGCGGACTTTGGCGATTCCAGCAGGTCAGTGTGACACCTCATTGCTACAGAGTGGCTGCAGGAACACTCTTGTGAGTTGAAACACTGACGCTGTCCACCAAACCTCCCCAAACATTACTGAGCATATTTGGGGTGCCTTGCAACGTGCTGTTCAGAAGAGATCTCCAACCCCTCCTAATCTTCCGGATTTATGGACATCCCAGCGGGATTCATTGTGTGAGTTCCCTCTAGAACTACTTCAGACATTAGTATAGTCCGTGCCACGTCGTGTTGCTGCACTTCTGCGCGCTCACGAGGGCCCTACCCGATATTAGGCAGGTGTAGCAGATTCTTTCGATTTTCAGTGTATATCGAGGGAAAATAATGTTGAATATCCTTTTAAACGGTACTGACCATACCGGCCGGGAAAGTAGAAGCAAATGTCGTTCTGCTTCAGTTAGTACCACAGTCTTACCGGAAATATCATCCGGTAGCAAGTGAGTGTGAAATTTTTCAACTGATAACAAACATTTCGATGAGATTAACATAGGCACACATGAAAGCACTTGCAAAATTCGTAACGAACAAAAAACGGACCGAAAAACCTAGTACCCTTCACCTCACAGCAGACATTGTCATCCAGTTCCGATCTAAGTTTCAAGTCTCTAGGTAGTCAGGAAGTTATTTTAAACACAATTGAAATATACGCAACAGACAGACAAACAGAAAAGCGATGTACCCTCGCCACAGACCCCAAACGAAAACGAGTTAATATTGTATAGTCATGAAGTTCTGAACTATGCTGAAAGTTTCAAGTCTGTCGCTCAGTGGTAAGTTTAAAATCAGCTGCAAAGTTTGTATGTAAGAGACCAACAGACAAGAAAGTAACTTAATAAGAACCTGTTAAAAGTGCTTCACACATAGTGTTCTAGTGCTATATCCGCCAATGTTTATTGCCTGTAGATTGTATTCTCGTGCAATTAGTGTATAATTATTCAATGATAAATATAGTTATGATATTTAATAATTTAGTAGTTGAAAGTTTAACTATCAGCTACAGTTGTCATTCATTGATACCTGGTATAATATTTTATTAAGTGCATTGTTAATTAAGAGTCAGTGATCAATGGACGTAGTTTATATTCCTAAGTTTTATAATTTTCAATCCAAATTTAATACTTCAATTAAATTTGTATGAGAAATTTTGATTTTGGTCGGAAAATGTAAGGGTGTAATGCCCTTATGTATTGTTAGGGCTGGATGTTGACACAAGCAACGGTGGACGATGCTAGGGTATGATGCGCCATTCTCTTTGCCTGGACGTGCGTTGTGAATGGCGGTATGACTGAAAATGTACAGCAGGCTGCTAGTAAGACATCCCTGAATGTAGAGCGAATGCAAAATCTGAGCAGTTTGGCCACACTGTGGCTGCAGTGTACAACACCATGAAGCATGGTATCTAAAACGTAGTTCCCAGCAAGACAGAGAACACAGGTGGATGCGTACACTGAGTGTTGATTAACTACAGCGTCAGCTACGGGGACCGGCGAATTTCAACAGTGTAGCTGGGCAGCTACCAGCCCAGACTAAAAAACACGACACACCAGGAAGGTGGTCGCCAACAGGAAGGAGGTCATCCAGCAATTCATCTGGCAGTCTGAGTTCAAATGTGCTCTGCATGCAAACACCTTCTCAGCCGGACGCCTGCAGTTCTGCATTTGAAGTGTGGAGAAGGTGGTTGGCTGCATCATGTTGTACTGCAAGCGATCTCCCTCTAGAAGTTAGTGGCTGGCGTTGACTGTGTCGTTCAGCGTCACACACACACACACACACCACACACACCTGGATTCTGACAGAGAAAATCTGAGCACAATTTAGAGGAATGGTCTGATTCGAATAGTATTTATGTGAACCATGCTGGCTAGCACTGTAGCCTGGGAACCATAGCATGTTGACGTGCTCAGCCACCACCGTCAAGTATTGGTGCCTTCACAGAGCTTGGTTTTCTCATCCAGTCAGCTTTCTGGATGCCATGGCTCTACTGTAGGATATCCCAACTTTGATTTTCAGAAGTGCTGGCGTATGTATTCTGCGGCGTCATCGTGTTAAATGAATGTTCTTACACTGTGAATGTGGAGACTTACTTCACTGTACTCTGTCATCGCGACGACTTCACCTCTCTCCCCGTGACTTCGTTTCGCTGCATCGATGCTAGGCTGTTCATTACTCCAGACTAGATCATCACGTAGCATTCCTCCCTTCTTTGAAGAAATCTGGCCTTTGGAATTGTATGTATTTACATTCATGTTTTAGTGTTTGAAACAATAATAAGGAAAAATTCATTCATTGGCTGGTCTTTCATCTTAACGCTATTTCCTAATTTTAGCCCAGTCTGTTAGCAGCTGGTGGACTGGAAGCTCGATAGTAGGGATGGTTTTCTGCTTGTAGTACATACAGGTCACACAAAGCAGAGTCAGAAGGAGAACAGCACTTGATACTAGAAACGTGCCGTTCATTCTGGAACACCTGGTCAGCGATGATATCACATCCCTATGCCATTATAAGTTCAGCTAGCGAATGAAGGAGGTCTGGTTTTAGGATGTTGTTCAAGTAGGTTTTGATCTGAGGTGTCAATATGTCTAATGGTTTTTCCAGCCAATACAACAAGGGGTGAGTCAGATTTATTATAGCTGTGCTATGAATAATAAGCTGGAGAGAGAACATAGTGGATTGTACCACTGACTAACATTGCGTTATTTTGCAATTTCAGCTTTGTCATTCCTTTGGATCGATCTTGCTCATAACCATTTAAAATCAATGTCTGTGGAGTAAATATGGTGGTGCAAACTAGTCGTCTGAAAGTATGGATGCCATGCCAGAACATCTGCATGGCACCATACTGCAACTGTTTCACCAAAGAGTAAAGGTATCTCGCACGCCGTGTGTGTTGGTCTGGACTAACTAACTACCACCACATTACAAACAAAAATATAACAACGAAGCCGTAGCCGGCTCGCCTTCATGCTGTTTGTTCTTTGGCATTTTGTCACAATAGAGTGGCGTCTTATTTCTCCGTGAGTTTACCATAGTGAGTTGCTGACTTGCCTCTGTCAGTGGCAGCAGCAGCGCTTATCGATGCTAGGACTGCTGTACCATCTTTGGTGTGACCGCTATATGTGTGTGGCAGTCAGTCGGCTGGGACAGAGAAGCGAGGAAGTCTCCACGGCGCGAGGTAAGGCTGGGGCCGATGGCGGCGTGCATGCGCGGTCGGATTTGTGAGGCGTTAGCTGCGAGAGCTACAAAGTTCGTCGCCCACCGAACCTGGACACTGAAGTTAAGTGCTCAATTAACTTGTTATGAAACCTCAACTGCTGTGACATCTCTTCGTTCATTGCCGGTTGTTGCTTTCTTGGTCCTTCCCGCAAGCAGCAACGTATGGTGTGTTGGAGTCGGCGAAATTTTGCAGCCGTCTTCCTGTATGGTGTTTTTATTGGTTGTTACTTCATTGGGGACATGTTGAAAATGTGTGCCCCGACCGGGACTCGAACCCGGGATCTCCTGCTTACATGGCAGACGGTCTATCCATCTGAGCCACCGCGGGCACAGAGGATAGTGCGTCTGCAGGGACTAATCCCTTGCACGCTCCCCGTGAGATCCACATTCCCAACATGTCCACAACACTACATTCGTAGTGCGCCTAATAGATGTTTGCCCATCATACTCATTACTCGTGGCAGATTAATCTACCAAGTCCCGTACGAGTTCGGGCATAGCGTGTGCGTTCGCACAAGAAGGTCAATGGCCGGGAAGCCATATTTTAACTATGTATGACGGTAGTATCTGTTCCCGAAAGAACAGTTACCGTGGATGACCATGCAGCTTTGCTAGAAATGAAATGATAATTAAATAGACACCCTAGCTGCATACAGGCGTTGATGTACTTCATTGGGGACATGTTGAAAATGTGTGCCCCGACCGGGACTCGAACCCGGGATCACCTGCTTACATGGCAGACGCTCTATCCATCTGAGCCACCGCGGGCACAGAGGATAGTGCGTCTGCAGGGACTAATGATGGGCAAACATCTATTAGGCGCACTACGAATGTAGTGGTGTGGACATGTAGGGAATATGGACCTCACGGGGAGCGTGCAAGGGATTAGTCCCTGCAGACGCACTATCCTCTGTGCCCGCGGTGGCTCAGATGGATAGACCGTCTGCCATGTAAGCAGGAGATTCCGGGTTCGAGTCCCGGTCGGGGCACACATTTTCAACATGTCCCCAATGAAGTACATCAACGCCTGTATGCAGCTAGGGTGTCTATTTAATTATCATTTCATTTCTAGCAAAGCTGCATGGTCATCCACGGTAACTGTTCTTTCGGGAACAGATACTACCGTCATACATGGTTGTTACTTATTAGTGAAGTGCACCAGCGCTATTTTCTGCCTTGTGGCCGTTAACGTTCCAGTTGCCTGCCCTGGTCGTTAGCGTAGTTTTCCGGCAGTGTGTTATTCCTCGCCATGTTGATGCTGTCTGGCAAGGCGTGTAGTTCGACACCCTTGGTGTTGATGATATTTTGAGTGGTTATCGTGCCTTGACAGTATTTAGACGTCAATTTTCAAGACGTAGTGCTGCCAATATCTTCGTCTTTGCTGATATTTTCCGTTGTCGTGCCATTAGTCGGGCGGAAGGGAATTGATTAGGTTGTTGGTCGACCCTTCAGGCGACCCTGGGTTGGGTTTCCATCCGATTATTTAGTCTTACTATTGGCTGCCTGTCTCACCTAAACTTAGAGTTATCTCCTCGGGCCGACCCTTGGAACACTTCTGAGAACCACTGTTCTGTAGTATTAGACTGTGATATTCTTTTAGTCTGAAGTACCGTGCAAGACCTTCAGCCATCCATTAATTTAGTTTGTTTCAATTTTAACATAAGGCCTTCAGCCAACTTAAAACAAGGTTTCAAGATTGCTTTGTTTAAAACTTGTTTTTAAAAAAAGGGAGATTTTCCTCTGTTTGAAATCCTTATTATCCAGGCCTTAAGCCTTGAGTTGTTCTATGTTCAGTATATGGCCTTCAGTGGAACTTTTACACGAAATACACTCCTGGAAATGGAAAAAAGAACACATTGACACCGGTGTGTCAGACCCACCATACTTGCTCCGGACACTGCGAGAGGGCTGTACAAGCAATGATCACACGCACGGCACAGCGGACACACCAGGACCCGCGGTGTTGGCCGTCGAATGGCGCTAGCTGCGCAGCATTTGTGCACCGCCGCCGTCAGTGTCAGCCAGTTTGCCGTGGCATACGGAGCTCCATCGCAGTCTTTAACACTGGTAGCATGCCGCGACAGCGTGGACGTGAACCGTATGTGCAGTTGACGGACTTTGAGCGAGGGTGTATAGTGGGCATGCGGGAGGACGGGTGGACGTACCGCCGAATTGCTCAACACGTGGGGCGTGAGGTCTCCACAGTACATCGATGTTGTCGCCAGTGGTCGGCGGAAGGTGCACGTGCCCGTCGACCTGGGACCGGACCGCAGCGACGCACGGATGCACGCCAAGACCGTAGGATCCTACGCAGTGCCGTAGGGGACCGCACCGCCACTTCCCAGCAAATTAGGGACACTGTTGCTCCTGGGGTATCGGCGAGGACCATTCGCAACCGTCTCCATGAAGCTGGGCTACGGTCCCTCACACCGTTAGGCCGTCTTCCGCTCACGCCCCAACATCGTGCAGCCCGCCTCCAGTGGTGTCGCGACAGGCGTGAATGGAGGGACGAATGGAGACGTGTCGTCTTCAGCGATGAGAGTCGCTTCTGCCTTGGTGCCAATGATGGTCGTATGCGTGTTTGGCGCCGTGCAGGTGAGCGCCACAATCAGGACTGCATACGACCGAGGCACACAGGGCCAACACCCGGCATCATGGTGTGGGGAGCGATCTCCTACACTGGCCGTACACCACTGGTGATCGTCGAGGGGACACTGAATAGTGCACGGTACATCCAAACCGTCATCGAACCCATCGTTCTACCATTCCTAGACCGGCAAGGGAACTTGCTGTTCCAACAGGACAATGCACGTCCGCATGTATCCCGTGCCACCCAACGTGCTCTAGAAGGTGTAAGTCAACTACCCTGGCCAGCAAGATCTCCGGATCTGTCCCCCATTGAGCATGTGTGGGACTGGATGAAGCGTCGTCTCACGCGGTCTGCACGTCCAGCACGAACGCTGGTCCAACTGAGGCGCCAGGTGGAAATGGCATGGCAAGCCGTTCCACAGGACTACATCCAGCATCTCTACGATCGTCTCCATGGGAGAATAGCAGCCTGCATTGCTGCGAAAGGTGGATATACACTGTACTAGTGCCGACATTGTGCATGCTCTGTTGCCTGTGTCTATGTGCCTGTGGTTCTGTCAGTGTGATCATGTGATGTATCTGACCCCAGGAATGTGTCAATAAAGTTTCCCCTTCCTGGGACAATGAATTCACGGTGTTCTTATTTCAATTTCCAGGAGTGTATTTTAAGATAAGGCCTTCAACCGTCTCCGATTAAAATTTGAAAATTCACTTTTTTTAAAACCTTTTAAAATTTTCCTCTTTATCCGAAATTGTTGTTATCCAGGCCCTAGGCCCTTAGTTCTTCTGCGTCCAGTGTGTGACCTTCAGCCGAGTATTTACATAATTTTTTTTTATAGTAAGGCCTTCATCAACGTGTATTCCTTAAAGCAATTGTAATAACTAGTGTTCTGGCTTTCAGCCGTATTGTTTCAAATCCTTTTAAGGGCATGTGTGACAATGTGTTTTTAGGAAAATAAAGTTTGTGTGTTTTGTCCAACTTTTTCACAACCACAACCATAACCTGGTCCGCTCTGTCCTGCGAAAACTCTAGATTTCAACAACAAATGGAAATATATATTTCTGTACACTATTAATTTGTATCACCTCCATTAAAATTAGGTAATGATCTAAATGTAACTTATTTTTGTTCAAAGATTTTCCGCATATCTCATAAGACTTGATCTGAGTACATGAGGCATTCTGAGTGTTAAAAAAAAATGGCTCTGAGCACTATGGGACTTAACATCTGAGGTCATCAGTCCCCTAGAACTTAGAACTACTTAAACCTAACCAACCTAAGGACATCACACACATCCATGCCCGAGGTGGATTCGAACCTGCGACCGTAGCAGTCGCGCTGTTCCCGACTGAAGCGCCTAGAACCACTCGTCCACCGCGGCCGGCTCTGAGTGTTAGCTCCTGTCTCTTTCTTAATAGTGATGTGGTAATAAATTAAAGCGACATACACGCTTTTTTCTTATTTTTACACGGACATGTTTTGATGTAGTTACAGCATCTGCAGCATGCTTTTTATTTCGTTTCTTTCTAACACATGCGTTGGTTTTTGGACTTTCACAGCTTGTTAATAAGAAATAAAACAAAAAAACCACCGACGGTGCTGGAACGCAAACGTTCACTTTCAGCGTGGGTAACGACACTGGCATGTCTGGTTAAGTGCCTAAGATATATCTAAAAGGCTTAACGTATACATGGACAATGGCTACTTCACATTTACAAGTGGGATTTCATCTCTGACTTGACATGGCTCTTCACAAGTTTCATTGGTCTATAGGGGCTTGCTAACGTGACACATTGGCCAATCCTACATTCAGCATGTTGTCCACTCAAGCACTTTTTTATTTGTCTTTTTCACTCGTTTGTACATGTCCCACAATTTTTTTGAAAATTTCTGCAATGATTCCCCATCCTCCCCCCTCTTAGATTTAATAACTTCCAAAGGTGATAGCAGCTTTCTATATATAAACCTCATATGCCAAGAGCCAATGCTGTCTTGACGAATCTAAATTGTGCACAGCTATGACATAGTGTAGGTAAATATTTCAATTATTGTGATGACTATTTACATAATAGGCCAAAATTTTACCAGAAGCATAATGAAAGCATTTCATTCTCCCTTTTGCCTCAGGGCGGAAGAGAATAGTTCTTATCTTCTGGATTCACAATACACTTCATGGTAGAACACGTACTTCGCCTCACCCACCAGGCATAATTCGCCCACGTGTAAACATACATCATCCGACGAACCTCCCAGATTTGTGGCAGCTTACAAGTTATCAATAAATGCTAATACTTGGGGTCGTTAGACTAGCTGCAGCCGAATTCAACTGATGGGTGGGTATTCGGGACAAAACGTTCGTTTGTATTCCTCCAGCTAGTTCACTCTGTATACTCACATTGTCTGTCATCAAAGTATATACTTGCCTTAACAAAGCAGCGTTACCATCCATCAGCTCAGTTACCTGTTTCACGAAAGATGCAATCGCTTCCTAAGTCGCCATCGCGTCTTTGTGACCCTGGCATCCGTGCAGACTCTTTTCACCAAAAATAAAATGCACTTGAAGTACGCAAAAATTTAAGGAAACAAAGATAGCCACCACAACCACTCAGACATAACAACTACCCATTCTACTTTTCACATCTCAGTCCTTACGTTTAGTAGCGAACTACCTTGTTTCTGAACAGTGATGTGCCTCATGCCCATAACGCTGGCAAGTACTGATTGAGTACAAGGTAAATTGTGGCCTGTCAAAATGCACTACTGGCATCTCTCTTTTCATAAATAGTTCTTCCTAGTACTCCCTATAAATAGAACAGGTCTGCAAGTCATACCGCTTTCACAAATTTCACCTGCAGAAAGATACATACACTAGTTCTTCCGGTCATGGCCACGCACAAAACAAAAAAATACTAGAAATAATGTACTGTTGAGACTGCGAACGAGAGCTGGCGATGACATGGATAGATGGATGGATGGCAGCAGCTGACTTTCCTATTAACACTTCTCTGACGCCAGCATGTGGGAAGTCGACTCCAACGATGGTGGAGGAATTGGCTGTTGGTAAGTCAGAATGAGGCGCCGCTTCCTTGGCCTGGACGGGGTTGTGAGCGGGAGTGGTGACGGCAAGGTGCGACAGGCTACTTTTGTGAAACATCAAGTGCTCCTTTATTCTTGTTAGGTACAGAGATAAGATCGGCGCTGGAGTCGAGGCTATTGTCCGTTCATGATGCAGCAGGCTGTGGGAGTGTAAAGTGATGGTGTCAGTGATTGCCTGCCAAGGAGGCAGCGTGTGCAAGCAGCGATGGCTGCTGGTATCAGCAATACTGCAAAAAACTGACGATGGTTACATACTACAGCCAACGTCTTACGGACACTGCAGCAACCACCTTGGCTGCCTTGTGGCTGCAGAGTAAAACACCACCAAGGGCGGTATCCAAAACATAGAATCCAGCACAATCGACGCCGAAGGTGTGGTGGTGTTCAGCAACAATTTGGACACTCAGAACAGTTCACAGCAACACCGGTGGGCAGCTGTCTGTCCAGACTCAAACATATGCACCAGTGGCGGAAGGAAGTCACCAAACAGGTGATCCAGCAGTGAAATGTCACCAAATGATCTGCATACAGTCTTCTGATCAGCTGGTCGGCTACAGTTTCTGGAGTCTTGGTCTGGAGTAGGTGGCTTTCTGTACAATCTTGTACTGCATGTAGGCACCCTGCTGAAGTTAGTGGCTGATGCAGACTCAGTCGTTCAGCATCAAGCACACACGTGGATACTGACTGGGAATATCTGAGCACAAAAGAGAGAGATGATCTGATTCAAGTGGTGTTTGTTTATGTGAGCCACGTTGGTTGTGTGTTCCCTTTGATAGTGCTTTATCCCAGAAACTATAACACGTTGGCGTGGTCGGCCACCACTGTTACGTAGTGGTCACTTCATACAGCCTGGTTTTCTCACGCAGTCAGATTTTCTGGACTCTTTACCTCTGCTGTAGAATATCCCAAATTCGGCTTACAGAAGCAATGGCGGATATATTTCGCGGGATCTGCGCACTGAATTTGAGCTCTTACACTGTGAATGTGGCTTCTTACTCGATTGTGCCCTGTCATCAGGACAACACCACCTCTACCCCACTTTGCTGCATCGATGCTAGGCAATTCATTACTCCAGCCTAGGTTGTGGCGCAGCAGTATTTCCATCTATGTCTACATCTATAATCTACAAACCACCGTGAGGTGCCTGGAGGAGGCTACGTCCCACTGTACCAGTTACTAGGGTTTCTTCCCATTACATTCACGTATGCAGCGCAGGTAGAATGATTGTTTGAATGCCTCTGTGCGTGCAGTAGTTATTCTGATCTTATCCTCATGATACCTATGTGAGGGATACATAGGGGATTGTAGTATATTCCTACAGTTGTCATTTAAAGCTGTTTCTGGAAACTTTGTTAATAGATTTTCTTGGGATACTTGATGCCTATCTGCAAGAGTCTGCCAGCCTGTGTGATCATTCCATTTCACATTCAAACAGTGTGTTACCCCCAGATACACTCCTGGAAATGGAAAAAAGAACACATTGACACCGGTGTGTCAGACCCACCATACTTGCTCCGGACACTGCGAGAGGGCTGTACAAGCAATGATCACACGCACGGCACAGCGGACACACCAGGACCCGCGGTGTTGGCCGTCGAATGGCGCTAGCTGCGCAGCATTTGTGCACCGCCGCCGTCAGTGTCAGCCAGTTTGCCGTGGCATACGGAGCTCCATCGCAGTCTTTAACACTGGTAGCATGCCGCGACAGCGTGGACGTGAACCGTATGTGCAGTTGACGGACTTTGAGCGAGGGCGTATAGTGGGCATGCGGGAGGCCGGGTGGACGTACCGCCGAATTGCTCAACACGTGGGGCGTGAGGTCTCCACAGTACATCGATGTTGTCGCCAGTGGTCGGCGGAAGGTGCACGTGCCCGTCGACCTGGGACCGGACCGCAGCGACGCACGGATGCACGCCAAGACCGTAGGATCCTACGCAGTGCCGTAGGGGACCGCACCGCCACTTCCCAGCAAATTAGGGACACTGTTGCTCCTGGGGTATCGGCGAGGACCATTCGCAACCGTCTCCATGAAGCTGGGCTACGGTCCCGCACACCGTTAGGCCGTCTTCCGCTCACGCCCCAACATCGTGCAGCCCGCCTCCAGTGGTGTCGCGACAGGCGTGAATGGAGGGACGAATGGAGACGTGTCGTCTTCAGCGATGAGAGTCGCTTCTGCCTTGGTGCCAATGATGGTCGTATGCGTGTTTGGCGCCGTGCAGGTGAGCGCCACAATCAGGACTGCATACGACCGAGGCACACAGGGCCAACACCCGGCATCATGGTGTGGGGAGCGATCTCCTACACTGGCCGTACACCACTGGTGATCGTCGAGGGGACACTGAATAGTGCACGGTACATCCAAACCGTCATCGAACCCATCGTTCTACCATTCCTAGACCGGCAAGGGAACTTGCTGTTCCAACAGGACAATGCACGTCCGCATGTATCCCGTGCCACCCAACGTGCTCTAGAAGGTGTAAGTCAACTACCCTGGCCAGCAAGATCTCCGGATCTGTCCCCCATTGAGCATGTTTGGGACTGGATGAAGCGTCGTCTCACGCGGTCTGCACGTCCAGCACGAACGCTGGTCCAACTGAGGCGCCAGGTGGAAATGGCATGGCAAGCCGTTCCACAGGACTACATCCAGCATCTCTACGATCGTCTCCATGGGAGAATAGCAGCCTGCATTGCTGCGAAAGGTGGATATACACTGTACTAGTGCCGACATTGTGCATGCTCTGTTGCCTGTGTCTATGTGCCTGTGGTTCTGTCAGTGTGATCATGTGATGTATCTGACCCCAGGAATGTGTCAATAAAGTTTCCCCTTCCTGGGACAATGAATTCACGGTGTTCTTATTTCAATTTCCAGGAGTGTATTTGTATGAGTTGGTTGATTACAATAGTGTCTTATTGATATTATAGCTACACGATACTGCATTTTTTCGGTTTGCGAAGCGCACAATTTTACATTTCTGAACATTTGAAGCAAATTGCCAATCTATGCACCACTTTTAAATCTTATCAAGATCTGGGTGAGTATTTACACAGCTTCTTTCAGACAGTATTTCATCACAGATAAGAGTATTATCTGCAAAAAGTCTGAGGTTACTATTCATATTGCCTGCAAGCCCCAGCACACTTCCCTGGGGCACACCTAAAGTTACTTCAACATCTGAAGATGTTTCTCAATCCGAGATAACATGCTGTGTCCTTCCTACCAAAAAGTCCTCAAACCAGTCACAAATATTTCTTGATGCGCCATGATATAGTACTTTTGGCAATAAACGTAGGTGTGGTAGTGAGTTAAACGCTAATCGGAAGTCAAGAAATACTTCATTTACCTGACTGTTGATCCAAGGCTTTGAGCATGTCAACTGAGAAAAAGTGCGTGTTGGGTTTCACATGATCGACGTTTTCGGAATCCATGCCGGCTGGCATTCAGAGGGTCATTCTGTTCAAGAAACCTCATTATGTTTGAGCTTAGAATATGTTCTAAGATTCTACAACAAATCGATGTCGAAGATATTTGACGGTAGTTTTGTGGATCACTTCTACTACCCTTCTTGTAGATGGGTGAGACCTGTGCTTTTTTCCAAGAACTGGGCACCTTTTTTTTTGTTCGAGGGATCTACGATAGGATATAGTCAGAAGAGGGGCAAACTCATTCGCAAATTCCGTAAACAATCTGACAGGGATTCCGTCGGGCCTTAGAGCTTTGTTCAGTTTTAACGATTCAGGCACTTCTCAACACCACTAACACTAATACTTTCTTCACTCACCTTTTCAGTGGTACAAGGAATAAATTCGGTCAATTCTTTGTAAAAGAACATTTGAAAACAGAGTTAAGCAATTCAGTTTTTGCTTTGCTACCCTCAATTTCAGTTCCTCTCTCATTCGCTAGGGTAATGGTTATTGTACAAGATATGAATGCAGCATACGCTAAGAGTTTGTAGCTGACGCGAACAAAGCCTCTCAGTATGCACAGCAAACAAAGAGAAGTAATGCACCACTTGTGTATAAGCAATGGCCAAGTTAGGACATAAATGGACCTTCTTTCTACTTTAATTTAAACTTTAATTGTGCACATAATGTTGTTGTTGTGGTCTTCTGTCCTGAGACTGGTTTGATGCAGCTCTCCATGCTACTCTATCCTGTGCAAGCTTCTTCATCTCCCAGTACCTACTGCAACCTACATCCTTCTGAATCTGCTTAGTGTATTCATTTCTTGGTCTCCCCCTACGATTTTTACCCTCCACGCTGCCCTCTAATACTAAATTGGTGATCCCTTAATGCCTCAGAACATGTCCTACCAACCGATCCCTTCTTCTGGTCAACTTGTGCCACAAACTCCTCTTCTCCCCAATCCTTATGTGATCTACCCATCTAATATTCAGCATTCTTCTGTAGCACCACATTTCGAAAGCTTCTATTCTCTTCTTGTCCAAACTATTTACTGTCCATGTTTCACTTCCATACATGGCTACACTCCATACAAATACTTTCAGAAATGACTTCCTGACACTTAAATCTATACTCGATGTTAACAAATTTCTCTTCTTCAGAAACGCTTTCCTTGCCATTGCCAGTCTACATTTTATATCCTCTCTACTTCGACCATCATCAGTTATTTTGCTCCCCAAATAGCAAAACTCCTTTACTACTTTAAGTGTCTCATTTCCTAATCTAATACCCTCAAAATCACCCGACTTAATTCGACTACATTCCATTATCCTCGTTTTGCTTTTGTTGTTGTTCATCTTATATCCTCCCTTCAAGACACCATCCATTCCGTTCGACTGCTCTTCCAAGTCCTTTGCTGTCTCTGACAGAATTACAATGTCATCGGCGAACCTCAAAGTTTTTACTTCTTCCCCATGGATTTTAATACCTACTCCGAATTTTTCTTTTGTTTCCTTTACTGCTTGCTCAATATACAGATTGAATAACATCGGGGAGGGGCTACAACCCTGTCTTACTCCCTTCCCAACCACTGCTTCCCTTTCATGTCCCTCGACTCTTCTAACTGCCATCTGGTTTCTGTACAAATTGTAAATAGCCATTCGCTCCCTGTATTTTACCCCTGCCACCTTTACAATTTGAAAGAGAGTATCCCAGTCAACATTGTCAAAAGCTTTCTCTAAGTCTACAAATGCTAGAAACGTAGGTTTGCCTTTCCTTAATCTTTCTTCTAAGATACGTCGTAAGGTCAGTATTGCCTCACGTGTTCCAGTATTTCTACGGAATCCAAACTGATCTTCCCCGAGGTCGGCTTCTACTAGTTTTTCCATTCGTCTGTAAAGAATTCGTGTTAGTATTTTGCAGCTGTGGCTTATTAAACTGATTGTTCGGTAGTTTTCACATCTGTGAACACCTGCTTTCTTTGGGATTGGAATTATTATATTCTTCTTGAAGTCTGTGGGAATTTCGCCTGTCTCATACATCTTGCTCACCAGATGGTAGAGTTTTGTCAGGACTGGCTCTCCCAAGGATAGCAGTAGTTCCAATGGAATGTTGTCTACTCCGGGGCCTTGTTTCGACTCAGGTCTTTCAGTGCTCTGTCAAACTCTTCACGCAGTATCGTATCTCCCATATCATCTTCACCTGCACCCTCTTCCATTTCTATAATATTGTCATAAAGTACATCGCCCTTGTATAGACCCTCTATATACTCCTTCCACCTTTCTGCTTTCCCTTCTTTGCTTAGAACTGGGTTTCCATCTGAGCTCTTGATGTTCATACAAGTGGTTCTCTTATCTCCAAAGGTCTCTTTAATTTTCCTGTAGGCAGTATCTATCTTACCCCTAGTGAGATAAGCCTCTACATCCTTCCTTACATTTGTCCTCTAGCCATCCCTGCTTAGCCATTTTGCACTTCCTGTCGATCTCATTTTTGAGACGTTTGTATTCCTTTTTGCCTGCTTCATTTACTGCATTTCTATATTTTCTCCTTTCATCAATTAAATTCAATATTTCTTCTGTTACCCAAGGATTTATACTAGCCCTCGTCTTTTTACCTGCTTAATAATAATAGACTGTATTGGTATATATGTGTCAATGTAAGTTCCGTTCTTCAGTAGTAAATAGTATTTGAGTTAAAATTGGGTTCTATCAACTTGACTTGCAAGGGGAGGCCACGACGTTTGGAACGCGGATTTACTGCAAACTCCGTACACTCATAGTACTCCATTAGGACAACAAAATGGGTAAGCAGTAGCGCGCTCTTCTCAAGTGTTATTGAGAAAATCGCAAGATAACTTCGGTCGTCAAATACATATCTGTGTGTGAGCATTTTTACCCTGAAGCGGCTGCAGCCGACTGGCGCCGGCACGGTAGCTCAGCGTGTTCGGTCGGAAGGTTAGCTGCCCTCTGTAATAAAAAAACTGAGTTCAATCTGTCAACAACCAGCTTAAACGGATGTCTGACGACGTCCGCCCCGAGCAGATGGAACGAACTGAAGCGAACAAAATGAGATTAAAAACAAAAAAAAGTGGTTAGCGTTCAAGCCCCGTTATCGCTGAGTCGCTGGATCGAGTCCAGTTCGTCAGTTTTTTTTCTGACAGTCATTTTCTTTACTATTTATATTACAGTCGATGTAATGGGAAAAGTACGTGTAATCGGATGAGCTTACATTAAATTTACGATGTTATTTGGCAGTCTACAAATTTTTATTATGGCAAATAATATAATATTCATGACTACCGACTATTAAACGGCCAAACGCAAAAAGAGATACTGAAAATGTATGCTTGTCCGTGTCTTCAAAATTGTTCGTATTTAATCGAAAGAGAACGAGAAATTGCTTCTCGTGAAGATGCTATTAAAATACTCTCGATACTGCATGACCAATGAATGATCAGCGCCGATATTTAAGGAAATGCTGCGTTATGCATGGTTTGCTTCCGAATTATCGGCTGAAAGAGAGGTTTTTGAAAATGTTAATGAGGTTTGTTTTACCACTGAAAACCTCAAAAGACATTGAGTGTGCGGAAACATAGCATTTATTCAATGCAGCTGGTGCCGTTTAACTCTGTTTTTCATGTTTTTACTAAAAATACCATCCCGCAACTTGTACTCGTAATGTCGAAAGCGACGATTAATTGTACATCTTTCGAAAGCCGTGTGTGCTGGTCGAAACTTGAAGGTAACAAGTCGTTTCGGGCTCCTTCCAGGTATAAGGGATTTCTCAAATCACGGACAAACATACATTTTCAGTATCTCTTTTTGCGTTTGGCCGTTTAATAGTCGGTAGTTATGAATTTTATATTATTTGTGACAATAAAAATTTGTAGACTGCCAAATAACATCGTAAATTTAATATAAATTCATCCGATTACACGTATTTTTCCCATTACATCAACTGTAATACAAATAGTAAAGAAAATGACTGTCAGAAAGAAAAATGACGAGCGGGACTCGATGCAGCGTTCATGGGGCTTGAACGTTAACCACTTTTTTTTGTTTTTAATCTCATTTTGTTCGCTTTAGTTCGTTCCATCTGCTCGGGGCGGACGCCGTCAGACATCCGTTTAAGCTGGTTGTTGACAGATTAAACTCAGTTTTTTTATTACAGAGGGCAGCTAACCTTCTGACCGAACACGCTGAGCTACCGTGCCGGCGCCAGTCGGCTGCAGCCGCTTCAGGGTAAAAATGCTCACACACAGATATGTATTTGACGACCGAAATTATCTTGCGATTTTCTCAATAACGCTTGAGAAGAGCGCGCTACTGGTTACACATTTTGTTGTCCTAGCGGTCAGTAGAACGATGCCACCCCCCCCCCCCCCAAAAAAAAAAAAAAAGGAGTACATGAGTGTACGGAGTTTGCAGTAAATCCGCGTTCCAAATGTCGTGGCCTCCCCTTGTTAGTCATAGTCCAGTCACAAAGTAGATGCCCAAATGTAATTATACAGTAAGTCGATTATATTCACTGCATTTGTTCTAAGTGTTAGAGGAGGTGGTACACATATACAGAGAATGACGACACAGATTTGTCTAATGGTATGTGTTGTTGGTCGGTTGATTTTGGGGGAGGGGATCAAACAGCGAGGTCACCGGTCTCATTGGATTAGGGAACGATTGGGAGGGAAATCGGCCGTCTCCTTTCAAAGGAACCATCCTGGCATTTGCCAGAAGGACAGTCACGGAAAATCTAAATCAGGGTGGCCGGACGTGGGTCTCAACCGTCGTCCTCTGGAATGCGAGTCCAGTGTGCTAACGACTGCGCCTCCTCGCTCACTTATTGTGTGTGCAATGAGACCCATCCCCAATGAGTAAACCGATGACTTACTCACTGTTGCCCTAACATTTGATAAAAAACCATTATTGATAGTAGAATGCCCTTCATCGTTAGACAGATCTTTCACAGTAAAGAAGAAAATGTATTGTAAAAGGAATCGGATAACTAAGGAGTACCAGAAAATAAAGATCTTTGTAAATAACACCATGCAAGAATCTTCTTGCTGCTCCGTTACAATGTACTTTGACAATATACTTTGGCACAAATTTACCACATATTGACTGAAAGAAAATTGACTTCCTAAAAAATGGTTCAAATGGCTCTGAGCACTATGGGACTCAACTGCTGTGGTTATCAGTCCCCTAGAACTTAGAACTACTTAAACCTAACTAACCTAAGGACATCACACACATCCATGCCCGACGCACGATTCGAACCTGCGACCGTAGCAGTCGCACGGTTCCGGACTGCGCGCCTAGAACCGCGAGACCACCGCGGCCGGCAAAATTGACTTCCTATTTTAAACTTGTGGTAATGCCTAATGGGACCAAACTGCTGAGTTCATCGGTCCCTAAGCGTACACACTACTTAATCTAACTTAAACTAACTTACACTAAGGACAACACACACACACATCCATACCCGAGGGAGGACTCGAACCTCCGACGGTGGGATCCGCGCGATGCCCGCCGGAGTGGCCGTGCGGTTCTAGGCGCTACAGTCTGGAGCCGGGCGACCGCTACGGTCGCAGATTCGAATCCTGCCTCGGGCATGGATGTGTGTGGTGTCCTTAGGTTAGTTAGGTTTAATTAGTTCTATGTTCTAGGCGACTGACGACCTCAGAAGTTAAGTCGCGTAGTGCTCAGAGCCATTTGAACCATTTGATCCGCGTGAACCGTGACTTGGTGCCGATAGAGCGCGCGGCTACCACGCGCGGCTGACTTCCTATTTAGAGCCTCAAGGCCACGCGATGTCGAACGGTTGCTGTGAACTCTTCAGACCTTGGGGCCGCTACTTCTCATTCAAGCAGCTCCTCAGTTGGCATCACCTTGCTGAGTGAACTCCGTTCCAGTCTCACCACCAAGGAGAAATCCATGACAGTAACGGAAAATGAAACTTGATCCTTTGCATAGCAGTCAGTCACGATGACTATCACACCGAATTTTATTACGGAAATTTTGAAGCTGTATTTTAAATCAGTTCACCTGCCAAGTCAATAGAGATGTATTCCTTTAAAATTTGTTAATTCACTTGCAGTCGACTTTGAGGTATTTGAATATCATTCTCGGGGCCCTTCTAGAGTCCGAAAACACAGTGGTAACCAGTATCACAAACTTGTAACACTGATTTAATTTGTTGATCTCAGTGCTGGTTTCTTGTTTGAATTGTTATTGCTAAATGCCTTAAGACCCCAAAGATATAGCGAAGAATAACCCAGTAAAATCACCCTTAAGCGATGGAGACGATATTATTAATCAAATTAAACATGCACAAAACATCTTCGCAGGTAAAAGCACCATCTAATTTCGAGTAGCAGCTAGATATCTTACTTCCTTCAGTTGTCAATATGCAATATTGTAAATTTGATACATGGTAAAATATATATAAAAAAAACGGAGAGTAAGAAACAGATTGTAAGCAGAAGCAATGAATATGTAAAGAAAGCATTTTCAAACACTTACAGAACTCTTTGCTATTATTTTTATTACCTCCATCGTTGCACTTGTAGTTGGTGCAACCCCCTATCGTTCCATAAGAGGTGCACCAGCACACGTTACAACTTCTCAAGAAGGGACGTCCTGGACTGCAGCTTCCAGCTATAGAAGACCCTGAACACAGAGAACATAATACAAATCATTTGCAAGATATATGCAACTATTTTGCTTTTATGTGGAAACAGTTCTGCACTGTTATTAAAATTGTATATCATTGTTTACATTTACACTTATTACAAGGACAATATGTAAGGATTGTAAATAATCGTAATATCAAGAGTCATGTACTTTGTACTTGCACTGGTTCCAGTTCAGGTATTAAGCATATATAGTTAAATCTACTTAAAACTGTTTCGCACCACCTACATATCTACTACACACATGTGTAGGATTATATTCAAGGGAAGCAGGGAATAAAGAATGAGCTTTAAGAAATAATAATTTATACTCTGAATTAAAAACAGGGTAATAACCAAAGCAAGACCACACTGCTCCATATTGCACACTTTCATACATATGTGATACCAAAATATATTTATGGATGTTGCTTCACACCGTGCATTGTGATACTTGAATACTCCATGGTATGCTCGTCACAAGGGGACAGACACAATGCTGCTCAAGCCTACCTGAGGTTTCAACGGTAGCTCTCATGAGAGCATTCTATATATCAGCAAAATTTCTGCGACTGTAAGGTTAGATAATACGTGGGACCACATCACCCACTATAGCAGAGAAATACGGCCGTCATTCATACAAATATCTAGGTCAAAACATGACTGCCCCACTTCACTGTTCAGCCTATAGTATTTCATGCCAGAGAGGTACATTGTTAGCTGGCCACCTCCACATTCTCCTATGACGATAGTCAGGCATCTGGCGAAACCTGCACTCGTCGGTGAAGAGAATTTAAAGCCACTGATTAAGGGGCTCCGGAACGCCCTATACTTGCAATGTTAAAATAACGCTTATAAATTACATCTTTCCTCACAAAGTATTTGAGGTAGGAAGTTGAACTTTTTACAGATTATTTATTGGAATATGGGCTACAACTTAACACAGGGATTTTACAAAATTTTAGTTCAGTTATTAAAGATGATTTTTTTTCAATTGTAATGAAAATTCACAACATTTTTTTGCAATTTTTTATTTATATATTCAAAAATATACAGTTTTTTGGAAAAAGGCTGTGTTAAATTATGAAGAAGGTACTGTGTAACATTTACTGAAAGTTTGAAACAAATATCTTTGGAAGATCCTTAGAAAACATGTAATTAGTATGAGAAAATAAAAGTTTTGGGAATCGAGCGACAAAGATTGGATTAACTTTTTAGTGCATTGCAGGTCCATAGGATGGATTATATTCATCCTCTGCAAACTCCTCTTCCAGCTTCCTCTTGTTCCTCCTCCTGTTTACTCTTGCTTGTATTTCTAGACTCTTTACAGCCCTGTCTGCAGCCCGAAGGCGTTCCTTGTCTAAAGCAAGCATCGCTCGTACCATGTTAGAACCTATCTTCATTCCCATATTTCTAAATACCTTGCACCTTACAATGTTGCCATCATTGAAAGTCGCAACAGCATCATACACACCAAAGTGAAGTGTTTCTATTCCAACAAATACAGTCTTGGGGATTCTCGATCATGTAACACTATTTACACTTTCATTGGGGTTTTGAGTTTTTCCGTGAATACACTTTTTCAACAGTTCAGGTGCTGCTAAGTCTCTGAAAATAGGTTTTATCACCTCCATTATTGCATGAGGCAGACTATGCTTATGAGTGTACACTTCACCAGTTAGCAAGTATTTTCTTTCCCACTTTGGCTGCTATGGGCAGGTGTACTTGAGAGGTTATGTTCACTCACTTGGTTATCGTCTTTATTGTTTACAGTAATAACAAATACCTTTGGCTTTCCAACATTTCTCCTTTTCTTAAAAGCCTTCAGAGGATTTCTAATAACTTTACTTTTACTCATTATTATACTTCAACAAAACAGAGACTCAAGAAACAGAATTAATTACGAATATTTTCGAGATAACGACAGAGTAAATAAACATGAAACAATCGACAATCACACCAGCGATATATATTGAACCATCACAGGTTAGTCACAACACATACTTTATCTCACATCACTAAAATGTACCTGATGAACACGGACGTTAATAATAACACCATTTGACAGCAGTTTAACAGAACACATTTCAAAAAAATTTTAAAAATAGTTGTAGTCTTCGCAATTGAATAAATTATATATCTATTAAAAGGTAATAGTCTGCAGATTCAGAAAACGCAAAAAAGTAAAAATTGAACTTTTCATGATTTTGAGCCTTTCCGGAGCCCCTTAAGGTACCATTGCACATCTTCATCGCGCACAGTAGCGTTGAATGCCTTACACTGAGGTGACAAAACTCATGGCATACTTCATAACACAGAGTCGGACATATATTGTGTTCGAACATTATGAATTACCTCGAAGAAAACAGTCTACTGACACAAAGTCAACATGGGTTTAGAAAACATAGTTCCTGTAAAGCACAACTAGCTCCTTATTCGCATGACGTGTTGAGTGCTATTGTCAAGGGATTTCAGATCGATTCCGTATTTATGGATTTCCGGAAGAGTTTTGACACTGTACCACACAAGTGGCTCGTAGTGAAATTGCGTGTTTATGGAAAATCGTCTCAGTTGTGTGACTGGATTTGTGATTTCCTGTCAGTGAGGTCACAGTTCGTAGTAACTGACTGAGACTCATCGAGTAAAGGAGAAGTGATTTCTGGCGTTCCCCAAGGTAGTGTTATGGACCCTTTGCTGTTCCTTATCTATATAAACGATTTGGGAGACAATCTGAGCAGCCGTCTTCGGTTGTTTGCAGATGGCGCTGTCTAATAAAGTCATCAGAAGTTAAAAACAAACTGCAAAACGGTTTAGAAGAGATATCGGAATGGCGCGAAAAGTGGCAGTTGACCCTAAATAACGAAAAGTGTGAAGTCATCCACATGAGTGCTAAAAAGAACTCGTTACACTTCGGTTACACGAGAAATGAATCCAATCTAAAAAACGTAAATTCAACTAAATACTTACGTATTACAATTATGAACAACTTAAATTGCAAGGAACACATAGAAAATGTTGTGGAGAAGGCTAACCAAAGACTGCGCTTTATTGGCAGAACACTTAGAAAATGTAACAGACATACTAAGGAGACTGCCTACACTAGCTTGTCCGTCCTCTTTTAGAATACTGCTGCGCAGTGTGGGATCCTTGCCAGATAGGACTGACGGAGTACATTGAAAAAGTTCAAATAAGGGCAGCACGTTCTGTGTTATCGCGAAATATGGGAGAGAGTGTCACTGAAATGATACAGGGTTTGGGCTGGAAATCATTAAAAGAAAGGCGTTTTTAGGGTTGCGGCGGAACCTTCTCACGAAATTCCAATCACCAATTTTCTCCTTCGAAAGCGAAAATATTTTGTTGACACCGACTTATATAGGAAGAAACGATCACCACGATAAAATAAAGGAAATCAGAGCTCGTACTGAAGGATGTAGGTGTTCGTACTTTGCGCGCGCTATACGAGATTGGAATAATAGAGAATTGTCTGAAGGATGTAGGTGTTCGTACTTTGCGCGCGCTATACGAGATCGGAATAATAGAGAATTGTGAGTGTGGTTCGACGAATCCTCCGCCAGGCACTTCAATGTGATTTGCAGAGTATCCATGTAGATGTAGATGTAGACCTCCTTTTGCCGGCATAGTGCAGCAACTCAACATAACATGGATTCAGTCTGTCGTCGGAAGACAGCTGCAGGAAAATTGAGCCATGCTGCCTCTTTAGCTGTCCATAATTGCAAAATTGTTGCCGGTCCAGGATTTTGTGCACGAATTGACTTGTAAACTATGTCCCATAAATGTTCGATGGGATTCATGTCGGGCGATCAGGGAGGCCAAATCATTCACTCGAACTGTCCAGACGTTCTGCAAACCAATCACAAACAGCTGTGGCCCGACGACATGAGGCATTGCCATGCAAAAGAATTTCAGTATTATTTTGGAAAATGAAGTCCACGAACGTCCGCAAATGGCCTCGAAGTAGCCGAACAAAATCATTTCCAGCCAATGATCTGTTAAGTTTGACCAGAAGAGTCAGTCCATTTCATGCAACCACAGCCGACACTATTACGGAGCCGCAACCAGCTTGCACAGTGACTTCCTTGTTGACAATCTCGATGCATCGTTTTGCGGAGACTGCGCCAAACTTGAACAATACCACTAACTCTTATCAACTGAAATCGGGACACGTCTGACAAGGTCACGGTTTTCCAGTCGTTTGGGGTCTAACCAGAACTGCCTCGAGCCCAGGGGAGGGGCTGCAGGCGATGTCGTCCTGTCAGCAAAGGCATTCGTCTCGGGCTTCTGCTGCCATAGCCACTAAAGTGCGCGTCATTTATGAGGGCGGCCGAGTTTAGGTTCGTTCTGCGCATCTGACGTCACAAAAGGCAGTCAGCCAATGAACGGAGAACGACGTTGCCAGAGCTCGACTGCAGTGCAGAGCACGGACGAGTGTCTTCAGTTTTACAAACGTTCAGTCATAAATAAAGTAATTGAACAACAGCAATGTCTTGATAGCAGACTTTCATTTATAGAAAGTTTGGAAAAAGCATTCTTTATACCAATTGCTTCATATTCTATTAATTAATTAAACCAAACAAGCAATAAGCCTCCTAATTCAGGCGATAGCAAGGAAAAGTGTTTGTATCATTCTCACTAACCGCTTTTTCGCAATAAAGAACAGTGGTAATTGTTTATTTCCTATGCTACTTCGACGAAACGTGAGCAATTCATAATCATACCAACAGTGTGTGTCGGTATTTTGCGTGATATTTTAAAGTCCTCCTGGAAATATATTGAGTGATGTGCTGCGTTAGCATAATGGTTAAAGTGTATGGCTGCTTAGCAAAAGGTTCTCAGTTCAAACCTTGATCCGTGCTTGATATTTTCTTTATTTAAAAACAATATCGAAGTGTCTTACTTCATGAATTTTATTCGTTTGAATGTATTATTTTGAAATTTCTAGTGGCAACTAAAATCGACCATACGGAAAGTATACACTATGGACTTTTACCTCTGCAAACTCTTCAAAATTTCGTGCAATGGTTTACTACATCTAATGCTGCACAATAACTGCGTTGAACATCGAAACAAAATTAAGTCACTTATGGGGGGGAAGATATCAGTCAAGAAGATGTGTAAAAATCAAATTTTTGGGCCAAATAGTTTTTGTGAAATCGAATGATAAGTGTGTCAAAGCAGTCGAAACACCATGTGTCTGCACAGGCGAGCAGTGCAATGATGGCAAAATCGCGCCCATCGCGGAATGCGGGGAGCACGTCTCTGTAGCAGCGAAAGGGTTAATGTGGCCATGGTGGTGTTACTTCATAAACTGCGCGCTTCCCCCTAAACGTAAGTTTGCGAACTATACTATGGCGCTGCTTCTCTTGGCGCGTACAACTGGCAACGCAGCAATCTCCCGCGTCTGGGCGGGCATGCGCGAACCGCCAAGATAAAAGAATTGAACTATAACACCAAATTTCGGTGCACTGTCCTAAAGGATACGTTCTTCGCACGTCCCACATTGATTTCTACGGTTATTTCGTGCAGTGTTGCTTGTCTTTTAGCACTGACAGCTCTAACGCCAGTGCCAGCGGTAGTTAAGTGAAGGCCGTCGGCCACTGCGTTGTCCGTAGTGAGAGGTAATGCCTGAAATTCGGTACTCTCGGTACACTCTTGAGACTGCGGATCTCGGAATACTGAATTCCCTAACGATTTCCGAAATGGAATGTTCCATGCGTCTAGCTCCAGCCACCACTCCACGTTCGAAGTCTGTTAGTTCCCGACGTGCAGCCACAATCATGTTGGAAATCTTTTCTCTTGAATCACCTGAGTACAAATGATAGCTCCACAAAATCACTGCCCTTTAGTACCTTGCGTACGCGGTACTATCGCCATCTATATGTGTGCATATCGCTATCCCATGAACTTTTGTCAGTTCAGTTAAACATGCACACAATGTAGTTGCCATGTAAAAGTACCATCTGATTTCGCTTTGTAGCTAGCTATCTTACTTCATTCAATTTTTAATAATAATACGGAATCGGGATATTTTTATTGTTCTCAGTGTACATTGTTACTACCTGACAAACCCGATTTTGCCCTGGTACTGATTTTTCCAATTTTCTATTAAAAACGAAAACAAAAAATTAACTATTTTTATAGTTCAAAAATGGGCTCTGAGCACTATGGGACTTAACATCTATGGTCATCAGTCCCCTAGAACTTAGAACTACTTAAACCTACCTAACCTAAGGACATCACACAACACCCAGTCATCACGAGGCAGAGAAAATCCCTGACCCCGCCGGGAATCGAACCCGGGAACCCGGGAGTGGGAAGCGAGAACGCTACCGCACGACCACGAGCTGCGGGCTATTTTTATAGTGTAACATCGAAAATTTCATTATCATCTATTCGGAAAAACAACTTTGAAATTATAAAACAATTGCTGTATGCTGGGCGCAGCTGCTTCACGTGTCTACAGCGCGATTTTACAACCGTCTCCACGGTAACGCTTCTTCATAGCTGTTGTTTTCGCCTAAAACCGTTTGGCCTTTACGGGTGAAAGCTGTCAAAAGGGCTGAAAGGTGTTAGGAACTTCCTTCACTTCACTCGACTGTAGGATTTTCTTAGTACTAGAGAATAAATGTATTAAAATGGTATGTACGAGGCGGCATTTCCTCACGCATCTCAGTTTTTATGCCATCACATACCTTAAACTGTGTCGTACAATGATACATTGCGTAGGTACATTCAACGTCATATGTAGATACTGCCCGCGAAATGCGTTGCGAATACAGTCAGTAGCAAAGAGAAAATAAATTTAAACTTCATGCAAGCTGCGGCAGTTTTTCAAGCATTTCAGTGCTTATGACGTCATATTTCCTTATCTACGTGGATAAAATGACTTAATTTTTAGGTGCATTCAGCAGAATATTGGGTTACTGTGTGCAAAATGTATTGTGAATATAGTTATTAACAAAGGAGAAACAAATTTAAACGTTATGCAGAATACGGCAATTTTTTCAAGAAGCTCTGTGTTTATGTCTTCATATTTAGCGACACTGTCTCCGAAATTTATTGTGAATAGAGTTAGTAGCACAGAAGTAATAAATTTAATCATCATACATGATATGGTAGTTTTCCACGCACCTCATTGTTTATTACGTCATATCTCCTGAACTATATTGGCAGGTCGTTCTTACCAAAATAGTGATTGTTGGCTAACAGTAACAGATATTTTTACCTAGTTTAGTTGAAATCGGTCAAGTGGTTTAGCAGAAAATGTGGAACGCACACATCTATTTTAAAAATATATATATAGAGTCGTAGCGATTCGCAGTGCTCCCTATTGCCTCTAAAAAACGGCGTGTTATTTCTTTGCATTCTGCTCGAAGAGCCTAGGAGCTATAACTGGTAGTTTTGGACAGTTAGTATATTATTTTGACCACGGATGAACACTGCAGGATAGATATTTCATGCTTTTTGTCTCAAGATACTGGTTGGGTGCTACCATTTCCTATTTCCTACATACGAAAAAATAGTCGATGTAATTGTTCGAGGCTCCACAATGTTCCGATTCAAGCAGAAATATGCAATAATACATACAATATAATGCCTTGGTCAAAACGAATTAGCTACCTTTTGTAGGGCCCATTGTCAGAATAGAAGCATCAACAAGGAAAATAGTAAATAACGTTTTTGCTAACAGATTTTGCTAAAATGGGCTAGCAACTTTAACAAATGCAGCTCAGCCAAGTAAGTACTTCGTCTTCTCTTAGTGTAATATATTTAAAAAAAAACTATAAACGGGGCAGAAATTTCGAATTACTTGGATGGATATTCTAGTTCAACTACTATTGCTGAAAGAATAACTTAACGGTGAGGACATAGAAATCAGTAAGTTAACATACTTTGCATACACAGGAGCTATAATTGATAGTTGCGGTCAGTCAGAACGTTATTTTGACCACAGGTGATCACTTCGTGACAGATATTTAATGCTTTGTATCTCGAGATGGTGACTGGATCCTCTGGATTCCTGTTTCCTACATACGAAATAAACAGTTGATGTAATTGTCCCAGGCTCTACAATATTCCGACTTAAGCAAAAGTATGGAGCAGTACAAGCAACATAATGCCTAAGTCATATGCTTTTGTCATTGTCAGCATAGAAGCATTTCATAAAGTTAACTTCATACTTGCACTACGATTATTCATCGTATAAGAGAAACTTACTACTACCATGACTGGGGTTCACAAACGTAAAACAACTTGAAGGCATCTGTCGACGGATTTACAAAATTAAAAATTCAATGATGAAAATTTTTGTGTTGCATTTTGCGAGCAATAAGGATATTCAAAAATACGAGGGTCGTTCAATAAGTAATGCCCCACAATTTTTAAAAAGCCATTAACATACCCAGACAAATGTCCTTATTGGTGCTTTACATTTGACGTTTGTTCTGTGCGCCGGTGAAGTTTCGAACCGTTCTGGAGGACGGCAGAGCCGTAGTACAACGACAAAATAGCGTCTACATATGACTCACGTTACAAGCAGCGAGCTGTTATTAAACTCTCCTGTGCAGAAAAAGAAACCGTAGTGAACATCTATAAACGTTTGTGTGCAATGTATGGCGATGTAGCGGTTGATAGGAGTACAATTGGGCGATGGGTAAAGAAAGTTACAGCCTCAGGAAATGCAGAAACAGAGCTCCATGATCAGCCACGCTCGGGACATCCTGTCACAGCGACTGCTCCAGAAACGCTGACTCGTGCGGATGCCATTATTCGTGCAGACCGGCGCATCACAACTCGACAATTGGCTCTACAGTAGTCGGCCAGCATTGGAAGTGCGTCTGGAATGATCGAGACTCTCGGATATTCAAAGGCGTGCTCACGATGGGTTCCACGAGTGCTCACAGCGGACCACAAGATTGAAAGAAAGGCCATTTCATCTGAATTGTTGGAGCGTTTTGAGACCGACGGAGAGGCCTTTCTGTCACGGATCTTTGCGGGGGACGAAAGCTGGGTGCACAAATTTGTGCCGCAAACAAAATGGCAGTCCATGGAATGGTAGCACCCTCATTCACCAAAAAAGAAGAAATTCAAGACAACTGCTAGAAAGGTCGTGGTGACAGTCCTCTGGGATTGTGATTGCGGCATTATCGTGTATGTGATGCCAAGAGGGTCAACCATCAATTCAGAGCCATACGTGACGACTCTGAATAAACTCAAGAACCGTTTCCGACGTGTTCGATAGGACAAGAATCCAGCAGAAATCTTGCTCCAACACGATAATGCACGCCCACACCCAAGTCTGAGAACCCGGGAACACGTCGCCGCTGGCCGGAGTGGCCGTGCGGTTCTAGGCGCTACAGTCTGGAACCGAGCGACCGCTACGGTCGCAGGTTCGAATCCTACCTCGGGCATGGATGTGTGTGATGTCCTTAGGTTAGTTATGTTTAAGTAGTTCTAAGTTCTAGGCGACTGATGACCTCAGACGTTAAGTCGCATAGTGCTCAGAGCCATTTGAACCATTTTTGAACACATCGCCAAATTGGGTTGGACATCATTGCTTCATCCATCCTGCAGTTCAGACATGTACCCTCGGACTTCCATATCTTTCGGTCGCCTAAAGATTCTCTACGGAGAACGCACTTTGAAGACGACGAGAGTTCAGTCATGCAGTGAAAACATGGCTACGCGCACAGGACAAGAGCTTTTATCAGCAGGGAATACATGCTCTTCGACAACATTGCCAAACGGCCATAGAACGTGATGGAGACTACATAGAAAAACAGGACGTGGACAATACATGTCTATGTATATTGTCACCAAATTCTGACTCTTAACAATAAATATGTTCTGATAAAAAATGTAGGACATTATTTATTGAACGACCCTCGTAGAATATTACAAGGAAAAATGGTCAGTTGTTCTACCGTGAACCTAACTTTAGCACAGACAAGTTCAAAATTCGCAGATATAAAAGTCTTTGATAATCTGTCTGTGGAAATACGAGCAAAATGTTTGGCAGACAGCAGAAGTTGTTGGCAGTGCTGATTATTCCAGTGTGCTTGTGCGTGAACTACAGACCCCTCTTATGATGTGAACTTGGTTAGTGACGACCGAAAGCAATAACTCACTTTCAAATTTTGTTATGACTTTCCAAAGCAATAATATTTTTAAAAGAATGTCGTTCTTTCTGAGACAGCATAGGTGTTTTCAAACTCAGAGTAAAGTTGTTTCTCATCAACAACTCCTTTTATGTTGAGTAGAAATACGTAAGTAGTTGTAAAGCTCTTATATCATTATACACTCCTGGAAATGGAAAAAAGAACACATTGACACCGGTGTGTCAGACCCACCATACTTGCTCCGGACACTGCGAGAGGGCTGTACAAGCAATGATCACACGCACGGCACAGCGGACACACCAGGAACCGCGGTGTTGGCCGTCGAATGGCGCTAGCTGCGCAGCATTTGTGCACCGCCGCCGTCAGTGTCAGCCAGTTTGCCGTGGCATACGGAGCTCCATCGCAGTCTTTAACACTGGTAGCATGCCGCGACAGCGTGGACGTGAACCGTATGTGCAGTTGACGGACTTTGAGCGAGGGCGTATAGTGGGCATGCGGGAGGCCGGGTGGACGTACCGCCGAATTGCTCAACACGTGGGGCGTGAGGTCTCCATAGTACATCGATGTTGTCGCCAGTGGTCGGCGGAAGGTGCACGTGCCCGTCGACCTGGGACCGGACCGCAGCGACGCACGGATGCACGCCAAGACCGTAGGATCCTACGCAGTGCCGTAGGGGACCGCACCGCCACTTCCCAGCAAATTAGGGACACTGTTGCTCCTGGGGTATCGGCGAGGACCATTCGCAACCGTCTCCATGAAGCTGGGCTACGGTCCCGCACACCGTTAGGCCGTCTTCCGCTCACGCCCCAACATCGTGCAGCCCGCCTCCAGTGGTGTCGCGACAGGCGTGAATGGAGGGACGAATGGAGACGTGTCGTCTTCAGCGATGAGAGTCGCTTCTGCCTTGGTGCCAATGATGATCGTATGCGTGTTTGGCGCCGTGCAGGTGAGCGCCACAATCAGGACTGCATACGACCGAGGCACACAGGGCCAACACCCGGCATCATGGTGTGGGGAGCGATCTCCTACACTGGCCGTACACCACTGGTGACCGTCGAGGGGACACTGAATAGTGCACGGTACATCCAAACCGTCATCGAACCCATCGTTCTACCATTCCTAGACCGGCAAGGGAACTTGCTGTTCCAACAGGACAATGCACGTCCGCATGTATCCCGTGCCACCCAACGTGCTCTAGAAGGTGTAAGTCAACTACCCTGGCCAGCAAGATCTCCGGATCTGTCCCCCATTGAGGATGTTTGGGACTGGATGAAGCGTCGTCTCACGCGGTCTGCACGTCCAGCACGAACGCTGGTCCAACTGAGGCGCCAGGTGGAAATGGCATGGCAAGCCGTTCCACAGGACTACATCCAGCATCTCTACGATCGTCTCCATGGGAGAATAGCAGCCTGCATTGCTGCGAAAGGTGGATATACACTGTACTAGTGCCGACATTGTGCATGCTCTGTTGCCTGTGTCTATGTGCCTGTGGTTCTGTCGGTGTGATCATGTGATGTATCTGACCCCAGGAATGTGTCAATAAAGTTTCCCCTTCCTGGGACAATGAATTCACGGTGTTCTTATTTCAATTTCCAGGAGTGTATATCGAGTTATTTACTATCATTTCTAACAGTTGAGAGTGTATTTATCGAACTGCTTAATCACAGTAACTATGCTGCAGATACCTCTTGTTTTGTCGAGCTAGAATTTTAAAGCGGTCGCTTCCCAATGACAATGTTTCTGTGTAAAGCATGATTGTTGTTGCTGAGCGCCTGTGCTCGACAGCAGTTATATCTGTCTGCAGTCGGCAGGGGAAGCTGTGTCGCTTGAGCCACACAATCGGCTGGGAAGACATATGGCTAGAAGTCTTTGGTTAAAGTTTCTAATGTGTTTTGTGCATGACTATTGGAGCCGTGTTATTTCATTTGCAACTTTCAGTGTTTTCGACAGTAAATAGTACCGATCGTGACCTCATTACAGTAACTGTTCTTCGTGGTACCCGTCGTTGCATCAGTCATTATATTATATCTGTCTCTTAATGAAGAGAGAAACAGGTGAAGGGGATATCGTATCTTCGGATCCGGGGCCCGATCGCCAGCAATAAAATATGGTGAGTGGCTTAGGCATTTTCAGCGGAACCAGCGTTGGACAGGAAAACGAATATAGAAAGTGAACAATTACTTTGATTATGAACTGCGTGTAAAGTGCAGATTTGAATGTGAATGGCTAGTGCGACAGAGAATAGTGATGCTAGTAATAGAGAGGAAAGTATTCATCAGGTCAATTTTGATATGGGTATTGTTAACGAATCAGAACTAATTAGTGCAATTCAACGTGTAGATGCACCGGAAAACGTAAACTACTTGAACCACGCGAGGCACTGCCAGGTAGCAATCCTGTAGAAGCCGTAGGATGCAGGAATGCTGTTTTTACAAAAATGAACACGACTTTGAAGAAAACAGTGATAGTACTCAAAAATTAGAGACGAAGCTCGATGATCATGACCAAAATTTGAACAAAGAACTCGATGAATATGGTGAAAAATTGGAAAAAATGTTAGATCAAATATTAAGTATCAATCATTAATTTATATCTGGCTCTTAATGAATGGAGTTGAGAGAGGCAGCCTTGCAGTAATATAACACGCATCCGACGGTCGTGGTGTACAGTCAATGTCAAACATGTAAAGATGTATGTATACACATAAACAGTGTCGATGTTGTCAGTGCAAACCTTTGTGAGAATACGTTGCACATTAAAATATTTATCGTGAATGTCTACGGAAAATTAACTAGCTAGCTAATAAACCTTAGTTTGTTGCTTAGCTTAAAAGATGCCTATTGATGAATATATCATGAAGTAAAGGGGCCGAAAGCTGAAAACGAAGAAAGGAAGTAAGCCTGTAAAAGCCTGTAAAGAAACCTATGGTATATTACATACAATGACTTTCTTTAAAAGTGACTTTTTGTAGCATATTTATGGAAGAAGTGTCAAGTAAGTACAAGCAGACAGTTGTCACTTACGTTAATCACTAATGTTTATATGCAGGGTGATTATAATTGAAGTTAAACTTTCCAAGCGCTGTAGAAATAACACCACTGGTCAGAGTGGCGTCAAATTGCAACGGAGAAGGGGGAAAACGTATGGCAAAAGAAAAATAAATAGTTACAAAATGTAGCAATAGATGGCGCTGTAAGCATCATAATTTAACAGTGGTCGACTACAAACGACAAATGAATCGTACAACAATGCCTTAGGTGTATGGCGTTAATCAAACTGTACTACTCAGTGTGCATGGGTGTACAGGTGTGATACTGTTAGTTACGTAAGCCCATCCACCATGGCAAGGTCATATCACATAGGATGGGAAAAATCGGTTTTTAACTGTTCTGAGGCCAAAAACCGCGTAAAAACCATCAATCAAAATCAAATCCGATTATTAATTTACGTGTGACTGGTCCAAAACACGTTCAATATACTGTCCACCCGTTTTCTGCAACAAGTTGAATTCGAGAAAGAGCATGTTCCACAACTGATCGAAGTGTTTCCGGGGTCACGTTCAGAATGTATTGCGCAATGCATGCCTTCAATGCAGCTAAGTTTGCAAGCAGAACACTGAATACACATCTTTCAGATAGCCCCACAGCCAGAAGTCACACGGATTAAGAACAGGTGATCGGGACGGCCAGGCTGTAGGTAAAACGGCGGCTGATAATTCTAGCACTTCCGAAATGGCGCCTCAGAAGCTGCTTAACTGGATTTGCAATGTTCGGAGGTGCGCATAAAAATGATCACATCCACACATCCACGCTGTTGTAGAGCTGGAATGACGTGCTTGGGCAAAACACACTCATAGCGCTTACCAGTGACGGTACGGGTAACAGGACCGGAAGCACCAGTCTCTTCGAAAAAATATGATGCCGTAAACTGGCACCACACAGTGTCCAATGGTCGGGCAATTCTCCGTGCACTACACGTTTGCACACCACCACTCGTCTCCTCCTGCATTGCTGTGGCCACTGCTTCCACTGACGTCGAATCAATTCGTGATCAATGCACGTAATGCCTGTTGGTCGGGCTTCATCCACAGTTCATTGAATATTCAATGAACTGTGGATGATGCCCGAACGACAAGCATTACATGCATTGATAAAAATGATAGTGCATTGAGAATAGCTAGTTTCTAGCTGAAATCTGGATCTGCCAATAAAATTTAAATAGGTCGACTGATAGCTGAAATCTATTATTTACAAGAAAAACAAATCACATTACCGAAACCAAATGTGTCGAATTACTAGAGCAAATACGCATTCAAGAACAGAAAAGCTTTCGAAATTGCCTTTCTGACACTGTTATTCATGCAAGCACTGTATTTAAAACAGTTGTAGGATGCACATGACAGAAATAATGAGCAAGAAACAGTCTTGAACAGTAGTCTGCTAATGCTTAGGGCTGCTTAAAATGGCAGCAGGTTCCGCCCTCTCTGGCTTCAAAACAACGCACAGCGGAAGTCTATAGTGCCGTCTCCCTTCTTTTCTTACCTCAATGAGTACTACCTCCCTTCTTTTTTTACCTCCATGATATTATTGCAACAAAAGATAATCTCTGAACTAATGGATAATGGTGCAGGTTGGTTTTCAGCCATATTTCGAATGAGAATTGAATTGTCTTATGTAACTGCCATTCCATATTAGTCCCAAAACGTCTCACACTACATATGTAGTTACACTGAAATTCTTTAAAGACAATCACTTTTTTTGAGTGACATATGGTTCAGCACATAATTATTTTTACTACCGCCAATCACACAGATACCTTTGCTATACGAAGACTGTACTATACCAAGAACCAAGAAGAAGTGGGTATCCTCTCAACGATCAGTCCCTAGAGTTTGTACACGGTGGAAAAAAATCACTCTGTATACTGACATAATTTTTTTTCAAATATGCGTCCATGCTGGTCATTTATTAGTCTTTTCGTTTTTTAATTAAAGACGAAGATGTTAGTCAATATTCCCTACCCATCACCATGTAAACAGAACAGTAACAGATAATCTTCTGAGGAATAGGAGGAGTTGTCAAAGAGAAACATTTTCAGTTTAGGTTCAAATTTTACTTTTCTGTCTGTCAGGCATTTGATATCAAAATTTTGATTGCAGCATTGTGAATCCCTGTTTGTGCTATAGATAACCACCTTAATGTGGGGTAATGAACATCATTTTTTGTTGTGTAGTGTCATTATGCACAACATTGTTCCTGTTGAAGTGCAGTAGATTGTTTGCAACAAACTTCATGAGGGAATAACTCTACTGTGAAATGGATAGACTGCTATTCACATGCCAATCAGCAAGCAAGCACGGCGAAAAGAATGTTTTCGGCCAAAGTGTTCTTCAGAAAGGCAGGAAAGCACAAATTACATTCATACAATCACGCACACAAAAGTCACACACACATATCCGCTGTCTCAGGCTGTTCTAGCCAGAATCATTTTTAAGGGGGGAGGAAATGTGAATAATGAATAATTATCGGCGGGAGGAATTTAGGGCATGAGATGCTGCCCCAACAAACAGCGCAGTCACGCAACCGTGTGTTGTGCTGGAACGAGACCGTTGATGCATTGTGGCTAGAATGTCGGAGCGTTTGCGACTTGGAAGGCAGTGAAAAACACAGGAAACAAGAGAAAGAACGGACACTGAGTAAATTAAGGCAAATATAAAGTCAAATGACAGAAATATAACCACGGCGATAAGAGTAAACAGTGAAACCACAATTCACGTACACAAAAGAAAATTTTGCTTGAACGGTTCCACCTACGTATGAAATGTGATTCCTTTGTACCTTTAGACTACGATCGGATTGATTAATACATCCGTAAACAACGCAAGCTGGCATTTTTGATGAAACAGCTACGTCCCCACACAATCAAAGCACCCAGCACGGTCGAAACTTGGCACGGGCACGTCGGAGTGACGTCACGGTGAAGTATCACCGCCGTCAGCCAAGGAGGTAAGAATGCAGTGAACTTAATGTTTTGGGATGCTTAAGATGGGGATTTGACTGTTTTTTTCTTGTTAACTGTTTGTGATATAACCGTTAGTGCTGAAATTGTAGGAATTACCATTATTAAATCCACACATCAAAAAAAGTTTTGCATCACTCCAGTTCCCAGAACTCCTGATGATAGATGTTGACTGTGGATATTGTATCACTTCGACTGTTCACAGATGTCACTAAACCCGCCCAAAGAAGTAAACAACGATGCATGAGAAGCGCCTATTAGACGGAGGATGTCCGACAGCCGATCAGTTCCAGTCACCCACTAGGAAGTAGTTACACGTATCGTGTTGTCTGTAGTTCAACCATGCCTAGACGGCCAATACCATTGTTCGATCGCGTCCGCATTGATACTTTGTGCCAGGAAGGGCTCTCAACAAGGGAAGTGTCTAGTCGTCTCGGACATCAAGAGATACACAGAGACAGGAACTGTCGTTGGCATGCCTCGCACAGACCGCCCAAGAGCTACTACTGCAGTAGATGACCGCTACCTACGGATAATGGCTCGGAGAAACCCTGACAGCAACGCCACCATGTTGAATAGTGCTTTTCGTGCAGCCACAGGACGTCGTGTTCCGACGCAAACTATGCGTAATAGGCTGGAGTGATGCGGAACTTCACTCCAGACGTCCACGACGAGGTCCATATTTGCAACCACGACACCATGCAGCGCGGTACAGATGGGCCCACCAACGTGCCGAATGGAGTCAGGCTGAACGCCTTCGACACACTGTCCAGCGAGTGCAACAAGGTGGACTCGCTGTTTTGGGATGGCGTTATGTGGGGCCGACGTACGCCGCTGGTGATCATGGAAAGCGCCATAATGGCTGTGCGATACGTGAATGTACAACTATATCGGCAGCATATTGGCGAGACATTCGTCTTCATGGACGAAAATTCGCTCCCCCATCGTGCACATCTTGTGAATGGCTTCCTTCAGGATAACGACATCGCTCGAGTGGCCAACATGTTCACCAGACATGAACCCTAACGACCGTGCATGGGATAGATTGAAAAGGGCTGTTTATGAACGACGAGACCCACCAACCAAAAAAATGGTTCAAATGGCTCTCAGCACTATGGGACTTAACAGCTGTGGTCATTAGTCCCCTAGAACTTAGAACTACTTAAACCTAACTAACCTAAGGACATCACACACATCCATGCCCGAGGCAGGATTCGAACCTGCGACCGTAGCAGTCGCGCGGTTCCGGACTGCGCGCCTAGAACCGCGAGACCACCGCGGCCGGCTCCATCAACCACTCTGAGGGATCTACGCCGAATCGCCGTTGAGGAGTTTAACAATCTGGACCAACAATGCCTTGACGAAATTGTCGAAATTGTAGATAATATGCCACGACGAATACAGACATGCATCGATGCAAGAGGACGTGCTACTGGGTATTAGAGGTACCGGTGTTTACAGCAATCTGGACCACCACCTCTGAAGGTCTCGCTGTATGGTGGTACAACGTGCAATCGTGCAATGTGTGGTTTTCATGAGCAATTAAAAGGCGCTTCAGTCCGGTACCGCGCGACTGCTACGGTCGCAGGTTCGAATCCTGCCTCGGGCATGGATGTGTGTGATGTCCTTAGGTTAGTTAGGTTTAAGTAGTTCTAAGTTCTAGGGGACTGACGACCTCAGATGTTAAGTCCCATAGCGCTCAGAGCCATTTTGAAAAGGGCGGAAATGATGTTTGTGCTGATCTCTATTCCAATTTTCTATACAGGTTCCGGAACTCTCGGAATCGAGTTGATACAAAGATTTATTGATGTGTATATTTTGACATTACATTAAGTTTCGTTTCAAATTCAAGTTATGGTAATGATTTCTAGACAGGTAAACATAGATCATGAGCATGATAGTCATGTCGCGTTGAAATCGGAATTAGCAGAAGCGAGTACAGGCGAATTACGACCGGTAGATCCGATGACTGAATTACTGAAAAAAATCGAATCAATGTTTTCGGCTGTGACTGAAACAGCGAAAGACCAGGAGGTTATCGCTACAGAAATGGCAAAGGTTTCAGAGCGCGCTTAGGAGCAGGACGCGCTTGCCTTCGAGCTTACAGCACTTCCAGAAAGACTAATATGACGAAAAAAATTAATGGCGAGATATCGGGACTAAAGAAAGCGTGTAAAGGTAAACAGGAGGCTGTACAGAAATGATGTGGCAAGATAAGCGAGATAAAACACTCGTGTTATGCACTTGGCCAAAATGTCCAAATGCTTCCGAGTGCGATGAATAGTTTTGCTTTAAAACAAGTGCAAGGTATGCAAGAGCAGTTTGAAAAAATGGCTCTTAGCACTATGGGACTTAGCTTCTGAGGTCATCAGCCCCCTAGAACCTAGTACTTAAACATAACTAACCTGCCCGAGGCAGGATTCGAACGTGCGACCGTAGCAGTCGCACGGTTCCAGACTGTAGCACATGAACCACTCGGCCACTCCGGTGGCTGAGCAGTTTGAAATGCAAGGAAAACTTTCGCGAAAGAACTCACAGTCTGGGCATCCGAGAAGGAAACTCGCATCGTACAACTACTAAATACCAGAGTACAAAAGGTGGTGGATAAAAAATTGCAAACAAAACTAAGGAGGAACATAACCATTTCAAAGATCCTGTAGGAAGTGAACTACGGACTGTAACGGAAGAATTAGGTCAGGATAAATCAGCATTGCAAAAAAATGCTGTAAGACGATTAGAAAATATCGAGAGAGAAATCGGAGAAGTTAACATCTTCCCCCCCCCCCCCCCCCCCCCCCGTCGGAGGTTCGAGTCCTCCCTCGTGCATGGGTGTGTGTGTCGTTCCTGGCGTAAGTTAATTTAAGTTAGGTTAAGTAGTGTGTAAGCTTAGGGGACCGTTGACCTCTGCAGTTTAGTACCATAATACCTTACCACAAATTTCCAAAAAATTAACTACGTTGCACGGGATGATCAGTCCGAAGGGCACGGTTTAGAAAGTAATTCTATATCTGAACCAGTAATATATAGTCCACAATGAATACCAACCGAGCAGGCAAGTACAACATTGCACGATACTGTGTTTGTTTCGTCCAGCGTCGTTATCAATCTCATGGGAAGCCTGCATACTCGGTTCGCTAGACAAATAGTCAAACACGTCGTTTAATGAGTTTTATTACAATTAATCAAATCCAACACTTAAGTTTGGCAATTACACAGATATGTCACAAGCAAGGCGACAATCAGTCTTTGCAGTGACTGCTGATGTGTAACAGATAGGAGTCTTTGCTGAACAGCTATCGAAATGGCTATCGTTGACGCTGCTATCCAAGTCGCTAATCTTGAAGCTGCTATCTAACCGGGCGCCACCAGTAGGACGCTGGGCAATGTCCTCTTCACATAGGGGCTGCTGCTGTCGCGTTGTCGTCCTGGAGGCAGGTCCAGTCAGTGTGCGACTGGCTGACTTCTTTTCACAGCCTTTTCTTCCCTTTCGTTCCCGACTGGCGTGCTGGCGCTTGGCTATACGCCGTAACGATGTTCACTGATAGGGAGTCGCACCGCTATATGCTGCAATGCTGCTCGAAGGAAATGTAATCCGCCACTAGGAATTTCAAACTTTTCTGCCGGAAAAGAAATCTGTTCATCCCATTGCGTTCATTCGTGCATTTCGTGGTACTATGTCGAATCTTGGTCTGATATTCGGATGATCAACAAACAGGCTTCATGAGTCTTCATGAGTGCATGTATACAGAGTGATGATGTAATACGGAAGGTAGAAACGGCAGAATATTGCAGAACGTATAACGAATTTGAAAAAGTGTTTGTGGCGATTTGGTATGTAGCAAGGAAGTTTCCGTAAATATTTTGAGAAATACACTCCTGGAAATTGAAGTAAGAACACCGTGAATTCATTGTCCCAGGAAGGGGAAACTTTATTGACACATTCCTGGGGTCAGATACATCACATGATCACACTGACAGAACCACAGGCACATAGACACAGGCAACAGAGCATGCACAATCTCGGCACTAGTACAGTGTATATCCACCTTTCGCAGCAATGCAGGCTGCTATTCTCCCATGGAGACGATCGTAGAGATGCTGGATGTAGTCCTGTGGAACGGCTTGCCATGCCATTTCCACCTGGCACCTCAGTTGGACCAGCGTTCGTGCTGGACGTGCAGACCGCGTGAGACGACGCTTCATCCAGTCCCAAACATGCTCAATGGGGGACAGATCCGGAGATCTTGCTGGCCAGGGTAGTTGACTTACACCTTCTAGAGCACGTTGGGTGGCACGGGATACATGCGGACGTGCATTGTCCTGTTGGAACAGCAAGTTCCCTTGCCGGTCTAGGAATGGTAGAACGATGGGTTCGATAACGGTTTGGATGTACCGTGCACTATTCAGTGTCCCCTCGACGATCACCAGTGGTGTACGGCCAGTGTAGGAGATCGCTCCCCACACCATGATGCCGGGTGTTGGCCCTGTGTGCCTCGGTCGTATGCAGTCCTGATTGTGGCGCTCACCTGCACGGCGCCAAACACGCATACGACCATCATTGGCACCAAGGCAGAAGCGACTCTCATCGCTGAAGACGACACGTCTCCATTCGTCCCTCCATTCACGCCTGTCGCGACACCACTGGAGGCGGGCTACACGATGTTGGGGCGTGAGCGGAAGACGGCCTAACGGTGTGCGGGACCGTAGCCCAGCTTCATGGAGACGGTTGCGAATGGTCCTCGCCGATACCCCAGGAGCAACAGTGTCCCTAATTTGCTGGGAAGTGGCGGTGCGGTCCCCTACGGCACTGCGTGGGATCCTACGGTCTTGGCGTGCATCCGTGCGTCGCTGCGGTCCGGTCCCAGGTCGACGGGCACGTGCACCTTCCGCCGACCACTGGCGACAACATCGATGTACTGTGGAGACCTCAAGCCCCACGTGTTGAGCAATTCGGCGGTACGTCCACCTGGCCTCCCGCATGCCCACTATACGCCCTCGCTCAAAGTCCGTCAACTGCACATACGGTTCACGTCCACGCTGTCACGGCATGCTACCAGTGTTAAAGACTGCGATGGAGCTCCGTATGCCATGGCAAACTGGCTGACACTGACGGCGGCGGTGCACAAATGCTGCGCAGCTAGCGCCATTCGACGGCCAACACCGCGGTTCCTGGTGTGTCCGCTGTGCCGTGCGTGTGATCATTGCTTGTACAGCCCTCTCGCAGTGTCCGGAGCAAGTATGGTGGGTCTGACACACCGGTGTCAATGTGTTCTTTTTTCCATTTCCAGGAGTGTATATTGACAAAACGAGATACTGAGGTCATCACATATCTCACAGAGATGTACTTACAATTATAACATTAAAGGAAAAAATACCAGCACATACACGAGAAAAGTTAGTCAAATTTCCCGAAACAAATTCAGAAAAGAGTTCTTATAGGTGTTGGTTTCGATAGATCTGATACGAGAAATTACGAAGACGCCATCGAACAATAGACGACTCAGAGGAAACGATATCGGAAAAACGGTTTCAAGTCAGAGTTATCCCGAAGGTCACAACAATGAACAAAATAATGTCCCCAGAAACAAACGCAACGGAAATGCGAATTATGCACAAAACCATGGCTTTAGAAAGAGGAAGCTAATGGGTTATTGGTACAACAGTAACAACAACAGTAGCGGCGGAATAGACATAGTAAGCCAAACTGGGATAATTCAATTCGAATGCGAGAAGTATAATAACGATCGTCCATCCATGTCAGGTTCGGCAATCTAATCTCGACTGTGTTGATCCCCAAAACGATGTTATTTCTGCATACTTACATAAGCGAAATTGTCTAACAATGCGTGTACCCACGTCTCCTGTTAACAATTGCAGGATTCTGGGAGTGACAGGCACCAGGTCTCGAAGCATCATGTGACAGGGCTGGATTCACTTTGACTAAGAAATTTGCCAATATTATGTGCAATTTTGGTTGCAGACTTTTTGATAATGAACTGTATACTGGGGATGTAATTCTTCCACCAAAGGGGTGAAGTGATCGACCTACATACAGAAGTATGCTACTTGAATATCGACGGCATAAAGGTAGAGGTAGAATTGCAAAGAAGTACCAAAGCCTATGGTAAACATTGCCAAGGCACGAAGATTCAAACACTAAATAGTTGGTTGGGTTATATAAATTGGCATCTCCTGGAATCGGTAACTGTGACCGATATTAAGGAACAGATAATCTGAAAAGAAACTGAATCTGCAACCGCTCAACAATGCAATGATTTTAGGAGTGAGTTGCAAAAATATACAATGGTGTTTGACGGCAGACCTGGCTTAACCCGAGATTTTAAGTTTCAGATAACACCATTTCTAGTGTCTAATGATCAAAGAGACCTGTCGTCACTAGGGAAACTCGAAAAACGCTAGAATGGGAAATCTTTGTGCATCTACTAGCCCATACCCCAGTTCGTTACTAGCAGTAGCGAAGTAAGGGAGCAATGTCAAGTTCATAATTGCTGCTACGGCAACAAACATAATCACAATACCCGTCCAGACTAGACCCAAAAACATGGAGACGCAAATGCAGAGATTTCACGCCGTGCAGTACATATTCTTCTGATGAACAAAGAAATGGAAATGAGTGTACGGCATTGTGGGTCGAGATTCCCCCATTTGGGAAAGTTCGTCCGCCGAGGGCAAGTTCTTATTGCATTCGACGCCACATTGGGCGACTTGGGCGTCAGAGATGGGGATGAAATGACGACGAGCACAACACAACACCCAGTCCTGAGCGGAGAAAATCTCCTGCCCCAGTCGGGAATCGAACCCGGGCCCCTTAGAGTGGCATTGCGCCTCGCTGGCCACTCAGCTAACGGGGCCGGACTTACGCTGAACAATTATGAAAATTGATCATTCATTTAATTCTACAACCTCAAGCTCTTAAACAATCAATGGTGTAGTTTAAGAGGTGAAGTGTCAGCTCCAAATCCTTCAAAACATAGTCGGAAACTTTTGTTCCATAACAGAAAACCTTTTGTCCATATTTCAAAATTTTTGGTATATGTTTGTAAATTTCTCGTTATGTTTTTTTAAAATTTTCAGACCATACTTCAAAAATCTTGCTTCATTGCTTGCGACACTCATTCATAGCCTTACGCCTTCGGTGGAATTATTCGCTCAGTGTATGTTTGCTGCTTCCAAATCAGCCAATCTTTCTCCTTCATGTTCCGTTTCCAACAGACCACTATTTTCTACTATAGAACTTGACTCTCCTACACAATTATCGACCATTACATAACTCCACAAAATTCGATAGCAATACGTGTGTAGAAACATTGTCTCTTCCTAACTCGGTGGGCTCCATCATTTCTACTTACGCAACATCACTACATTTGCAGCTACATAAAATGTTTTTGAGTTTCCCTTATTCCTTATTTACTGCCCACTGTCTCTGTTTTATTTTATAAATCAGATTTCATTTTCTTTCACGCTGCAGCTTAGTGTTTACGTACGAACACTATGCTATAAACTCTGACTACCAGGGACGGTTCTAGAAGTCGGTCAAGGGCGGTGGGGGGGGGGGGCTAAGGGGGGGGGGAGGGGGGCAGGGGTTTATTTGGAGGCATAGAATACCGCTTAACAAAAGGAGAGTTGGGGTTCTCCACCAACAAACTGATAAAATTTGGTTTTGTTTAAAGTAGTTTTTGGTAACTGTTTAGGAGTTCAGGGTAAAAAATGTGTACTAATAAATAATAAGACTCCCATTTTAAGTTCAATGATATTTATTGGTTTAGGTAGTAAGCTGTTTGCCGCTCTTACTCTTTTGTTAAAATGTGTTTGAAATACATTGCAATCTATATTGCCTCATAATTATATAAAAAAAAAAAGATTGAATCTGTCGGAGTAATATATTCGCTGATTTATGAAGTGATTTTATACGGTATAATATGATACTCCAAGGGGGCGGGGGGTGAGGGGAAACAAATTAATACGATCAGTCTAAGAAAGAGTCTACTATACCTACACTCAAACAAAGGTAAAACTTAACAAAAGACCATAGGTATGCATGTGCTGGTAACGCCTGCCACGAGCGATGGTGGGAAGCTAATGACGGTACAGCTGATTTTTGAAGTCAATAAGAATGATATTTTAATTTCAGTCGCGGAAGAAATAAATACTGCATTTTAATATAACATCCATTAGCACAGTACGTATCGCAGTTTGACGGAACTGACGTTTCACAGAGAGTGACTGGTACACAATGCACGTTATACATAATTGACCACAAGTGTTACCATAGTTATATTATTGCGGATGTGGCTTGTTATGCAACGAAATAACACTCTATCTTTATGGTGCCTGGGTACCATTTCTTTATATTTACGAAACGTCATGTATTACAGGTGTGTGCATATGTTTCAGGATCTTTAAACGTCACTTTAGGGTTAACTGTAAAATGCCTGAACCTTTCATCATTCAAGGCATTTTGTGCCATCCCTGTTTAAGTCTTATATGTGCCACAGCGATCAAATAGGACACAGTGTCGTGTTGTAAAAATATGATGAAGTGTGAAATGAAAGCCAATACAGTGCGTCCACAACATGTGCAATGTATAAGTAATAGCAGATGAAAATGTTTGCTTTGCGTGAACTCATCAACCTCTCTGGTGTAATAAACATATAAAGCACCGCCAGAGAGAAAACTGACCAACTCTCTTTTGTCTCGCTCTACGAGCAGAAAGTTGTTGTGGAATAGCACCTCTGACGCTTACTGCTTGTGAAACGAAAACGTATGTATTAAAAATGTATTACTTTGTATTTAGTTTCCGAATATAATTCAATAGTTACAATATTAACCTACTTTGTTCCGTTTTCAAAAGCTCCCTTCCTTGAGTTATTAAGTAAATATGTAAGAGTTTTCTAACGGCCATAAGCCGTTGGAGATCATTGCTGGATCGCGGCCATAAGTCACTAATACCTTTATATTTATGTAATAATTTGTGTGTTTCAACTGCCTTTTTGAATAATGTCTCAGGAAAAAAATCGTTAGAACCATAAAACATGAGTGCTCAGGAATAATTTTACTTATTGTTTACATAATAAAATAATGTTTTTTATGTTGTTTACATAATACTTGTTCGATATCATTTCACGAGATCTGATATCGGTGAATTTTTTAAATTAAAGAATTAACTTAAAGACAAATACTGAACACATAACCGAAGTCGAATTTTTTTCATTCTGGATGCTCAAATAATAAGAATTACTTTATTAGAATAATTTTTCATTACGTGAGTATTTGTATCGGCAATCCATCTCTATAACGTACGTTATATGTCGGGCAAACCTAAACAATTTCATACCATTGACATCATATACGCGAAGCTTTATCAGACATATTGGTGCGCAAGCTTAATTTTAACAACATTTCAAAATATTTTGCTCACGTAATGTCAAATCATTAACAGTGACAAACGCAAGGCAATTTTCTGCGCTTTGTCACTGTATCCATTTCATTCTTTTCATTCACCGAGTTGCTCCGCGAGCATGTACGTAAATCATTGCAGACAATTCCGGTCGCCTAACTACCGACCAAGTAAGATCGATACGACCGTTCACTCGTAAAAATTATATATATAAACTAAATTTAAATAAAAACATACACGAAGAGAGGGAAGGTCACTACAGTTTGCACAACCTAAAGCAGTCGGAAATTACTGTCGTTCCCGGAAGGATATACTATTAGATGATACTGAGCAGCACCGTCTTTGTACGCTAAAAAAAAAAAATCGCTTGGTATCCTTCGAAAACGTATCTTACTGTTTGTTTTTGTTCCCTTTGCTGTATTTTCTTCTTCCGAACACAGCTTCGTTGATCACCTCAGTGATTTAGTCGCCACTAAGCTTCTCAATCTCTTTGAGACACATTTTAATACATACTTTTCTGCAGAAGGTTAAGCAATCGACGGCTATCTTCTTGGATAACTGCAATGCATTGGTGGTAAAAAAATTTCTGCCCCTTTCCACTTACAGAAAAGTTAACTGTGCAATTTTTTCGATGCTTAATTTGCTGCCCTCAAACAAAAAAAAAAGTTTTTTTTGATTGCTGAATCTATCTCTGTGATCAGTCATTTGGAAGCTCCACTACACTCTTTCTGTACATTTCGTACGAGTAATAAGGCTCATATTCCCACCTCTTTCTGTTCCTGACAGTAAAACCGTGAGACATACACCACCCAAGTACACTGTCATAATGACAAGGTCCCTAAAGCGAACTCGGTCGGAGACCATGGCTGAAAACACAACGGAGTGAAATCAGATTGTCTGCTCAAAAGAGGCTGAAGTCCTCTGTTTCGGTATTTCTCATTGGCTACTTACAAGAATACCAAATATGACATTATCATCTATTATTGCCTTCTAATGTGACTATTGACTAACAAATTCAGCCTAGAAAATAAAAACGTAACATCTGTGAAAATATATACCCTTCGATGAAATTTTTCTTTTGATTGGCACGACATAACCTCCGTTACTAAGCCCCACTCGACGTGGTCCGATCAGAGAAGTCAGTGCGGCACATAATAAAGGTAGCAGTGGAAGTTAACGATATTACCTATTTATCACCGCCAATGCTATTACAGGAGTCACGCCCTTACATAGACTGCGAACTACGCTACAGATTCGTCTGCCACCAAAGTCAGTTTTTCTGCTTTCATACACGTTGGCTTCGCCAACTCACAGCCAGACTGTTGCCTTCCAACCTAACCTAGGCCTTGGGCTAGACTACAGATTAGCTTATCACTAAAACTAGTTTTTCTGCTTTTACATTCGTTGGCTTCTTCGCCAATTCACAAACAAGCTGTAGCCTTCGAACCCAACCTAGACCTCGCGCTAAAATGCAGACCAGTCTCTCATCACAACCAGTTTTTCAATGCTGCGTTCATTTGTTTCCCCAACTCACAATCATACTATTGCCTCCATACTTAACCTAGACGTCGGGGTGTGCTACAGGTCAGTATGTCTCCACAACCAGATTTTCTGCTTCCATCGTCGTTGACTTCGCCGACTCACAGCCAAACTGCCTTCCAATCTAACGTAGGCCTCCTCTTACGGTAAACATCAGAATGTCACCACAACCAGTTTTTCTGCTTTTACATTTTTTGGCTTCGCCACCTTACGACCAATCTGTCGATTCGTACCCAATCCAAAATCCTTAGTAGTAGTTACTATTAAAATCAGTCTTGATAAGAAACTTATTTATTCTGGTAACCGGTTTTGACCACGCCTGCGGTCATCTTCAGACCAAAATGCTGTATGAGCAGGAGCCTCGTTCTGGTGGTAAATCACTGCTTGGCAAGAGGGAGGCTCCTGTTCATACAGCATTTTGGTCTGAAGATGACAACAAGCGTGGTCAAAACCGGTTACCAGAATAAATAAATTTGGGATCAAGACTGATTTTAATAGTAACTATTAGTAATAACATTGATCACTGTCTGCTCCCACGAAGTATTCAAAAGTAATAGAATCCTAAGGCTACAAGTAATAATAGAAACGACAACAGCAAAAAATGGCCATATACACAGCGCATGTAATTCGTCTCTCAACGGAACAAAAATTCGCTTTTGCATACACATTACTTCCGATCAGACTACCTCAAAATAAAAGTGTCCGTAATAACTGCTGCTACATAAAAAAAAAATGCCGCACTGTCTATATACTTCGATAACTGATACGCCAAGATACAATAAAAGCAGAAAATTAATATGGGCTGCCCCTAAGACGCGAAGAATTCGTAGCAGTCCGTCACCTATACAACATTCCACTTTTCAGGATGAATTATTTGCAGGCGAGTGGTGTGAATCAGGACGTAAGTGACGTGACTTCCGTTTGATACTCACTGAAATTTGAGGAACGAGCTGTCGTCAGAGCAACGAACGCCAGGGAGACGATGAGGAAGGGCCGCAGTCCCATCTCTGCTCAGGTGGTGTCCCTACAGCTGGCGGGCCCCGACTGGCGTGTTCTCTTATCGTCGCTCCATGTGCACGTCGTCACGCAATACTCTCTGCGCATACCGGCATTCCTGACCCATAATGACAACGGAGACACGATCCTGACACCAACTCTGGTTACAATGAGGTACAAACTTGTATAAACTTGTTACAGTGCGCTTTAATCACATCTACCAAGAACAATTACAAAATAATTAAGTAAAGAAGTCGCCGTTTCGATTGTGCAGTAGAAATTGATCCAAAATACAACGCTCTTCATCCAAGCACACTTCGCTCTTCGTACTTATAACTGGAATTTGCTCAGTATTCGTTCATTACGGAAACGTTTCATTTCTTTGTAAATACGTGATTTGTCTACAACAGACTTCGACAAAACTCTCTGCAAAATCAGGTACTGTGAGGAGTGAGAAATTTTAAAGTAACTCTAGTGTGAGATGAGCTGATATCGCATTGCGTATCTGTCTAACTTCACTCCGCAAGCGGTTTAATATTAGCCATCACTGTGACATCGCATAAGCCACACGTGCCAAACGACGTAAACAATGAGGAAATGACCCACCACGGCTGTCTATGGATGTGATCAATCCGTAGTTCCGTGAGCTGAAAACTGTAATAAATAACGTTATAATGTAATCAGAAGTGTGGAACGTACGTTAAACACAATGTCGCCAGTCTGCTTGCATAAAGCGTTAGAGGGATTTGTCGGGACGCTTAAATCCATTAGTAGGAGGCATAACGACATACGCCTGATCGTGACAGCAAGATTTACACAGATAATCAAACTGTTAAATGCCTAATCGCTTGGAGAGTATGCCGTAAACAGCGAGCTCCACGCTGTTTTAAATTACAGTAAAGGTGACGGTAAGCGCTTAGAAGCCATGAATACTGATACCTAAGGACTGAATGGGGAATGGGAAGACGAAGGAGTGACCTAACCGAGACTTTAGGGTTTATTCTGGCGTTAAATGAAATAGAGGTGCCAGAGTACATGGTGTTTATAAGTTAGTTATACAAAAGTCACCTTTAATTGTGAAAAAGGTAAAGAAATTACAGAAATAATTAATGCAGCACTGAATGCAATGTATTTTAAAGTTATATTTGCAGATGTTCGACGTGTCTACCTTTTGTAACACGACAAACGACACATCTGTAATCAGTTTCCTGTCAAATCCTATGAAGCAAATATTGATGTATTGTGGTAACTGCTTGTGGTATCCTTTGTCTTAGCTCGTCGACATTTCGCTGAAATGCAGGAACAAATACTCTGTTTTTGATGTAACACCTTACACAGAAGTCCGTTGAGCTTAAATCAAGTCACTGGACTCGCATTCAGGAGGACGACGGTTCAATCCCGTCTCCGGCCATCCTGATTTAGGTTTTCCGTGATTTCCCTAAATCGCTTCAGGCAAATGCCGGGATGGTTCCTTTGAAAGGGCACGGCCGATTTCCTTCCCCATCCTTCCCTCACCCGAGCTTGCGCTCCGTCTCTAATGACCTCGTTGTCGACGGGACGTTAAACACTAATCTCCTCCTCCTCCTCCTTAAATCAAGTGCTTGTGGTGGCGAGGATATTGTTCCGCCACGTCCAGTCTAAGTCTACACATCCCTACGGAGCTACGTGACACCGTCACGATTATAATGTGGTGGTGCGCCATCTTGCTGGAAAATAAATTCTGCGACCATATCCAGCTGTAATGTTCGAGTATGTCCAGGTACAATATGCCAGTTCCAGTTGTCTCGGCAAAAAAACAAAGGACCGTAAATCTTGTTCTTTCATACAACACCAAAAACGTTTACTTTAGTTGAGTTCCGTACATGTACGATAATGTGATGTGGTTTCCGCTCACACCATATCCGAACGTTATGCAGATTCACTTTACCGCTGGTTTTGAAGGTGGCTTCGTCACTGAACACAGCTTTATTAGGAGAATCATCTTCAGTCTGCATTTTGTTAAACACTTCTCCACAAATCGCAATTCGTTTACCTTTATCACTTTCTCTTAAAGCTTGCAACTTCTCCAGTTTGGATGGTTTGAATGGCAGGAGTTTCTGTAATATCTTCCACACTGTAACACTAGACACATTGAATTTTAAGCTGGCACTTCTCGTTGATTAACCCAGACTACGATGTAAGACTGCCGAACACATTCAGTTGCTGCGTCAGGAACTGCTGGTCGCCCATGACCCAGTGTCCTACGCGATACACAGCTAGTTTCGGTGAAACGATTGTACCAATTAACAACAATTTGTCTTTGAGGTGGCAGCTTGAAATATTTTGTCCTGAATTGTCGCTGAGCTTTTGTAGCGGATTTGGATTCATGAATTCATAAAGTACATTGCGCACGCTCTGCACTGATATATGGTTCAAATGGCTCTGAGCACTATGGGACTCAACTGCTGTGGTCATAAGTCCCCTAGAACTTAGAACTACTTAAACCTAACTAACCTAAGGACAGCACACAACACCCAGCCATCACGAGGCAGAGAAAATCCCTGACCCCGCCGGGAATCGAACCCGGGAACCCGGGCGTGGGAAGCGAGAACGCTACCGCACGACCACGAGATGCGGGCTCACTGATATATGATTCCATGATAACTATTGGAATAACTCATTTGAGCATACCACCTAACGGGAACGTCGAGAATAAGGCGGGAATAAGACTTGAAGATATACTGCAATCAGTGGTGTTTCAAACATCTTGTATGTTATTTATCCTTTTCACGATTATAGGTTATTTTTGTATAACTAATTTTTATGTGGCTTGTTGTTACTCCGTATATACCCAATAGAAAGCGCTGCTTTAGGGCCGAACGAGTACGTCAAATCACCACGCTGTACAAACTCAACTGCCCACGAATCAAGTATTCAGTGTACAGCCAATTGGTATTGATTGCTGCCAGAACTATCGAGTTTGGAGCAGAGCACGTCTTGTCTTCATAGAACAAAATTAAATCTGAGATTTTAAGGTTACACAGGGTGTCCGAAAGGACTTTCCCTGATTACATAAACTGATAACTCAGGCTAGAAGTAAGATACAAATACACTCCTGGAAATGGAAAAAAGAACACATTGACACCGGTGTGTCAGACCCACCATACTTGCTCCGGACACTGCGAGAGGGCTGTACAAGCAATGATCACACGCACGGCACAGCGGACACACCAGGACCCGCGGTGTTGGCCGTCGAATGGCGCTAGCTGCGCAGCATTTGTGCACCGCCGCCGTCAGTGTCAGCCAGTTTGCCGTGGCATACGGAGCTCCATCGCAGTCTTTAACACTGGTAGCATGCCGCGACAGCGTGGACGTGAACCGTATGTGCAGTTGACGGACTTTGAGCGAGGGCGTATAGCGGGCATGCGGGAGGCCGGGTGGACGTACCGCCGAATTGCTCAACACGTGGGGCGTGAGGTCTCCACAGTACATCGATGTTGTCGCCAGTGGTCGGCGGAAGGTGCACGTGCCCGTCGACCTGGGACCGGACCGCAGCGACGCACGGATGCACGCCAAGACCGTAGGATCCTACGCAGTGCCGTAGGGGACCGCACCGCCACTTCCCAGCAAATTAGGGACACTGTTGCTCCTGGGGTATCGGCGAGGACCATTCGCAACCGTCTCCATGAAGCTGGGCTACGGTCCCGCACACCGTTAGGCCGTCTTCCGCTCACGCCCCAACATCGTGCAGCCCGCCTCCAGTGGTGTCGCGACAGGCGTGAATGGAGGGACGAATGGAGACGTGTCGTCTTCAGCGATGAGAGTCGCTTCTGCCTTGGTGCCAATGATGGTCGTATGCGTGTTTGGCGCCGTGCAGGTGAGCGCCACAATCAGGACTGCATACGACCGAGGCACACAGGGCCAACACCCGGCATCATGGTGTGGGGAGCGATCTCCTACACTGGCCGTACACCACTGGTGATCGTCGAGGGGACACTGAATAGTGCACGGTACATCCAAACCGTCATCGAACCCATCGTTCTACCATTCCTAGACCGGCAAGGGAACTTGCTGTTCCAACAGGACAATGCACGTCCGCATGTATCCCGTGCCACCCAACGTGCTCTAGAAGGTGTAAGTCAACTACCCTGACCAGCAAGATCTCCGGATCTGTCCCCCATTGAGCATGTGTGGGACTGGATGAAGCGTCGTCTCACGCGGTCTGCACGTCCAGCACGAACGCTGGTCCAACTGAGGCGCCAGGTGGAAATGGCATGGCAAGCCGTTCCACAGGACTACATCCAGCATCTCTACGATCGTCTCCATGGGAGAATAGCAGCCTGCATTGCTGCGAAAGGTGGATATACACTGTACTAGTGCCGAGATTGTGCATGCTCTGTTGCCTGTGTCTATGTGCCTGTGGTTCTGTCAGTGTGATCATGTGATGTATCTGACCCCAGGAATGTGTCAATAAAGTTTCCCCTTCCTGGGACAATGAATTCACGGTGTTCTTATTTCAATTTCCAGGAGTGTATGAAACTTGTGTCGAATTGTTTACAACTATCAAAGTTTTTTTATGTTTTAGGTTCGCAGTACGTAAGTAGTGGATGAGGTGCAGTGCCCAAGAAGCCATGTTAACCAATCAGGAGAAGGCACAGTGTGTCCTGTGGTACCATGAGACAAGATCACCAACCACAGTGGAGAGACACTTCCAGACAACATTTGGAAGGAATCCACCTGATGTCAAGAGCATTAAAGCCTGGTATGAGAAGTTCAAGAACACAGGATCGGTTGCTGACCTTCCGAGGTCTGGTCGACCAAGAACCTCAGCAGACAGGGCGGAAGCTGTAAGGTAGTCTTTTCTGCGAAGTCCGAAGAAATCGGTGCGCAGGGCCTCACGTGAATTACAGATGCCAAAAAGCTCTCTCCATGACATTTTACACAAACGTTTATTGTTTCGTATATACAAAGTGCAAATCGTTCAGGCCTTGTTGCCCAATGACGGTACACGTCGATATGACTTTGCGGCCGAAATGCTATCACGTATTGAGGACGATGATGGATATCTCAGACGAATTTTCTTTTCCGACGAAGCGACCTTCTTTGTCAGTGGAGTAGTGAATCGCCATAATGTGCGCATTTGGGGTTTACAACCCCCTGGCGAGGTCATGGAGTGCACCAGAGGCAGTCCAAAGGTGAATGTTTGATGCGCGCTATTGCACGATCGAATTATCGGGCCATTCGTCTTCGCTGAGGCTACCATCACATCTGCAGTGTATCTGGACATGTTGCAACTGTATGCTGTTCCTCAGCTGCTTCAGTATCACCCCGATGTCTTGTTTCAGCAAGACGGTGCACCACCTCATTGGGGTTTGGTCGTTCGTGCCTATCTCGATATGACCTTTCCTGGGCGATGGATTGGTCGTGATGGGCCAACGATTTGGCCTCCACGCTCTCCTGACATAACCCCATTAGACTTCTTTTTATGGGGTTATGTCAAGGACGAGGTCTACCGAACACGTGTACCAGATCTTGAAACCCTGCAGCAACGGATAACGACAGTCGTTGAATCGATCCCTCCATTGATGTTGGCTAATGTGTGGACGGAAATTGAATATCGCCTAGATGTGCTACGTGCTACCAAGGGTGTTCATGTGGACGTTTACTGATGTGTGAAAAAAATTTTGATAGTTTGTAAACAATTAGACATCAGTTTAATATTTGTATCTTACTTCTAGCGTGAGTTATCAATTTATGTAATCAGGGAAAGACTTTTCGGACACCCTGTACATTGTATCTAGTATGGCCTCATCAGTGTTATCGTTCTTGCCTTTCTTCTTATGCTGACATGGGTTTGCGGTAATAGGCGAATGTGATTTCGTTACGCTTTCCGTCGATATTCCAGTCTTCCTCTAATCTTCCTAAACGGGTAGTGGGTGGTCTGGGTGAATGAGGCCACCTCAAGGCCGACTAATGTCCGCAGGACGATCGATGCCTTCCAACATCCACTGCAGGGAAGCTTATGAACGCTGGAACACCACCTGAAGCATTATAAGCGGCAGCAAGAGATGGCCAATGAAAATAGTTACATTCTGCTTCTTATTCTGCTTTGCTGTAAGGCCTAAATGTTAAATAATTTCGTGGAGTGGTTTGGAGTTCGTAAAGTCCGGCAGTTTGCTTGCAGCCCTCGTAGGATTGAGGTGGCACACAGTGGGCGCTTTAGGGCAGAGTCTGTGTTTTGTAGTGCTTTAAGTGAAATCGGCAATTAGTGATCCTTTGCGATGAGCAAAGTTACTTTTCCCGTTCAGAGAGTCCACAATGAATTCGAAAGCACTTCACCTTCCGTAGGCGTGGGATTCGGCTTAGGAACTTGTATGTAGTCTGCATAGCGAATGGATATTACTTACGCTCTTAAATGAGAAACTTTGTCGTTACCAAGCCTCACATAAATACTAACCTTCCATCAAAAGTGAGCAAGACCCAAATTAAGAAAATGTAAACTGACTATTCTCAATTATGGTCATACAGGTATCCATACTTATGTAACACAACGTAACATTTAGTTTAATATCTGTAACACCTTATTCTTGCCTGCTAGTTAGCCTTCATGTTGTTGAACCAAACTTAAATCTTCCTAAAGTACTTGATATTTGTCTGATAAGCAAAACAGAAACCTAAATTTATGCTTTGATGTTTGAAGTTTTTTTATTTCGCTGAAATGAGCTTGTAACACCACAGTATCGTGAACCTAGTAAATAAAATGTTGATCAGCCGCCGTATTGGATCTCTAGAGGTAAGGTGCCGCCTGGGGTCCCAAAATAATTCACCAATACAAAATGTGGTTCTTTGTGAAAATCTACCACGAGCAAAAATGGTTTTGATGAAAAAACTGATTTGGATTAGACACAAAAATATTCAGATTAATATGTTCCATGTAGGCATTGTACTACACGTCATGGGTGCACGCATCTACTATGTGTTAGAATTATAGCTTCCGTCATGTTGGAAGGCGGCCCTATTTTTAGCCGTTCTGCGCATCCCTCACCATTAACTACTACTAACCAATAAGATTCATTCACTTTCCTAGGGGCTAGCCGCGACTTACAAACTGACTGCGAGAATCTGTTTCTCACGTGCTGCGCTGTTGCTGTATTTTGCGACAATGCGGCTTCATTCACAGAGCGACCGAATTATTCACTCAGATGTTACTTTCTTGTAGCGTTACAGCTGTAAACGTGTATCTGTAAACGTTTTAGTGTGATTTCCTAAAGAAAGCGTCATGTGACAGAAATAAACGTGAAGTTTCTCACAAGCAACTTTAGTTGTGTGTCTGTGGAGTATCTTCTTAGTCGTGAGACTGGTTTCGTGATTTCCTGTCAAAGATCACTGTACTCAGTAATTCACGGGAAATCATCGCGTAAAACATAAGTGATATTTGGCGTTTGCAAGGAAGTGTTATAGACGCTCCTCTGTTCCTGGTCTAACAAACGATTTCGGAGACAATCTGAGCTGCCCTCTTAGACTGCATGCAGATAGTGCTGTGATTTACCGTCTCATAAAGTCATCAGGGATTTAAAAAAATAGAAAAGACTTAGCAAAGGTATCTGTATGGTGAGAAAAGTGGCAACTGACTCTAAATAATGAAAAGTCTGAAGTCATCCGCATGATTACTAAAAGGGATCCGCTAAATTCCGTTTACAGGATAAAACACACGATTCTAAAGGCTGTAAATTCAACTAAACATTTAGGGATTACAATTACGAATAACTTAAAATGCTACTACCATCTGGATGACGTTGTGTGGAAATCAAACCAAAGACTTCGATTTATTGGTAGAACAATGCAACAGTGCTTCTAAAGAGATTACTTACTCCACATCAGATAGAACTGACCGAAAAAGGTCAAAGAAGGGCAGCTCGTTTTGTATTTTTGCGAAGTAGGGGACAGACTGCCAGGGATATGATATGCGAATTGTGGCAATCATCAAAACAACTGTGTTTTTCTTTGTGGCAGGACTTTCACATGAAATTTCAGTCACCAACTTTCTCCTCAGAGTGTGAAAATACTTTGTTGGCGTTCACCTACTTAGGGGGGAATGTTCATCATAATAAAATAAGAGAAATTAGAGTTCGCAAGGAAAGAAAAGAGCGTCCGTGTTTTCTGTGCGCTGTTCGAGAGGGGAACGGTAGAGAAACAGTTTTTGAAGGTGGTTCTGTGAACGCTCTGCCAAGCACTTCATTGTGAACCGCAGAGTAATCATGTAGATGTAGATGCTTCACAAGCAGCCGAGGAGGTTTACGTCCCGCATTTATAACTTCTTCAAATTTGAATCTGAAACCCATACTTCTATTTTTGAAATATTCAAGACTCAAGAAGAAACTGCGGAAGCACGTGTCGGCAAGAGAACTGTACAGAGAATGGTAAACAAAAGTGTCGGAGCTGTACAGAGAACGGTAAACAAAAGCGTTGGAGCTGCAGAAAACACAGGAAATTTTGTTTTCGTATCACCTGATTATCATCGACATCGCTAGAAACTTGTAACACAAATAGATGGTTTTGACAAAGTTCTTTTAAAGCGCTCCGTGTTTGAAACGTACTTTCCATGCCATCTTAATTAGCAACGATTTTAGTTGTTTAACAGTAGATGGAGATCGTCAGAGTTTTAAATACAGGGTGTATCAAAAAGAATCATCCGATTTGGAGCGTCTATATTTCTGATACTAATAAATGCATACAATGAATTTTGTTATTTGACTAACGGAAAACTCAAAAAGATTTTTTTCATACCTTTTCATAGCTGTTCAATACGCCCCCCTTAAGATGAATGGCATATATTAATGCGGTATTCAAATTGTTCCCACACTGCAGCGAGCATGTCCTGAATTACAGCTTCCGCAGCTGCTGTTGTGCGATGTCTCACTTCATTTATTGTTGTTGGTAACAGAGGCTCATAAACAGTCTTATAAACCGCCACAAGAAATATACACATACAATCAGATTCGGTGACAGTGGAGGCCAGTAATGTAGGGCTGAATCATTTGGTGCAGTGTGTCCGATCCATCATTCAGCAATCCTTTGATTTAAAAATTCCCGCACTTCCAGATGCCAGTGTGGCGGTGTCTCATAATGTTAGTAAACGAAATCGTTCGAATCAGTCTCCAATGGAGGAAAAGAAAGTTCTCAACCATATCGAGATATGTGCTTCCTGTAACAGCGTTCTCAGCAAAGAAAAATGGACCATGCGCCTTTTCCCGTTAAACTGCACGATACACATTAAATTGTGGAGAGTCCCTCTAATGCTGTACAACTTCATGTGGTTATCCTGTACCCCGTATTCTCACATTATTACGGTTCACTTTTCCATTTAAATGGAATGTTACCTTGTCACTAAACACTAAATGTGGAAGAAGAAGAACTGTCGTCTTCCATCTTGCCAAGAACGAAATTACAGAACTCAGACGTTCTTGTTTGTCGCCTTCACGAAGAGCTTTCAGGAGCTGAATTTTGTATGGTTTCACGTGTAAACGTCGACGCAACACACACCAGACGGACATGGGGGGCTTATTGAGCTGTTGAGCTGCACGGCGAACAGATTTTTGCAGACTCTTTGATTTTAGTTTGCCCACCTATTTGTGTTGTTTCAGATGCATACAGTGCCTCCGGAAGTACGACAGTGTCGTAGTGCCTCAATTTTGCGTTAATGGTTATGGACTTTTTGTTATAATAGTTCCAAGTGAGTTTATATGCGTTCTATAGTTTTTTTATTCTTTCTTCATTGGCCTTTAGGTTGATCCCTGATGGCTGGCTGATTTCTCCCAGGTACTTAAAATGTGTAACTTTTACGATTTTCCCATGTGTTGTCACAATAGGCAATTTGTCTTGTGGCACTCTTTCTATGTACTCGGTTTTCTCATATGAGATTTGCAGGCCAGTTCTTTGTGCAATTTCGTGTAACTTCTCTATGGCGTTAGTGGCTTCTTTTCTATTATTTGTGAGGATTGCAAGGTCATCCGCAAAAGCTAAACACTTCACATTGAATCTATTATCTTTTCTAATTCCAATTTGGATTCCTTTGACTTCTTTTTCCCATGTCCTGATAATTTTTTCAAGAACTATATTAAAGAGTAATGGTGAAAGTCCGTCACCCTGTCGCACTCCAGTTTGGATTTCAAATGGTTCCGAGATATCCCCGATAAATTTAACCTTGGAGACTGTGTCAGTTAATGTTTCCCGAGTGATTGCTCTTGTCTTTCTGTCAATGCTGAATTCTTCCAGCGTCTTGCAGAGCGCTACTCTGTCTATTGAGTCGTGGGCCTTTTTAAAATCTACAAAAGTAACCACTGTGTTTCGGGTGTTTCTCATCTGGAGAATCATTTTCAGATTCCAGATCTGCTCTATGCATGATCGTCCCTTGCGAAAACCAGCCTGGTATTCTCCTATTTGTGGGTCAGCTTGTTCTTCTAATCTATTCATGAGAACTTTTGATAGGATTTTGTATGTGACCGGTACGAGTGAGATACCCCTGTAATTATTTGGTTCAGTTTTGTCCCCTTTTTTGTGGAGTGGATGGATGAGTGTGCATTTCCATTCAGAAGGGATCTGTTCTGTTTCCCAAATGTTTAATATGATTTTGTGAATTTTTCAAAAAAAAATGGTTCAAATGGCTCTGAGCACTATGGGACTCAACTGCTGTGGTCATAAGTCCCCTAGAACTTAGAACTACTTAAACCTAACTAACCTAAGGACAGCACACAACACCCAGCCATCACGAGGCAGAGAAAATCCCTGACCCCGCCGGGAATCGAACCCGGGAACCCGGGCGTGGGAAGCGAGAACGCTACCGCACGACCACGAGATGCGGGCATGAATTTTTCCTGTTAATCTTTCATCATTTAGTTTCCATAGTTCTGCAATAATTCCATCTTCTCCTGGGGCTCTATTGTTTTTCAGTGTCTTGATAATTTCTACTATTTCGTTGATGGTTGGCGGTTTAGCGTCAGGATTTGGTGTAGACGTCTCGTAGTGAATATCCTCTGTAGGTCTTTCGCAGTTGAGAAGTTTGTTGAAATAGTCTGCGAGGATTTGGCAGTTATTCTTCGTGTTAGTTTCTAGTGAACCATCCGATTTCTTGAAACAAAGATTGGGTGGCTGGTAGCCTGCAATATGTTCTTTAAACGGCTTATAAAAATTCCTGGTGTTGTTCTTCTTAAAATCTTGTTCTATCTCATCTAGTCGCCGTTTGTCATAATTTCTTTTTTCCCTCCGAATAGTTTTCGATGTTTGTTTTCGGATTACTAGAAATTGTTACCATTTTTCTGATGTTTTGTGACTATTGAAGTTTTTCCAGGCATTGGTCCTTTCTTCTATTGCCTGGTCACATATTATATTCCACCACCTGTGTTTTCTCCTTCTCGGGGGGTGAACCAATTTCATCGTGGATTTGAGGACGTCCGCAAGTTCTGTCCAGTTTGTGGTGTTTGTCTGACTAATTTCCTGTAAGATGTTTTCCTTGTTGAGTTTTATGTATTCGGGGTCTGGTCTCGGCACTTTGTTCAGTTTTGGCTTTTTTCTATTGGATTGTAATCTGGTCTTTATCTGTAGAAGATGGTGGTCTGAATCAAAAAATCCTCGTTTTCACGTTCAGAATTTCTGCTGTGTTACTCTTGGAGATGGCCACATGGTCTATCTGTAATTCACCCAACATTGTGTTGGGCGACTTCCAAGTATAGTTTATTGTTGGGTTTTTTGAATTGTGTTGACATAATTACGAGGCCGAAATTTTCAATCTTTCTCCATTCTTGTTCGCTCTCTTGTGAGCTGTATGGATTCCGGTGATTTTCCTGTATTTTTTCTCTTTACCTAATTGTGCGTTAAAGTCGCCTAACGAGATTATTACATGGTCTTTGGCAATTTTGTTTGTCGTCTCTTCAAGGTCATTCCAGAAGTCATCCACTTTCTGGCGGTTCTTCTTGTTATGGTTATTTGTAGGTGCGTGTGCGTTGATCAAGGTATATGCTTTGTAGGCCGATTTGACGGAGAGCGTTGATATACGTTCTGAGGCAGACTGGAAGTCAATGACAGAGTCGCTGATAGATTTGTGGACTGCAAATGCTGTGCCAAACTGTTTGAGTCCTTTCTCATTAGTTTTAACTGCTGGTTTTCCTTTGTAGATCCTGTAGTTGTCTGTATCAAAATGGTTATCGTCTGTAAATCGTGTTTCCTGGATTGCAAGGATTTTGATCTGGAATTTTTGCAGCACGTCTGTAAGTTGTTTGATCTTGCCCAGTTTGAAAAGACTATTAGTATTAAGTGTACCGATGAAGTGTCTTTGTTTTGTGTGTAATAATTTGGACGTCGTCTGGTTCTCAACCTTAGGCGTAACATGATGCTCCTGGTCCCCCGGAATCCGATGACCAGGTAAAGCCAGCCTTGAGACTGGTGCCCGGGGTAGTGGATTCATTCCTTGTGTTATCATCATGTTTGGTTTTCAAGTTGAAAACTAACTTGGTGGTGGTCTTTCCGAGGAAAGATCACGAGGAATACGACTTGATTGTTGAGATCAAGAAGGTTGCTGCAGCCGCACCATCTAGGCGAACAGACGCTGACCCCTAGCCGCTGGATACCAGGCAGACGTTAGTGGATTTCGGTTGATAGTTTTGGTCCACCCCGGGTATTTTATTTCCCCGGTACCGTCCATATCTGGAGAGCATTCCCCTATCCGCATCCTGGGGAGGCGGCCGATGGGAGACTATCAACTCCACACGGGCAAATAACGTAATAGTTATATATATATTTTTTAAATCGGGTGATTTTCTTTGATACATCCTGTACATTAAGTTTTGGATTTTATCATACAGTAATCTATCTGAGGCGCCGGGAACCATAAAGTACGTCATCGTCGATTGAGTGACAGTAGCATGTATTCATGTTTCTGACATCTGTTGATCTTATGGTGGATCATGTTCATTTGTCAAACTGCCGCGCGGGGGTTTAGCCGAGCGTTCTAGGCGCTGCAGTCATGGACTGTGCGGCTGGTCCCGGCGGAGGTTCGAGTCCTCCCTCGGGCATGGGAGTATGTGTTTGTCCTTAGGATCATTTAAATTAGTGTGTAAGCTTAGGGACTGATGACCTTAACAGTTAAGTCCCATAAGATTTCACACGCATTAGAACATTCGTCAAACTGTATACAAGAACATTCACGAAAAGCTGCCTCTCTGGTTTCTTTGATATTCAGTTAAATGTGGGATCGACGACGCTGTGCTTTTGTTCCTTATGCATCTCAGCGCCTCATTTCTACTCTAGTCAAGTGATCATGTTGGTAGACAGCACTACATGAATTTAATCATTTCCAGAAACGGCAGTTTGTGTTGGAGTTGATTGTTTACTGTGCTGGAATCGCTTTAGTGTGAAGTGTCAAGATGAACTCTATTGAATGTTTTAAGCGGTAACAGAAAAGAACATTACCAGGAAAAGTTAACAGCAAACGAATTAGGGCCACCAAGACGAGATCCGTTGATTGATAAAGTGGCGAAATCAAATAAGCCTGACTACAAGCGAACAAAGAAGTGTATAATATGCGTAAGTTGTTGCGTGGGTGCAACGTAAGAATGCCTGGTTTTCAGTCCGTAAGTTTATTCGTTAACTAATTACATGTGTCCGAAAAAATAGAAAAACACGAGAACTCGCACTTACACAAAAATGCGAAACGGAGAGTAACGGAAGCTTACACGTAATTTTGTTCTTGCCCTAAACAGTACTTAATTGTGTACAATACAACAAAATTATCCGTAAACAATTCTTTCTTTTTTCAGACAATTGATGCATATTATTATTATTATTGTTACTGTTATAATTGTTATTATTATTAATATTGGCAGTGATTTTATGTCATACAGGAGGTGCTGTTAATTTCACAGTCTCATATTTATCTCAATCTAAACATTTGTGAACATCCACATCACGATCCGCTGCTGGATTTGCCTTTTCACGAACAGTCTGTTTCTCGGAATTCATGCCATCATCTAATCCTCTGTGCTGTAGGAGGTCACGAAAGTCACGCTGAACAGTTATCACTGATCCGCACTGCGCAAAACTTAGAACACAAAACGCATTCTATTGTCCCGAACCCATTTTTACTAGAACTCAAGTGGGCACACACTGTTGCAACCTAGCGGGACCCATGTAAAAGTAGCGAGTTGGATCTTTCCAACAGTACACTGTTAACGTACATCTCTAAAATAACATAATAGTTATGATTTTTTTTACACCCTCTTTTTGATACACCCTCTATTTTATGTAACGGCCTCATAAGACTTTGTATCTTTTTCTTTATTGAAATGCAGGAGGATCTGCAGCGAAATGACGCATGATGCAGGGAATGGCAATTGAATCTGAATGTAGACAAGTGTAATGTGCTGCGAATACATAGAAAGATCCCTTATCATTTAGCTACAATATAGCGGGTCAGCAACTGGAAGCAGTTAATTCCATAAATTATCTGGGAGTACACATTAGGAGTGATTTAAAATGGAATGATCATATAAAGTTGATCGTCGGTAAAGCAGATGCCAGACTGAGATTCATTGGAAGAATCCTAAGGAAATGCAATCCGTAAACAAAGGAATTAAGTTACAGTACGCTTGTTCGCCCACTGCTTGAATACTGCTCAGCAGTGTGGGATCCGTACCAGTTAGGGTTGATAGAAGAAATAGAGAAGATCCAACGGAGAGCAGCGCGCTTCGTTACAGGATCATTTAGTAATCGCGAAAGCGTTACGGAGATGATAGATAAACTCCAGTGGAAGACTCTGCAGGAGAGACGCTCAGTAGCTCGGTACGGGCTTTTGTTGAAGTTTCGAGAAGATACCTTCACCGAGGAGTCAAACAGTATATTGCTCCCTCCTACGTATATCTCGCGAAGAGACCATGAGAATAAAATCAGAGAGATTAGAGCCCACACAGAGGCATACCGACAATCCTTCTTTCCACGAACAATACGAGACTGGAATAGAAGGGAGAACATATAGAGGTACATCTACATCTACATCTACATCTATATTCCGCGAGCCACCTTACGGTGTGTGGCGGAGGGTACTTATTGTACCACTATCTGATCCCCCCTTCCCTGTTCCATTCACGAATTGTGCATGGGAAGAACGACTGCTTGTAAGTCTCCGTATTTGCTCTAATTTCTCGGATCTTTTCGTTGTGATCATTACGCGAGATATATGTGGGCGGTAGTAATATGTTGCCCATCTCTTCCCGGAATGTGCTCTCTCGTAATTTCGATAATAAACCTCTCCGTATTGCGTAACGCCTTTCTTGAAGTGTCCGCCACTGGAGCTTGTTCAGCATCTCCGTAACGCTCTCGCGCTGACTAAATGTCCCCATGACGAATCGCGCTGCTTTTCGCTGGATCATGTCTATCTCTTCTATTAATCCAACCTGGTAAGGGTCCCATACTGATGAGCAATACTCAAGAATCGGACGAACAAGCGTTTTGTAAGCTACTTCTTTCGTCGATGAGTCACATTTTCTTAGAATTCTTCCTATGAATCTCAACCTGGCGCCTGCTTTTCCCACTATTTGTTTTATGTGATCATTCCACTTCAGATCGCTCCGGATAGTAACTCCTAAGTATTTTACGGTCGTTACCGCTTCCAATGATTTACCACCTATGGCATAATCGTACTGGAATGGATTTCTGCCCCTATGTATGCGCATTATATTACATTTATCTACGTTTAGGGAAAGCTGCCAGCTGTCGCACCATTCATTAATCCTCTGCAGGTCTTCCTGGAGTACGTACGAGTCTTCTGATGTTGCTACTTTCTTGTAGACAACCGTGTCATCTGCAAATAGCCTCACGGAGCTACCGATGTTGTCAACTAAGTCATTTATGTATATTGTAAACAATAAAGGTCCTATCACGCTTCCTTGCGGTACTCCCGAAATTACCTCTACATCTGCAGATTTTGAACCGTTAAGAATGACATGTTGTGTTCTTTCTTCTAGGAAATCCTGAATCCAATCACAAACCTGGTCCGATATTCCGTAAGCTCGTATTTTTTTCACTAAACGTAAGTGCGGAACCGTATCAAATGCCTTCCTGAAGTCCAGGAATACGGCATCAATCTGCTCGCCAGTGTCTACGGCACTGTGAATTTCTTGGACAAATAGGGCGAGCTGAGTTTCACATGATCTCTGTTTGCGGAATCCATGTTGGTTATGATGAAGGAGATTTGTATTATCTAAGAACGTCATAATACGAGAACATAAAACATGTTCCATTATTCTACAACAGATTGACGTAAGCGAAATAGGCCTATAATTATTCGCATCTGATTTATGACCCTTCTTGAAAATGGGAACGACCTGCGCTTTCTTCCAGTCGCTAGGTACTTTACGTTCTTCCAGAGATCTACGATAAATTGCTGATAGAAAGGGGGCAAGTTCTTTAGCATAATCACTGTAGAATCTTACGGGTATCTCGTCTGGTCCGGATGCTTTTCCGCTACTAAGTGATAGCAGTTGTTTTTCAATTCCGATATCGTTTATTTCAATATTTTCCATTTTGGCGTCCGTGCGGCGGCTGAAGTCAGGGACCGTGTTACGATTTTCCGCAGTGAAACAGTTTCGGAACACTGAATTCAGTATTTCTGCCTTTCTTCGGTCGTCCTCTGTTTCGGTGCCATCGTGGTCAACGAGTGACTGAATAGGGGATTTAGATCCGCTTACCGATTTTACATATGACCAAAACTTTTTAGGGTTCTTGTTTAGATTGTTTGCCAATGTTTTATGTTCGAATTCGTTGAATGCTTCTCTCATTGCTCTCTTTACGCTCTTTTTCGCTTCGTTCAGCTTTTCCTTATCAGCTATGATTCGACTACTCTTAAACCTATGATGAAGCTTTCTTTGTTTCCGTAGTACCTTTCGTACATGATTGTTATACCACGGTGGATCTTTCCCCTCGCTTTGGACCTTAGTCGGTACGAACTTATCTAAGGCGTACTGGACGATGTTTCTGAATTTTTTCCATTTTTGTTCCACATCCTCTTCCTCAGAAATGAGCGTTTGATGGTGGTCACTCAGATATTCTGCGATTTGTGCCCTATCACTCTTGTTAAGCAAATATATTTTCCTTCCTTTCTTGGCATTTCTTATTACACTTGTAGTCATTGATGCAACCACTGACTTATGATCACTGATACCCTCTTCTACAATCACGGAGTCGAAAAGTTCCGGTCTATTTGTTGCTATGAGGTCTAAAACGTTAGCTTCACGAGTTGGTTCTCTAACTATCTGCTCGAAGTAATTCTCGGACAAGGCAGTCAGGATAATGTCACAAGAGTCTCTGTCCCTGGCTCCAGTTCTGATTGTGTGACTATCCCATTCTATACCTGGTAGATTGAAGTCTCCCCCTATTACAATAGTATGATCACGAAACTTCTTCACGACGTTCTGCAGGTTCTCTCTGAGGCGCTCAACTACTACGGTTGCTGATGCAGGTGGTCTATAGAAGCATCCGACTATCATATCTGACCCACCTTTGATACTTAACTTAACCCAGATTATTTCACATTCGCATTCGCTAATAACTTCACTGGATATTATTGAATTCTTTACTGCTATAAATACTCCTCCACCATTGGCGTTTATCCTATCCTTGCGGTATATATTCCATTCTGTGTCTAGGATTTCGTTACTGTTCACTTCCGGTTTTAACCAACTTTCCGTTCCTAATACTATATGCGCACTATTTCCTTCAATAAGCGATACTAATTCAGGAACCTTGCCCTGGATACTCCTGCAGTTTACCAATATTACGTTAACTTTTCCTGTTTTTGGTCTCTGAGGACGGACGTTCTTTATCAACGATGCTGATGTTCTCTCTGGTAAGCCGTCAGGTATTTTATCGTTTCGCCCAAGGGGGGGCCCCTCTAACCTAAAAAACCCCCGTGTGCACGCCACACGTACTCTGCTACCCTAGTAGCTGCTTCCGGTGTGTAGTGCACGCCTGACCTGTCTAGGGGGGCCCTACAGTTCTCCACCCAATAACGGAGGTCGATGAATTTGCAACCATTATAGTCGCAGAGTCGTCTGAGCCTCTGGTTTAGACCCTCCACACGGCTCCAAACCAGAGGACCGCGATCGACTCTGGGCACTATGCTGCAGATATTAAGCTCAGCTTGCACTCCGCGTGCGATGCTGGTTGTCTTCACCAAATCAGCCAGCCGTTGGAAGGAACCAAGGATGGCCTCAGAACCCAAGCGGCAGGCGTCATTCGTTCCGACATGTGCTACTATCTGCAGCCGGTCACACCCAGTGCGTTCAATAGCTGTCGGAAGGGCCTCCTCCACATTACGGACGAGACCCCCCGGCAAGCACACCGAGTGCACACTGGCATTCTTCCCCGACCTACCCGCTATTTTCCTGAGGGGCTCCATAACCCGCCTAACGTTGGAGCTCCCTATAACTAATAGGCCCGCCCTCTGTGACTGTCGGGACCTTGCCGGAGAATCGGCCACTGGCCCAACAGGCGAGGCATCCTGTGGTGGCTCGGAAACGATGTCATCACCACTAGGAAGCACCCTGTACCTGTTGGAAAGGGGTAAGGCAGCTGCCACGCGGCCAGATCCCACCTTCGCCTTTCGGCCAGGCACGCGCGAGCCCACCACTGTCCGCCATTCACCCTGGAGTGATGGCTGACCGGTAAGATGCTCACTGCCGGAAGACGCAGCGACATCAGGGGTTCCATGTGATTCCAAGGCCACCGAAGTAGGCATAGGTCTCACCACAGTTGCCCCAACGCCACTACGAGCCGACGCCTGCGCCTCGAGCTCGATGAGCCTAACAGACAAAGCCTCCACCTGCCCCCGAAGAGTGGCCAATTCTCCTTGCGTCCGCTCACAACAACCACAGTCCCTACACATGACTATGTTTACCCTACTCTATACGGTGACAAATTCCCAAGATAATCTTCTGATGAGCTACTCTGATAATCAAGAAACACTCACTGAAATACGAGACGCGAAAACTACGCTAGGTTTTCCCAGAAAAACTATTTAAAAGCTAAGCGCAGCAAATAAGTACAAAATAAATTTCTCTCCTAACGATCAAGAACTGTTAGTTTCTATGCAGAGCAGATAAACACAAATAGAATCCCTTCCTTAGTGGAAGGTCGTAAACAAAATGCAAAATAAACGCTTTATACAAACAGTACTCGCTGCTGCTGGTGCTCTCGCTCTGGCTGTCACAAGACAACTGCTGATTCAAGTGACTAGTGGCTAACGGCCGCGAAACAAACGAAAGACGGTTTTAGGGCGCTTTCTGTTCTAAACGATCAAGAAAACACTAAGAAATCTAACACGAAAACTACGTAAAGTTTTATCAAGAACTGTTAGTTACTATGCAGAGCAGATAAACACTAATAGAATCCCTTCCTTAGTGGAAGGTCGTAAACAAAATGCAAAATAAACGCTTTATACAAACAGTACTCGCTGCTGCTGGTGCTCTCGCTCTGGCTGTCACTCCGCCACACACCGTCAGGTGACTTGCGGAGTATGAATGTAGATGTAGACGTAGATGCAATATCAAACATTCTAATTAACTTCGTCACTGTGGTTATCACCATTTTTAGTAACCGGTTACATACATTCTCTCATTTTTGTTTAACGTGTTTTACTGTTTATTTATTACTGCAACATTCGCCGGGCTTCATATGTTCAATTGGTGCTAGCCTGCCGAAAGCTGTCATATACGACTGGGGCTGTCATTAGGGCAGAAGCAAAGCAGAGGCCAACCCACACTTACGACTTTAGAGTTATACGTACTTCGTCGCCCGAATCATTCACGATCCAGACCCCAATAATTTTAGTACCAATCTGCGAGTACAGATGCAAATTATCGTGAATATTTTCTCAACTACAGGGAGCCAGTTTGTTTCCGATGTGTGGGGAAACGATGAAATAGCTCAGCCAAGGAGTCCTGTAAGTCACACAATGTACGATTCTCCTGCCGGCTGCGATCTCACTATCGTGTCAGAGCTGCAAATTTGAAAGGGAGAAACCAAGAAACAGTCAGCAAAGCAAATGGTTCGGCTGTCAAGTACCTCCTACTGGTCAATCCGTCGGGACGAAAATATTCTCATCCGAATAGGGCACCGTCCATTAAGGCGCGACTTTGTACTCCGATTGGAATTTGGGGAGTGCAAATCACTGTATATCACATCTTCACTATATGAATTTTAATATTTTTGCGTGGGATTAGAAGCAAATTCGAGAGGGGCCTTACACTATGTTTTCATAGGCAAATTACAGTTTTGAAGAGTCTTGACTCCCTGCCTCCACAAGGCTGATATTTTAATGTGTTGCAGATTGGCTCGTAAAACGTTTTTAAAAGTCTGTAATATCTGAGTTGTTGTATTGTTTTCAATTTGCAACTGCTAAAAGTTTTAAAACTGAGAGTACACATGATTATAGTATTTCCGTCCCCCCACCCCCTCGCCCTTTCCCTCTCTCACTCTCTGTATGTGTGCGTGCGTGTGTGCGTGTGTATGTATGTGTGTGTGTGCGTGTGTGCGTGTGTGTGTGTGTGTGTGTGTGTGTGTGTGTGTGTGTGTGTGTGTGTGTCTGTGTCTGTGTCTGTGTGCGTGTTTTTGTTTGCACTGGGAAACATCATACTGCAATTTTTGTAGACTTATTACTGTGATGCTACTTTTAGCCACTCTCGCCGTGTAACAGAATTTAGAAAAGGCGCCAAAGACGTTGCTACCGTGCTCTGTAACAAACATATCACCAACATAACAGTTCACAGTGCTGGCAGTCGACAGACCTCAGCGCTATCACAGGGAGTGACTGGGTCCATTATGTGGTTTCTCGGTAGGAGCACTGTAAGAGTAACTAAGAACGATATAGCATTCTCTGACAGGTGCGCATCTACAGTTTCTCTGTGGCTGAAAACCTGTAAACGCATTGTGATGGAAGTTGTCCCCATCCAATGACTGCGTCTAGGAGTGCGTCAATGTTCGTTCCGGTGAGCAGAATCAGAGTGAGACACAAAAGTAAATACACCTGCATTCTCTTTTTCAGGGAAAGATTTTGTTAAACACGGCATCGAACGGTACTCAGTCCCCCAGCTATTAAGGCCCGTTTTTCCGATACGATAACAATAAAATAAATTATTAGCCTCATTATTTTTAACAGTGTGTGTTTGTAATTGCAAGACAAAGCACTGGCGCAAGATGAGTACCTATTTAGTATCATGATTTGATAACCTTTATATCGTCGGTACGTTTTATGGACTGATTTTACGGATTCTAACGTACACAATTTATGGCTAACATAAAAGTCGTAAGAAGCTTGTACCAACGAGTTTTCTTATGGGTTTGTTTCAGGTAGGGCAGCTGTTGGATGTATAAAAACTATTGGCTACCAAAAAATTTTCGCTCCTGTCTGCAGAAGATAAGTCAGAGAATTGCAATTTTATGTTATTAAGCAATATAAAGTATTTGACTTTTATATCAATATTCATTCACTCTTGTTCAATAACTTTCATGAATAGTCAATGACTCGAGAACTCTTTCGAAATTTATCCAAACTTTAGGGTTCTTGTTCCTCATCCTCCTTTCTATAATGATACTGGGAACAAAGGAAAGAAACTGTAAGATAAAAGGAGAATTCGGCATATCACTCGAACACTAATGTCGAAATAAGGTGTTTGGATTAGACAACATATCCTCAGATTTATGAAAATCCTTCCTAGAATCGACAAGCATAACATTGAAAAATTAAAATGAAGGGGGGGGGGGGGGGGAGTACCCTTAGACTTCAAGAAGTTATGATAATCCCAACACAGGCCTGAGTCATCAGGCTTATAAAAATTGGTATTGAAATACTGACATGAATTGTATGGAGCACAACTGAACAGTTGGTTAAAACCTACGTGGGCGAAGTATATTTTGGGTTCCAGAGAAATATAAGAACGTGCAAATCAGTGCAGTACCAATAACGTCTCTCAAAGCAGATTAAAGGTTGTAGGAAGGCAAATCCACATTCACACAATTTGTATATTTAGAAAAAAGATTTTTATAATTATGAATAGTTTACACTTTTTTCAATTCCGTATTTATCAAGGATGAAATAAAGGGAGTGACAGTTTAAATACAACTGGTATAGGTACGAAATAGAAGTTATAAGTGTTAAAATGGATGAAAGAGAGGCTTTAGTTGAATAGGAACTAGGAGGAAGTTGTAGAGTACCACTCAAATTATTCGATCTGTAAAACAGTAAACGAAATCAAGGAGGGGTTTTGAAAAATAAGATTAAAGTTTAGAGAGAAGAGATATGAATCACTAGTTTTGCTGATGATATTGTAATTCTATTATTGATGTTAAAGGGCTTGGAAGATAGATTTAAAGATTATCAGACGAAAATGAACACAAGTGAGGCAAGAGTAAGAAATGTGTTCGTAAATCGGGTGATGTGAAGAGAATTAATTTACGAAATGAATCACTAAGTCAAGGATGAGTTTGTTATTTCACAGGAAAATAAGCGAGGACGGTAGACGAAGAGAGAGAACAGAAAATGCAGACTATAAGTACGAGTATAATGCAAATCATTTCTAAAAAAGCGAAATATTTAAGACTGAATATAAAATTAAGTATTAGGATCATTTTTCTGAAAGTATTTATATGTTGTGCAGCCTTGTATCGCCAGCTTAGTACAACTCGGTTCTCTCTACTTTTGAATTACCTATGTGACTCTCGCCTACTGGATGACCTTTATTCAATGATAAAACTGGTTATCTCTCAGGATTTATTGTTGGGACATAATATATATTTCAACAGATATGAAAGTATTGAACCAGGGAGTGTTTCTGTGCTACAAATACACTCATATTCAGAAAAATAGAACACCTTGAACCACTAGACATACGACCTTCATATTCACAGGACATGTACATTAGTATGTTGTGCAGAAATGATTAGGATTTAAGTCATCTAGATTCAGCATGAGTCCTGTTGCCTAGCTGGTACAGGGTCCGCCATGAGCCCTGATAATGTTCCATGCTTGATGGCATCGACGCGTATAAGGCGCGAATCGCGTTCCATGTTACAGCCATCCATGCTGCATTCGCCCGGTTCCGAAGTTCATCTGTGGTGAGTGGCATTAGATCACGGCGCTGCAGCCATCGTTTCGCCAAGTCCCACACATTTCCGATTGGCAACAAGTCTGGTGATCTGGCGGGCCAGGGCAAAAGGCTGATATCCTGTGGCACCAAGAAGGCACGTGATCATGCATTGTCTTGCTGAAATATGGCGTCTGGGGTATTGTGCACAAAAGGTATGGATGCGGGTCAGAGGATTTCATTTACGCAGGTCACACTGGTCGTAGTGCCCTGGACACGCACCAACAGTGTTTTGCGGTTGTACGCAGTAGCACCTCATACCATAAGGTTGGCGCTGTATGTCTTGTGTGAATGCAGTCACTGTGATGCCACTCCGCCTGAGGCGAACCAAAATGCGGCCATCATTTTCAAACAATCAGAACACGGATTCGCCCGAAAACACTATTTGATGCCTTTCCTATCCCCAGTGATACCGTTCCATATACCATTGCCGTCTGGCATGTTTCTACACATTCGTCAAAGGTAGGTGGAGAAGTGGACGACGCACACGTAACCAATGCTGTAATAAACGGTGATGGACTATTACCCCGTGATTGTGTGCGACGTGTTACACTGCTCCAGTGTTGCGTGAGAACCGAGGAGGACGGAGAGCTGTCCTGCAATGCCATTCGGATTAGGTGTCGATCTTCTCGGGAGGTGGTCTGGGTGTTGCGACCTGACGCTCTTCGTGTTCTACGGTCTTCCATGAACCATTCTGCACATACACATGCACTGCTGAGATACTTCTTTCCTCACGAGCAGCTGTTTCCCAGACGGCTGTATGACATTCTCTCATGCCAAAAATGCGCCCTCTTTCAGACTCACTGATTTGACGGTATGATTCGCGCATACGTCTGCGAGGCATCGTGCACGTCTGTTCAAGCCACACTGATCCATTACCTTCGGTTTATAGCGGCAACGAGAGCCGCAGGCACATTTGGCGCCACGATATCGATGTTTACCTTTAACCCACGGGTCGACGTGTTTCTAAAGCTAACCATTTCTACAGAAATGTCCTGTGAATATGAACGTCCTATCTCTAGTCGTTCAAGGTGTTCTATTTTCTCCGACCATGAGTATATATACACTGGTGTCCAAAATTAAAGGAACAAGCAGTTATATCCTCGTCCTATGTGTAATTCACGATATAATCAAACAAACTATCTACCATATGTCGTACGATCTTTACCTGCACGGAAGATGGCATTCCGGTCAACGGACAATCATGCCGACGTTGCCGTCAAGGCACCTATGAAACGAGGTAGTGTTTGCCGGGTAGCCCCACATCCACATTCACTGTGTACATAGTCACAGACGGTGCAGTATGGCGCAAAGAACATGCCTATCAGACTCTCTGCGACGGTTGGTCATAGGAAGAACGGAAGCAGGACAGTCGCAAACTGATGTGGCCCGATGGCTTAGTGTGAATCGTTCTATTGTTTCTCGGATGTGGCGACAGTTCACAGAGACCGAATATGTATCCCGAAGACCAGGGCAGGGCCTACCAAGTGTGACTTCTCAAGGGAGGACCATTACTGGCTGTAAGGACACGGTGGTACCGACTTAGTACTGCACGGCAACTAGCATGTGATGTCGCGCCATCCACTGGACGTGTTTTATCGAGGCAAACGGTGTGTAGGAGGCTTCGGCAGAGTGGCCTTTATTTTCGCAGACCAGCTGTATGTCTACCTCTGACGAGTCTTCACACATGGGAAGGTCTAGAGTGGACTCATCAACATGCCACCTGGGCGGTCGAAACGTGGGCCGATGTTGTTTTAACAGATGAGTCCCGATTTAGTCTTGAGAGCGATTATCGATGGATTCGCATCTGAAAGGAACGTGGAACACAATTTCTGGAACCAAACATTGTGGAAAGAGACCGATATCAAAGACGATCGCTAATGGTGTGGCCAGGGATTATGTTTACCACTCGAACCCATATTCATGAAATTGTCTGGGTGAATAGGCAAGGTTTAACAGCTGACAGGATCATTATTGGGGACCTAATTTGCAGTGTTTTCGAAGTGCAGTCTTCTTATTGATGGACGATAATGTTTGCATGGATGGTTGATGTTTTCTTGGAAACGAAAGATATTGCAAGCATGGCGTGGCCTGCTCGCTCTCCCTATTTGAATCCCATAGAGCACGTCAGGGATGCACTGGGGCGGTGGTCTGCATGTCAGCATCCAGCAAACACTCTCGAAGACTGCGAGCAGCTCTGCAGGAAGAATGGGCGTTATTGCCTCAACATGAGCCTGATGACATCATTCACGACATTCCCCACTGTTGTGAGGCCTGTGTTGCTACCAGTACAGTAATCAATTGTCAGAATTTGTGTGCAAATGCGTTAAGTTGGAAAAACGAAGAACATTTTTGTTTACTATTACGCCATGTTGCTGTTGTTTAGGTTCTGAATTCTTTGTATTGTTTCTACTTTCCTATCACCTGTTTATAGTGTTTTGCTGCAAAATGAAAGCAACCTTGCAAAATTTCCTTTTGTTGCTATAATTTTGGACGCCAGTGTATCTTGAGTTATACAGTCGTCCCATAATACGAACTGCCAATGATGACTATAATCCTAGAAGTAGATATCTTGAGTTACCTAGTCATTTTGTGGTATGGCAGTTCTTCTTAGTTCCGTGCTTGCTAAGAAAACTGGATGAGGAATTCCGCCTTATGCAAGACACCTTTGGAGTTTTGTTTTACCCAAACGTGTTTCGGCACTTTTTATGCTATCTACAGTGGGTTACTTTATTGCCTTCCTTACAAGAAGCTAGAATTGTGTATGTTGGTACACAATCTGCACCTTTGTATAGCTTCGATTTTGTGGTGCTCGTCTCCTTTGTATGTGGTGTCGTAACATGCTGATTTCTACCACTTTAGTTGTTTCACAGGAATTTTCTGTTTTTTTTTTTCCGAACTTGTACAGTGCTTTCACCACCATTACGTAATCATATGGCGACAATTTATTTGCCTTTCCCGTTTTCTTATTTCCTATAGGCACTAAATGGGGACAAAAAAATATCTTTTTAATTTGTTGTAATGTTTGGTCAGGTGAATTGGAAGAAATGCTTTAAATGTAAAGCACGCAATATACTGAAACACGTTTCTGTCCTTCTGCAGGTATCATTTGTTCTTAGCGTGTCATGAGGGAAAAGCATCCCGAATTAGTCGCTTTGCCTTCTACTTTATTTCTCAGTGACGACAACTTTAATTCAGATTCACCATCTGACATCTCTCCCCGTATTTCGGAACACAAACTATCACCTAATGATGAATCAGATGAAGAGCTGTGAAGAAGAATTTGCGTTAATTTGAAGCATTTAATGCTAGCACTTACTAACGAAGACAGTATAATGTGCAGCTGAAGATGAGATTACCGATGTGCAGCCCATTACAGTAAAATTAAAACACTCGTAACACTGGGCAAAAAATATTTTCAGAATCAGACGGCAGAGCGGAGAATCTTACGTTTCATCTAGGATAGTGCATGTTACAAGAGTATGCATGAAGATCCATGTTCAGTGAACTGCAGAAGTGTTAGAAAAGTTATACAAACGCAGAGACGCTGAACATTTTTGAAATATATTGTAAATTAGAGACGTATGAGAGAAAGAGAGATTTCATGTGCAGTAACACAGACAAGTGTAAAAAGACCATCATGTGCGAGTGAAGAGGGAAAAAGGAGCAGTCACGTAAAGAAAGTCGCCTCGCCAGCACTTTTGGATAGTGTCAAGAGTCACATTGAAAGTTTTGCAGATTAGATTAGTACTTGTTCCATAGATCATGAATACAACTCTTCGTAATGATGTGGAACGTGTCAGGTTAATAAAAGGTGTCTATACAAGATAATACATTACACAAAATATCACATGACACTTAATGTTTTTGTGGGGGGTGGGGAAATTACCCACTAACTATATCCAAAAATTCATCTAATGAGTAGAAGGAGTTGGCATTCAGAAATTCTTTTAATTTCCTTTTAAATGCTATATGGCCATCTGTCAAACTTTTGATGCTTTTAGGTAAGTGACCAAAGACTTTTGTGGCATCATAATTCCCCCTTTCTGAGCCAAAGTTAGATTTAACCTTGAGTAGTGAACATCATCCTTTCTCCTAGTGGTGTAGCCATGTGCACTGCTATTACTCTTGAATTCGTTTGGATTGTTAATAAGAAATTTCATAAGTGAATACATATATTGTGAGGCTACAGTGAAGATCCCTAGCTCTTTAAATAAGTGTCTGCAGGATGATCTTGGGCGAGCTCCAGCAATTACTCTGATTACACGCTTTTGTGCAATGAACACTCTTTTACTCAATGATGAGTTACCCCAGAATATGATGCATATGAAAGAATAAAATGAAAATAGGCTTGATAAGCTAATTTACTGAGATGTATATCACCAAAATTTACAACCCTAATAGCATAAGTAGCTGAACTCAAACGTTTCAGCAGATCTTCAGTGTGTTTTTTCCAGTTCAACCCATCATAAATGCATACACCTAGAAATTTTGAATATTCTACCTTAGCTACCGATTTCTGATCGAAGTCTATATTTATTAATGGTGTCATTCCATTCACTGTGTGGAACTGTGTATATTGTGTTTTGTCAAAGTTTAATGAGAGCCCATTTGCAGAGAACCACTTATTGATTTTCTGAAAAGCTTCGTTTACAATTTCCTCAGGTAATTCTTGTCTGTTGGGTGTAATAGCTATACTTGTATAATTGACAAAAATACTAGCCTTGCATCTTCGTGAATATAGAATGGCAAGTCATTAATATATATTAAGAACAGCAGAGGACCCGAGAACGAACCTTGCGGCACCCCATTCTTGATTGTTCCCCAGTTTGAGAAATCACCAGTTTTTTGCATATTATGTTAACTCCTTATTTCAACATTCTGCACTCTTCCAGTTATGTATGATTTAAACCATTTGAGCGCTGTCCCATTCATACCACAGTACTTGAGCTTATCTAGAAGTATTCCATGATTTACACAATCAAAAGCCTTTGAGAGATCACAAAAAATCCCAATGGGTTACTTTCGGTTACTCAGAGCATTTAATATTGCATTAGTGAAAGTATATATAACATTTTCCGTTGAAAAACCTTTCTGGAAATCAAACTGACATTTTGTTAAAAATTTTATTTTTACTAAGGTGTGAAGCTACTGTAGAATACATTACTTTTTCAAGAATTTTGGATAAGGCAGCCAGAAGAGAGACTGGGTGGTAGTTGTTGACATCAGATGTATCCCCTTTTTTATGCAGTGGTTTAACAATGGCATACTTCAGTCTGTGTGGGAAAATACCCTGCTTCAGAGAGCTGTTACATATGAGGCTAAGAATCCCACTTCTCTCTTGGGAACAAGCTTTTATTATCCTGTTGGAGATGCCATCAATTCCATGTGAGCTTTTATTCTTGAGAGAGTTTATTATCTTCCTAATTTCAGAAGGAGAGGTGGGTGAAATTTCAGTTGTATCAGAATGTGTGGGTAAGGCCTCTTCCATTAACTGCCTTGCTTCTTCTAATGAACATTTAGATCCTATTTTCTCTACAACATTTAAAAAATGATTATAGAAAATGTTTTCAACTTCCGGCTTGTTGTTTGTCAAATTTACATTCGCTTTGATGGTAATGCCGTCATCTTGTACTCTTGGTTTCCCTGTCTCCATTGTAATAATATTCCAAATTGTTTTGATTTTGTTATCAGAGGTATTAATCTCAGGCATGATACACATGCTTCTGGACTTTTTAATAATCTTTCTTAATGTAGCACAGTAGTTTTTATAATATTTGGCTGTTTCTGGGTCATTACTCTTTCCTGTTGTTAGTTACAGTTCTCTTTTGTGGTTACAAGATATTTTTATTCCTTTAGTAAGCCAAGGTTTTTAGCGTGGTTTCTTATAATTAGATTTAACTACTTTCTTGGGGAAACAGTTTTCAAATTCTCTTACAAGTGTATCATGAAATAAGTTAAATTTTAAATTAGCATCGGGTTCCTTGTACACCTCATTCCAGTCTAACTGCTGAAGATTTTCCCTGAAATTTCTAATTCTTGAGTCATTAACTGAACGCACAACTTTGGAGGGTAGTTTTGAATTACTGAATGGAGCAATGTCATATACTGTAACATGTGGCTGAGAACCATGATCAGAAAGGCCATTCTCAACAGGACAAGAATTTTTGTTTTTAAACTTATCTTGGTCTATAAAAGTGTTATCTATCAATGTGCTACTGTCCTTTACTACCCGAGTAGGAAAATTAATGACAGACATCAAACTGAAAATACCGAGCAAGACTTCCAGGTCATTCTTCCTATTACACTTTTCAGTCAATCATTATTGAAGTCTCCACAAATAATGATTTGTTTTCCCCTATCTGACAGATAGCACAACAATGCATCCAAGTTTTTCAGGAATAAATGAAAGTTTCCTGAAGGGGGCCTATACACTGTTACAATTATAAAAGAACCTTCCTTCAGTTTAAGTTGACAGGCACATGCTTCTATATTCTGCTCTAGACAAAACTTTTTTGCATCTAAGCTTTTTACACTGATAACTTTTGAAATATATGGCAACTCCTCTCACCTTATTCTCTCGACTCATATGTGCAGCTAGTTAAAATCACTGATATTTACCTTTTCCATTTCAGACACAATGTGATGCTCAGACAGGCATGGTATATCTATTACATTATCAGATTCAATGTCATCTAAACAAATGAGGAGCTCATCTACTTTATTCTTCAATCCCGGAATAGTTTGGTGAAAAATGGTAATATTATTTTTTACTTTACTATTGTGAGAATCTACTTTTTTCTTTTATCCACCAATATTTTTGTTAAATATGGTAACATTATTATTTACTTTAGTGTTGTGAGAATCTTGTGAGTTTTGGAGCTCTTTAGCACCTGCCTGCCTGAACTGCTCATTGGACACTGATATTAGTCTAAAAAAGAGGTACATCCATGAGTAAAAGTATCCCACCTTATGGATTTCGCTATACAACCCTGCCAGTTTACGCTTCCCTTTCCTATTGAGGTGTAGGCCATGCCTTGTGAAATCCTCCCTATCAATAGCCTCGACTGGAACCAATCCAATGTCTGACAGAGTGGCCGCCCTACGCAACTGATCCAACTCCATATTTACCATCCTGACAGAGCGGTTCAACAGGGGCTGACCATGCTGCACGAAAGCAGGCACCAGCTCAACACTGGTATGGGTCGTTGCAGGGGCTGTTTTCACCAGATCTCCCTCAGTACTGTAGCCCTGATCCCTATCAATACTGTTTCCCACTCCACCCACTATCATCACATGACTCAGCTTTGAGAAACCCTTGCAGAAGGAACCTATATCCTCTACCACCTGGCTAAGACATTCACTTGGCTTGCAGTTATAGCTCCCGCCGTCATGAGCCATTACTTTCATTTGTTATACCGTCATCCAGTTGTTGATTAATAAATCCCTCCAAAATTGGTTTCAGAGATAGTTGTATTCTGTATGGTTTCCAATGTATCGGTGCTTCGTTGCCTTTCGGAATCCGGTGTTGTGTTACTGGTGTAACGGGCCACGGCCCATGTAGAAAAACCAGATCTTAAAATTCTAGCAACAGGTTCGCTATATGTGACCTTTGAGTCCCCTTAAAATGCATTAATTTTTCACGATACGCAGTCCTAGCAGCATACTTTGACCTCTTATAGCCTACACCTCCCGTATGGCAATCTTCTTCATCCTGAGTCCGGCCCCGGTAGCTGAGTGGTCAGCGTGACAGAATGTCAATCCTAAGGTCCCGGGTTCGATTCCCGGCTGGGTTGGAGATTTTCTCCGGTCAGGGACTGGATGTTGTGTTGTCCTAATCATCATCATTTCATCCCCATCGACGCGCAGGTCGCCGAAGTGGCGTCAACTCGAAGGACCTGCACCATGCGAACGGTCTACCCGACGGGAGGTCCTAGCTACACGACATTTCATTTCATTTCTTCATCCTGAAACTCCAATGTAGCCAACAATGTTCCCTTCAAAAACTTAACCTTCTCAGTGCCAAAAATATCACCACTGGTGGGTACTACATGGCCTCTGTCTCTCTCTTGTACATGTATAATTCTATGCCTCACCAAACAAAACGCTGCGTCCAATACGTCACTATCTCCAGCAGTTCAAGGATACACAACTTGGTAATCCAGGCGCCACATTCACTCATAGCGATTTTCCGGTGCCACTAGACACACAGTCATGCTAATTAAGCCTCAACATCATTTTTTACTGTTTAACTGTACTGTCTTGTACACTGGTCTCTCCTCACGACAGATCGACATTGACAACATCTTCCCCCAGCCAGAATGTTTTCCTACTAAGCTCCATTATACGTCGTCGGAGATCAGCCTTTCGCTCCCTGTGTGTTACCCCTGCCACCTTCAGAATTTGAAAGAGAGTATTCCAGTCAACTTTGTCAAAAGCTTTCTCTAAGTCTACAAATGCTAGAAACGTAGGTTTGCCTTTCCTTAATCTATCTTCTAAGATAAGTCTTAGAGTCAGTGTTGCCTTCCGTGTTCCAGATTTCTACGGAATCCAAACTGATCTTCGCCGAAGTCGGCTTCTACAAGTTTTTCCATTCGTCTGTAAAGAATTCGCGTTAGTATTTTGCAGCTGTGACTTATTAAACTGATAGTTCGGTAATTTTCACATCTTTAAACACCTGCTTTCTTCGGGATTGGAATTATTATATTTTTCTTGAAGTCTGAGGGTATTTCGCCCGTCTCATACATCTTGCTCACAAGGTGGTAGTGTTTTGTCAGAGCTGGCTCTCCCTAGGCTGTCAGTAGTTCTAATGGAAGGTTGTCTACTCTTGGGGCCTTGTTTCGACTTAGGTCTTTCAGTATGTCAAACTCTTCACGTAGTATCATATCTTTCTTATATACAATAATTTGCTATTTGCATATTTTGCGACTTACATACACTGATTTATCTACAAAACTACTACTTTTTTAAAGTTATATACATTACACAAAAAACCTAAATAGTACATTTAACTTTTTAATATGTTGTTTTTCATTTATTTCTATATTTGTGTCTTCCATCTGATAGGCGTGTTTCTACATCTGAAAGATGATGTCTATTCAAATTTCTTGCTAGTTGCGTAAGAGTGATACCTAGTAGCACCACTATGAGGAGGAAAATGAGGTTTGCTTTAAATACACACTGTAACGGTCATGAGAGTCTGTTACTTTTGAGATTGGACGTGGTACCTTGATGTTAGACGAGAATGCCTTTAAGGGGAGTAGACCGTCAAACCGGCCGACTTGGAGCAGGAGAGACACCACAGGACATTTTAATTTCCACTGTCTATAATTTTACAAATAAATTCATAAAACTTTGTCAGCATGACCAGGAAGGATTCAGAATTCATACTCATAGGAGTGGAAGTACGAAAACATGACGAAATGATTTTTTTTACATGTGAAATTTCATTATTTTTTTCACTTACTATTAGCAGTATTTGTTGTTATAGGTACACTTTTCTTCATAAGTAAGAGAGATTCTTCGATGAATTTTACACAGCATACAAACCATACTTAAAGGTGTATGAAACGCTAGAATTTACCAAATCTATTAAATACTGTGGTAAAAATTGAGGTAATTAACTATAAAATTTGAGTTTTTTCTAAACATGAAGTTTAAAATATAACAGTTCATTCGTTTTTTCATAAATTAAATAAATTCTAGAGTTTCATACACCTGTGAGTATGGTATGTATGCTGTGCAAAATTCATGGAAGAATCTCTCTAACTTATGAAGAAAAGTGTACCTACAGCAACAAATGCAGCCATTAGTAAGTGAAAAATTGATGAAATTTCGCACGTAAAAAAAATTTATTTTGTTATGTTTTCGAACTTCCATTGCAATGAGTGTGAATCCTGAATCCTTCCTGGTGTTGCTGACAAAGTTTTATGAATTTATTTGTAAAATTATAGACACTGGAAATTAAAACGTCCTGTGATGCCTTTCCTGCTCCAAGTCGGCCCGTTTGACGTCCTACCCCCCTTAAGGCGTAATAGGGCTACGAGAAGCAGGACGCTTGTTCTGTGATAATGCAGAAAGAACTGACAGAAAAGTAGCCACTATACATAATTGCTGGCAGCAGTGGACACGACAATGTACGGTCGCAAGATTGGGCGGTGAAGTGTCACTGCCGAGAGGGAAGACCATCGAGTTCAGCTTGTGGCCCTGGCGCATCATACTGCATATGAGCAGCAATTTGAGCAGGAGTTGGCACCACAGTGACACAACGAACTGTTAGAAATTAGTTACTTCAAGGACATCTCCGAGCCAGACACCCTGTAGTGTGCATTCCACTGACCTCAAACCACCACCATTTGCGCCCCAGTGGTGTCAAGCGACAGCTCATTGGAGAGCAGGGTAAACGTCTGTTGTGTTTTCCGATGAAAGCTGGTAGTGTCTCGTTGCCAATGATGGCTGTCTGTTGGTCAGAAGGAGGCCAGTTGGGGGCCTGCAATCAACCTGTCTTTGTGATAGACACACTGGACCTGGAGTTAGGGTCTGGGGTGCGACTTTGCATTACAGCAGGAATACTCTCGGGGTTATCCCACGCACCATGACTACAAATTTGTACATCAGTCTGATGTTTCAACATGTCGTCCTGCCTTCCATGAATAGCATTCCAGGGGATGTTTCCCAACTGGATAACGGTCGCCCAAACACCGCTGTTGTGATCCAATGTGCTCTACAGAGTGTCAACATGTTCCCTTGGCCTGCACGATCACCAGATCTGTCTCCAATCTAGCACATATGTGACACCATTTGACGACAATTCCAGTGTCATCCACAGACAGCATAGAGTTGTATTGATAGACCAAGTGCTAGAGGCGTTGAACTTAATCCCACAAACCGAAAGCCGGTACCTGTACAACACAATGCGCACATGTTTGCATGCTTGCATTCAACATTGTGGTTGTTACACCGGTTATTAATGTACCAGAATTTCACCTCTGCAGTGGCTTATCCTGCACTTACATTAATGCAATTGTATTCCCAAAATTACATTACTCTGTGTTAATTATGTTTTGATGTTGCGATTTTTTGTCCATCGGTGTATATGCTACATAATGTGGAATAATTCACACATTCTCACCTGCGCAACTATAACAAGCGGTTCATCCAGCTAATGCACACATACAAATCTACTACTTAAAAATAAATTAACCAAACACACCTTTAGTCACTCAATGAATAATGTGGTTGCGAGAGCATTTCTATCCAGTCCCCACAGATGAATCGTTTGTCATCGTGGTGTAACAGCCCGACTTTTAGTTGAAAGGGAGTATCTACCAGATGGAACCATATGTGGAACGTTGCAAATGGGCTCAAGCTGTCACCTCTTGTGCTCCTCTACTGAGGCAGCCTTTGATGCTGTATGATGCTCAGTTTTAGCCCGGCTCTGGGTGGCACTTGCATCTATATGACATTCGCACATCTTTGACTTCAGTCTTATAAACTTCACAGCCTGCAACCATTCGCCTCATCTTTCTTCAGACAAATAACCTTCTTGTTTTGTGGTGTTATTCCGTAAGGATTATCGACCGCATATCCAGATGTGTCGAATACTTCGCTGTTGTACGTAATTACTTGGTAATGATCGCAGCCTTTCAAGCACTGGATGAAATCGTCTGTATGCATACAAAGTAATTTGTGGTCGCCGAATTTTGGCTTCACAAACTCATAGCGGAATCGGTATATGTGGAGCTTGGAGAGGTGCAGAACTCTCGCCTCTAATCTTGAACCGGCCTTTGATAACTATTGAAGAGATGGTTATTAATGTCAGTAATTTTCCTAGTTTTTATTTAGTCTAAGGTGCATTAAACACTTGAGAGCTTTTTATATTTCAGTGTTAATACTGCTCAGTTGAGCACGTGAATAGCTGAAAGACATTGTAATTAATGCAGGAACATCTGAAGAGAGCAAATGGATGAAGTGCTAAGTGTCAGATCTCGTATTTGTCAGGGGAACCTAAAACAATGTACCTCTGCTTTGTAGTTAAGTAGTTTCTGTCCCAGAAATTGAAAAGGTACTATTGTGCAACAGAGTAATGCTGTCCACCTCATCACTGCAAAAAATAATGACACAGCTCAGAAAATTGACATTGTCCGATATGAGGAAACTGACTGGTTATCAGTGGCAATTAAAATCGATTTTATTTTATGTTTCAGTGATACGTATGTACTACATTTTCTTTGTGATATCAGAAGTAGGGACACACAGTAGTAATTATTAACTGGTAGAGCTTGTCAACAAAAACCATTTCACATTTCTTGTAAAATTTCTGCAATAGAATAACATAATTAAAGTCAAGAAATAATTCTACACTATGGTCTTCTGTTTCTTATACAACTCCATTCTTGAGATCGGATGTTGAAAAATTTTCTGTAAAATTACCCGTGCTACTGAGGCAGAAACGGCTACATTGTCAACATGTATTTCTGTTTTGCAGCTGAAAACATGGCTAGTTTTCAGATGGAGTATGACACGGTATACATCTGCCATGGTATTTCGCCTTCAGAAATTTTATATAGCTCTTTGAGAAGGATGAATATGAGACACTTGGATGAAACCGCATTTCGAGAGCTTACGTCCCTCCATTAACGATAATGTCTCAACAGTATCTTCAAAATGAAATAAGTCAGCTATATGCACTGGAACTACATGGAATGGATTCACAGCGTTAGCTGTCAATAGTCTTGTGAAAATCTTGCCGATCAAAGACCTTACTTACTTTTCTTCGTTTGACTGTTGTTGCAAAACCTCTGTCGCCAATCAAAAAGCTGTGCCCAGTCACCAAAAGATTGTGTGTAATTTCTTTAAAACTATCTCACTCTAACTAAAGGACACCTTGATGCGTGGTAGTTAGAACATCACTGGGAATCACTGCTTGACACATAGATCATGTGCCACAAATTAAACTTTTTCTACACTGTGAAACAACATTAACGGATGGCTTTTTCGAAACCTCGTACTTGCCTCCCATTCCAACACGTAAGTTAACAAGGGTACCTACAACCTTACCTGTAATGGTACAAAAGCTTGGCACTCTGCGAGGATGCCCTTTGATTCAGCGACGCCTCAACCAGCAAATTGTCGACCAAAGTGAAAGATGGCCACAGCTCAGAAGTTCACGTGAGCTTCAAAGGGGTTGACGATGTCTCATTGGCACCATATTTCACCATCTGCCCCACGCCATCGTCGGCATGTGACCCGATGGGACGGTCTTCAGCCCCTCGTCCCCACATTTCACACCTTCTACTGCCGCCTCTGCGATGGAGGTCAGAACCGCGACACCCAGCACTGAAATCATGTGGTTTTCTTTGGGTGGACAAGGGAAACATTTCAGACACAACGATGCTCAGAACTGACACGAAAATACCACAGGGGGCGGCATAAAGGGAGTCAGTGAAAACACTCCTTTCCTTGGGAAGTTGATTCTCACACATTTTACCGTCGAAAATGAGAGTTGGCCGTGCGCTGAGCAACAGGGCTACGTTCATTGACGACGTTCGACACTGCCGCCAGCTTGTGTGCGTCTCAGCGCTACTCTGCGTATATTGTGGGCTGCACCCTCACTGAACGAGATATAACCCGTTTGGAGTGTAGTGAGATTTTTGCTGTGGTTTATGGTGTGGAACCGCAAGCGATCGTCAAAGCCATTCGACGAAATTTGAACCTAATGCGAAGCAGCAAAGGGTTTTATGCTTTTTCAGCGCTTCGTTTTTACGCCCTTCTGTGGCGAATCCATTTGGTTCCCGTTTTCCCCTGCTGCGGTAGGATGTGCTTCTTATGCAGAATAAATTCTGTAGGTTAATAAGGTTTCACAGTTTCTTTACATACTTGGATACAATTATACGCTTTGACACATATAAAGGACAAATTAGTACGCATATAAGTTATTTGCTTTATATTTTTCCAGCTTACTTTGCTCATCGATCATCGAAAACCCCAGGCTTTTAAACTGAGTCTTAAAAAAGGTAAAAATATTATAAGAAATATGTTATTGAACTAGCAGTCCTTCCAGTTCTACGTAATTTTTTTCTGTCATTTTAATTTCTTCTCAGGGTTATTAGGACTCATTTTTACCATTTTTGTCACTTCAGTACCCATTTGGGCATATTTGTATAGGCCTGAAATTCTTGCTGTACAGAGACAACGTATTATATAATTTCATTGTGAGAATATGCTGATTAAAAGCCTCGGTTGGTGATTCCAGAATCTTGCGATGACGCTAGAACGGTTTCTATGTGTTCACTACGTTAGTTGACACTATCACAGACCGGATGTTATAAGCATAAGCACGTTAACTTTGAACCTCCGGATCTCGGTAACCGATAATGATACTAAATAAATACTCAAGCTTCCGGGAGAACATCATCTTAAGCACATATGATAAAAATTTCGACCATTTGCCATGAATAGAAATTGTAGAAGTTGCTATTCCCACAACTGGTACTTTTGGTTACCAAAAAGCGTGGTTTTTTGGAGGTAGCTTGAGAACGGATACAGATTTTTGAAAGCGGAAAAATGGAATTTCTAGATGAATATTTGTCGAATGTACGATTAAAATTTGTGTTATTTACTGTAGTTGATTATTTCGATATTCGCGGCCCATCGAAAAATGGCTAAAATAAGTTTTTGCGATTTTCTGCATAATTACGGTAACTTTGAATCTCTGAATCTTGGTTACGGATAATGATATCAGAAGAAGTTACGAAGTTCCGGAAGAACATCATCTTAAGTATATACGGTAAAAATTTCGACGATTTTCCATGAATACCAGTTATAGAAGTGGACATCCCCACTACTGGCGCTTCTCGTATCCAAAGATCATGGTTTTTTGCGGTCTCGTCAAGAACCACCCACGAACAAAAGGTGCTTTTGTAACCCGCCTAAGGTGCTCGCCCGCAGCTCGTGGTCGTGCGGTAGCGTTCTCGCTTCCCACGCCCGGGTTCCCGGGTTCGATTCCCGGCGGGGTCAGGGATTTTCTCTGCCTCGTGATGGCTGGGTGTTGTGTGATGTCCTTAGGTTGGTTAGGTTTAAGTAGTTCTAAGTTCTAGGGGACTGATGACCATAGATGTTGAGTCCCATAGTGCTCAGAGCCATTTGAACCATTTTTTTTAAGGTGCTCCTTAAACCATACCTAACGCAAAAGAACCAACAGATTTTCGCAATTTACTTCGACTGGAGGAAATTTGGAATGTTTAAATTATGTCCCTGCACTTTAGGACAGCTACAGAGTACGTTTTTTCGTTAGGTATACAAATCATCGCTAGTCCAATGGCAGACCATAACACCCGACCCATTATGTACGCGATCGATAGAATCCGAGATTTTTCCACACGCGGCGTTTTGGAACTTATTGGTCGTACACAGGCCGAATATCGATAACTGATATATCACAACGATAGATACCACTTACAGATGTATCCATTTTTCGATATTTTGCCTACTTCAGGGGTAGCAGGTGCTTAAGAGGTTGCCCGCTACGACGGTTTCGCTTTATCGGCTATCCAGAACATCGCCACGATAGCATTCCTCAAAGTTAAGGGGATTTTTGTGTTTTTTTTTTTTTACCATCTTTGCTTTCCCCACTTCCTGTTACTCACAATGTTCCACAGTTGCATGGTGGCCGCTGAAGCATGCCCAGAGCTTGCAGTTTCATGGGATTGGTGGTTCTCAAGACACCACGGATTCACCAGATCCGTAGGTAGCTAATATAGGCCGTTTAACAACGTGCTCGTCATTTGGCACGACACAGGGGGAAAATGTGAGCTGTGCAATGATACATGGGCAGCCGACATTAATTCTCTTTCGTTCTGATGTTCAATTAACAGCGAAGTTGTGTAACATTTCTGAGACCAGAGTTAATTATGAAATTCTTCACGTTTTACACCAGCTGTTTCGATATGGCAGAATACGTTCTCCAGGTCTGTTGTAGACAAAGGACGTATTTAAAAAGAAACCGGGGCTAAAAGTTTGGCGAAGTGCCCGAATATTGGATAATTCACAGTTATAAGACGTCGAAGCGAAATGTGCCTGGATGAAATGCATGGTATTTTGGTTCAGTTTCTGGTGCAGAATCGCAAGATCGCAATTTTTACTTTATTGTTGTGTATTTGTCCTCGGTGGCGGACATTCATGCGGGCTGTGACACGGTAAACTTCGTTGTAATAAGAGTTGGTATCCAAAAATGTGTCTCCCTTATTAGGATAGGTCGAGAGTCCTCATAAGCGCAGGGAGGCTGTGGTAAGAGCAGGAAGGCAGTGTGGCGACGTGTATATGATAATATGCCGCTGCGATAAGAGTAGAGCCCAGTCGGCGACTGCCACCTACAGGGACAGCATCTGCGGAGATGGCGCTACGACTCTTCCTCATCGTCTCCCTGGCGATCTTTGCTCTGACGACGGTGTGTACCTATAACCAAAGTGAGTATCAAACGGAAGTCACGTCACTTGTGTCGAATTTCATGTCACAAATCTTTAAATTTCGCATCGCTTCCCTATCTTGAAGTGATCTATCCAGGGTGATTCACGAAGATATGCAAATATTTTAATATTTTATTCTACAAGTAAAACAAAAGAAAAAAGTTCATATACACATAGGTCTGCAAATGTTTAGTTACGGAGTTACGGCTAACAAAAGATTTTGCCTGAAATTTAGCAACTTCGCTAATATGAAGCCATCGCAAAACTGTACGAGGGTAAAGTAAAGCACGATTTTAATTTATTTTGTTGTTATTCATCTGGTGAATCTAATAAAACATGTCCCAGACGTTTATCTGCAGTTGTTTTCCAGAACATACAAAGAAGCAAAGAACTAATTTGGTAAAATTTTTAATTTATTAACTACTTGATCCACTTCGTTCTTTAAATTCCAGACAATTGCACAAATTTTTCAACACAAGTTGTAAAGTTTAATTCTGGAAAAATTATGGTGATAACGTTAACTGAAACTGTATGAAGTGTGTCAGACTGCTTCTATTAATACTATAGCAGACGTGAATTCATGTAAAACCAAAAAAAAAAAAAAAAAAAAACCAAATCTCAGTGTTGAAGAAGTGAACAATACAGAAAACTAAATCGTTTCAAGGTTAGGAAATGACTGAAATAGCTCACTAACGGTTGCCAACAATGACATGAACGTTTCTACATTGTTAATAGAGAGTAAAAAGGTTACTTGTGTAATAATCTTTGATTCTCTGGATGTTCTGGAAAACTACTGCAAATACACGTCTGGGACATGTTTTATTACATTCATCACATCAATAACAACAAAATAAATGGAAATCGTGCTTTACTTTAACCTCGTACACTTTTGCGATGGCTTCATATTAGCGAAGTTGCTAAATTTCAGGCAAATTCTTTTATAAGCCGTAACTCCGTAACTAAACAATTGCGGACCTATGTTTATATGAACTTTTTCCATTACTTTCACTTGCAGAATAACGTATTAAAATATTTGCATATCTTCATGAATCACCCTGTATATTAAGAAGAAAGAATGCAGCATGTACAAGTATGTCCTACAGACTACTGACAACAACACACATATGATAAGTACAGTAAATGTATAATGAATGCTTTGGTTGCTGATTACTGCGCAACAACTGCCGGGAATAATGAATCCTTACTAAAAACAGATCACCAACTCCACTTGATATCTGTAGAACGCCGTCTTAATATTACGAGACGCATGATAGAAGGCGTGGCACTTAGAGCGGCGCATTATTAGATGTCAAAGGTTAACTGAAAAGTTATATTTATGAAGTTTACTTTCTCGGTTAGGTTCTCTTTCCATAGATTATCTGTTTGCTACAGAAGTTTACTTTCTCGGTTAGGTTCTCTTTCCATAGATTATGTGTTTGCTACGTGATACGTTTAGGTGTATGATTACATGGCGCCTCTTTCGCAGATTATAAAAAAAAAAAACACAGTCGCTTAAATTTTGTAAGCATATAAACGTTCGTATTTGATACTAACAATGTTAGTAGAACAACATATTTACTTTTAACAACAATACCATCATTTTGTCATTTATACTAGTGTTTAATGAAAAATTGGTGCTCATGTTGGACTTTTCGAGAAGAAAATACTGAGGTTGGATCAAAAACGTGCTTCCGTTCCTATGAAACATATTCTGTGATTGAATAAGTAATCACGCTTTTACGTGCCTGCATGTTGAAGACTTTTCTGAACAACTGTCAGCCCCTGTGGTGAGTAATGAGTCTCACGTTTTCTTCGAAGTTCTAGTACTCATTAACGAATATATATGAATGAGAATTAATCGCACTCGAACGCCACAGCGCCGTTACTTGCATACTGACAGTACAGAGATGCCTGTAACAAAATTTCACTCCGTGCATATTTGCAGTAGAAAATGTACGTCAACGACTGTAGGTGGGTTTTCATTTTTATTTTCTAGTTTTGAATTGCCCAGTAATGACGTAGTATACACTGTTTCCTCACAAAATGTTCCTAGACTCCAGAGAAAATGCTCAAAGCTATCACCCTGCGTCTCTAATCATTTAATGACCCTCTATAGTTTTCTTCGCCTCATAGCAGCATCCGGCTAGCAGAACAGCATGTAAACACGTTAGCAATTCTTCCGATTCCCCATCTGTCCAAGACTGTGTTCATATTCCGAATGCTATTGCCACTGTCTAAAAATATTACTTGTTAATGTGCACCGTTCAATGAATTTATGGAACATGTACAAGTCTGAATAATGCTACTGACCGTAGCGATACTACAGGATAGTTGCAATTGGACTACAAATCATTGTTCGAACAAAAAGGAAAAGGTGAGAATTAACGTCTTGTCGATTACGACGTCATTACGGTCGCAGCACAAGCTCTGTTTAAGGTAGGACAGGTAAGAAAATCGACCGTAAGCATTTCAAAGGAACTGCGTGGAATTCCTGAAGGGACGATGCGAAACCCTGGGGTAATAAACACAAGAACCTGTCAGGCCGATCCTGAGTACTTGATACGGAACACCTAAAACAATCTTGACGTCTGTACCCCCTCACTAAAGCAATAATACTATTTATGAAATAACAGTTTCTTAGTTTTAGTCACGTTTTTTTATCCAGTATTCATTGACTGATGTGTTTTGGCAACATGCTGTCATCAGGAGATGCCCAACTGTTATATACAGCCTAGAGTTATAAATCAATAAATAACTGTTAGGCATCTGCTGATTACAGTGATAACGCCTCCTGTTGATAATTGCTGGACGTCTATATATATCAGCAGATACCTAACACTCAGTTATTGATTTAGAGCTGTGTTATATATGTATAACTAACAATTAGGCGTCTGCTGATGCCAGTATGTTGACAAAACATTCGATGTGAATGAATGCTGGGATAAACGTGACTAAAGCCAAGAAATTGTTATTTTATAAATAACGTTATTGCTATAGCCAGAGCGAGAGGGTACAGACGTCAAGTTTATTTTAGGTGCTTTGTCTTACGTTCTCGGATCGTGGTGACAGTGTTTTTGTGTGTAATACCCCCTTAAGAAGAGAAGTGCTAAGTACGAATAAGCGGAGTAGTTAAGAAGAATGAGTGTGAACATTCTATCAGTAGGGAAATGGAGAAATCCATTTTCGTTGGCAGTCATATGTAAATGGGTAAGACGGATGAAATGAAAGTAAACTGTTTATTATTACAAAAGTAATCGCCAAACCTGTTACTACATTTATCCGACTGTGAAACAAGAGTGTAAGTACCTTCATGAAGAAATGTTTGTGGCTGCCTACGAAACCATGATTGTACCCAGGCGTGCAAAATTGAAACGTTGTGCCGCATAGTAGAAACAACCTTGGCAACATGTGGGCCCGTCGATTTGCTTCGGACAAAGAAGCGCACGCCTGGATCTTGTGTCACAGTGTGATTTACGTATCAACATGTGGGCCCGTCGATTTGCTTCGGACAAAGAAGGGCACGCCTGGATCTTGTGTCACAGTGTGATTTACGTATCAAGAGTTATAGCGACTATTTTTGAAATAAAAAAACAGTTTGCTTACTTTTTTCCAACTGTCTCGTATTCATTTGACTGCCCCTCATATAAATAAGCTAAGACTTCTCCCAGGAGCAGATATAGACTCAGATCTCAATATAGTAGTGATGAAGAGTAGGCTGAAATTCAAGACATTAGTCAGGAAGAATCAATACGCAAAGAAGTTGGATACGGAAGTACTAAGGAATGACGAGATACGTTTGAAGTTATCTAACGCTATAGATACAGCAATAAGGGATAGCGCAGTAGGCAGTACAGTTGAAGAGGAATGGACATCTCTAAAAAGGGCCATCACAGAAGTTGGGAAGGAAAACATAGGTACAAAGAAGGTAGCTGCGAAGAAATCATGGGTAACAGAAGAAATACTTCAGTTGATTGATGAAAGGAGGAAGTACAAACATGTTCCGGGAAAATCAGGAATACAGAAATACACTCCTGGAAATTGAAATAAGAACACCGTGAATTCATTGTCCCAGGAAGGGGAAACTTTATTGACACATTCCTGGGGTCAGATACATCACATGATCACACTGACAGAACCACAGGCACATAGACACAGGCAACAGAGCATGCACAATGTCGGCACTAGTACAGTGTATATCCACCTTTCGCAGCAATGCAGGCTGCTATTCTCCCATGGAGACGATCGTAGAGATGCTGGATGTAGTCCTGTGGAACGGCTTGCCATGCCATTTCCACCTGGCGCCTCAGTTGGACCAGCGTTCGTGCTGGACGTGCAGACCGCGTGAGACGACGCTTTATCCAGTCCCAAACATGCTCAATGGGGGACAGATCCGGAGATCTTGCTGGCCAGGGTAGTTGACTTACACCTTCTAGAGCACGTTGGGTGGCACGGGATACATGCGGACGTGCATTGTCCTGTTGGAACAGCAAATTCCCTTGCCGGTCTAGGAATGGTAGAACGATGGGTTCGATGACGGTTTGGATGTACCGTGCACTATTCAGTGTCCCCTCGACGATCACCAGTGGTGTACGGCCAGTGTAGGAGATCGCTCCCCACACCATGATGCCGGGTGTTGGCCCTGTGTGCGTCGGTCGTATGCAGTCCTGATTGTGGCGCTCACCTGCACGGCGCCAAACACGCATACGACCATCATTGGCACCAAGGCAGAAGCGACTCTCATCGCTGAAGACGACACGTCTCCATTCGTCCCTCCATTCACGCCTGTCGCGGCACCACTGGAGGCGGGCTGCACGATGTTGGGGCGTGAGCGGAAGACGGCCTAACGGTGTGCGGGACCGTAGCCCAGCTTCATGGAGACGGTTGCGAATGGTCCTCGCCGATACCGCAGGAGCAACAGTGTCCCTAATTTGCTGGGAAGTGGCGGTGCGGTCCCGTACGGCACTGCGTAGGATCCTACGGTCTTGGCGTGCATCCGTGCGTCGCTGCGGTCCGGTCCCAGGTCGACGGGCACGTGCACCTTCCGCCGACCACTGGCGACAACATCGATGTACTGTGGAGACCTCACGCCCCACGTGTTGAGCAATTCGGCGGTACGTCCACCCGGCCTCCCGCATGCCCACTATACGCCCTCGCTCAAAGTCCGTCAACTGCACATACGGTTCACGTCCACGCTGTCGCGGCATGCTACCACTGTTAAAGACTGCGATGGAGCTCGGTATGCCACGGCAAACTGGCTGACACTGACGGCGGCGGTGCACAAATGCTGCGCAGCTAGCGCCATTCGACGGCCAACACCGCGGTTCCTGGTGTGTCCGCTGTGCCGTGCGTGTGATCATTGCTTGTACAGCCCTCTCGCAGTGTCCGGAGCAAGTATGGTGGGTCTGACACACCGGTGTCAATGTGTTCTTTTTTCCATTTCCAGGAGTGTACAAGTCGCTGAGGAATGAAATAAATAGGAAGTGCAGGGAAGCTAAGACGAAATGGCTGCAGGAAAAATGTGAAGACATCGAAAAAGATATGATTGTCGGAAGGACAGACTCAGCATACAGGAAAGTCAAAACAACCTTTGGTGACATTAAAAGCAACGGTGGTAACATTAAGAGTGCAACGGGAATTCCACTGTTAAATGCAGAGGAGAGAGCAGATAGGTGGAAAGAATACATTGAAAGCCTCTATGAAGGTGAAGATTTGTCTGATGTGATAGAAGAAGAAACAGGAGTCGATTTATAAGAGATAGGGGATCCAGTACTAGAATCGGAATTTAAAAGAGCTTTGGAGGACTTACGGTCAAATGAGGCAGAAGGGATAGATAACATTCAATCAGAATTTCTAAAATCATTGGGGGAAGTGGCAACAAAACTATTCACGTTGGTGTGTAGAATATATGAGTCTGGCGACATACCATCTGACTTTCGGAAAAACATCATCCACACAATTCCGAAGACGGCAAGAGCTAACAAGTGCGAGAATTATCGCACAATCAGCTTAACAGCTCATGCATCGAAGCTGCTTACAAGAGTAATATACAGAAGAATGGAAAAGAAAATTGAAAATGCGCTAGGTGACGATCAGTTTGGCTTTAGGAAAAGTAAAGGGACGAGAGAGGCAATTCTGACGTAAGGGCTAATAATGGAAGCAAGGCTAAAGAAAAATCAAGACACTTTCATAGGATTTGTCGACCTGGAAAAAGCGTTCGACAATATAAAATGGTGCAAGCTGTTCGAGATTCTGAAAAAAGTAGGGGTAAGCTACACGGAGAGATGGGTCATATACAATATGTTCAACAACCAAGAGGGAATAATAAGAGTGGACGATCAAGAACGAAGTGCTCGTATTAAGAAGGGTGTAAGACAAGACTGTAGCCTTTCGCCCCTACTCTTCAATCTGTACATTGAGGAATCAATGATGGAAATAAAAGAAAGGTTCAGGAGTGGAATTAAAATACAAGGTGAAAGGATATCAATGATACGATTCGCTGATGACATTACTATCCTGAGTGAAAGTGAAGAAGAATTAAATGATCTGCTGAACAGAATGAACAGTCTAACGAGTACACAGTATGGTTTGAGAGTAAATCGGAGAAAGACGAAGGTAATGAGAAGTAGTAGAAATGAGAACAGCGAGAAACTTAACATCAGGATTGATGATCACAAAGTCAATGAAGTTAAGGAATTCTGCTACCTAGTCAGTAAAATAACCAATGACGGACGGAGCAAGGAGGACATCAAAAGCAGACTCGCTATGGCAAAAAAGGCATTTCTGGCCAAGAAAAGTCTACTAATATCAAATACCGGCCTTAATTTAAGGAAGAAATTTCTGAGGATGTACGTCTGGAGTGCAGCATTGTATGGTAGTGAAACATGGACTGTGGGAAAACCGGAACAGAAGAGAATCGAAGCATTTGAGATGTGGTGCTATAGACGAATGTTGAAAATTAGGTGGACTGATAAGGTAAGGAATGAGGAGGTTCTACGCAGAATCGGAGAGGAAAGGAATATGTGGAAAACACTGATAGGGAGAAGGGACAGGATGATAGAACATCTGCGAAGACATGAGGGAATGACTTACATGGTACTAGAGGGAGCTGTAGAGGGCAAAAACTGTAGAGGAAGACAGAGATTGGAATACGTCAAGCAAATAATTGAGGACGTAGGTTGCAAGTGAGTGAAGTTCTCCCCCTACTAGAATCGCAAACGGCTGCATCGCGAACTGATAAGCGATATCCGGTAATGGACATTACTAGTAAAAGTACAGCTACTGAAATTTAATTTTGGGTTGCGAAGTAACAACTCAGACGAGTGAAATGAAACTCCACTCCTAAGAATAATAGGAAAGATGAAATGTATACGCGAGAGGCAGTTTCTGGTAAGCCCAGTTTCAGAGTATCTGGCACTTTCGACTGATTAACAGCTTTAGAAGCGACTAAGCTGCAACTCATTTATTGTCATAGTACCTCAAACAAGCTTAATGATCGTAAAGTGTAAAAGCAGACATTTTCTGAGTGAAATATTAATGTATTTTGATTGTGCCATTTCTCTGGACTCCTATCATCGGTTTCTAGTAGGGCACATTCATATCCATAAAAGCATCTGTTACGAAGGAAGTCGAAGAATTACAATTTGCGAGAATTCAAACGACCAGTATCAACTGCCGATATGTGCTGGAAGGATTTGTTCACTTCTTTAATACGTACACGTTGCAACGGCTAAACTGTACTATCGTTAATGAAGACGAAAACCACACAGCAGCTATTTTTTGCATGCACCCTGCAAAATAAATAAATGTAAACTTTTGCCTCAAGTTGAGTGAAAGAACAGTAGTCTCTTTCTTGCGCTCTTGGTATTAGTTTACTTGTGCGGCAGCTATTCAGAGAAGTGTGACGCCATTTGCGCGACTAGTACGTATACAACAAGTGAAGGAGCCTGCCAAGTTGGAAGGAGAAAATGTTTTCAAAGCCGAATGGTTATAGAATTTTGTGGCGGATCCCTAGAATATAAGAGTCAATAATTCTGTAGGGGATTAAGAATTTGTATTAGAGAGTAGTGCTCAGTTGAAACTGTAATATGAAGGGGAAGCATTGACAGATTGGTACCGCAAGCATCGGCAGAGCAAATACTTGAACGAAGACGTAGCTTACTACGGAACTTGAAAGCCATGAAACAAATGTTTCCAAGTCTGGAATGAAATATTTAAAGTGTGGAGCAAAAGTTTAAAATTACGTTTTGAAGTAATGGCTCGTGAACCCCCCACCTCCCCTCCATTTAAACATTTAAACTATGCTATCACTTGCTATCACTTGGTTGCAAACTTGATGCACAACCCTCTTTTTTAAGTCCTCCTCCCATCTGTCTATCTGTCGAAGTATGATTGTACATCACCGCAAAACAGTTCCTAAAAACAAGACATAGTTCATGAAGTTCACAGCTGAATATGAACTGCATAAAACTATATAAATATTGTGAAAGTGACTTTGAATAACTAACACGATAACCAGGGATAAATTTTATCTCGAATTGGTTGTCCATCATACTATAAGTTTACTAATAACACGATAACCAGGAATAAATTTAATTCCGAACTGATTATTAATCAAACTGCCAAGCTACCACTTATCTTTGACAGGAGTCGGCAAGTGTGCATGTACTACGCCTTTTAAGAATGCTTTTATTAAATTCTGATATTGTTTTACGGAATACTCTTAATACCGAAGACTACCTATGCCTGAGCAAAAGTAATAACGGGAGCTCCGTACATTATAGACTTGTCACTTCCCCTGGGGTATCGAAGTGAGGAACCAAAGTAATTAATTTATGGTTATCACTGTTAGCATTCAACCGCGATTCATTTTTTTCATTTAATTTATCTTTCGATCGACGTTTAACTACTATGTGAGCCGTGTTGACTGTCTGGGATGCTTTTCACACTATATCAAGGAACTAACATAAAATTGCGCAACAGTTACATACTGGTAATACATTTCGAAAAAAAGCACTTCGTAGAAACCTTGTCCATGAAATATGACCAGGAATGATCTTGAAATCTTCAACTTTTGCGGGAATATTTCAGAAGTTGCGAGTGCATGAGGGGAGGAAACAATTGAAAGGCACATGATTGGTAGTTTTAATTTATTACAGTATTTGATAAACCACACGGGATACAGGACCTAACATGTTATTAACAATAAAGTTTATGTAATGCCTCAGTAGCGGAAGTCAAGCTTAAATGAAATTGCGGGGGAACACCAGTGAGAATGATCTCAAAAGTAATGACATAGAAGTTCAGAGCCCATGGGAAAAGGAAGAATAATCCTGTACTAATATTAAGACAGACACACGCAACATGAGAAAGGAAAGGAATAAAGCTTCCTCCGTCACTCCTGAATCACGTCAGAGGAAGAGACCTTACTACAGAGGGGCTTCAGTCGAAGTGAAGGCTTTTCCACTAACATTTACAGAGGGGCTTCAGTCGAAGTGAAGGCTTTTCCACTAACATTAATGAATTTCGTAATTTGCGTGGTATTTGAAAATCGGTATATAAATTGGGATCCATTCTGCACGTTATTATTTATCCTACTTATTAACGAGCCCTATGCACGCGGTATCTTCACTTTGTCCATACGTTTCGATCGAACCATACAATAAATCCCTACTACGGTAATGAAGTAACAAAATTCAAATCTCGTGACTCACTTTCATATTAAGAGATAATCGCTGAAGATTATAACTCGGACCATGCAGATGCAACTTGGTTCTCCACGAGGCTCATTATTTGAAATCAACAGCCGCGCGGGATTAGCAGAGCGGTCTGAGGCGCTGGAGTCACGGACTGTGCGGCTGGTCCCGCCGGAAGTTCGAGTCCTCCCTCGGGCATGGGTGTGTGTGTTTGTCCGTAGGATAATTTACATTAAGTAGTGTGTAAGATTAGGGACTGATGACCTTAGCAGTTAAGTCCCATACGATTTCACACACATTTGAACATTTTTTTTAAATCAACAGCCTGATTATACCGTGTAATCAAATTTATGACAGCTTCATCAGGTTCACGAATTTAGAAAATCCCGTAACTAAGTATATTCGAAGTGTTTCTCAAATGCTGGAACACCAGTGCAGATGGCACGTGATTCAGAACTGCACGAACAAAGAGAAAAATCTGATTCAGAAATCATCCAGGAGAACTTATCAAAAAGAAGTTTACGATTCGAAACGAAAAGCACTTAATGAATGCTTAATGAAATAAATGAAGAAGTTTCCTCAGCAAAGACTCCTCACTAAATGAAGCACACGATGTACCTAAGGCATGTTTCGACGAACATCATGTTTACCACGCCAGCGGCCGGACGTTGCGTGAGGATCCTGAGGTGGCAAACATTAATTTTTTTTTTAGTGGGCCTGGTGTCGAGGTCAAAGGCTCGTGAAAAGGAAAGAGCAGGAAACGTCCTGATTCGCAGAGAATTAAATTTTGTCAGCCTTTCGGAAAGGCCTCCCAACAATTGTTCCTGTGAAGAAGAGTCTTTTTGCTATTGAAAGTGGGGGCGATTCTCATTGCCAATGTTTCGGAGAGAAACTACTGAAAATGCCTTGACTAGAAAATGTGCACTTCCATAGACTCTCTGGACAAGCTTATCAAGAGAATCTCTGTTTTTTTCACTGACAGATTCGAACACTTGGACCAACATGTTCATATTTGCAGAGATTATTCTGGGATAAGGAGTGGATGTGAGAAAGATGCCTGTTATTGCACAAAATAAATATTGTCACACTATACGTATTCTTTTCCCAACAGACTACAAAACACATACTGCACACACACACACACACACACACACACACACACGTTAACTTACCTCTGCAATGCCTAGGCGATCTCATTGGTGGTTGGGAGAGGAGACCAGACAGCGAGGTCATCGGTCTCATCGGATTAGGGAAGGACGGGGAATGAAGTCGACCGTGCCCTTTCAAAGGAACCATCCCGCCATTTTCCTGGAGCGATTGAGGGAGATCACGGAATATCTAAATCAAGATGGCCGGACGCGGGATTGAATCGTCGTACTCCCGAATGCGAGTCCAGTGAGCTAGTCACTGCGGCACCTCGCTCGGTTGCTGCCTGTGAACAAGGCTTTGAAGGCCAAAGACATTGACCTTGCTGAGCAGTTCAACAAGCAGCAGCTTATGGGAGGCCCAAATGTGTTTCATGGACTGAGACTGCAGTTCACGCTGTGTTTGACTGCTGTGTTTGAAGGTAGTACATGGTTGATTCTTACTGTTTTTTGGGGTAACCATAGCGTATCTGTGAATGTAGATAATGAGGGGACTGGTAGACATAAGAAACATATTTCAAATAGCAACCCATGTCCGCATCACTCAGCGTACGACCATAGGCGTCTTTGAATAGTGTCGCGCGCCGCCAAGAAAGTAGGCACACAATATGATATCCGAGCCGTCATGGTAGCAGGTCTGCAGGGAAACGATTTCAGTGTATTGTGGCATCAAGGTAAATGAGAATCCGGGGGGGGGGGGGGAAGTTTTATAACCTTCGTTTGAAAACAGTTACAAAAAGTGCTCGAAATTACGCCCTCTTGCTTGAATGCACGCCGTGCAACGACGCTGGAGTGACTGTAGCATTCTTTCAAACACTCCTGGCAAAGGGGAAATTGCATCGGAGGCTACCATAATTCGCAGTATCAGCTCTTTATCAGTCTCAGTGAGTGTCCCATAGACAAAAGATTTCGTATAGTCCCAGTAGAAGAAATGAAAGCGCGTCAAGTCGGGGTAACGTGCCGGCCATGCCACAGGTCCACCGCCACCCATCCAGTTCTTGCCTAAGGTTTCGTCCAAACGCATTCGCACTGCATGAGCGAAGTGCATGGATGAAACATCGTGTTCGTATTACATTCGCTGTGGCACGTTGAATGGAACATGCTCCAATAACTCTGGCAAAGTTTCTCGTATAAAGATTAAAATCTATTTGCGTTCAGTCTCGTGGATCATGTATGGACTGACCAGGTTGTCGTCTATCAAGCTGGCGCAAATTCTGACAGCGAAGTAATCTTGGTGACCCTGAACAAAGGCGGCGTACGGATTTTTCCGTGCCAACATGCTTTGACTGTGGCTGTTGAAAAGATTCTCTCCTGTAAAGGACGCCTCATCCCTAAAAAGTACAGCGTTCGGGAAGTCCGAGTGAGTGGCACACCTTTGCAGAAACCACTGGCAGAATTCAATTCGACGTGGAAAACTGTTTGGGTTAACGGCTTGATCTTCCGAAGGCGGCAGGGGTGCAAATCATTTTCATGGTACACAAGCCAAATCGTGGAATGGTTTACATCCATTTTCCGGGCATCACACCGCGATCTCGTTTAGGGCTGTTTTCCAGCAATGCGCCCTCTTCAAGCCATGGTGACACACTGTGCGTTGACGACTGCGTCCGTCAGGCCTTCGCACCTGTAACACAACAAGAGTACACGGAATTTCGAAGTGGCCTTAAATGCATATGTGCCACTACGAGAACGTGACAGTAAAAAAGTACCTCAAGTGAACCTCTCTTTCGTAGGGACACGGGGATAGCAGTAAATGTACATGGATCTGGCACTCGCCGATTCGGAAACCTTCGAACGTACAAACGTTGGTCAGTCTGAGCATTTCCATCCGGTGCCCCGTAAGTATAGTGAATGTCAGCACCTTCCTCCCAAAAATAGCACTTCACTTCCTGTTCACTGCACACAGAAAAAACACAAGAGTGCCCCGTTTGATGCCAAATGATGCAGGACGAACCAGACACTGCAGTGTGCACATGGGTTGCCCTCTATGCAACACCTATCAAACACCCATTTGCACAGCTAGAAACAAAGCGTTCACGTCCTATTAAGAGGCTGAAAACCCATAGTGTTCTATCTGGAATGTCCGCAACTATGTCGACAATAGCATTTGCATGTAAAGGTAATAAAACTTAAGCTCGACGTCTCATTTACCTTGATGTCACAAATACATTCGAATCGTTGCCCGGCTTATGTGATTTCATGACGGCTCTGATTCAACGACACCTAGCACGGTACGCTAAGCGATGCGGGCGTGGGTTGTTGTTGTATCTGGATCCCGCTCAAGCGACTGCCGGGTCTGGGTTGTTACTGTAGAGTTTGGCAATGTTAGTGGCGGAGGGTGGCCGGATGCTCTTCCTGACGCCACCCGCGGACATGGGTTGCTATGGGAAATATGCTTCTTATTACCTAACCTGACAGCCCTCTCATTTTCTACATTCATTTCAGATAAACACACACACACACACACACATACACACACATGTATATATATTAACCACGGGAACACACACACACACACACACACACACACACACACACACACACACATATATATATATATATATATATATATATATATATATATATATATATATAGGGTGAGAGCAATTAGAAATGCCCCCATAATTTGTACATTTGTAGATTTTAAGAAAGCCTATGACTCAATTGACCGGCAATCTTTGTTTAACATTTTAGAGGAACTTGGACTTGACTCCAAAACACTAAGGCTTATCAAAGAATCACTGACAGACACTGTATCTAAAGTTAAATTCAGGGGAGAAATCTCTGAACCTTTTCTCATAAAAACTGGAGTACGTCAAGGGGACGGGCTATCTCCACTTTTGTTTAATATAGTCCTGGATAAAGTCATTAAGGAATGGGAAAAAGAATTAAAAAATCAATCCTACTGGAAACCAATCCATCTTGGTAGAACCAAAGACAACGTGGAGATATCTTGTTTAGCATTCGCGGACGACTTGGCCATACTTGCAGATGATGAAGAAATCGCCACCAAACAAATAGAGATCCTTAAGGAATGCGCGGATAAAGTAGGTTTACAAATTTCGTTTCAAAAGACAGAATTTTTCTGTACGAAATTCCATATACACAGTTTGAACACAAAATATGGAAAAATAAATAGAGTAAAACATTTTAAATACCTAGGTGAAATTTTGGAGCCAACCGGAGGAGAGAAAGTTGCACAGAAGATCAGACAACAGAAAATGAAGAGAGCATATGGTATGACACATGAAATATACAATAAAAAATGCATCTCCTCGAACACAAAAATCAGACACTACTGCGCAGTAATTAAGCCAGCAGCACTATATGCTAGTGAAACGCTCACACTCCACACAAAATGTGATTTAGAAAAAATACTAAAAGAAGAACGAAAAATTATGAGAAAGATTTTAGGTCCAAAATTAACAGAAGAAGGATACCGGATACAATCAAGAAGAACCACGGAAACTATATCAAACCTGGCAGCAGACATAAGAAGGCGGAGATTAAAATTTTATGGACACGTCACTAGACTTCCCCCCACACGACTCACCAACAGAATTCTCACTTACATAGAAAAAGTCAAATCAACAACACCATGGATTAGCCAAGTAAAATTAGATTTACAAAAAGCAAATATTGAACTTAAAGATGTCAAAGATAGAAAAACTTTTAGAAATAAGGTGGAAAAGTGGAATGTATTGTCGGAGAAGGAAGCACTAAAGAGACCAGGAACAAAATGGACAGAAGAAAGAAAAAGAAAACATGGAGAACGAATGAAAGAAGTATGGAAGAAACGACGTCAGAAAGCTTTGCGTGATCCTTCTGGGTCCATTCGCGATAACTAAACTATATAGGGTGAGTCACCTAACGTTACCGCTGGATATATTTCGTAAACCACATCAAATACTGACGAATCGATTCCACAGACCGAACTTGAGGAGAGGGCTAGTGTAATTGGTTAATACAAACCATAAAGAAATGCACGGAAGTATGTTTTTTAACACAAACCTACGTTTTTTTAAATGGAACCACGTTAGTTTTGTTAGCACATCTGAACATATAAACAAATACGTAATCAGTGCCGTTTGTTGCATTGTAAAATGTTAATTACATCCGGAGATATTGTAACCTAAAGTTGACCGGGTGTGTACGTGTACCTCACCCCTCATGGTAATGTGCATGAGCGTCAGTGAAAAAGACCAATAAAAAGGTGTTAGCATGTGGACGTAATGTGCTGTTCCAGTCTCTTCTGTACCTAAGGTCCATCACCGTTCCCTTTGAATCCCTACATAATTCGGTGCTCTCCGATACACACGATCGAACAGCGGAGGAGTGGTACTCAACCGTCAACTTTAGGTTACAGTATCTCCCGATGTAATTAACATTTTACAATGCAACAAACGGCACTGATTACGTATTTGTTTATATGTTCAGATGTGCTAACAAAACTAACGGGGTTCCATTTAAAAAACGTAGGTTTGTGTTAAAAAACATACTTCCGTGCATTTTTTTATGGTTTGCATTAACCAATTACACTAGCCCCTCTCCTCACATTCGGTCTGTGGAATCGATTCGTCAGTATTTGATGTGGTTTACGAAATATATCCAGCGGTAATGTTAGGTGACTCACCCTCTATATATATATTAACCAAGGGATACTTCAGAGATTGCTACATTTTTGTGAAGATTCCAAAGAAACTGACAAAGACATTTTCCATGCAATATGTAACACTACAGAATCTAAAGGGTTTCATCTGAATCACGTAAATGCATACAGTGTTGCAACTGCCGTGTCATAAATAATAGTGTAAAACATTGTCTGAAAACATTTCGTTGTGATGTAGAGGCATCCGTTCTCAAAATATACAGTGAATATTTTTATGTATGCGTCAAATGTTCAGTTACTGAGGGAATTTTCAGCGTTTGTGGAGATATAGATTAAGGAAATGTTACAACATGTATGTACAAGATGGCACGCGCTACTTCCTGCAATTGACAGAATTGTGTACTGATGGCCGGCCAACAAGTCATATTTTATTTCAAAGGGCAAATAAGTGTGTTCAAGATTGATATGGTAGTTTATTACATCAAATGTGGAGCACGAGCCTGAAGAATCTGAACACTAATTTCTTACATGCTATCTACGTTTTCTGCAGTATACTTTGCTCCTGTTTGAAACTGGAAAACTGGAAAACAGCTCAGTTACTTATATTGAGTGGGGCAGACTGATAAGGATCCTTAAGAGAAAGCTAGAGAGCAGGAAACAAGAAAAATTCTTAGGAAAGGAAGTTTATGAAATCCTAGAAGAAACACTAATACCACAGAAATTGAGTTCTGAAAATGGTGCACAATCTTTCTTGTGACATTATACCGATTATTTATCCCAAACATATGACTTTTCTGAGAACAATTTGTTGAATCTGATTCGGAGTTTTTTCTTCAAGAACAAGACGATTTACGTTTGCAATGGCAGTATGTTTTAAAGGTTACAAACAAGCTTAATTTCAATATGGATGGAGATCATTTACACAATGAATTCTGTGAGTTCAGGAATGAATACGCTGGACTTTATATAAAAATACAGCAGAAGACTAGATTTGGGTAGATTTGTTTAAGCAGAAGACCACAAATGACATCTCCCGATCGTAATTGCTTACGTTTATATCATACATATTTTCAGTTCGACTAACAACTCATTTACTGAAAAGAACTTCCATATGACGAAAAATCAGTGGCCAGAAGACAGAAATCGGATGTCCATGAACATAGTGAAAAGCGGACTTCAAATAAATGTTCCTTTTCTGAAAGTTGTGGTGAATTCTAGAATTTTCTGAAGCAGTGGGCGGGGGAGTGGGGGGGTGGGGAGGGGACAGTTAAAGACTATTGAAAGCAACGCAAAATATGCGTTCAGAAATACAAAATAGTGGTCATGTTACTGTTAAGCATTTTGTTCAAAATTCTTTATCTCTCTTTTTTTATTTGAATTTTGAAACGAACCTATTACATTACCTGTAGATTTTCATTAAAAAACTTCATTTCATGTTTAAATTGCAATTCCATAGATTACAATTAACAATGAAAAAGAGAAGTATTTCTTTTTTATTTTTGTTTTAACACAGTATTAAAAATAAGTTATCATATGTTTAGAAATTATTGGTACAACAAACTGGCTGTATTCATGTAATATTTGTAGTAAACAATTAGCATTTTCTTCATTCCGTATGATCGAGGAGTAGTTGAGTTCAGGGTTTCTTGAAAAGGGGCATCCCTACGGCAAAGGCAGGATAGCTCGATAACAGCAACAGGAAGTGGCAGGAGGTGTTGTCAACAGGAAAATGAAACTGCTCTTTAACGGACGTACGTGTAACAGGTCATTAGCGTTTCAATTATAATGAACACTGTGGTTGCAAAGGCCTCTAGGACCAACATAAATTTACTCGTCTGCCGTAAGTTTATAGAAAAATACGGCGCAAAGGGTGGAAATTCAAATAAACTAATATCAGGTAAGAAAACATGTCTAGCTTAATGGTGCAATTCGTTCAGCTAACGTTAGTTTATGATGGATACGTTTCGCAGGCTTGTCTGATTCATTAATGCTCCTTTGGATTTCGTTATTATTAATCAGTAATGCTGTGGCGTGGGGACTACGCCAGAAAATCGCTCCGACCCCATGGTACGATCCTGAAGCCGTCAGATAGCAGAGCTTACACATAGACACACATGGAGAAGCACACGCCCAACAGAATATAATATTATGAACCAATGAGGAAGTCTGTTTCTAAAATTTTAAGCCGAATGATCATCAGCAGTGTCGCTGCTGAGGAAACAGCGTTTCTCATCCGGCTGCGTCTCCGAAACCTTATACCTGGCTGGATTTTTAACTTGCTAAAAGAATTCTTCAAACAATACTGTTTTTGGTGGAGAATTGGCCCTGTCCTGCCTGTGGGTTATCTGTACAACGAATTACGTTCTCTGCTACCTGTACTGGGACCCTGTCTTCAGTTCTACAACTTTATGATGCCTTTCCCTGTTCCTTTAGGTAACCTCCTGTCTCATGTTCGCCAACTTAGTCGGTTTCCACTCCACAGAAAATAACGAGTCCTCACTATTATAAAAGAAAGGGCAGAGAAGTGATAATAAGTAGGACAGTCATTGGAACTACTGAATACTGTCTGCAGTTATGAAGCAGCACAAGAGGGTGAGTACATGGAGCAATGGGATGAAATGCGTTGTATGACAATCTTGGGAAAGAATTGCCACATAACGTTACGAAATACATAGTCCAAGTAAATAACGTTTGAGGTCCCTAGCTACTACAACTGTGAAACATTCTCATGCAAACATAAAGAAAATCCAAACATCTTACTTGCTAACAAACATACAAACCGTAAGACAATGCTATACAATGAGTCACAAATTAATGTTAAAAACTACGTACAGATTTAAGAAAACACTTGTGTCGTATGTGTCTGTTTATTCATAAAACGACTTTCCATCCTAATACAGCTATAAATCTCGTATTTTTTCTGAAACAGGAAAGATCAGTAAATACAACGGAGGATAATAGATATGCGCAATCTCAAACAATCTTCTCTATAAGACGTCCATCTTATGTATCAGTTTTGAAGGAATGGAAGACTTAGGGTGGTTTTAAAAGAGAACTAACACACCAACTTTATAGCCGCGAAGCTGAGCAACATCCTTGTCAAAGTAGGAATTCCTCTGGTTTGCTTTTGTGGGTAAATTTATGAAAGTTTATCGTGGCTATCTCATACTATCTTAGGAATCGGTCTATACAATTCATTATTCTCTGGCTGGTAAAAAAATAACTCATGGTACACGTATCCCATAAACATGTTAGCTAAATTGTTGTCTATCCACTCGAAGGGTTCCAAAAATCTGTCCAGTTATTTTGTATGTGTTCTCACGAACCATTTTGGGTATCAAAACCATCGCGCGACAGAACTTCCTTCAGGGTATTACCTCGAAATAAGTATTTATTTAATTCCATTTTGCCAGAGAAATTATTTCAAATTGTTGTGTGCAAATACTGTGCCATTGTTAGGGAGTAGCACCTCTGCCATTTTAGCTCACACTAGGTAGTTCGTCAGTCTTTTTTTTACATTTATAACACACTCATTTTCTTTACTATTTATATTACAGTTGATATAATGGGAAATATACGTGTAACCGGATGAACTTTTATTAAATTTACAATGTTATTTCACAGTCTACAAATTCTTACCATCGCAAATAATATAATATTCGTAACTATCGACTAGTCAACGACCAAACGCATAAAGTGATACTGAATATGTATGCTTGATAGTGTCTTCATAATTGTTCGTATTTAATCGAAAGAGAACGAGAAATTGCTTCTCGTGAAGACGCTATTAAAATACATTCGATACTGCATGACCAATTATCAGCGCCGATATTTAAGGAAATGCTGCGTTATGCATGGTTTGCTTCCAAATTATCGGCTGAAAGAGAGGTTTTTGAAAATGTTAACGAAGTTTGTTTTTCCACGAAAAACCTGAAAAGACCTTGCGTATGCGGAAACATTGCGTTTATTGAATGCAGCTGGTGCCGTTTAACTTTGTATTCCATATTTTTACGAAAAATACCAACCTGCAACTTGTAATGTCGACGGCGACGATTAATTGTACATCTTTTGAAAGCCGTCTGAGCCGGTCAAAACTTCGAGGTAACAAGTCGTTTCGGGTTGCTTCCAGGTATAACGGATTTCTCAAATCACAGATACGCATACTTTTCGGTATCACTTTACGCGTGTGGTCGTTTACTAGTCGATAGTTATGAATATTATACTATTTGTGATAGTAAAAATTTGTGGACTGCCAAATAACATTGCAAATTTAATAAAAGTTCATCCGGTTACACGTTTTTTTTTCATTATATCAACTGTAATATAAATAGTAAAGAAAATGACCGTGTTAGAAATGAAGAAAAAAAAGACTGACGAACGGGACTCGCTCCATCGATCCAGCGGTCATGGGGGTTTGAACGCTAACCACGCGGCTACCGCCGCTTCATGGTAAAAATGGCCACGCACAGGTATATATTTGCCGACCGAAATTATCTTGCGACTTTCTCAGTAACGCTTGAGAAGTACGCGCTACTGCTTACACATTTTGTTGTCCTCATGGTGTACTACGACTGTACGAAGTTTGCAGTAAATCCGAGTTCCAAACGTCGTGGCTTCCCCTTGTAAAGAAAACGACTTGGCGGTTTAGTACGCAAGATACTATGCACGAAAAATGTTTCGGACGTCGCAGTTAATGACACTGAACACACAAGGAATTTACAAAATCCCAATAACTTAAAGCACTCAATCAAATTATAACTCTATGATAATTACCAAATGCAAGATATTATGTTTTGAAACGAGCGACATGTTCCTCAGATCTCTTGCCAGACGCAGGAACACGGAGCAACAACAACAGGAGACTGAACCGAGTCCAGTACAGAAGCAAGAGGGCACAAACACGCGCAGCAAGCGAACCAGTCACAAACATCACGCTCAGAACGGGTAGGAAGGTCAGTCCTTACTGATGCCGCGTGGTCTCGGCACCGACGCAATGAATAAACAGTAGCTCAAAGCCGCTGTGGGATGACAAACAGTGGAAAACTTGTAGCCCCCAGCAGACATGTGGATAACGACAGCCCACCGTCCGCCTACAGACCTGCTCCGCCAAAGGAACAATGTTTCCGGTGCACGTCCCTCATTTCTGGAAGATCCTCAGCCAGACCAACTTGGAAGTCACACGGGTAACAGAACAAACAACCGGCCTATAGCCACAGAGACCGTAGTACCCGTATACCCACTGGTAATTACCGGTTCGCAAGCACTCGTACACTGAAGTGCCGAAGAAACTGGTACAGGCATGCTTGTTCAAATACAAAGGTATGTAAACAGGCTGAATACGGCGCTGTGGTCGGCTACGCCTATAAAAGACAAGTGTCTGGAGCAGTTGTTAGATCGGTTCGTGCTGCTGCAATGGCAGGATATCAAGATTTAACTGAGTTTGAACGTGGTGTTACAGTCGGCGCACCAGCGACGGGACACAGCATCTCCGAGGTAGCGATGAAGTTAGAATTTTCCGGTACGACCATTTCACGAGTGTACCTTCAATACCAGGATTCCTGTAAAACATCAAATCCCCGACACTGCCGCGGGTGGGAAGAGATCCTGGAAGAACGGGATCGACGACGATTGAAGAGAATTGTTCAACACTACAGAAGTGCAACCCTACCGCAAATTGCTGCAGATTTCAGTGCTGGGATATAGCAAGTGTCAGCGTTCGAACCATTCAACGAAACAACATCGATATGGACTTTCAGAGCCGAAGGCCCACTCGTGTAAATGCACGACACAAAGTTTTACGCCTCGCCTGGGCCCTTCAACACCGAATTGGACTTTTGAGGAAACATATCACCTGGTCGGACGAGTCTCAGTTCAAATTGCATCGAGCAGATGGACGTATACGGGTATGGGGACAACCTAATGAATCCATGGACCTTGCAAGTTAGCAGGGGACTGTACAAGCTGGTGGAGGCTCTGTAATGGTGTGGGGTGTGTGTACTTGGAGAGATGTGGGACTCCTGATACTAGATACGATTCTGGTGACACGTACGTAAGCATCCTGTCTAATCACCTGCATCCATACATATCAATTGTGCATTCCGACGGACTTAGGAAATTCCAGTGCGACATCCCACTCGTCCAGAATTGCTACAGAGTGGCTCCAGAAACACTCTTCTGAGTTTATACACTTCTGTTGCCCACGAAACTCCTCAGACGCGAACATTATTGAGCATGTCTGGGATGCCTTGCAACGTGCTGTTCTGGAGATATCTCCACCCGGTCGTACTCTTACGGATTTATGGACTGCACTTCAGGATTGATGGTGTCAGTTCCACCCAGTTCCACGTCAGACATTAGTCGAGTTCATGTCACGTCGTGTTGTGGCACATCTGAGTGCTCGCGGGGGCCCTACACGATATTAGTCAGGTGTACCAGTTTCTTTGGCTCTTCAGTGTATGTGTTGACAGCTACATGAACTGCCACTACTTCCCGTACAATACTGATAACCTGGCGGGCGTTTGTGCTCCGTGGACGTCCAGAATCTCCTCTGCGCGTGTGAAATTGTTCACATGACCGCTGATACCCACATCGTTGCACGACTGACGCAGTACGTCCTACTTGTGTGCGAATTCTCGGCAAGGCCACAATTTGAGCCCTTTCAAATTCAGTCAGTTGCCTATAAGAAGCACGAGTGCGTCTCCGTGTCATGATTGCCTGCCTACTTTACAAGTTTGCACCACAGTGAGCCTTCTGAATGTGAGCATACTCTATTGAAAGGTAGACACAGATGGTTCCCTGGTAGCTATGTCACTACGGTATCTATTGAAAGACAACGCTGAGAACATTTCCAGTGCATCTACTATCTCCCAGATAGCATATGTAGTCATTGGATCAAAATCGACGTCATTTTTCCAGTTATACTAATTTTTGTTCCAGCATTGTAGTATCATGAAGAAAAGAAATTTCTGTGCTGGAGGTTTCAATATTAAACCGAGAAATTACAAAGTTTTGTTCACTGATGATTGCAGGAATCGACTTTTGCCTGATGATCTTCCTGGAATTGTATTGAGGTGGTCAGCTAACAGTGTATGGATCAAGCATGGAATCTCATGGGTTCAACAAGGAAGTGAGGCAGTCATGTTGTGGGCTGGAATCATGTGCAGATAACGGCCATTTTTCTTCACAACAGTGGGTAATTTTGGTGCTATGCAATATCGGAACAGGGTCCTCCTACATTTTGCCCAGCCTTACAATCTCGAGATATGTCCTCAAGCACAGGATGCCCTCACGGTGCCTGTCATCGAACACAGGTCAGACGTGAGCATCATAGTGCCTATCACGTTGTGGAGAACATACCAAGGACTATATAAGAACATTACAACGCCTGGCGTGAAGCAGGATGACATCCAGCAGCATATTTTGATTTCACAGACGTACGACAATGTACAGTAAGAGGCTAACACCCCTACGTCCGTTATTGTCCCGTTTGAATTTAAAAGCAAAATTGAGACACTGAAAAAGATAAGGGCCTAAAGGAAACCGTCTTTGATTATGAGATTGTAGCATGTGTGCATATGGCCTACAAATATTGATCAAACCAGGTTTATCTGTGCCGGAGACCTATACTGTATAGCCGGCCGTAGTGGCCGTGCGGTTAACGGCGCTACAGTCTGGAACCGAGAGACCGCTACGGTCGCAGGTTCGAATCCTGCCTCGGGCATGGATGTGTGTGATGTCCTTAGGTTAGTTAGGTTTAATTAGTTCTAAGTTCTAGGCGACTGATGACCTCAGCAGTTGAGTCGCTTAGTGCTCAGAGCCCACCTATACTGTATATACCACCAACATGCACAAAAAGCTGTTTCCCTGATTTCTCTGATATTCGCTTTCATATGGTCCCAAAGCACAAAACATAATTTGGTGTCTGTGCGCTGCTCAGCTGTTATATACTTTAGTGTCTACATGAGCTGCGTAGTAGTACTTTGTAATCGGAGGTAGATTTTCTCATCTGGTAGGATGTATCAAGTTATACCGAAAGCAAGGCTGGCTGAATCTTTTATAGTCTGTAAAATGAATATTCGGGATTTCAGAACCTTTTATATTGTTAGCGGACACACAACTAAACCACAAGTTTCTATACATGGTGACAATATAAATTTTAGAAAGTTTACAGTGATGAAAATTTCAACAAGTTGACAAAAACTGCGGTTTAAAGTATTCTTATTGGGGTCTTGGGAGGCCACTACGTTTTACAAGTTACGCCGAGGGAGAACACAACTTGTCATTTCCTCACAGTTTGTAAATGCCTAGTGATCAAATATGTATTTGGAAAGCAAATATCAACCTTGAAACACAGAGACTAAACAGAACTTCTAGATATCATACCTCAAGTGGTGGACAGTTTTATCTGACTTCAAGTCAAAGAATGTGCTTTGTTAAAATGATGATAACAAGGACAATGAAGTATTGGAATAGGTCATAATTGTTTGTGCATTGCATTTAGTACCTGTTTTTTATGATTTTAGTCTAGTTTCGCGTTAATTACGAACTTCACAACATCAAAGGCAAGCTATTGTCACTAGGTTATATGGGAAAACTTTTGTGAATGAATATTACTAACAGTATTCTTAAATATTAATTAAAATTTCATTATACTTTTAATTACTAATACTAGATGTTCAGACTTGGTGAAAAATCAAACGAAACCTATGAGACTCATGTTTTTCCTACAAATTTCATTTTCACAAATTCTCAGTGCCCCAGTTATTTTTTGTTTCTTGTTTCTTACAGATCATAATTTATTCTCTGCTCCCCTTGAATATAAGGTGTTAAATGTTTGCAGCTATGTAGGTGGAATAAGACCTTTTTAAAGCAGTATTTTCTAGGTTTGTCTAACTCCTGAAATGAAACCGCCGCGTGGAGTGGCCGCTTGGTTTGAGCCTCCATGTCACGGATTGCGCGGCCCCTCCTACCGGAGATTCAAGTTCTCCCTGGGGCATGGGTTCGTGTGCTGTTCTTAGCATAAGTTAGTCTAAGTTAGTGTAAGTAATGTGTAAGGCTAGGGACCGATGACCTCAGCAGCTTGGTCCCTTAGGAAAGTCACACATTTTGAAATGAATCCAGTGCAAATACAAACCATAGAACTTTTGATATAACCATTCCTTACAAACCTTATACATAATTTTTACATAAAGTGTACACATAAATAAATATCTACACTCCTGGAAATGGAAAAAAGAACACATTGACACCGGTGTGTCAGACCCACCATACTTGCTCCGGACACTGCGAGAGGGCTGTACAAGCAATGATCACACGCACGGCACAGCGGACACACCAGGAACCGCGGTGTTGGCCGTCGAATGGCGCTAGCTGCGCAGCATTTGTGCACCGCCGCCGTCAGTGTCAGCCAGTTTGCCGTGGCATACGGAGCTCCATCGCAGTCTTTAACACTGGTAGCATGCCGCGACAGCGTGGACGTGAACCGTATGTGCAGTTGACGGACTTTGAGCGAGGGCGTATAGTGGGCATGCGGGAGGCCGGGTGGACGTACCGCCGAATTGCTCAACACGTGGGGCGTGAGGTCTCCACAGTACATCGATGTTGTCGCCAGTGGTCGGCGGAAGGTGCACGTGCCCGTCGACCTGGGACCGGACCGCAGCGACGCACGGATGCACGCCAAGACCGTAGGATCCTACGCAATGCCGTAGGGGACCGCACCGCTACTTCCCAGCAAATTAGGGACACTGTTGCTCCTGGGGTATCGGCGAGGACCATTCGCAACCGTCTCCATGAAGCTGGGCTACGGTCCCGCACACCGTTAGGCCGTCTTCCGCTCACGCCCCAACATCGTGCAACCCGCCTCCAGTGGTGTCGCGACAGGTGTGAATGGAGGGACGAATGGAGACGTGTCGTCTTCAGCGATGAGAGTCGCTTCTGCCTTGGTGCCAATGATGGTCGTATGCGTGTTTGGCGCCGTGCAGGTGAGCGCCACAATCAGGACTGCATACGACCGAGGCACACAGGGCCAACACCCGGCATCATGGTGTGGGGAGCGATCTCCTACACTGGCCGTACACCACTGGTGATCGTCGAGGGGACACTGAATAGTGCACGGTACATCCAAACCGTCATCGAACCCATCGTTCTACCATTCCTAGACCGGCAAGGGAACTTGCTGTTCCAACAGGACAATGCACGTCCGCATGTATCCCGTGCCACCCAACGTGCTCTAGAAGGTGTAAGTCAACTACCCTGGCCAGCAAGATCTCCGGATCTGTCCCCCATTGAGCATGTTTGGGACTGGATGAAGCGTCGTCTCACGCGGTCTGCACGTCCAGCACGAACGCTGGTCCAACTGAGGCGCCAGGTGGAAATGGCATGGCAAGCCGTTCCACAGGACTACATCCAGCATCTCTACCATCGTCTCCATGGGAGAATAGCAGCCTGCATTGCTGCGAAAGGTGTATATACACTGTACTAGTGCCGACATTGTGCATGCTCTGTTGCCTGTGTCTATGTGCCTGTGGTTCTGTCAGTGTGATCATGTGATGTATCTGACCCCAGGAATGTGTCAATATAGTTTCCCCTTCCTGGGACAATGAATTCACGGTGTTCTTATTTCAATTTCCAGGAGTGTATCTTATAAAGTAGCACAAAAAAAAACACATCAAAACAAAGTAACTGCACGTAGCTTGTGTGTGATTAATAATTGTGTTTTTTGACCTTCTGTAGATAGAAGATGCAAACCGGGACGGCCCTTCATGAAAAAGTGTAACATATGCTGGTGCGCCTCTGATGGAACTCCTGGGGGCTGCACCAACTACAAGTGCCCCGATGATGTTGCAGCAGTCACTAGTTCCAGTAAGAGATCTATGTTTTTCAAATTGCGCTATTTGCATGTGAAATGAGTTCCCTTTGCAATCAATTTCTAACCTTATATGCAATATGTTTCGCGTTATAACTAATTTACTGTTGTTTCCTATTGACAGTTGAAAGTAGGAAGATATATAGCCACCGCTGCAGAAACAGATGGTACCTTCGCCTGGTAACGCCGTGATTTGCCTGTTTAATTTGATTAATAGTATCATCTTCATCCATTAAGGATTATTTTAAGGTGGTTATGTTCGTTATGTGATTGGGCTTTTATCGTCTATTATCAACACCAATTCAAATCCACTGTCAGCAAGTGAAATCAAGGATTTTGCTTTGCCGATTACGTATACAAGGTGTTAGCAAAAGGTACGGCCAAATTTTCAGGAAACATTCCTCACACACAAAGAAAGAAAATATGTTATGTGGACATGTGTCCGGAAACGCTTACTTTCCATGTTAGAGCTAATTTTATTACTTCTCTTCAAATCACATTAATCATGGAATGGAAAAACACAGCAACAGAACGTGCCAGCGTGACGTCAAACACTTTGTTACAGGAAATGTTCAAAATGTCCTCCATTAGCGAGGATACATGCATCCACCCTCCGTCGCATGGAATCCCTGATGCGCTGATGCAGCCCTGGAGAATGGCGTATTGTATCACAGCCGTCCACAATACGAGCACGAAGAGTCTCTACATTTGGTACCGGGGTTGCGTAGACAAGAGCTTTCAAATGCCCCCCTAAATGAAAGTCAAGAGGGTTGAGGTCAGGAGAGCGTGGAGGCCATGGAATTGGTCCGCCTTTACCAATCCATTGGTCACCAAATCTGTTGTTGAGAAGCGTACGAACACTTCGACTGAAATGTGCAGGCGCTCCATCGTGTATGAACCACATGTTGTGTCGTACTTGTAAAGGCACATGTTCTAGCAGCACAGGTAGAGTATCCCGTATGAAATCATGATAACGTGCTCTACTGAGCGTAGGTGGAACGTAACTAAAATGAGCTCTAACATGGAAACCAAGCGTTTCCGGACACATGTCCTCATAACATCTTTTCTTTATTTGTGTGTGAGGAATGTTTCCTGAAAGTTTGGCCGTAACTTTTTGTAACACCCTGTACACATGTCAAAGAATTTTAAAGTGTGACGTGTGCTGAAGCAAAATCCTTTGCAGCACCACTAGATAATGGTCCAACGGCCGAAACTGAAACTGTCCAATAAATAATTTCTACAATCAAATGCAAACCTGATGCCCTTTAAGAAAAGTGAAATCACTGTTTCACCCTTGAGGTACTAAATAACACAGCCTTGCCCCATCTAGAAGGGCCCTGAGAATGAGATTCCAATACCTCGGTCTCGAGTGCAAGTGAATGAACTTTCAAACAACACTTCTCTGTTGTCGGGAAAAACGGATGATGAGACAGTGCTGTTTCGTAAATTATTTATTCACAATCGGTTTCAGTCATAGACTGTCCTCCCAGTGCTATACATGCAAACAAAACAAAAGAGAAAGCTACAAACGTCGAAACAAAATACAATTTCCAATGAATAATGCATTCCAAAGCTTCAGATACTTACGAAAACTTCTTTTTACAGTGACAACATCACTTGAAATTCATGATGTCTTTAGATATGAATGAATAACTTGGTCAATCCAAAAGCGTAAGAAACATTTAACACAGGTATTCAATACTATACCAATGACTCAATCAACGACAAGTGAAATACTAGCAGTCGAGCATACAAGTGTGAACAAATAGGTCACAAAGCAAAGCCAAAACTCATACGACCAAAGACAATACAAATAAAAAAAGGAAGCAACATAATGTCGTAACTTAAGAAGTACAAGACAGTGAAAAATTGCTATGATGAACACGAAGATTTTATATAAACACGTAACATTATTTTCTTCCCTCCACGCACAAACACTGCAGCCAATATCAAATGCCCAAATACAGCCAAGTAACATAAAAACATCACCTACTTGAAACTGAATTACATTTCGAATGCGTCGTGAGTTTAATGAACAGAACTAAACTTCTATATTAAGACATAAAATAATTACATATAGACACCTGCATCGAAAATAAACGCGTAAGTCCTTATACATGCTTGCAGTGAAGTATAACAAATCAAAATCATTCAGAAAAACGAATAAGCTATGTATACCATGTCTCCTTATGTACCTATACTATTATATGCCACAGATGAGAAAGCATCCAAAATTGTGGTTGTTGTGATCTTCAGTCCAGAGACTGGTTTGATTCAGCTCTTCATGCTGCTCTATCCTGTGCAAGCCTCGTCATCTCCGAATAACTACTTCAACCTACATCTTTCTGAATCTGCTTGGTGTATTCATCTCTTGGTCTCCCTCTACGATTTTTACCCTCCACGCTTCCCTCCAGTACTAAATTGGTGATCCCTTGAAGCCCTAGGATGTGCCCTACCAACCAGTCCCTTCTTATAGTCAAGTTGTACCAAATTCGTCTTCTCTCCAGCCCTATTCCGTAACTCCTCAATACTTACGTGATCTACCCATCTAACCTTCAGCATTCTTCTGTAGCACCACGTTTCAAAAGCTTCTATTCTCTTGTTGTCTAAACTATTTGTCGTCCATGTTTCACTTTCATAAGTGGCTACACTCCACACAAATACTTTCAGAAATGACTTCCTGACATTTAAATCTATACTCTATGTCGACAAATTTTTCTTCTTCAGAAACGCTCTCCTTGCCATAGTCAATCTACATTTTATATCCTCTCTACTTCGACGATCATCAGTTATTTTTCTCACCAAATAGCAAAACTCATCGACTACTTTAAGTTTCTCATTTCCTAAAATAATTCCCTCAGCGTCACCGGATTTAATTAGACCATATTCCATTACCCTCGTTTTAGTTTTGTTTATGTGCATTTTATACTCTCCTTTCAAGAAGCTGTCCATTCCGTGCAACTGCTCTTTCAGGTCCTTTGCTGTCTCTGACAGAATTACGATGTCGTCGGCAAACCACAAAGTTTTTTATCTCAAGTTATGGAACCAACACTCATACAGGTAACAGTGCTCAACAGATGTAGTACATGTAGATAAGTAGAAACTGTAGATCTAGTCTGACAAAAGAATCAGTAGTCATAACATCACATCGTGATTGTTTAAAACACGAAACCAAATTATATGGTTCAAATGGCTCTGAGCACTATGGGACCTATCAGCTGTGGTCATCAGTCCCCTACAACTTAGAACTACTTAAACCTAACCACCCTAAGGACATCACACACATCCATGCACGAGGCAGGATTCGAACCTGCGACCGTAGCAGTCGCACGGTTCCGGACTGCGCGCCTAGAACCGCGAGACCACCGCAGCCGGCACCAAATTATACAACATGCAAAAAAGTCTTAGGTATAATGAGAGGACTGTTGTTACTCCTCCCTCCTCCCAACCTTTGAGATACCTTGGATCGTATTTGTATGCGAGATACACCATATTATTCATTCCTGTCTAAAGACATTGTCATGTGATTTTGTCACTGGGAAAGATGGGAAAGAGAGAGAGAGAGAGAGAGAGAGAGAGAGAATTGTAAGTATCTCAACCTTTTGTATTTCTTTGGACATTGCATTTTATTTCAGTGGTCATTGTTTTTTTGTTTTGGTTAGGTTTTTTGTTTTTCTTTGTTTGTATATACAGCACTGTGAAGTTGGTCTGTAACCAAAATCGATTGTGAATAAATTATTGCCAAGGCAACACTGTCTCATCATGTTTTTTTCTAAGTATAACGATGGTGTTAATTGTTGTCTGAAATAAACTTCGATTTCTCTATTGGCGAGACTAGCGAACTAAATAAAAACAAAGCTGAAAAACTTAGAACTTCTGTAATGCAATAGCTCCCTACTTAGCAATCAGATACAACCGCTCGCTCACCGATAGATCTGTACCTACAGATTGGAAAATTGCGCGGGTCGCACCAGTGTTTAAGAAGGGTAGTAGGAGTAATCCATCGTACTACAGACCTATATCATTGACGTCGGTTTGCAGTAGGGTTTTGGAGCATATACTGTATTCAAACATTATGAATCACCTCGAAGGGAACGATCTATTGATACCTAATCAGCATGGCTTCAGAAAACATCGTTCTTGTGCAACGCAGCTAGCTCTTTATTCGCACGAAGTAATGGCCGCTATCGACAGGGGATCTCAAGTTGATTCCGTATTTCTAGATTTCCGGAAAGCTTTTGACACTGTTCCTCACTTTTTTTTTTTGGTCATCAGTCTACTGACTGGTTTGATGCGGCCCGCCACGAATTCCTTTCCTGTGCTAACCTCTTCATCTCAGAGTAGCACTTGCAACCTACGTCCTCAATTATTTGCTTGACGTATTCCAATTTCTGTCTTCCTCTACAGTTTTTGCCCTCTACAGCTCCCTCTAGTACCATGGAAGTCATTCCCTCATGTCTTAGCAGATGTCCTATCATCCTGTCCCTTTTCCTTAGCAGTGTTTTCCACATATTCCTTTCCTCTCCGATTCTGCGTAGAACCTCCTCATTCCTTACCTTATCAGTCCACCTAATTTTCAAAATTCGCCTATAGCACCACATCTCAAATGCTTCGATTCTCTTCTGTTCCGGTTTTCCCACAGTCCATGTTTCACTACCATACAATGCTGTACACCAGACGTACATCCTCAGAAATTTCTTCCTCAAATTAAGGCGGGTATTTTATATTAGTAGACTTCTCTTGGCCAGAAATGCCTTTTTTGCCATAGCGAGTCTGCTTTTGATGTCCTCCTTGCTCCGACCGTCATTGGTTATTTTACTGCCTAGGTAGCAGAATTCCTTAACTTTATTGACTTCGTGACCATCAATCCTGATGTTAAGTTTCTCGCTCTTCTTATTTCTACTACTTCTCATTACCTTCGTCTTTCTCCGATTTACTCTCAAACCATACTGTGTACTCATTAGACTGTTCATTCCGTTCAGCAGATCATTTAATTCTTCTTCACTTTCACTCAGGATAGCAATGTCATCAGCGAATCGTATCATTGATATCCTTTCACCTTGTATTTTAATTCCACTCCTGAAACTTTCATTTATTTCCATCATTGCTTCCTCGATGTACAGATTGAAGAGTAGGGGCGAAAGGCTACAGTCTTGTCTTACACCCTTCTTAATACGAGCACTTCGTTCTTGATCGTCCACTCTTATTATTCCCTCCTGGTTGTTGTACATATTGTATATGACCTGCCTCTGCCTATAGCTTACCCCTACTTTTTTCAGAATCTCGAAGAGCTTGCACCATTTTATATTGTCGAACGCTATTTCCAGGTCGACAAATCCTATGAAAGTGTCTTGATTTTTCTTTAGCCTTGCTTCCGTTATTAGCCGTAACGTCAGAATTGCCTCTCTCGTCCCTTTACTTTTCCTAAAGCCAAACTGATCGTCACCTAGCGCATTCTCAATTTTCTTTTCCATTCTTCTGTATATTATCCTTGTAAGCAGCTTCGATGCATGAGCTGTTAAGCTGTTGTTGTTGTTGTTGTGGTCTTCAGTCCTGAGACTGGTTTGATGCAGCTCTCCATGCTACTCTATCCTGTCCAAGCTTCTTCATCTCCCAGTACCTACTGCAACCTACATCCTGTTGAATCTGCTTAGTGTATTCATCTCTTGGTCTCCCTCTACGATTTTTACCTTCCACGCTGCCCTCCAATGCTAAATTTGTGATCCCTTGATGCCTCAAAACGTGTCCTACCTACCGATCCCTTCTTCTAGTCAAGTTTTGCCACAAACTTCTCTTCTCCCCAATCCTATTCAATACCTCCTCATTAGTTACGTGATCTACCCACCTTATCTTCAGCATTCTTCTGTAGCACCACAGTTCGAAAGCTTCTATTCTCTTCTTGTAAAGCTGGATGTCCTCGGGAAAATTTACGGCTGTAGTTTCCCCTTGCTTTCAGCCGTTCGCAGTACCAGCACAGCAAGGCCGTTTTGGTTAATGTTACAAGGCCAGATCAGTCAATCATCCAGACTGTTGCCCCTGCAACTACTGAAAAGGCTGCTGCCCTTCCTCAGGAACCACATGTTTGTCTGGCCTCTCAACAGATACCCCTCCGTTGTGGTTGCACCTACGGTACGGCCATCTGTATCGCTGAGGCACGCAAGCCTCCCCACCAACGGCAAGGTCCATGGTTCATCTGTTAAGCTGATTGTGCGATAATTCTCGCACTTTTCAGCTCTTGCCGTCTTCGGAATTGTGTGGATGATGCTTTTCCGAAAGTCAGATGGTATATCGCCAGCCTCATATATTCTACACACCAACGTGAATAGTCGTTTTGTTGCCACTTCCTCCAATGATTTTAGAAATTCTGATGGAATGTTATCTATCCATTCTGCCTTATTTGATCGTAAGTCCTCCAAAGCTCTTTTAAATTCCGATTCTAATACTGGATCCCCTATCTCTTCTAAATCGACTCCTGTTTCTTCTTCTATCACATCAGACAAATCTTCACCCTGATAGAGGCTTTCAATGTATTCTTTCCACCTATCTGCTCTCTCCTCTGCACTTAACAGTGGAATTCCCGTTGCACTCTTAATGTTACCACCGTTGCTTTTAATGTCACCGAAGGTTGTTTTGACTTTCCTGTATGCTGAGTCTGTCCTTCCGACAATCATATCTTTTTCGATGTCTTCGCATTTTTCCTGCAGCCATTTCGTCTTAGCATCCCTGCACTTCCTATTTATTTCATTCCTCAGCGACTTGCATTTCTGTATTCCTGATTTTCCCGGACCATGTTTGTACTTCCTCCGTTCATCAATCAACTGAAGTATTTCTTCTGTTACCCATGCTTTCTTCGCAGCTACCTTCTTTGTACCTATGTTTTCCTTCCCAACTTTTGTGATGGCTCTTTTTAGAGATGTCCATTCCTCTTCAACTGTACTGCCTACTGCGCTATTCCTTATTGCTGTATCTATAGCGTTAGAGAACTTCAAACGTATCTCGTCATTCCTTAGTACTTCCGTATCCCACTTCTTTGCGTATTTATTCTTCCTGACTAAAGTCTTGAACTTCAGCCTACTCTTCATCACTACTATATTGTGCTCTGTGTCTATATCTGCTCCTGGGTACGCCTTACAATCCAGTATCTGATTTAGGTTCAAATGGCTCTGAGCACTATGGGACTTAACAGCTATGGTCATCAGTCCCCTAGAACTTAGAACTACTTAAACCTAACTAACCTAAGGACAGCACACAACACCCAGCCATCACGTGGCAGAGAAAATCCCTGACCCCGCAGGGAATCAAACCCGGGAACCCGGGCGTGGGAAGCGAGAACGCTACCGCACGACCACGAGATGCGGGCTCTGATTTAGGAATCTCTGTCTGACAATGATGTAATCTAATTGAAATCGTCCCGTATCTCCCGGCCTTTTCCAAGTATACCTCCTCCTCTTGTGATTCTTGAACAGGGTATTCGCTATTACTAGCTGAAACTTGCTACAGAACTCAATTAGTCTTTCTCCTCTTTCGTTCCTTGTCCCAAGCCCATATTCTCCTGTAACCTTTTCTTCTACTCCTTTCCCTACAACTGCATTCCAGTCGCCCATGACTATTAGATTTTCGTCCGCCTTTACATACTGCATTACCCTTTCAATATCCTCATACACTTTCTCTATCTGTTCATCTTCAGCTTGCGACGTCGGCATGTATACCTGAACTATCGTTGTCGGTGTTGGTCTGCTGTCGATTCTGATTAGAACAACCCGGTCACTGAACTGTTCACAGTAACACACCCTCTGCCCTACCTTCCTATTCATAACGAATCCTACACCTGTTATACCATTTTCTGCTGCTGTTGATATTACCCGATACTCATCTGACCAGAAATCCTTGTCTTCCTTCCACTTCACTTCACTGACCCCTACTATATCTAGATTGAGCCTTTGCATTTCCCATTTCAGATTTTCTAGTTTCCCTACCACGTTCAAGCTTCTGACATTCCACGCCCCGACTCGTAGAACGTTATCCTTTCGTTGATTATTCAATCTTTTTCTCATGGTAACCTCCCCCTTGGCAGTCCCCTCCCGGAGATCCGAATGGGGGACTATTCCGGAATCTTTTGCCAATGGAGAGATCATCATGACACTTCTTCAAATACAGGCCACATGTCCTGTGGATACATGTTACGTGTCTTTAATGCAGTGGTTTCCATTGCCTTCTGCATCCCCATGTCGTTGATCATTGCTGATTCTTCCGCCTTTAGGGGCAACTTCCCACCCCTAGGACAAGAGAGTGCCCTGAACCTCTATCCGCTCCTCCGCCCTCTTTGACAAGGCCGTTGGCAGAATGAGGCTGACTTCTTATGCCGGAAGTCTTCGTCGACTTCTGATCAAGCTGCGGGCCTATGGGGTATCGTCTCAGTTGTGCGACTGGATTCGTGATTTCGTGTCAGGAAGGTCGCAGTCCGTAGTAATAGTCGGCAAATCATCGTGTAAAATTGAAGTGATAGCAGGTGTTCCCCAGGGAAGTATCCTGAGACCTCTGCTGTTCCTGATCTATATAAATGACCTGGGTGACAATCTGAGCAGTTCTCTTAGGTTGTTCACAGATGATGCTGTAATTTACCGTCTAGTAAGGTCATCCGAAGACCAGTATCAGTTGCAAAGCGATTTAGAAAAGATTGCTGTATGGTGTGGCAGGTGGCAGTTGACGCTAAATAACGAAAAGTATGAGGTGATCCACATGAGTTCCAAAAGAAATCCGTTGGAATTCGATTACTCGATAAATAGTACAATTATCAAGGCTGTCAATTCAACTAAGTACCTGTGTGTTAAAATTACGAACAATTTCAGTTGGAAAGACCATATAGATAATATTGTGGGGAAGGCGAGCCAAAGGTTGCGTTTCATTGGCAGGACACTTGGAAGATGCAACAAGTCCACTAAAGAGACAGGTTATACTACACTCGTTCGTCCTCTGTTAGAATATTGCTGCGCGGTGTGGGATCCTTACCAAGTGGGATTGGCGGAGGACATCGAAAGGGTGCAAAAAAGGGCAGCTCGTTTTGTATTATCACGTAATAGGGGAGAGAGTGTAACAGATATGATACGCGAGTTGGGATGGAAGTCATTAAAGTAAACACGTTTTTCGTCGCGGCGAGATCTATTTACGAAATTTCAGTCACCAACTTTCTCTTCCGAATGCGAAAATATTTTGTTGAGCCCAACCTACATAGGTAAGAATGATCATAAAAATAAAATAAGAGAAATCAGAGGTCGATCAGAAAGGTTTAGGTGTTCGTTTTTCCCGCGCGCTGTTCGGGAGTGGAATGGTAGAGAGATAGTATGATTGTGGTTCGATGAACCCTCTGCCAAGCACTTAAATGTGAATTACAGAGTAATCATGTAGATGTAGATGTAGATGTAGATGAAGATGTGAATGAAATGCAGTATTAGTATGTTGTGAAACAAGTGCCAAAGCTTGGGGTTAACTGTAACAGTTAACCCTCGCATGGAGCTATGGATTCTTTGTATCATAAATAGTGTCTTTGGGTTCAAAAGAATACCGTTTTGTGCTAACCATGAAAAGTTATTTGCTTTACTTTCATCACAAATATTTATTCACAAATGTCATGTTTACATATTTTAGAATGCAAACAATATGTTGACATAAAAACCTGAAAATAGGTCACAATAGGGTAGCTAGTTTATGTAACCTTGCATAACAAAAAGTGAAACATAAAAATTCAAACTAGTTTATTGTATTACAAATAACATAAAACTTTAATATATCGCTGTAAGATGAAGATACAAAATGTGAAATAGAATGAATGAATTTCACATATCAATTGATGCACAACTTTTTACAGATGTTCAATATTCACACATTGAAATTATGAATGAACTTCACGTATGAATTCATACACAAATTTTCTCAAATGTGGAAGTTCGGCTATTCACACACTTTAAACATCACTGAAAGACAGGTATGGCTAAGTGGAAGACTGTAGCAGGTACAATACTGACTGGTATTTTTCTAGCTAGAGAGGGGGACAAGTAGTTCATCATCTCTTCTGTGAATCTGAAATGGATATTTGTTATTTTCGGAGAGGTTTTGTCAAAATTTGTGAAATCGTTATTCTTAATTCATTTGGTAGTCTGTCATTGATCAGTCTTGCTTTGAGGTAGGATTCAGTGCGCTATCTAGGTTGTACTTTGATGCACTCAGGTCGGGAAATAGGTATGTACTTCATGCAGGATGTTTGTGTTTCATAAAAGCTACCTCCGATATGTTAAAAAAATGGCTCTGAGCACTATGGGACTCACCATCTGAGGTCATCAGTCCCCTAGAACTTAGAACTACTTTAACCTGACTAACCTAAGGACATCACACACATCTATGCCCGAGGCAGGATTCGAACCTGCGACCGTAGCGGTTTCGCGGTTCCAGCCTGAAGCGCCTAGAACCGCTCGGCCACTCCGGCATGCCGATATGTTCAAAATTGCATAAAAAAGCAAGAGTCCATCTGCGTGGTGGTCTGCTTGTGCTGTCGTGAAGAGGATCTACTACAACTTGTGTGCTGTTTTAAAAGGAAATTATTTCTGGTTTGGTTTTCCTTTTTTGAAATGTTCTCTTTTTGACTAATGCATACCGGAAATTAACATGAAAGCTTTTCCTTTTTTAGGGACATAAGAAATAAATGTTCTGTCATTAGTGAAGCCGTAAAGTGATGAACCTTCCACATGCCTCTTTAGACTCCAGGAATACAGGAGTGATTTTCTTTTTATTTCTTTCTCAGTGTAGCAGAATAAGTTTCAATTTGGAAACCAATTCAACAGAGTCAAAGTAATTGTTACCTGTAATGTTACAGTATGTACCGTAAATGGGCTGCCCTAGTCTCAGGACAGATTGAGTAAGTTTCTGAAATTTCTTTCCTTCTGGTGTTAAGTCAACGCCATCACTGTCTTTTCCTATGTACAAATAGGCAATCAGAAGGTACTTTGTTTGATCATCAGCTAAAGAAATTATTTTGAGCCCTTATGTCTCTGGTTTACAAGCCATATAAACCATAGATATGCATCTCCCACGAAAAACAACTAGCATTTCATGTTCACACACACACACACACACACACACACACACGGGAACGTATGCTATAACATTGCTGAGGATTGTGAACCACTCATCTAAAAATACAAGAAATCGTTGCTGCAGGGTATTTTCCTTTCTGTTGTCCCTGCTGGTCACGTCATCAAATCTTAGGCAGTGAAGCAATATCAGCACAGAAAATATCTTTTCCCGTGCCGCCTGCTGCAAACATAAACTGTAAATTTCCATGACTTGATTTGGAAGTGACACTAAAATGTAATAATCCAAATAGTGCTTTAAGTTCATAACATTTTCGTCTCACAGTTCTATGCGCTGCTAATCAGGAAATTTTGATCGCTATGAAGATATTTTCACATTAGTATGAATTACAATTTCTTCTAACACATCCGTGCCAAACGAACACTCGCACGGTTCCCGTGGACTGCACTAGTCTCCCAGTCTGCTTCTAGGGGCATTCAGTGTACGAACTTCCATTGTCAAGTTCCGGGCTGGTGTTCTCACACTTCTACAAGGTTCAGTAGAGGACTACTTATACCTATATTTGCCTCCTATCTGTGATCATTTCACTCTTCATTGTCTAGTTCACGGATCAGGGCTTTTTTCTGAAGTAATTTCATGTTCTCTGTTGTAACAAGGGCTATTTTCATCTTCGATATCATTTGCGTAGCTACTTTCAATTCTTTTAGTTCATCATCTTCCTTTCCTCTCTATCCAACATCTGGTCAGGTTGGAGTATCAATGGTACTGCGCCACTTTCCTCGGTCTTTCCACCATTATTCTTCCACAATTTGGCAATTTGGGTCCGTAGCAGGTTTCTCCCTCTTAAACTCATGTCTATTGTATCAATCCATCTTGTTCTCGGTCTTCCTCTTGGCCTTTTGCCCCGTCTTGAACTCCATCATTCTTCTTCGTATTCTTCCCTCTCTCATCCTCTTCACATGCCCAAACCATTTTAATCTATTTTTTTTCATTTTTCTTAGTCAATTTCTCCACTCCAATTTCCTTCCTAACATCTTCATATTTCACTCTGTCTCTCCTCGTCTTCCCTAGCATACTTGTCAGAAACTTCATTTCACTGGATTGTATCCTACACTCCTCTCTTCTAGTCATAGTCCAAGTCACTGAGCCGTAAATTAGTATGGGTATGAAGAAAGTCTTGTATAGCACCAACTTGCACATCAATGGCACTTCCCTTCCCCACACCAAGCCCCTCACACACTGGTAAAATGTTTCCCTACAAAGTCCAGAAAATTTGAATCAAACACTGACATACTGAATGAGAGCTGGAAGCCGTAGTAATGCATAAAATAAACGAAAACATGAACTAAGCCTAAAAATAAAATTATATTTAGCTGATAAGTAAGTCTGGAACACACGGAAAACAGATTACCTTACAGCAGGGACGATCATCCTTTTTCGATTTGAGAACTCCTGCATGGAATTTAGTCCATTTAGAAATGTAGATTTCACACGCGTGAATAAATTAAAATATACACCATCATAAATAGTGAAAAATATTTGGGAGATACTTGGCTTTACATATCATTGCCAAGTTTATTATAGTTTGGTGAATAATTTGTCGGGGCCAACCTTACACAGCCTGAAAGATGGACATCAGTCGTTTATTTCTACGCTTAGATTTCAATATGTTCATCGTTGCAAACACTACCTCACATTGATAAGTTGATTAAAAAACCGGTAAAACATAGGATGCCGTGTTTAAAGTGTTAGATTAGGTTTTCCCACTCATTAATTTCCAAAAGTTATCTTCATTGTATTCTGACTTGCAGGAAATGCCATTTGGAAATCGAATAATTTCCTCTTAGGGTTCAGTCTCAGTGCAAGTGGAAAGAGTACTCATTTTACTTGAAATATCTTCCACATCGACTTTTTGGAAAGGTTGAGTTACGAATGCTAGAAAAAGTACCATTGCCTTTAAAGGTGAAAGTCGGTTTTCAAACCCTGTGTTTAGTGCTCTCACATTGGCCGTTTACTGCTTTGCAGGTTCTTCGTCCAAAGGTATTTGTTGATAACTATCAACAGCGGCTTGCACTTCGAAGTCTTTGCAGGTTGTTGCAAATGGGGTTTAGTATTTCAAATCTTAGGTATGACTAAAGTAGCATTACGCATAAAACATATAAACTTACGTTTATGCATTGCAACAGAAAGCTGTTCGTAAAGTTCACTGTGAAAGTGGTATGTCTTCCGTGTTTAGCTGCACTCCTACTGAGTGAGAACTATTACTTAGCACGTAGACGCCCTGGTCCTGATCGATAGCACTCGACATCGGTGGTGAGACATCGTACAGTAGTGGTTTCGATTCGCCTCTGTGTGTGTGTGTGTATTTGGAGGCACCGGCGCTCAATGACTCGGTTATTAGCGCCTATTCGCCGGTATTGACTGCATTATCGCAGAGCTGTGCTGTCGGTGTGGTGTGTATCGTTGCGCTGTTTTTATCTCAATTGTTTCAAAAACGAGTGATGAGGTGGTTTTTTTACATGTCAATACAAACAGAAATCTGAGTTTCGATAGCACACAAAGCGTTTAACTTATCATTACCTCCATAGTGCACATTGTTGTTTCGCTGAATCTCGCAAGCCGCGCGGGATTTTCCGAGCGGTCTCAGGCGCTGCAGTCATGGACTGTGCGGCTGGTCCCGGCGGAGGTTCGAGTCCTCCCTCGGGCATGGGTGTGTGTGTTTGTCCTTAGGATAATTTAGGTTAAGTAGTATGTAAGCTTAGGGACTGATGACCTTAGCAGTTGAGTCCCATAAGATTTCACACACATTTGAACAATTTTTTTTTTTAAATTTCGCGGCCAGATTTGTATTGCCCATTGGGGACGGAGCTTGTTCGCCCCCCCGCATCGCACACTGCACCACAGCCTGCAGCGAACCCTGAGATCTCTCCCCGGTCACCACAACCCCTGGTCACAATGCATCAAGTTACGATTCGCGAAAAGCTCATTGTCAGCCAAGTATTATCTTGTGCAAAAAAAAAAAAAAAAAAAAAAAAAAAAAAAAAAAAAAAAAACCAGATCATTTAAACAGATTTCTGATCGGGATCGGCGGATTGAGCATCCCTGATTTCGGGTGTTGTGGAATACTGGCACAACCCAAACTTCACAGCTGTTCACTGAGAAAGCGGACGACTCGATAATGGTTCTAATTTGTCTACACGTCCGTTATCAACTGCCAGCAAGGTATGAGGAACCGCCAACAAATGAACGACCAATGGGGGCCGGCCGGAGTGGTCGAGCGGTTCTAGGCGCTACAGTCAGGAACCGCGCCACCGCTACGATCGCAGGTTCGAATCCTGCCTCGGGCATGGGTGTGTGTGATGTCCTTAGGTTAGTTAGGTTTAAGTAGTTCTAAGTTATAGGGGACTGATGACCTTAGAAGTTAAGTCCCATAGTGCTCAGAGCCATTTGAACCATTTTGAACCAATGGGGGATATGGCAAGGGTGCACAGTTTCACTAGTATCGAAAGATACCTCGTAACCCCGTTTCAGTTTTAAATAAGATTAGCCTTACACTGTGTTATTCACAGAGATATATAGCAACAAGAGGTGAGTGGGGTGGAGGTGGTGGAATGGTGGGCTGTGGAGATGGTAAAGCTGGCCAGGGTGGCTAGGAAAACTCCGCTGCATGATACAACATATTTGTGCTGGTTTACAATGCTATAGTGCTGCGACGTTCATGTATTCGTCCTCTGCAGGTGCGTGGTCTTCAGGTGGTGCTGATGACGTCGGTAGACCGCGGCAGTGGGATGGTCATTTGATGCCCGCAAACTGCTTTGCTGACACTGTTTACATCACTCATAACAGCGTGCCTGAGTTAGCTGTATGTGGCTCTTAGTCAGCAGTGCCAGCAACACGTATGACCACTGACTTCCTGTAGGTGGTTATGGTTAATGGGTTAGGAGTTCGCCCTGGTGTGGAGGGATGGTAGCAGTACTGCCCTGTGTGCGAACTGCTGTCCTCCAAGGCAGAAGATCCGTGATGTTGTGGCACATGGGGGATGGCTCCCTGTCGTGTTGGCTAAGCCCATGTGGTGGACTTAGAATCGTGAGCTGGTGTGTTGGAGCTGGCTGCCCAGACCAGCGTCGAGTTCTGGCTGGTCCATAGCGTGTTGGAGACTGACGTTGACCCCGATCTCATGGAGGGTGCTATCAGGCCGCATAACTGTGCTACAGATAGGACGTATTTATAGCGATTAGTATCACCCTTGTTGTGCTGTTACACTGCTTCCAGGCATGTTCAAACCGACACCTGTGTCGCAACGTTGTGTAAATACACCACAGGCCAGCCCGTATTTGCATAAGCTTTCTGGGATAGTACTACGATTACGCAGCTTAAACCTACCGCTTTGTGGAGTACAAGAAGACTAGCTTTTGAAATTACATTCATTGCCTATATGCCTGCCTGCTTGCCCCACACATGGCTGTACTGGCACTGCTTTAATTCAGTAACTCCCAAAATTTAGTGACAGTGTAAGATGCATCATCTCTCTAGGACGACACAGACACCAGGTCTGAACCTGTGACCAGTCTCCAAAGCAAGACTTCACCACAAAATGACGACATAGGTTATTTTACAGTTTTTTGTCTTACATCATGCAACAAATCTCCGAATGTACAGCTCATTTCCACCCATAATTCCCAATCCATTTGTTGCGTTGGTCCAGAGGCTACTACACTTCCATTACTGTTTGAGCTATCTTTTCACTATTAAACCCTCCAAAACATTAAATAACTATTTACTTTAATATCTCCTTATCGCGCCCACATGACGCCTCATACAGTCGACAACAATGCTCGTTTCTACACTGCCAGGTTATTCGTCCTTCAAATCACATGTAGTTATTTTATACAATATAATTCTCTTATTAGTATATCTAGCTTTTACATTCAGCACACCTCCTCCTGTACAAATCGTTAACCCGTCCATCGGTATCTGATGTACTGGATGATCGTACTCGCGAGCGGCCGTCCGGGTAAGGCAGATAAAGGTTGCGCAAAACAGAGTCAACACTAATATAGTGTCTGTGGCTGTGACACTTATGTTCTTGGTCGCGTGCTGCTGCTCTTCCCGGTATTTCTGAACATGAGAAAGAATTTCGTCTACAGAAACACGCCCCTCTTGCGTTTCTGTTAACCGGTTTCAGGACAAGTTTAGGGTGAGGATCCAACATTTCATTCAGGAAGGCAGATTTTTCACTAGTAGGATCGCTAGTGGCTTCTCCAGTCGGTACAGCTGCACCTGCGTAATGTTCATCTTTATTGCCTCCATAACAGAGGTTGACAGATGCAACGTCTGCTCCGTTACATCACAGACCGTTAATACCGTCTTAAGTTGCACAGAAAGGACATCTACTTATTGATGACCAGTTTTGGACTGCGTATCCATAATCAAATCAGTCATAAATGTCAATGTTGCGTTACACCAGACATACAATTGGAAAATTGGCAATGAAATCAATTCGTGTGATAATAGAAATTGCCTCAACATGCTCTCATCTCTACTATGACAGCGTGAGCACATGTGTATGCCACATTATCTGCTATCACACTTGTTAATTTCATGGCAAGTTTTCATCTTAATGACTGGTGTAACGCAAGACTTACATTTAAGGGTGATTTTTGTCCGCAGCTCGTGGTCGTGCGGTAGCGTTCTCGCTTCCCACGCCCGGGTTCCCGGGTTCGATTCCCGGCGAAGTCAGGGATTTTCTCTGCCTCGTGATGACTGGGTGTGATGTCCTTAGGTTAGTTAGGTTTAAGTAGTTCTAAGTTCTAGGGGACTGATGACCATAGATGTTAAGTCCCATAGTGCTCAGAGCCATTTGAACCATTTTTTAAGGCTGATTTCATAATGGATAAGAAGTTCTAAATATGGTCATAAACATATACCTGTTCTTCTTGTGCAACTTACAATCTCTATAACGGTTACTGTAACCGTTAATAAGTATTTCACTCATATGCAAACCGAAACGTTCAGCTCCCTCGACCTTATCTTGCTCAAAGCAGTTCACTAGTACCACTTCGATACTTTTACAGAAAACATCCAGTACGAACATGCTTGCTGAATGTAGGCTCGCGGCTCCAGTACGTCACATGTCCAGTTCTGGCCTTCTTCTAAGTACAGTGGCATCTCGTATGTTTTTCCCTTACAATGGTCGTACCTGTAGCGACCCCATTCCACTTCTAGTGAAGAGGTGCAACATTGTTAGGGTAAGGACAACCTTCATCTCTTACTTCGACCTGTAGCAACCTATGAACAGAGAACTCCCATCACTAACCTTCCCCCTTCAAAAGGTTTGCCGTTACATAGACATACAAAAATATCTAACTTACATGCCAATGAACATAAAAGTATCATCATACATATAGCAACAAAACTTCTTCCTCCCGTCCCCATCTCAACTGGCATGCTAATCCACTATGCCTCTAAGTAACATGTACACTCTCACCTACACGTAAACTATTCCCTCCAAATTTCTTGGTGTTCATCCATATGGAATTTCCTGGAGAGATTTTGCAGGGCTTCTGTATACATGCCCCCAAGAAAAAACGACATCTGTCTCAACGCATCTGGTGCATCTCGAAAAGGCTTCAGACGTCCCACACGCACAACAGTTGTAAGAACCGGTAATTTACTGACGTTTTTGTGTCAACTACCCCATATGGCCCTCGATAATTTGTTTTTTATTTCCTGGTCTTATCCTTCAGAATGTACAGGTTCTATAACAGTACTAACTGACCGATTTTATACTGTAGCAATCTGCCACTATCATTCCCCGACCGTTACAGGTTCTGCCGTTTGCTCCATTAACATGCTTCCAAATTTCTCTCACTCTTTTAGCAAAATCACGTAACATTATTTTGTCAAATGGCGATGGCATGCCTACCTGTAAACTACCTCATATGTTGACAGTCCCACTGCACAAGGGACTTTTGAATTATATGCACTCATAAGAAAAGATAAACACATGCCCCAATCATTATAGTGGACACCCACATAGTGATTCATAATCCTTCTGACTGTGTGATGTACCTCCGGCGCTCTACCATTAGCCTGGAGGCGCAATGGACTCATCAACTTCTTAACCTTAAAATTTAACAAACTGAACATAATGTTTGTTCTGTGATCAGTGGTCATAGTTTCTGGCACTCCCAATATGAACAGCCAACTGTTCACCAATGCTTATGCTACTGTTTTTGTCTACTGGTTACAGATGCAATCATTTCCACATATCTAGAAAAATGATCAATAATGGTTAACAAAAGTCGATTCCTGGCTGGAATCTTGTTGAATGGTGCAAGAAGGTCCAACCCAATAATTTTAAAAGGCTCCATTGCTTCTTTCAATGTGTAAAAAAGTTATTAACTTGCATCTCATATACACTCACTGTCCCCATTGTACATAACCCCTCACATACCAGCCCACATCGTCTTTTATAGACTTCCACCATCAGCACTCTTTCACCCTTATATTCGTTGTTCTACAACCCTCATGGCCTGATAACAAGTGGTCATGCATTTCTTTCAACATTTCCTATTTCAGCATAGCTGGCACTACTACACAATAACCCGCACTCCATAGTGAATTGTGACTGCAGCCCATACTGTTTCGCTGCTTGCCATTGTGCAAGGGCTGAATTATGCTATTTTTCGCCTTAAACTACATGCGTTTGTGTGCCTCTTACCAGGTTTGTGTACTGCTTCATAGCTGAATGCACTTAGCCTTAATGCTCAGCTAGCCAGCCTACAAGAATAGTCCTTAAGCTACAAAAACCTTTTAAGGGCCGAATTGTTCATTACTACTGTAAAGCTCTTTCTATACAAATAAAACCTGAAAAACGTAATTCCATATATCACACCAAGCGTCCCTTTACTGTTGTTGAGTAGCTTTTCTCTGCTCTGCTGTGCTGCCTAGTGGCATACGCTGCCACATGTCTATCTTCATTTACTACTTGACTGTGGACACATCCTATAGTCTGATTGGAAGTGCTGGTGGATATTATCCAGAAAAAATAGTGCTGAACTCGATGTCAATGGTCTTCTTCACTCTTCAAACGACTCTTGGCATTTCTTTGTCCATTCGAACTTTACTCCCTTTTTTAACAGTCGCGTAAATCACCGGGCTACTTTTACTAACCCTTTTATGTATTATCTATAGTAATTCTCTAAATTCAGAAAGACTAATTCCTTGGGATTACTAGTAAAGGGAAATTCCTGTACTGCTTCTGTCAACCTCAGCTCCGTCTCTACCCCTTCCATTTTAATAATATATCCTAAATACATAACTTCTTCTAATGTAAAACGGCATTTTTCTATGTTTACTGATAAATTTCCTGCTCGTAAATTAATAAAAGCCCCTCGCAAATATTACATATGCTCTGCCATATCCTTCTCAAAAATGATTACATCATCCAGCTATACTGAAGGTATATCATGCACTGGCGAGGTTTCAGCCCCTTCAGCAGTCCACGATGAAATATTCCAGGAGAATTTTTCAACCCAAATGGAATTCTACAATACTGGAAACGGCCGCAGAGGACGAACGCTGTTTTCAGATAGTTCTCTGGGTGTGCCTCTATCTGATGTCTCCTACTTCTCGGATCTAAGGTGAGAAGTATTTACGCAGCCCCAAATTGTCAGAAGTTTCAATAATATGTGGGACCGGATATGCATTTGTTATGGCTTCTTTATATCTATAAGTCCATGTGGTGACGTTTTCCATACAATCAAGACAGCTGCACTCCACAAACTATTGCTTCCCTCTCTTATACAAGCCACTATCTGTTGCTCAATGAATTTCTCTCATCCTGGTCGCAGTCAAAAAAAAAAAAAATAAATAAATAAAAAAAACCTGTTATTTTTGGTTGGGAGCGCTTTTCTAGCACTACGTTTTGCCGCTCGGTTGCATAGAGCGAACATTTCAAGAGTCAGTAAGCCGAGTGCCATCGCTGAAGGTCAGAACTAGGTCAGAACTAGTTTCGGCAGTGTTTATAGTGACAACTGTTTTGTGCGATTGTCGTTTTTGCAAAGGCTGATTTTCGTGAGCGGCGTGCGGCGGTGAAATTCTGCTTTCTTCCCGAAAAACGTGCAGTAAAACTCTCTTGAAATGTTAAAAACGGGGTACAAAGGCGGTGCTATTGGGAAAACACATGTGGCTGTGTAGCTCGGCCGTTTCAAAAATGGTGAAATGTTAGTTGGTGACGAACCTCGTTCTGGTCATCCTTCTACGGTCCGAACACACGAAGATGTTCAAAATATTGTTACAGTCATCAATGAAGATCAGTGACGGACCACTGAAGAAACTGTGGAGCTGTCAGTAATTCAGTACAGGGATTTATGACAGAAGATTTGGGAATGAAAAGGGTGGCTGCCAAATTTGTGCCACGACTGCTAATTGTTGAACAAAAACAAGGTTGCATGGAAGCAGCCTGTGATTTGAAAGAATAGTCCCGAAATAGTCCAATTCTTTAAAAAAAGATATCACGCATGTCGAAATTCGGTGCTATGCTTACGATCCTGAATGAAAGCAACAATGAGGCCAGGGGAAGACTTCAAGTTCGCCTCGCCAAATGAAAGGAGGACAGGTGAAATAAAACAGTAAGACAATGCCGATTTGTTTTTCCATGTAACAGGAGTCGTCTGTTGAGAGTTTTTTCCGCAGTGTCAGAAATTTAACCATACTTCCCATTTGGAAGTTTTGGAAAGACTGTGTAACAGTGTGCAGGAGAAATGGCATAATTTGCGGCTGTCGGGTAACTGGTTTTTCCAGCATGACAGTTCCCCTGCTCATAGAGCCCTGCCTGTGCAACAGTCCTTGACCAAAAACAGGGGCGATGGCAACGGCGGAGGTCTATAGCCCCCCCCCCCCAAATTGGAGTATCATATCACACTGGATAAATTGACTTCAGAAATCAGTGAATATATTACTTCATCACATTCAATCATTTTTTTTATAATTATGTATCAGTATAGGAAGAGCGGAAAATAGCTTGCTATCTAAGCCAATAAATATCATTTAACTTAAAATGGGCATCTTATTATTTATTAATCTACATTGGATGTATATTAATGTACGAGTACCACTTACTATAATCAAGAAAGCTAAATATACCGGTTATGTCTACCAATACTTAAATTGCTGACCCCAGACAAAAACTTCGAATTCACCGGACATCTGGGTCAAACCGTATTATTTTCTCGGGCACACACATTCTGTAGACACGTGTTTACCCTGAACTCCAAAACTGTTACCAAAAATTACTTTAAGCAACACTAAATTTTACCAATTTGTCTGTGGAGGATCCCAACTCTCCTTTTGTTACGCAAAATTTCATTCCCCCAACCCCTACCCCCGCCATTAGCCCCCCCCCCCACCTTGGCCGACTTCTAGAGTCGCCCCTGACCAAAAATGATAATACCCCTGTTCCCCCCACTGATACTCATTCTACCTTGCTCTGTGTGACTTTTTTTTGATACCTAGAATGAAAAGAGACACGAAAGGAAAGCATTTTGCTGGTGTTGCTCAGGTGAAAAAAACGATGGAGGCGATGTCAAGCATCACAAAAGATGAATTTAAACAATGTTTTGGAAAATGAAATAAAACATTAGACAAGATAGTTAGTGCAAGTGAAGAGTGCTTTGAAGATGATTGAAGGTTTTTGTTTAAAATGAGAGTAAATATGTTTAAAAATGGTTCCGTTTCTTTTCGGTATCCCTCGTACAGCATGGTGTACGGTAAGGTATATGATATACCGCCGACTCAGTTCCTATGGAGGGTATGATGCTGCATTATAGATGTTACTGGTAAAGGCCCTCGAAGAAAAAACAAATCCTCAAATTCAATCGATGATATCTCCTATTCCAATCTCTCTATACATTCATGATTTTATAACTTGCTGCGCAGTCCAGTTTCATTGGTGGTTTGCACATTACACTCGCACACACTGACAGTTCGTTCCCATATCGTTGAAGACCTTGAAATTAGCTGCAAACATTCCCTTCGTGAGCTGCATTCCATCAGCGTCAAAGTTATCTACATTCACGAGCACTGCCTTCCCGTCCAGTTCTTATGCATCATTTTCTGTCAGTGGTTCTATCAGGTGCAATGCATTAACAGGCCATTCCAGTCCCACATTTACCCAGAATAGCTTTCAGGTACCTTGCAGAATAACATCTAATTACTCCTTAGTGTGTTTCACTGCAGTTTAAGTGGTTCACTCTTTAAGATTGGTGCATCTTGCATTCGCGTTTCACTGGCTACAGTCTCCTCTAGTTAAAACGTTGTTCCCATAACTTCAAGTATACGTCACCTATGGTAAATTTTGGCATACTATGCTATCAGAAAGTCCAATACTAAGATCATGCAGTAACCATCTCTTACTCTGGGCAGGATTTCGATGCAGTGCCTAAAATCTATAATTGCTGAAACCAAAGACTTCACACCATATCTCCAACTCCACCTAAATTATACCATGAAGGTCATAATCGCCTCTGACCCAGAGGCCTATGCTTACAACTGACATACGTGCCCCTGTGTCTAATGAAAATTAGTGCTTTCTACACTTCACTATTCACACTACATTACAGGCTGCTTCTGCATCCATATTCATTACATCGAAATAATTTGGGGAATCCGCACCGGTGGTTGTGCTTTCCGTTTGCGTTTGACACCTGCTTGTTCGACTCTTGTTTCTCATTACCATTCCTACAATAATGTTGGTGGAATCTAGCCACACCACATCTACTACGTTGAGGTTGCCGACATTGCCTCTACGCATGTCGTGTCATTTCACATCTGCAACACCTCACGTCAACGGAAAATACTCCTTTATTTTCCTGTGTTCCTGTTAGTTCATCAACTTCTTCAAACTCCGAGGTTAATTGGGTCGCAGAGTATAAATCGATTGCGGTAACCGTTCTCACCCTTCTAGAGATATCAAGACAGTAAGCCTCTCAAAAATGTGTCCAATATTTTCTTTTCTACTTCATGGAGTACGATTGTATTTGCCTTGTCATCATCCCCTAATTCACATGTCTGCACATTCACATTCCATATTCTGTTGGTAAAATTTTCGACCGGCTCATTATGCTTCTTTGACGTACAATTGCTCGCGAAAAAACTTCGTGCTGTTTTGGTTTTTATACCTTTGTAGCAGACCTTTTTCCAGTTCATCAAATGTCTGTGTTCCTCTGAGCCCCTCCGTAAATATGTCATATGTCTAGGCTTTTCCTACCAATCGTAATATTGTCACCTGTGATAACTGATTCTCAGTATTAGCTGCTAACTCCAGGTCATCCAAAAAACACATTACGTTGTCAGTCAACTACCCAGAGAAGGGCACAACCAAACAGGCTGTGGCAGAATCTAATGAAGGAATAGGTTAATCCAACAATTTCAGCTCTTCCTCCCTGGCTGCAAGCCTATTACCGAAGTCGGCATTATCTGCTTTCAAATTCAAGCTACAATGACCTCGTTTAAGAGGTCGCAAATAATGCTACTCTGTTTTACCACAGAACTGGGAAAGATCAGCTGGTTCTCCTGGTTGTACAAGCGTGACCCTCAAATCCCTATGCATCTGTCACTTAGATTCCATACCCCCTACACAATAAACAGGAAGAAAAACCACAAAACACAATAGTCTCCTCACTCACCCCTGTGTATGACAAAACTGCATGCTGTGGTTGTAAAGCCGTGCTGCGTCGAGTGTACTGACACCAGTTCTCAAACAAGGACCACAAATACGTCTTACACCATTATACAGCGACCTAGAGGGAGTGGGGCTGCTATGGTGTGAAGGTGGTGGAGTGGTGGTTGTAGTGGTCAGCGATGGATAGGAAAACTACACTGCAATGTACAACTTTGTTTATTCGTCTTGGTTTAGAGTACTAGAGTACTGCGACACCCCAGTATTCGCCCTCTGCTGCGGCGTGATCCACCGATGGTGCCGATGACGTTGGAAGACCGTGATGGTGGGATGGTCAATTGGCGTCTGTGGTGGCACTATTTACCCCCTCAGCAGAGTGTGCGTGAGCTAGCACTGTGCGGCCCTGAGTGAGCGTGCAAGTGACATGAACGGCTGCTCGATCCCCTTGGGCTGCTGGGTTGGAAGCTTGCCCTGGTGTGGAGGGATGAAGGCAGTACCGGTCTGGCTGAGACTGCTGCCCTCCAAGTGAGAAGTTTGGCGGTGCTGTGGCACTCGGGCGATGGTTCCCGATTGTGTCACCTAAGCCTTCAGGGTGGACTTAAATCCTTGAGCTGACCTGGAGGACCTGCCCAGAATGACGTCAGTTTCTGGCTGGCCCCTAGAATGATTGAGACTGATGTGGACCCGATGTCATAAAAGATGCTGTCAGACTGGACATAATTGTGCCAGAAACAGGGAGCATTTAGAGCGATTAATAGTACCCTTGTTGTACCGTTACATTCCTTTCAGGACCTTCCAACGGTGTGGAAATATACCACAGGCTGGCACGTCGTAGCATGGGCTTTCTGTGACGGCGCCACGACTGGGCGGGCTGATCCTGTCGCCCTGAGGTGTACTAACTGGCTCGCTTGTGAAATTACATAGCAACGCGTCTATGCCTGCCCACTTGCCCCACAACTTGCTGCACTGTAGTTGCTTTAATTAAGTAACGCCGAAACTCTGGCGATGGCGTCAAAATCGTTATTGTCAGGAATTCGTTAGGAATTTCTTTCCCGTTATAATAAACGTACTCTTACGTGTTCTGAGGGGTACTACTATCGATAGTGGTATGACATTATCAACTGTACCACTTAGACGTCGATGGTTCTCCGGAGTGTCACATGCGTGCGGTACATTAAGTGCCAAATACGTCTTTGTTTCACAGAAAGAAGGAACTTTTTTTTTTAAATTTTCAGCATAAAATAGCGGAAGAAGTAACATACTTAGTGACTTCAAAAATCAAGATAAACGCTGTCGCCCTCTATGGCCATAGTGCAACAAGAGCGGTACATAGCCAGAAGTGTCCAGCAGGCACAGTCATGCTGTGGCAAGAATAACAGGTGCATCAGATTGTCAGACTGAAATGGCGCAGCAACTCAAGCGGACTCCAAAGTTGATGAAGGTGGGACAGCAGTACGATTCTTGTTGGGAAAAAGCCTAAGCTGCCTACAAATTAGCCGTGAAATACAGGCGGTCTATGGACCAAAGACGAAGCCGCCTGGTACAATTTTGTACAGAGCAAACTTTAATCATAGCTAACAGTACATTTAAAAATCATGAGAGAAGATTGTATACGAGGAAGAGACCTGGAGACACTGGTAGGTTTCAGATTGATTACATTATGGTTAGAGATTTAGGAACGAGATTTTAAACTGTAAGACTTTCCCAAGGGCAGATGTGGACTCTGACCACAATTTATTGGTAATGAACTGCGGATTAAAACTGAAGCTATAAAAAGGCAGAAACTGAAAGAGATGGGACCTGGATGAACTGAAAGAACCCGAGGTTGCAGAGGGTTTTAGAGGGAGCATTAGCGAGTGAGAAAGCTTACATCCTGGCCCTCATTCTGACTGGCTAAAAGACCTGTAAGTTAAAGTTATTCGTGCAGCGCATGTGGAGCTCGCGAAGGCGAGGAGTGGACTGGCAGGCCTCATCGGATGATGTGGCCCTCTGGAGCGGACATTTCGGAAATCTAAAGTTATCGACCCTTCATGACCAACGAAATTACTTTCCCGCTGCGGGAAGCATGTAAAGCATTCCCGTGCGCGGGCATAGAATTCTGCTTAACCATTCCGGTGTTTTTCTCTGCGTGTGTTGCGAATTAGCGAGGGTGGACGTGTTCGGTAAAAATCGTATCTGAACAGAGGGCGGAGACATTAGCTTACTGGCAGTGGTGTTGGATAAAAGTGTGGCATTTGGCTAGCTTTAATTCATAGCACTGGTATTAATTTGTTTCCACGGAAATTTGTCTTGTGCTTGTTTTCCTATTGACTTCTAGTCGTATTGTTGTGATTATTGGCAGTAGTTGATAGTGACCAGTTGAATACATTGTATTGAACTACAATGACAGAAAAAAATATCAACAGCAAGAAGGAGCTGTGTGACATAAACGTGACAGGCGAGTTTCTACATTTGAAAGATGACGTCTATTAAAATTTGCTAGGAGCACCACCAAGGGATGCAAGTAAAGTTTGCTTTGAATACACGCTTTAACAACCGTGGGCAATGATTTACCTTTGAGATAGGACATGATCAGCTGTCTATAATGCCATTAGGGAAACTAGGCGCCGTTATCAACAACTCAATGAGTTTGAAAGAGGTCATGTAAGAGGGCTATGAGAATCTCGATATTCCTTCTGCGATGCTGCAAAAAGACTTGGTAGGAATGCAGTCACTCTACGTGATTGCAACATCAGCTGGGCCACAGTACTACAACGAACTGTTACAAGTCGATTACTTCAAGGACAGCTCTGTAAAGTGCATTCCACTGCTCTCAAACCACCACCGTTTGCGACTTCAGTGGTATCAAATGAGAGCCCATTGGAGGGCAGGGTGGAAATCTCTTGCGTACTCTGATGAAAGTAGATTCTGTCTCCGTGCCAGTGATGGCTATTTTTGGTTAGGAGTAGCCCAGTTGAGGGTTTGCAGCCAACCGTCTGCGTGCTAGACACACTAGGCTTACACCTGCAGCTACGAACTGGAGAGCGATTTCGTATGACAGTAGGAGCCCTCTTGCTGTTATCCTATACACCACAACTTCAGATCTGTTCGTCGATGTGGTGGTCCGACCAGTTGTGCTGCCAGTCACGCACAGCATCTCAGTGAGTGTTATCCAACGCGAAAACTCCCCCCCCCCCTCCCCCCTTCCTCCCACATAGTTCTGTTGTAACCCAACATGCTCTACAGAGTGTCGAAAAGTTGCCTTGGATCTATCTTCAATCGAGCACATATGGGACATTATCTGATGATATCTCCAACGTCATGCACAAATAGCATTAACCGTACCTATATCGACTGACCAACTGCAACAGGCATGGGACTCTATCCAACAAATGGACATCCGGCTCCTGTCAAACACAACGCATGCTAATTTGCATGATTGCGTTCAACATTCTGGTGGCTACATCGGTTATTAATGTACGAGCATTTCACACTTGCTACGACTTATCTGGGGCTTATATCAACCTGTGACGCTAGAATGTCAATCACTTAAATATGTTACCTAGACAAAAGTACTCCCTACATTTCATTAATCTACATTAATTTTTTGCTGTTGTGATTTTTTTCTGTTCAGTGTTTTATCGCTGAATATATTCCAGTGCAGTGGTCGGGTCACGGAATCTTACCTAGAAGTAGTTAGGCAGCTACAGAGCTTTTAACTTTTGACACTTAGGAGTTCGTGAGGCTGATGATCCTAACTGAAACTGATTTTGAATGTGTAGCATTACAGAGAATTACTGAGTCAGCCAATGAACGTTTCCAATTAAATCCGTTGAACAGCACGCTGTATAATGTGCTCGGCGCGGCGCACTTCACCAAGAATACGTGTGTTCACGCCGCTGCCGCGAGTGTAATTTCGCGCGAAGCTACGGAAGCTTCGAGGAGCGGACGAAAGGAACGTTTCAAAAGTGAAAAGTGGAGCAACACATATAATATATATAGCCTCTTCGACGTACAAGTTGAATAGCAGTGCTGATAAGTTGCAATTCTTCTTACAATATCGTAAACGAAAAAGAAATTATTGAATGAGTTTCTTTCCATCATCCGAAAATACAACAACAGGGTGGTTTCACAAGTCTGGTAAATTTCCTCTAAAGAATGGAACATTTTTGTTGCCCCTACATGGTTGATAAACATGTTTATTCCGAGGATCGTTTAAGGAATTTCAACAATATAAAGCGTAAAGTTCGTGATTGACAGCCGTCTGCAGTTTAAATGGAGGAAACCGATTTTCGTGCGGTTATTAAGGGGCTCCGGAAAGGCTCAAAATCATGAAAAGTTCAATTTTTACTTTTTTGCGTTTTCTGAATCTGCAGACTATTACCTTTTAATAGATATATAATTTATTCAATTCCGAAGACTACAACTATTTTTAAATTTTTTTTGAAATGTGTTCTACATGGGCGTGACCACTGTGGCGCTGTTAAACTGCTGTCAAATGGTGTTATTATTAACGTCCGTGTTCATCAGGTACATTTTAGTGATGTGAGATAAAGTATGTGTTGTGGCTAACCTGTGATGGTTCAATATATATCGCTGGTGTGATTGTCGATTGTTTCATGTTTATTTACTCTGTCGTTATCTCGAAAATATTCGTAATTAATTGTGTTTCTTGAGTCTCTGTTTTGTTGAAGTATAATAAGGAGTAAAAGTAAAGTTATTAGAAATCCTCTGAAGGCTTTTAAGAAAAGGAGAAATGTTGGAAAGCCAAAGGTATGTGTTATTACTGTAAACAATAAAGACGATAACCAAGTGAGTGAACCTAACCTCTCAAGTACACCTGCCCATAGCAGTCAAAGTGGGAAAGAAAATACTTCACAGAAGAAGCTTGGTTCAATGAGTGAAAACTATGAATGTTTTATGGGCGAATCGGATGTGAATGAAATATTTGATATGTCGGTTCTCAAAAAGTGTATTCACGGAAAAACTCAAAACCCCCAATGAAAGTGTAAATAGTGTTATATGGTCGAGAATCCCCAAGACTGTAATTGTTGGAATAGAAACAATTCACTTTGGTGTGTATGATGCTGTTGCGACTTTCAATGATGGCGACATTGTAAGGTGCAAGGTATTTAGAAATACGGGAATGAAGATAGGTTCTAACATGGTACAAGCGATGCTCGCTTTAGACAAGGAACGCCTTCGGGCTGCAGACAGGGCTGTAGAGAGTCTAGAAAAACAAGCAAGAGTAAACAGGAGGAGGAACAAGAGGAAGCTGGAGGAGGAGTTAGCAGAGGATGAAGATAATCCATCCTATGGACCTGGAATGTACTGAAAAGTTAATCCAATCTTTGTCGCTCGATTCCCAAAACTTTTATTTTCTCATACTAATTACATGTTTTCTAAGGATCTTCCAAACATATTTGTTTCAAACTTTCAGTAAATGTTACACAGTACCTTCTGCATAATTTAACACAGCCTTTTTCCAAAAAACTGTATATTTTTGAATATATAAATAAAAAATTGCAAAAAAATGTTGTAAATTTTCATTACAATTGAAAAAAAATCATCTTTAATAACTGAACTAAAATTTTGTAAAATCCCTGTGTTAAGTTGTAGCCCATATTCCAATAAATAATCTGTAAAAAGTTCAACTTCCTACCTCAAATACTTTGTGAGGAAAGATGTAATTTATAAGCGTTATTTTAACATTGCAAGTATAGGGCGTTCCGGAGCCCCTTAAACATTTGCATTGGAGGGGTTGGACTGCAGCACAAATCAAAGCAGAACTGGATGAAGTTCACGCGGACTCTGCATCATCCTGGAAAGTGGTGGGTCAAGTACCCAAGACGAAGTGCGCTCCCGCCGTCCAGTTGAGGTCACCACAAAGGAAACGGTTGACAAAATCCACGATACGGAAATGCGAGACCGCGGAATAAAAATTCGTGAAACTGCTGAGACTATAGACATCTCAACTGAGCGAGAGTGTAACATCTTCCACGAATAATTTTCTATGTAGGGACTGTGTGCGAGGTGGTTGCCGCGATTGTTCAAAGTGGAGCAAAAGTGAGTCCGGTACAACGTTTCAGCACATTGCACCAGAGTCCAAATGCTAGTCAAAGCAACGGGCAATTGTCGGTGACAGTTCACCGAAGAAAGCAAAGACCATTTTGTCAGCTGCTGAGGTGATGGCGCTGTTTCTTGGGATTCCCAAGAAATAATCCTCATAGATTACTTGGCAAAAGGTAGAACCATAACCGGATCCTATAGTGCTTCATTATTGTAGTTAGGTAGTTACTTAGTTAGTTGGTTGCGTGTTCCATTGATCAATCGCACGCTACGGAAGCCGTTATGATGTGGAAAGTGTCAAGTGCACAAGAAATGCATATGTGATACAAGATTTTTTAATATATATATTACGGTACAGTGTTAAAGATTAATATTTATATTATTTACCCCATTCCCTTAAATGGCACAACATGCGTATTCTATATTAATAGATTTATTTATTCCTATTCAAGAATTCATCTATGGTATAGAAGGAGTTGTCAAGGGGATATGATTTCAATTTATTTTGGAAGCTATTACTGCATTCTGTCAGATATTTTATTTCGTCTGGTAATTTGTCAAAAATTGTTATAGCAGCATATTTTGCCCCTTTCTGGGCCAAAGATAGATCGAGTAAAGGATAGTGTAAGTCTTTGTTTTTTCTGGTATTATAATCATGAATGTTTCTGTTGTTTTTAAACTGGTCCATGTTGTTGATAACAAATTTCATTAGTGAGTAAATGTACTGTGAGGCTGTTGTAAGTATTCCCAATCTTTTAAAAATATGCCTGCAAGATGTTCGACTATGAAACCCACACATTATTCTAACCACTTTCTTTTGAGCAGTAAATACTTTTTGTGTAAGTGTTGAGTTACCCCAAAATATTATTCTGTATTATATCAGAGAGTAAAAGTATGCAAAGTATGTTAGCTTACTAATTTATATATCGTCAAAATTGGAAATTATTTTGATTGCGAAAGTTTCTGAACCTAATCGCTTTAGAAGATCGAAAATATGAATTTTCCAATTACGATTCTCATCTATATGTACACCCAAAAGCTTAGTGTTCTCTACCCGGTCTACTGACTTCTGTTGGTGTGTTATATTTATTGACGGAACTGTATTTTTTCCAGCAGAAAATTGGATGTACTGTGTTTTTCCAAAATTTAGAGCAAACCCATTTGCAGAAAACCAATTAATGACTTTTCCAAAGACCTTATTTGTATCGTTTTCAATTGGAGTTTCTTTTACTGGATTAATAATGATGCTTTTATCATCAGCAAACAGTGTCAGTTCAGCTTCTTGTTTCAGATAAGAAGGGAGGTCGTTCACATATATCAAGAATAGAAAGGGACCCATGATTGAACCCTGTATAACAACTAATGTAATTTTACCCCAGTTAGATGAAGCGGCAAACTTATTTAAATCACGTGACCCATACAAAGAAACATTTTGTTTCCTGTTCTGTAGGTACGACTTAAACCATTCATATGCTATCCCATTTATATCATAGAATTGTAATTTCTGTAACATAATGTCGTGGTTCACACAGTCAAATGCTTTGGATAAGTCACCGAAGATTCCTATTCGTGACATTTTACTATGTAAAGACTCTATTATGTGGACAGTGAAATTGGATATTTCTGTCTCAGTGGAACAGCATTTTTGAAATCCGATCTGTGATTCCATTACTGTTAAGATGGCTAACCACTCTTCAGTACATTATTTTCTTGAAGATTTACCAGAATGGTGTAAGCAAGGATACTGGCCAATAATTATTGACATATGCGGTCTCCCTCTTTTTGTAGAGAGGCCTGACAATGGTATATTTGACTTGTCTGGGACAATACCTTGAGTTAGTGATGCATTACATATGTGACTCAAAACATCAGCTGTTGTTTTAATATCTTATTAGAGATGTCATCTACTACAACAGAACATTTATTTTTCAAAGATTTAATAATTTTACTTATTTCACAAGAGGTTGTCAGGTGAAACATAAACTGACAAAAATTTTTCAAAACTGACTCTTCCATGTACTGCCTGGCTTTTTCTTTTGAACTATTCTCACCAATTTTTCTCCTACACTTAAGAAATGGTTGTTAAATACGTTAGCTACTTGTCTACTGTTGGTTATGATGGTCTCATTCTCTTTAATAGTAATACTGCCTACCACAGTGGTTACATTTCCTTTCTCCCTTCTAACAGAATTTCATATTGATTTGATTATATTGCTGGAGTTGTTAATTTCTTCTCTAACATACGTATTTCTTGATTTCCTTACAACTTTTCTCAGTGTGTTAAAATAATTTTTATAGTGTAATACAACTTCTGGATCTTTACTAGTTCTTGCTGTCTCATACAGCTTTCTTTTTCTTTCTGAAGGCTCTTTAATACCTGTAGTAACCCAAGGTTTCTTTGAAAAGTAAGTGGTGTTGCATTTAGTAATTTTCTTTGGGAAACAATGTCAAAAAAGGGATATAAATTTATCAAGAAGTATGCTACATTTATTATTAGCATTTGGCTCATTATATACACTTCCCCAATTAAGATTTCTTGAACTTTCTCTGAAGTCCTCGGTAGATATTGGGCTGAGCATCCTCACACTTTTACTTAATGGTATCTGAACTGTAAATCCTGTTAGATTTTGTAAGTTAATCAGTTGTGCATCATGGTCTGACAATCGATTTACCACAGGGAAAGTATGTGTTCGTTTTACATTCTCTTTCTGTACAAATAAATTATCTGTTGGAGTGCTACTGTCTTGAGCTATACGTGTAGGTAAATTGACCACTAAGTTATATGTTGTTAATAACACTTCTAGTTCACTTTTCCTATCAGAATTACTTAAAAAGTTTGAAACTTGCGTTGGATAAAAACAGACCACGGTTGGCACGCAAAAAAGTGCTCGTTCACCAGGTTACTGCACTATCCCACACACCAGCAATAACGATGGTAAGAGTACATGAAATGAGCTCTGAAATGGTTCCTCATCCACCCTATTCACCAGACATAGCCCGAAGTGACTTATTCCTATTCCTTAACTCGAAACTTTGCTGCGGTGGTAAGAGATTTTCATCAGAAGAGGAAGTGATAGCCATAGTCAACGAGTATTTTACAGATTTCGACAGAACGTATTTTTGAAGTGGGATGAAAGAGCTGGAAGATCGCTGGACCAAGTGTATATACTTTAAAGGAGTCTGTGTCGAGAAATAAGGTGATGTGCTTACGAAACAAACATTTTTCCTTGCTTTTTTTACGATGCTTATCAAACCATAGTCGTACATCTTAATATTGCGATTTGAGAGTGCATGTTTGGTAGCTGTAGTATCACGGTACGTGACATCCCACTATCTGTTTGAAAGGTGCGTTGTCCGATTCGCGCATCGTCGGTGGGAGAAAGGTGCAGCTCGGCGAAATCCCGTACCAGGCGCTGATGATGTCTGACTACTCATCGATTTGCGGTGCATCGCTCATCTCCAAGTCCGCCGTCCTCACTGCGGCACACTGCGTCAAAGAGTAAGTTAGCGGAATACATTTTTCATTACTCTACATTAATTTTTGGTGTTAATGAAAACTCGCGGGAGTTGGTCACAGTTGGAGTCGTCAACTATTATTCACGGATACGAAGCAAACCAGAAATTTTGATGCGGGAACTGAAAAAAAAAAAAAGCTGGACCTACTTCGAAATGTACAGAAACGAGAGAAAAACAATTGTAACGATTTTTATCAGTTTTATTTATAATTTGAAAAAAAAAAATAAATCTTGGCTATCACAAAATAATCATCATAAAAATTTTAATACAAACCAATAAATACAGAACTTTGCTCAATCAATTAGTTTTTCTTTTTGAAGGAGTACTTGTCTTGCGATTCGCCACATTTGAGCGTTTTTTTATTCCCCAATGCGTAATTATAAAAATCTTTACAACTTTACTGAAAGTTTAATTCCAGTTTCGCCCTTACGTGTTCAGCCCTCTATCTATTTCTTGAATCAGTCAGCCGTTTCCACAAGGTGAAAATGCCCTCTCAACACCGGCGTTAGAACATGGAATGAACACAGTAAACTGGAAAATATTTAATAAGTTCAGTATATTAGAATGCTTAAATACTTCATAGATAGATTTTGTTTTTAATTTAACGGGGGTGTTTGCTTAAGCTTCTCAGTAATTTTATTTACAATTTCCTCAACACTGCAGAACTCATTATAATATTCGTCTAGATCTGTGAGTTTGGTGAGTGACAAGTTTTCTCAACACATATAAAGAGCCTTGCGAAAAAATGTATTTTCCAATGCAAATATTCCCGTTATTGCCTAATTATTATCTTCTGAAAAATCTAAGTGATCGTCCTGGTATTTCCATGAATTTTTGTACCATGTAGTCAAAACAGTTTTGATGGAATCTTGTTCATCAACTGCGAAGCTGGTGAGGGCATTTGAGCAAATAAATCCAAAGAATTTTTAGTTAATTCTCTGCTCTATTTTTAGGCCTAAATCTGTTTAGATGTTAAAGGTTTCACACGATAAAGCATTACTTTTATCCAGAAACAAGATGGCGCTCTGAAACATTTTTAAAGCATTATCTAGAAATCGAAGGAATCATTTCGTTTTCTTTGCGTGGTTGTCATCAAAATATTTTCCTACTACAACTGAACAGTTACCGTAGAGTTTTCCCAGTAGCAGGATGCAGTGACAGCTACCTTGTTTTGACGTGTCGTATAATATTTTGATATTCTGTTCCAGCAGCAGCAAAGTGTTCTTTTAAGGTTTAGACTCTCTGGGTATTCTAGGATAAGTGCTCGTAGACTTTAAGTATCAAATTCTCAACTTGAAACTTGCACTTCCCCCTAGCATGACGGATAACATTGTGTACCACGTGTTCTGAATACCCTTCAGACAAGATGTTGACATTATCTTGAGCAGATAACTGAATTATTTTTGCCAAAATTAACATTAGGGTCTTCGGCAGAGAAGGCTATATGTTTGTGAAATCCAAATCCCGTGCTTTGAGTCTATTTATTATATTATTATAAATATCGATCGCTTTTTCATCCGGGTCCTCATAAAAATCAAACAGGCAGATGCCGTTTCCACTCTTTGGAGAGTAAAAACTGACAATTATTGGAAATAATATATACGTGATTTGGCGGATCTCTCGAAATGCTGTAAAACACGCATGGCGTTAATTTTTCCACGCTATCTTAGATTGATGCTGGAGCCAGAAATTTGAAAATGAAAGTCTTAGTTCTACCGAGCGATATTTTTGACGCGATGTGGGAATCATTAAATATCACGGGCCATAAGGTTGAATCGCAGTCAATAGAACTGTACGACAAGTTACGGTCTACGCCATGGTAAAATTTGGGCAACTCTGAAGCTGTCACTTTTTCCTCTTCTGTCATGAATACATCGCACTTTAAAAACTGCTGCACAGTCTGAGTATTCTTTCGAGATCTTTCATCCTGTTGGTGTTCCGGGACGCTATGATGCCGTTTTACATCATTCAAACCTCCGTGTGGTATCATAAATGATTTCATACCCATGTTGCAAGAAGCTTTATGCGCATTCGTATCAGCTTTTTTCAAAAAAGGATACGAATTATTCCATTCATGCCGGTAGGAACACTTCAATTTACAGTTTTTGTAGTTTACTTTTTCACTGTCTTTTTCTGAATCAGAAATGACTCAAATCCAAACTACTGTTCAGTAATAGTAATAGCAAAGTGCACAACAACACACTAAACACTATTTATTTTATGAATCGCATAAAAACACCGAACCTCTGTGATAAGTAGTGTGTAATAACTGCACGGCGCCGTCGTAACGCGAGACAGTGGAGCAGCGGGGGGTGGGGAGGGGAGCGAGCGAGCGGGCTAGTGACCGAACGCGTGCGACACTCACTTGTCTCCTTCCAGGCGCGGCGTGGGTGTGAGCGGCTGCTGTCATTGTCCACACGCCCGACACCGTTGCATGTACGCAACGCGCCCCGTGTACTTCCCTTGAATGCGGTTTCTTTCTAACCTAGGCCAGGTTTACCATAAAGCGGGACAATTAGCGTCCCGCAGACACACGTTGCGGGACACATTATTTGAGCACTACCTTGTACCTTTAATGACTTTACCTTTAGCGTGTGCGGTGCACGATGCTGTAAAATGTGTTCATATTCTTTAACGTTTGCTACTTTCTTAAGCGCAACAGTGTTACCACGCCCTAACCACGAAAAACATGATACTCCCCGCCTCCTTTTATGCTCGAGACGTCTAGTGGTCAGTTCCGCATTTCATAGGATGACCGAAAGTTTTTGACCAGGTACCGAAGGTTTGCGAAGACAGTTTCATTTATTATCTGACATAAACTGTCAATGTGTCAACAAATACTAGCCCTCTCTTATGCCTCACTGTGTAGCCTCTGTGTGGTGTGCGTACTGTAAGACCTTTGGTACACACACCATCAGATTATTTGACTTGTCACCCTAACGAAGTAGGCGAGTGTCATCAATATGTCTCGTGGTCTTATCGTGGCGTGTTTATCTTCTGCCGTTAGGTCAGACGATAGAAATGCCACTTGCACGCTTAGAGTAGCAGATTGACGGTGACCAACTTTAAACAGAACTTGATTAATTTTCACACACGTTTATTAAAGTAATAAAAAGCATAAAAATAACTTAACTTGGTTCTGGATGCTATTTACAACTGACAATCTAAAGTTCCTTTGGTACTGGTACATTAATCTTATTCTCACATATCTCTGATACTTGACAAAGTGTCTATACATTTGTCTTCATGGCTATGTACAGAAATATGATAATCTTATTAGGCGCAGACTGAAACTTGACTACAGACTAATGCAGACTGACTAATCGGAGGTCTGTACACTCGTTATAATACCTTGCGAATTCAGGTATCACTGCGCGAGTGTGATCCGCGAGGAGAAAAGGTTCTACGTTAGCAGCAATCTCATTGGCTGCGTGACATATTAATACGCGGATCGGCGGAAGTAGAATTTGGTCCGTCTCTAAGACAGCGTCATCTCGTAGTGCGGAGACGGACGAGTGCTGCGCCTGCGCTGTTGTGCTTAGCGGGGCGCACTCTATTGGGAAAGTTGTGTACGCGCTGTTACGTGGAACTATGTACACAACACTCTGCAAAGTATTCTCCGTCCTAACATGCCTTGAAATGTCCAATGGTACCGACCGGTCGCCGTGTCATCCTCAACCACTGGCGTCACTGGATGTGGATATGGAGGCGCATGTGGTCAGCACATCGCACTCCCGGTCGTAAGTTAGTTTACGAGACTGTAAATGCTACTTCTCAATCAAGTAGCCCCTCAGTTTGCCTCACAAGGGCTTAGTGCACCCCACTGGCCAACAGCACTCGGCAGACCGGATGGTCACCAATCCAAGTGCTAGCCCAGCCCCATAGCGCTTAACTTTGGTGATCTGACAGGAACCAGTTTTATCACTGCGGCAAGGCCATTGGCTCTGCTAAGTATCAGTAATGTTCAAAAGATTAATACACTGTGATTTGCCAGTAGGAGAACCGCCTTGCCATGCGACTGACCTCAGAGCAGTATTAACAACTATTATAATTATGACCAGTGCATCATGCAACATTTCTGATTGGCTGTGTCGTTGTCGCCATTGTACTGAAAGAACAGTGTGCCGTCACGCCCGCGTGTAGTGTGACTTTTCTTATTTTGCCAAGCGATAAACCGTAACAACATTGTATTATCCGTAATATCGTGATGATGGTTTTGCAGGTAAACTTCTATCCATTATCCTAATGAGGAAGACACAGTTAAGTGAGACTTTTTAGAAAGAAAACTTTTGCACATAATAGAACCACAAAATCCAACAATGGTATTGATGTATGAAGACATGCGTTAAAGTCTCACATATTTAATGGAAAGTTAATTATTATTCAGCTTGAGACAGTGTAGTGGAACCAGCAACCATCGGTACGCATCTGTGAGAAATTTTAATGAGCTCCAGAAATTATAGTGATGATGCTGATATTCTTCCTCTATACAGCTATGCAAATGGCAACCATCACTAAGCTCCAGACTAACATCTGTCGTCGTTAACCCAGGCCATACGGCACTTAAACGCTGGTAATTTCAGCAGGAGTCTAAGAGAGGAGATCCTAGCGAGGTAATGACCCTGGTGGCGCCATCAGCTGATGCGACACAGATTCCACGAGTGATGTACGGTCCAAGCGCCTCGTGCCAGATCCTGCTTTGACGAAGGCGGCTTTTATTATTTCAGTTCCATCACCCCGTCCCTCTGAGAGAAACAACGATTGTGCGCTTTTTACACGACTCCTTTCCTACAACAAAGCAATCGCACTTCATTCGTTTCTTACAAAACTTAAGTATGTTAAATTTTTATACGGGGTATTCAAAAAGTCTCTCCGCAGTGCCGTATGATTGTTAGCCGCGCGTGCCGTATGACTCTTCGCCTGCCTGGGTTGCTTCCCTTCAAGTGGACTCTCGCAACATTCCACTGTTCCGTTTATCTCAGCCAGCGTCAGTAGTATCGTTGGTGTGTGTCGTTACGTGTTGACGTGAACGTTTAATTTTAGTTCCTTTGTTCGTTTGTCTCGTTTTTGTCACTGTTAAAATGCTAACTACTGAAGAACGTGTGTTTTTAGTCGAACAAGTGTTCAAAGCTGGCGGTAAATACACAGTTTCAGTCCTGGAGACAACACTCCCACACCGCGATACTGTGCGAGATTAATCAACAAATTTCGAACTACGGGTTCAGTGACAGATGCACCAAGAAGTGGTCGTCCTAGCGTTTTGTCTGAGGACAAACTACTCGATATTTCCGATAAAATGTCCGTGAGTCCGAACAAGTCATTAAGAAAACTCGGCCATGAAATCGATGTTAGTGTCGGAACGGCCCACACAGCTGTAAGGAAAAAATTAGAACTTTTCCCATACAAAGTGTCAGTCGTGCAAGAACTGAAAAAATACTGATCATAGCAAGAGACTGCATTATTGTCAATGGTTCAAAAATTTCGTTCAGAAAAATATGAGGGATATTCCCAATGAAACGTTTTTCAACGATGAGGCGTGGTTTCATTTATCCGGGTACATGAACTCGCAAAATTCTCGTATGTGGAGTACTGCAAATCCATTGTGTATTCAAGAGGAACCACTTGATTCTGTGAAAATAGAAGCTTGGATTGCAATTTCTAGACGTCGGATTGTGGGTCCCATATTTTTCAACGAAACAAACACGCACAACGATACTGCGGTGATATTATGTACCGATTCATAGGACGTTTGTTAAGTGAAATACGGAACGGTTATTTTCAACAAGATGGTGCAACCGCGCATACAGCTCGCGTTTCAATGTCAATGCTTGCTGATGTTTTTGGTGATCGCATAATTTCACAGGGACTTTGGCCTCCATGATCGCCTGACATAACACCACCTGACTTTTTCTTCTGGGGTGCAGCGAAAGCAGCTCTCTAAAATCACCGTCCAAAATCTATCGATGAATTGAAAATTGCAATATCCACTTTCACTGCTTCTGTTACAGAAGAAATGTTACAGCTTGTGTTTGGAAACATGATTAGACGAATTGAATTGTGTATTCAACAACAGGGGGACACTTTCAACATTTAATGTGAAAATCTGTAAGTAAAAATGAATATTAAATAAATTAATAACTTGTATTTCACTGAGTTTCATTTCGGCATATTCACTGCGGCATATGGCACGAGCGACTAACAGTCATACGGAACTGCAGAGAGACTTTTTGAACACCGCTTATAAACAAATCATTAAAACCTTATCTGTGTTTATTCAACAATACATTAAATGTTTAACATAAATACAAAGTTTTTGGTTTTTGAATGGGTCTCTGTGGTGTGCGTACTGTAAGACCTTCGGTATACACACCATCAGATTATTTGACTTGTCTCTCTGCTGTGTTGGCAAAAGAGCCAACACCGTGTTGCTAGAGGAGGCCGAAATGCACGCGTTTAATTACACGCAGACTGGCGTGAGGTCTGGAACAGTTAAATGTAATTAATATAGCCAATAAGGTACGCTGTTGCTGGAATACTTAACTTTAATCCATAATCGGTGTACATCGTTCTGGACGGTACATTAATAATAAGCTCAATATAAACTGGTAATGGCGCCTTGCTGGGTCGTAGCAAATGACGTAGCTGAAGGCTATGCTAACTATCGTCTCGGCAAATGAGAGCGTATTTGTAAGTGTAGCATCGCTAGCAAAGTCGGCTATACAACTGGGGCGAGTGCTAGGAAGTCTCTCTAGACCTGTCGTGTGGTGGCGCTCGGTCTGCAATCACTGACAGTGGCGACACGCGGGTCCGGCGTATACTAACGGACCGCAGCCGATTTAAAGGCTACCACCTAGCAAGTGTGGTGTCTGGCGGTGACACCACACTCTCTAACGAAGTAGGCCAGAGTCAGCAATATGTCTCGTGGCCTTATCATGGCGTGTTTATCTTCTGCCGTTAGGTCAGACGATAGCAATGCCACTTGCACGCTTAGAGTAGCAGATTGACAGTGACCAACTTTAAACAGATCTTGATTAATTTTCACACACATTTATTAAAATAATAACAAGCATAAAAATTACTTAACTTGGTTCTGGAAGCTATTTACAATTGACAATCGGAAGTTCCTTTGGTATTGGTACGTTAATCTTATTCTCACATATATCTCTGATACTTGACGAAAGTGTCTATACATTTGTCTTCGTGGCTATGTACAGGAATTTGATAATCTTATTAGGCGCAGAGTGAAAATTGACTATAGACTGGTACAGACTGTTGCAGACAAATGCAGACTGATGCAGACTGGTAATCGGAGGTCTGTACACTCGTTATAATACCTCGCACGTTCATGTATCACTGCGCTAGTGTGATCCGCGAGGAGAAAAGGTTCTACATTAGCAGCAATCTCATTGGCTGTGTTACATATTAATACGCGGATCGGCGGAAGCAGAATTTGGTCCGTCTCTACGGCAGCGCCATCTCGTAGTGTGGAGATGGACGAACGCTGCGCCTGCGCTGTTGTGCTTAGTGGGGCGCGCTCTAGTGGTGGGAAAGTTCTGTACACGCTGACTACGCGGAACTATGTACACAACAGTCTCTTACATTCTGCATTAGCCGTATGTTTCGTCTTTGGTTGGGCGAAGCCAGTCACTCTGCAGTGGGTGGACAGAAGTACGGGAACACCAAAAACAGAACTCATTACCATGCCTAATATGGCCTAGCAAACCCGTTGCCATTAAAAACAGCTTCCACTCGTTTGGGAATGAATAAATATAGGCACTGTAGGCTTTTCAAGAGAATCGTATGCTATTCTTTGTGCAAAATAGTGGAAAATTCAGATAACGATGATGGTTGTGGGTACCGGTCACGAACCCTTTTCTCGAAAGTGGACCACATAGTCTCAATAGTTTAGAGATGTGTTGCCTGAAGTGGCCAGGGAAGATGCAATTATTCATTCTCGTGATCAAAAAGCTAGGCCTGAGCGATACGAACTGTGTGGATAGCGGCCCTGTCGTCTTGCAACACAGAATCAGCATTGCGCAAGAAATATTGTATCACGGAATGGACGTGATCAACCAAAACAGTAACATAGTCTTTGTTATTTATGAGACCTAGAAGAGTAACCACGGAACTTATGGAATGTCACGATATGTCTGCCCAAGTTATCACAGAACGCCCATCATATTTCAGTCCTCGGGTGTAAACTCGGCCAGAAGTTGGGGACAGTGTGAAACAAGACTCGGTAGGCCAGGCTTTCTGGCTTCAGCATCGCGTTTCCCTGTTACAGGCATTTGCAACACTGTTGATTGGTTTTGTAGGTTCTCCTTGACCTCCATTTCCCTGCTTGTGGAACGCCCTTCCTGTTGTTTTGGTGTTGACAGGGTTCGTGAGTGCGACATGCGATTCTGAAACGATTTTTACAGCTGTCGTCCCCTTATTTTTCGTCGCAGTCCTCTTCTACGACCATCTACCACCATCACTCAAACCAAACTTTCTTTCGCTTTGTGAGTTAGTGGATTATGTTTTTCCGCTTACCCTGTGTGCGATATAAATCTTAGACACCGTGCTTCTTGAAACACTAAACGCTTCGCCTACCTTTCTTAGGGGGGAATTTAAGGCGATGGGACCTGGATACACTGACTAAACCAGAGGTTGTACAGAGTTTCAGGGAGAGCATAAGTGAACAATTGACAGGAATGGGGGAAAGAAATACAGTAGACGAAGAATGGGTAGCTATGAGGGATGAAGTAGTGAAGGCAGCAGAGGATCAAGCAGGTAAAAAGACGAGGACTAGTAGAAATCCTTGGGCAACAGAAGAAATATTGAATTTAATTGATGAAAGGAGAAAATATAAAAACGCAATAAATGAAGCAGGCAAAAAGGAATACAAACGTCTCAAAAATGAGATCGACAGGAAGTGCAAAATGGCTAAGCAGGGATGGCTAGAGGACAAATGTAAGGATGTAGAGGCTTATCTCAATAGGGGTAAGATAGATACGGCCTACAGGAAAATTAAAGAGACCTTTGGAGAAAAGAGAACCACTTGCATGAATATCAAGAGCTCAGATGGAAACCCAGTTCTAAGCAAAGAAGGGAAAGCAGAAAGTTGGAAGGAGAATATAGAGGGTCTATACAAGGGCGATGTACTTATGGAAATGGAAGAGGGTGTAGATGAAGATGAAATGGGAGATACGCTACTGCGTGAAGAGTTTGACAGAGCACTGAAAGACCTGAGTCGAAACAAGGCCCCGGGAGTAGACAAGACTCATTTGGAGCTACTGACGGCCTTGGGAGAGCCAGTCCTGACAAAACTCTACCATTTAGTGAGCAAGATGTATGAGACAGGCGAAATACCCTCAGACTTCAAGAAGAATATAATAATTCCAATCCCAAAGAAAGCAGGTGTTGACAGATGTGAAAATTACCGAACTATCAGTTTAATAAGTCACAGCTGCAAAACACTAACTCGAATTCTTTACAGGCGAATGGAAAAACTGGTAGAAGCTGACCTCGGCGAAGATGAGTTTCGATTCCGCAGAAATGTTGGAACACGTGAGGCAATACTGATCCTACGACTTATCTTAGAAAATAGATTGAGGAAAGGCAAACCTACATTTCTAGCGTTTGTAGACTTAGAGAAAGCTTTTGACAATGTTGACTGGAATACTCTCTTTCAAATTCTAAAGGTGGCAGGGGTAAAATACAGGGAGCGAAAGGCTATTTACAATTTGTACAGAAACCAGATGGCAGTTATAAGAGTCGAGGGACATGAAAGGGAAGTAGTGCTTGGGAAGGGAGTGAGACAGGGTTGTAGCCTCTCCCCGATGCTATTCAATCTGTATATTGAGCAAACAGTAAAGGAAACGAAAGAAAAGTTCGGAGTAGGTATTAAAATCCATGGAGAAGAAATAAAAACTTTGAGGTTCGCCGATGACATTGTAATTCTGTCAGAGACAGCAAAGGACTTGGAAGAGCAGTTGAACGGAATGGACAGTGTCTTGAAAGGAGGGTGTAAGATGTACACCAACAAAAGCAAAACGAGGATAATGGAATGTAGTCGAATTAAGTCGGGTGATGCTGCGGGAATTAGATCAGGAAATGACACACTTAAAGTAGTAAAGGAGTTTTGCTATTTGGGGAGCAAAATAACTGATGATGGTCGAAGTAGAGAGGATATAAAATGTAGACTGGCAATGGCAAGGAAAGCGTTTCTGAAGAAGAGAAATTTGTTAACATCGAGTATAGATTTAAGTGTCAGAAAGTCGTTTCTGAAAGTATTTGTATTGAGTGTAGCCATGTATGGAACTGAAACATGGACGATATATAGTTTGGACAAGAAGAGAATAGAAGCTTTCGAAATGTGGTGCTACAGAAGAATGCTGAAGATTAGATGGGTAGATCACATAACTAATGAGGAGGTACTGAATAGAATTGGTGAGGAGTTTGTGGCACAACTTGACAAGAAGAAAAAAATGGTTCAAATGGCTCTGAGCACTATGGGACTTAACATCTGTGGTCATCAGTCCCCTAGAACTTAGAACTACTTAAACCTAACTAACCTAAGGACATCACACACATCCATGCCTGAGGCAGGATTCGAACCTGCGACCGTAGCAGTCGCGCGGTTCCGGACTGAGCGCCTAGAACCGCTAGACCACCGCGGCCGGCTGACAAGAAGAAGGGACCGGTTGGTACCACATATTGTGAGGCATCAGGGGATCACAAATTTAGCATTGAAGGGTAGCGTGGAGCGTAAAAATCGTAGAGGGAGACCAAGAGATGAATACACTAAGCAGATTCAGAAGGATGTAGGTTGCAGTAAGTACTGGGAGATGAAGAAGCTTGCACAGTATAGAGTAGCATGGAGAGCTGCATCAAACCAGTCTCAGGACTGAAGACAACAGCAACAACCTTGCTTACGGAAGTACCACCAATACGAGCACCAACTATACGAGCCCCAACGATTTTCCTATGCACGATTTTACTTGCATTCGACATAATATACTCACAACTACGCAGGACACTGTTCTGACCACGCTAACACTTGCGAAGTATTGAGTCCACTGCACAGGTGCCGTTCGTGTTGAAATACAACCGCGCAACCTGCGGGCTTGCCTGGCATCTGCATTTAAGCTCAAGCATAGCGTTTCTCACGGTGTTTCCGCATTTTTGTCAAACTCCTGTACTTCTGTGCGCTATGTATAAATGATTCAAATACATTCATGGTTGTATTTCTGAAAGACGTATCATAATACGAAGTAACGAAAAAAAATTATAGCCTATCATATCCTATCGTAGCAAATAAATTGCAGTTACATCCAACAGTTTTATCTTCCTACAGCCATTGGAAGAATGATTTCTCAAATTAAAATAAAGTACTACTGATGCTTTTCTCTGCTTCATGGACTAGTATGATAAAACTGGCGATCCCACTGCACTAAAACCTTGCACCACAAAACTCTCAAAAGTTTGTAAAATGTTTCAGTTTTACTACATTATGTATCAGATTACATTAGGTACACTTTAATGTTGAAATGACATGTTTCGGCTGAATCAGCTCGTCCTCACCTCAGATACGGAGTGAATATCAGTTGTCACAGCTATCATCTGGCGTGCATCATAAAAATATCCTTTAATTTTTTTTTATTGTATGTGCTTGTGTGATCTCAGACTGAACCCAAATTATATTTCACAATTTTGGTAACACATTTTGCTGCTATTGCAGCATTGTGTTAATCAACGGGACCATTAGACAGGGGCATCTGGTCGTTTATCCGTGAACTACAGCGTCCTGGATTATGCAAGGAGTAGCTGAAGTGCATATACTTTGGTGTGCTATTCAGGCTTGGGTACTTTTACACTACTGGCCATTAAAACTCCTACACCACGAAGATGACGTGCTACAGACGCGAAATTTAACCGACAGGAAGAAGATGCTGTGATATGCAAATGATTAGCTTTTCAGAGCATTCACACAAGGTTGGCGCCGGTGGCGGCACCTACAACGTGCTGACATGAGGAAAGTTTCCAACCAATGTCTCATACACAAACAGCAATTGACCGGCGTTGCCTGGTGGAAAGTTGTTGTGATGTCACGTGTAAGGAGGAGAAATGTGTACCATCACGTTTCCGTCTTGGAAAAAGGTCGGATTGTAGCCTATCGCGATTGCGGTTTATCGTATCGCGACATTGCTGCTCGCGTTGATCGAGATCCAATGACTATCAGCAGAATATGGAATCGGTGGGTTCAGGAGGGTAAAACGGAACGCCGTGCTGGATCCCAAAGGCCTCGTATCACCAGCAGTAGTGATGACAGGCATGTTATCCGCATGGCTGTAAGGGATCGTGCAGCCACGTCTCGATCCCTGAGTCAACAGGTGGGGACGTTGCAAGACAACAACGATCTGCACTAACAGTTCAACGACGTTTGCAGCAGCATGGACTATCAGCTCGGAGACCATGGCTGCGGTTACCCTTGACGCTGCATCACAGACAGGAGCGCCTGCGATGGTGTACTCAACGACGAACCTGGGTGCTCGAATGGCAAAACGTCATTTTTTCGGATGAATCCAGGTTCTGTTTACAGCATCATGATGGTCGCATCCGTGTTTGGCGACATCGCTGTGAACGCACATTGGAAGCGTGTATTCGTCATCGCCATACTGGCGTATCACCCGGCGCGATCATATGGGGTGCCATTGGTTACACGTCCCGGTCACCTCTTGTTCCCATTGACAGCACTTTGAACAGTGGACGTTACATTTCAGATGTGTTACTACCCGTGGCTCTACCCTTCATTAGATCCCTGCGAAACCCTACATTTCAGCACGATAATGCACAACCGTATGTTGCAGGTCCTGTACGGGCCTTACCGGATACAGAAAATGTTCGACTGCTGCCCTGGCCAGCACAATCTCCAAATCTCTCACGAATTGGAAGCGTCTGGTCAATGGTGACCGAGCAACTGGCTCGTCACAATACGCCAGTCACTACTCTTGATGAACTGTGGTATCTACATCTGCATCTACATGCATACTCCGCAAGCCGCCTGACAGTGTGTGGCGGAGGGTACTTTGAGTACTTCTATCGGTTCTCCCTTCTATTCCAGTCTCGTATTGTTCATGTTGAAGCTGCATGGGCAACTGTACCTGTACACGCCATCCAAGCTCTGATTGACTCAATGCCCAGGCGCATCAAGGCCGTTATTATGGCCAGAGGTGGTTGTTCTGGGTACTGATTTCTCAGGATCTATGGACCCAAGTTGCTTGAAAATGTAATCACATGTCAGTTCTAGTATAATATAATTGTCCAATGGATACCCGTTTATTTTCTGCATTTCTTCTTGGTGTAGCAATGGCCAATAGTGTAGTTAAATTCAATCATCGTATTAATTTTCACTGTAATCGTTTTAACCTCAAGCTACGCGTACAGTTGAAAGGCCACAGTTTAAGAGAGTTCACTTGTCTCAAACAAATATGACTTTATGTGTATACACTGAGGAGAGGAGTGAAAATTTGTACCAAGGTCGGGAATCGAACCCGTGTCGCCTGCTTACAACGCAGGTGTGTTAGCCACTAAGCCGCGTTGGCACAGCAGTTCACACAACTGCACGGATTACCACCTCTTAAGTCTGTATTCATAAAATGGTATCTGTATGAGACCAGTGAAGTCTCTGAGATTATTTCATTTTATATTTATAAGTACCTGCGTCTGGGTTTCAAGTTGGATATACTGTTTACGTTCGATGCTGAGGTGCTGTTCCAGAAGATGGAGAGCATCGGAAATCCTGTTCGTGTGTAACGGTAAATTTAAAGAAGAGTGGGGCGGCAGTGAGAATTTGGATTGAGGAGGGAGGCATGCCAGGGCAATCCATGTGGATGCGCAAACTGCTAAGCCAAGGTGGTTTAGTGGCCAATGCACTTGCCTAGCAAGCGGGAGACCCTGATTCGATTACTGGCCTTGGTGAAAATTTTACTTTACTCTTTGACTCTTCAGTCTATGCACATAAATTCGAGCTACATATTAATAACCTAAACTGGCCTAAGAGGCACAAAGAAGACAGTGTACTGTTGTGACAAGGGAAACAGTGATCTTGTTTTATAATTTTATCAACAGAGAACTGTGCAGATTACGAATTAATTTTAACAATATATGATTGCTGTTCAATTTCTTAATATTCACATCTAAATCATAGAAACGTTGATAGTTTTCATTGGCATCTTCTTTAGTTAATACCTGTAATAGCTCCCATTCTCTCTGACTTTAGATGCGAAGAGGGCGTAGTTAGGCCCAAACTAGTGACTGTAAAATAAAATAGTCTCTATTCTCTTCATAAAATTCTGAAGCCTGTGCAGAATATTCTTTATGGTATTTAGTGCCTGGTTATAAGTTTTTTGGTGATTTTCTTCTTCTGCTGAATGTTCAAATAGCGAACAACATTTGTTACATTGTTAATATTTAAGCAGATTTGGATTTTTCAAATATTTTATCTGATCTGTCTACACTGATTTTATTTTCGAATCCTCTTTCATTATTCATTCATTATTCACATTTTTAATTTCGTAATCTTTATCTCATATTTTATGATACGTTCTGTGACAAACATAATTTTCATTAATCTCTTGCCAGTATAGTGTTTACTATTGAACTTTTATATTGAATACTTATATTATTTTGAGTCATCTGCCGTCTTCTGACGGGTATGATGCGGATGGCCACGAATTCCTCTCTTGTACCAACCTCTTCATCTCACAGTAGCACTTCGAACATTTGTCCTCAATTATATGTTTTATGTATTCCAAAGTCTGTCTTCCTCGACAAATTAAGGCCTATGTTTGATACTATTAGACTTCTCCTGCCAAGGATTGTCCTTTGTATCTGTGTTAGTCTGCTTTTCATTGCCTCCTTGCTTGGGTTGTTTTGCTTCTAAGTAAGAATATTTCCTTCACTTCGTCTGCTTTGTGATAGACAACTTTGATATTGAGCTTCTTACTATTCTCATTTCTGCTACTTTTCGTTATATTCCTCTTCCTTCGTTTCAGTCTCAATCGATATTTTGTATTCATTACGCTATTCGTGCCATTTTTACAGATCCTGTAACTACTCTTAGTCTCCACTAAGGATAGCAACGTCATCAGCGAATAATCTTATCATCGATAGTCTTCCACCCTGATTTGTAATACCGCTCTTGAACCTTTTGTTTGTGTCCGTCACTTCCGCACTAGAAGTGAAAGGCTCCATCTTTGTCGTTCACACTTTTTAATCCAAGCATTTCTTTCTTGGTCTTCCAGTCCTGTGGTTCCCGTTCTTGCACGTATTTTATGTTACCTGTCTTTCCCTATTTGTTCAGAATTTATATTTGCAACATTTTGCACTTTCGAACGCTTTTTCCAGGACAACAGATCCTATGAACGTGTTGATTTTTCTTCAGACGTGCTTCCATTATCGCAACCGCAGTGTCAGAACTACCACTCTGGTGCCTTTCCCTTTCCTAAAGCCAAACTGGTTGTCATCTAAGAGATCGTGAGTTTTATCTCCCATTCCTGTATATTATCATGGCAGCAACTTGGATCCATGAGCCGTAAGGCTGATTGTCCAATAGTTCTCCCATTTATCTGCACTTGCTATCTTAGGAACTGTGCGCATGATATTTTTCCGAAAGTGTGATGGTATGTCACCAGTCTCGTAGACTGTACACACCAACTTCAAAAGTCGTTTTTTGCCATTTCCCCCAGTAATTTTCAAAATTCCAATAGAATGATATCTAGAATTTCTGGCTTATTTGATCATAAGGCTTCCAAAGGCTCTCATAAATTCTATGGCTAATACTAGATCCCCTATCCCTTTCATCTAGACACCAAATTCTTCGTCTGTCACCTCATGAGATAGTTCCCTCATAGAGGCCTTCAGCATACTCTTTCCACCTAACCGCTCTTTCTTCTGGGTTAAATAGTGGATTTCCTACTGCATCTTAATGTTGCCGGCCTTACTTTTAATTTAAGTCAGGACTGCCGGCCGAAGTGGCCGTGCGGTTAAAGGCGCTGCAGTCTGGAACCGCAAGACCGCTACGCTCGCAGGTTCGAATCCTGCCTCGGGCATGGATGTTTGTGATGTCCTTAGGTTAGTTAGGTTTAACTAGTTCTAAGTTCTAGGGGACTAATGACCTCAGCAGTTGAGTCCCATAGTGCTCAGAGCCATTTGAACCATTTTTTTAAGTCAGGACTGTTTTTAATTTTCTATGGGCTAGAAAATTTCTTACAACGATCATTTCTTTTTCTATTCTTTCACATTTGTCTTGCAGCCACCTAGCGTTGGCGTCCCTACGTTTCCTATTTATTTCATTCGCCAGTAATTTACACTGATGTGTTCCTGTCTTTCCCTTCAAATATTTAGACTATCTTCTTTCGTCGAACAGCTGAAGTATTTCTTCTGTAAGCCACGGTTTCTTCGCAGTCCTCTTCCTCATACCTTTGTTTGTCTCTCCAACATCTCTGATTGTTCGGTTTAGAGATGTCCACTCCTCTTCAACGGAACTCACTACTGTGTTATTCCTTATTACATTATCCACGTCTTTAGTGAACTCCAGACGCATCTCATCTTTTCATCACCTCAGTATGCTACTATCTTGCACACCGATTCTTTCGTTTGATGCTCGTCATCTCCAGTCTACTTTACGGAATTACTAAATAGTGATCCGAGCCAGAATTTACTCTTGGGTATGCCTTACACCCTAATATCTGATCATAATGGAATCCATCTACAATCTTTCCGTCTTCCCAGGCTTTTTCCACATGCTTTCCCTCCTCTTTTGATTCTTGAACGGAGGATTCACTGCTACTAACTGACATTTGTTGCAGAACTCATTTCTCTCCTCATCTCTCATTCCCACTACCAATTCCATGCCCTCCTGTAACCCTTTCTTCTACTCCTTCATCTGTAACAACGTTCCAGCCATCATGATAACACTAGTCAACAGCCATTTTATATCTGGGATGTGGTACATCAACCAGTATGTATTTTGGTGTGTAGAATCCGAATACACCTTTCAAAATTTTCTAGCACGTACCATTTTTGAGTTTTTAAACGTCTTTTTATTTTTCGTATTCAGTATTTCGCTTTTTGCTGTTCTTCTGTTTTGATGTTTAATTGTTTGTTTTTGATTTGCAGAGGAGAGCTAAAATGCCTACAAATCGTCAGTAAATGGTTGGTGTGGTAGTCAAGTGGTGTGAAAGAGATGCTCAGTGAGTGTTTCCTGTGAAAGATAGTGCGAACGTCTTGTGTTTAAAATTTAAACTAAGAAAAATGGCAATTAGTAAATCTAATTGCTGTCTAAACTACCCCAACAACTTTTTTTATGTGTATGGGAAATTCACTCCGAAAGTCCAAAGAAAGCCAATCATTGATTTGGTTAAGAAGACATATAAATTGTATTTTGATCAAGATAAAAATTTTGCACCTCATATTGCCTGCATAACCTGTATTACAACCTTAACCGAGTGGTTGAAAGGAAAACGCCGAGCCACGTCATTTGCTGTTCCAATGATGTGGTGTGAGCCTAATGACCATTATTCAGACTGTTACTTCTGTCTTACAAATATTTCGCGACATTCAAGCAAAACTAGACATAAAATAAAGTATCGAAATGTATGTTCAGTGGTTGTGCCTGTGCCCCATGATGAGGGGTGGCCTGTTCCTGTCTGTAACTTGAAAGCCACGGAACCAGATACCATGTCAAGTGAGTCAGAAAGTATTGAAAATATAGAAGAGTACTACCCTCAATATCATGACACTTCACCTCAGCTCTTTTATCGAAAGGAATTGAACGATTTGGTTCCCGATCTAAAACTTTCGAAACAGCAAGCTGATCTCTTGGGGTCGAGACTGCAACAACGGAACCTTTTAGTTCCAGGGACTACTATTTCCTGTTTCAGATCACTATTTCGATATGCAGAGTTCAGTGTGTGCATGTAGAGATTTAAATGGTCTGATGATGCAATTAGGTGTACAACATAAGCCACAGGAGTGGCGTCTATTTATTGACTTCAGTAAAACCAGCTTGAAAGCAGTACTACTGCAAAATGGCAATGCATTTACATCGGTACCTTTGGCTTACGCAGTAGACATGAAAGAAACTTATGAAACCATGGCCTTGCTGCTAGAGGCAATGAAATATAAGGATCATGAATGGCAGCTTTGCTGTGATTTAAAAGTTGTTGCACTCCTTACAGGTTTACAGACTAGATTCATGAAATACTGCTGCCTTCGGTACAACTGTGACACCAAAAACCACTATAAAGTCAAAGACTGGCCTAAACCTCCTCTTCATACCAAGTTGGGCCTTATCAAGAACTTTGTAAAAGCTCTGGATAAAGAAGGTGAGGCTTTCAATCACTTAAAAGAAAAGTTTCCCAAATTAAGTGAGGCAAAGCTGAAAGAGGGTATATTTGTTGGACCCCAAATAAGAAAATTGCTGAAAGATCTAACCTTTGATACCAAACTCACAGATACCCAGTTACCTGCTTGATCTTCTTTTGAAGCAATTGGAAGGGCTTTTTTGGTAACAGATAAGACAAAAGCTATGTTACCATTGTGAATAATCTGTTGGACAACTATAAGAACATGGGGTGTAGAATGTCGCTTAAAATTCTCTTTTTACATTCTCACCTTGATTTCTTCCCAGAAAATTTGGGAGCTGTAAGCGGTGAGCATGTTGAATTGAACGCTTTCACCAAAACATTCTTACCATGGAACACCGTTACCGAGGCCACTGGAACCCTTTGATGAGGGGTGACTACTGCTGGGGTATTGTTAGGGAGAGTGATGAAACGGCAAACAAAATAAGAACTCCGTCGTCGCATTTAAAAAAAAAGAAGAACCAAAGACGATTAAGGGTTAAGAATATGTTCTGAACTAATTTGGACCTTTTATTGGCATCACGCCCAAATATACATACAAAATAGTATTGCGTATTTTTTTTTACTTATTTGTGTCAATTTTCGCTATTACCATGTTTTATTCTGCTGTGTATGTAGGAAATGTGACGTCATAGAGTAAAACTAATTTTACCAGTGTATTCAGAACACGAAAATAAGGTAAATCCACCCATTTACAAACAAGATGCAGAAAAAAGTTTAAATTTGTTAACTACTGTTACTAGTTTTTCAGCTTCCTTTACATACAGAATTACCACTTCAAACTCCTGATATATAGACTTATATATAAACAAACTCTCTCTTCATCTTGTGGCTGCGACATCAGCGTATATACCTGAACTATTGTTGTCAACATAGATTTGCCATCAATTCTGATGAGAACAACCGCATTACTGAACTAATCACAGTAATGCACTCTCTGTACTAAAATTCTATTCATAATTCATAATTCTCATTACACCTCTATCTGCGGCTGTTGATATAGCTCTATATTGGTTGGACCACAAATCATAGTTTTCTTTCTGTATAACTTCCTTGAATCCTATTAGATCTAGACTGTGCCTCAAAATTTTCCCTTTAGATTTTCTGGCTTTTCTACCAAAGTCAGTGTTCAGGTACTTCATACCCTGACTAGAGGAATGTTATGCTGTTGTTCACTATTGCATCTCCCACTTGGAAGTCCCCTCCTGGAGATCTACACTCCTGGAAATTGAAATAAGAACACCGTGAATTCATTGTCCCAGGAAGGGGAAACTTTATTGACACATTCCTGGGGTCAGATACATCACATGATCACACTGACAGAACCACAGGCACATAGACACAGGCAACAGAGCATGCACAATGTCGGCACTAGTACAGTGTATATCCACCTTTCGCAGCAATGCAGGCTGCTATTCTCCCATGGAGACGATCGTAGAGATGCTGGATGTAGTCCTGTGGAACGGCTTGCCATGCCATTTCCACCTGGCGCCTCAGTTGGACCAGCGTTCGTGCTGGACGTGCAGACCGCGTGAGACGACGCTTCATCCAGTCCCAAACATGCTCAATGGGGGACAGATCCGGAGATCTTGCTGGCCAGGGTAGTTGACTTACACCTTCTAGAGCACGTTGGGTGGCACGGGATACATGCGGACGTGCATTGTCCTGTTGGAACAGCAAGTTCCCTTGCCGGTCTAGGAATGGTAGAACGATGGGTTCGATGACGGTTTGGATGTACCGTGCACTATTCAGTGTCCCCTCGACGATCACCAGTGGTGTACGGCCAGTGTAGGAGATCGCTCCCCACACCATGATGCCGGGTGTTGGCCCTGTGTGCCTCGGTCGTATGCAGTCCTGATTGTGGCGCTCACCTGCACGGCGCCAAACACGCATACGACCATTATTGGCACCAAGGCAGAAGCGACTCTCATCGCTGAAGACGACACGTCTCCATTCGTCCCTCCATTCACGCCTGTCGCGACACCACTGGAGGCGGGCTGCACGATGTTGGGGCGTGAGCGGAAGACGGCCTAACGGTGTGCGGGACCGTAGCCCAGCTTCATGGAGACGGTTGCGAATGGTCCTCGCCGATACCCCAGGAGCAACAGTGTCCCTAATTTGCTGGGAAGTGGCGGTGCGGTCCCCTATGGCACTGCGTATGATCCTACGGTCTTGGCGTGCATCCGTGCGTCGCTGCGGTCCGGTCCCAGGTCGACGGGCACGTGCACCTTCCGCCGACCACTGGCGACAACATCGATGTACTGTGGAGACCTCACGCCCCACGTGTTGAGCAATTCGGTGGTACGTCCACCCGGCCTCCCGCATGCCCACTATACGCCCTCGCTCGAAGTCCGTCAACTGCACATACGGTTCACGTCCACGCTGTCGCGGCATGCTACCAGTGTTAAAGACTGCGATGGAGCTCCGTATGCCACGGCAAACTGGCTGACACTGACGGCGGCGGTGCACAAATGCTGCGCAGCTAGCGCCATTCGACGGCCAACACCGCGGGTCCTGGTGTGTCCGCTGTGCCGTGCGTGTGATCATTGCTTGTACAGCCCTCTCGCAGTGTCCGGAGCAAGTATGGTGGGTCTGACACACCGGTGTCAATGTGTTCTTTTTTCCATTTCCAGGAGTGTAAATGGCGACTAATCCGGGGAAACGTTTGGCAATAGAGAGATCATCATGACAATTTATTCAATTACAGGCCACATGTCTTTTTTATACACTTTATGTATCTTTACTGCAGTGGTTTCCATTTCCTTCTGCATCATCATCGCTAATTCATCTGCCTTTTAGGTGCCAGTTTAGGTTCAAATCTCTTTTGATAGTGGATTATGAGTAACTCAAGCCAAAATTTTGGAGAATTTTAAAATTTTACTACATGTTATTTCAAATGATTAAAAGATATTTGTCGTGTTTGATGTTATAGATAATTATAAATTAATTCTGTTATTAATCCCAGATACCTAAGCGGTCTATGTATTGACACATAACTCAAACCAGTTTGAATAATAATTTGAAATTTTTGATATGAATATCTATAAAAGGTTAAAAGATCATCTGTGTTTCCATAGGTCTGTTGAATATCATAATGGAATAAATTTTCACATAAACTCACATTGTAATCTTAGGATAACTAATAATTATGAATTACTAAATAAGATAAGTAGATAGATAAAGAATAAAAAGCATTATTACCAATTGAACCAACAGTACAATTAGTAAAACTAGCCCAAAGAATTTTATTTTTATTCTGTAACTGGCATTAAGACAGCTAATCTTTAAGTTCTCGGGTGTGCTGATAGCGGAAATGTTAATGAGAATGCAAGATCAGATTCCTTTTGAAGTTATGATGACTTTTGCTAGCGTTTTCCCATGGAGCAAGGTTACTGAATCGCTACTGCTTTGCGTGGTGTTTGTAGTTTTCTGATGGTGATTCCCTGATTGGTATCTAGCAGTAATCGGCTAACACTTATGCACCCCACTTCCGCTGGTATCCAATTTCCATGTCCCAATTTTGTTGATGGAAACGTTCTCTGTGCTCGTCGGTTTCAGCATCATAGTTACCAGCAAATAAATTGAAGTGGGAATCTAGGAAATGTAACTTTATCGACATATCTTACACATCAGTCTATCGTAGCACTGCAGAAGATCCTTATAGTTTTCTGTCCTGTTGTTTCCTAAATAGTTTGTTGACACTTGAACAAGTGTGCCCCAAGCTAACTTTTCGTCACACCTCAGGTTGGTGTTGAAATGTTCCTCTCTGTACAGTTACGCTTCTACGGAGTCAGAGAAATCACCCTTTTATTTTCAGCTAATTAAGATGTGAAAATTCACGCACAAATAGAGAAATTATTTCCCAGTTTTATCCACAGTCTTAAAGAAGTTTTTCATTAGGGCAAATTTTATGTGAACAGCATGAAGAATTATGTTCTGATGTTTTTCATTAGGGCAATTTTTATGTGAACAGCATGGAGAGTTATGTTCTTGGATTCGAAAACTGCTTCATGCATAACATTGTGAGATCCTGGTTCAAACGATTGACGTTTAGGCCAATCTTTTTTTTATCCTTATAGCGAAGCACTTTGGCATGGCTATCTCAGAGGGACAGGAAGCGGCAGAAGTTGGTGTAACCATGTTTTAGCCCAAGTAATATGTTCATGACTTTCAGATCCCCAGAAATCTGCTATTTAAACTTGTCATAGTTCAATTTCAAGAATAACTGTTTCATGCCATCATATGTTTCTATAATTTAAGGTGCATACACAGTCCGAATCGATGGTAACAAGCACATTGCCATTATGAAGTGGCGCACACTTGAGACTTTGGAGGAGTTGATAAACAACCTCCACTGATCACTTATATTATCAATTCCCATAGCTGCAATAAGTCTCCGTACATCACAACAAAATATGAAGTTCTTTCCACTTTCGAAAAATGGAAGGAAAGGCATATGACGGTTATGAAACGCAGTCACATTTACCACTGTTGTAATCTTCACATCAAAAATCCAGATTCATATCTTAGCAATTCCAGACATCCCGCTAGGTCATTAATTTCAAATCTCGTTATTTTGTGAATCGTTACACACAGACTCAGGATCTTTCGGTGAACTGTGTTTTGAAGATGATGGTGCGGCATTAGTTTCACTAGTGCCCTCATCAACATCACATTCAGATGGGGTAGGAATAGGCAGTCCGTCTCCATGAGGCACTGGTCGCATGGCCGACCATATGTTAGGATATGTCAAGGAAGGCGTTTTCTTCTTTGAAATACCATGTGTTAATGGAGTCGTCATACAGAAGTAACACCCATTCACGTGGTATGATGGTTCTCGCCAGAGCTTGGGTATAGCGAAGCCCATGGAAAATGTTTTACAATACAACCACAAATTATGACTCGAGACACAAGATATGCAACACACATGAGGATATCAGGGCTTGTCCTACTCGTCGATGTCACAGCCTCAGCGTAGCCTATACGCCTTTCTAATATATGGCGTTATTGGCCTCCTTTGCTATTTCAGTGTAGCTTCTCAGCAAATGTTAAAAAATGTCAGCGCTGCTTACACCTTTGCGAGACATATTGGATTATATTAACTACGATGAACAAAAACGCTAACTGCACTTCAGTAACACGTTCTTACAGCACACAAACAGATCACTAACTTGTAACACACTGAAGACTAAACTTAAATGAAACATGCTCCACACCTCCCTTCCTCTTCCCATCCCAATTGTTGCTACGAACAGAAGCTAAAAGTAGCGACAGAATACACACCGCTGTAACACATCAGATGAATTCGCCACTGCCAATTATGACGAACATCAGCTGTAGAATGGAATGACGACGATGAAAATTTGTGCTGGACTGGGGCACAAACATGGATTTCCCGCTTATTGCAAGTGCTTGCCTTACCATTTGGCTATCTGTCAGACCCAAATGTATGGTTGACGACATTTGATATATAATCCCATCAGCAGGATTTTGAAGCCTATATGGAGGGGAAATGCAATGAATGCAAGAAAAATACAATAATAATTAAATGCTCCCACCCACCCCGTCTTATAACTTGGAAATGAGAGCTAATTCAAGTTTTTGATTGTCTTTTTCGTTATAAGTGCGGCCGATGTAGTTAACAAAGATTTATTTAATCCCAATTACAATTTCCTCTGTTGGCTGGTATAATCAAGAGAAAGACAATGTTTTCTTTATTTCCCAGATTAACAATATTATACGAAGAGCAAAAATAGCTGAGCATAACTGTCTGAGAGGGACAGTAATATTCTTCTTTCAATTGAAGCTTTTGTGTACGTATAAACCAAAAAAGTTGGAGCATCTACCCTATTTGCTGACTCCTTTTCATGTGCTACATCAGTTATTGCTATGTGTCTACCTGTTGAGAACTAAATATAGTGTTCATTCAAAATTTAGACAGAGTCTATTTTCTCCAAATCAGTTGAGAATTCTTTGGAAAACATTATTTTGAATCTCATCTGTTGCATTCTTTCTAATGGGAGTTATTATAACACTAGCTGGTCCCAGTCACTCACAGGTGTGGCTCAGCCTAGATAACTGGAAAGAAAGAAAACATAAAGTTATCTATATCTATATCTATATATATATAAATTTGTTCAACCTCCTCCCCCCCCCCCATCTCTGACTCTGAGCCATGTTTATCACTACTGCAGATTAAGATTTTGTAGTAGTACTCTACTCATAACCTGATAAGCCATAAATACAAATTTCCTGTTGGCTAACTATCTCTCTCTCTCTCTCTCTCTCTCTCTCTCTATATATATATATGGTTCTCGCCAGAGCTTGGGTATAGCGAAGCCCATGGAAAATGTTTTACAATACAACCACAAATTATGATCAGTATATATATATATATGTGTGTGATCTCCATGTAAATGTATTTGAAGTAAATAAGTCAAGCACTTTTTGAAATTTTAGAAATGGCATTTCCCCTTTATATATTACATATTTTTATATATTATATATATGTAAAATGTATGTATTCAAAAAGTATACGTTTAAAAATAGATACATAAAATGTCACACATATTTGAATGCTACATGGTCTCAAAATTTGGAAGTAATCACTGAAGAACTTTCAGGGAATTAGGTCTTTGTACATATGTACATTTACATTGTTATATAGATTTTCCTTACATTTGTTACACATTTGTTTGTGTATTATAGTGACTTGGCCACCTAGTAGTTATACTGTATAAAAATATATGCATATTGAATTCAATGTTATGTTAAAATTTCACAGTAGTTGGTGAATAGCTTTCAGAGATTTACGATTTTGTCCAAAGCAAATATTTACATTATTATTTACATAGATGTAAATGTTAGTATGTATAAAATTGCATACGTCTCAAATTCTTCACCGATTACTTTGAAATTTTGACATAACACTGCACTCAAATGCATATGTCTTTATATATCTACTGGGTTGGCAACTCAGTAGATATTTAAACACACCCACCCACACACATAATCACATTTCATTTGTTCAAAATCCTAAATCTCCAAAAGTTCTCCACCAGTTTCTTTGAAATTGTGACACAGTATTTAATCTGGGTTTGGGTGTGTTCTTATATACCCAGTGGAGTACAATATAGAACGTAAACGTGTATCCATATTTTTATTTAACTATTGTTCACTCATTAACAATGTTACATGGTTGCTTTCAATTCTGTTATGTACCATGGTCCTTACCATTTCATATTTCCATATAGACACTAGCATTAGCAACTCACCATTGCAGTCAGAGTGCACTGTTGCTAACAGACTGTTGCAACGTGTAATTTGGTTTCCACGCACACTATTTCCTAATGACTGCTTCTAATACGGCCAAATCACTAGCATACCCTTTCTCTTTCAAATATCTCCAGAGAAAAAAAATCCAGTGGGGTCAAGTCTAGTGACTGCAACTTTTCCCTCGAAACTCCAGGAACTGGTTATTCTTCCACCCACTGTAATGATGACTCAGCAAACTCTATTCTAACATCACAGTGATCTGGTGACAATGCTTGGACGAACAGAGCCGTATGCTAAATCAGTATCCTTCTGATGTCGGCTTGAGGACTTCGTGGGACTTAGCGCAAACGCCACAACAGCGCTTGGTCTAACCCTTCAGCGACAACTTTCTGTGAGGGCGAAGCACCCCTTTCATAAATAACAGATCCTGCACGCAACATATTCGCATGCACTCTCTTTAGTGTTTTCACTTCCAGAACCGTGCGTCTGTCCCTCTCCCGTCTCTACCATTACATGCGATTGCCATTCTTCCATACCAGTTGCAATCAGATCACGGTCAGAAATGTGTAGTCTCTGAGCCGTCTTCACTTAATTCGCGGTTAGAGCTGCAACAAACAAGAGATACGTAACAATTAGATAATGACATAGAACAGAGCATTATATGATGGTAAAGTGACTTTACAGAAAGAAGTTGCAATCATTCTTGGGACTTGTGAACTGTTACCGTCAGTTCATAAAAGGATTTACAGGTATTGCCAGACTGTTGACGCAATTGTTAAAAAGGGTACTAAATCTGTGTGATCAGAAGAGTGCCAGCACGCTTTTGTGGAGCTAAAAGAAGCTTCAACGCCACTCCGATGTTGGTATTTCTGGATTTTAATACAGAATTTGCTATGTCATGCGATGCATTTGGCTGCGTATTGTCACAAGAGGTAGAAGGTGTACAAAATCCGCTTGCCTACTCATCAAGGCAACTAAATTCCGCAGAAAGAAATTATTCCATAATGGAAAAAGGGATGTTGAGCCATAATTATGGAATCACTTATTTCAAATGTTATCTGTTCGGTAAAAAGTTTATAGTAATAACAAATCATGCGGCATTAAAATGGTTGTTACTGTTAAAGGATCCTTCCCGTAGGTTGACACGATGGGCAGTAAGACTAAGTGAATTTGATTTCGAAGTTATGCATAAAACATGGAAGAAGCACGGAAATGCAGATGGCTTAAGTGGAAAAGTAGCAGCGTTACATATTGGGGGTAATAATGAGCATAAGGAATGGCAAGCTGGACAAAGAGCGGATGCCAAATGTAAGCAGTATTTTAAGCAGTCACAGTTTTGAATGCAGGATGGGTTGTTATTCAGAGAAACAAAGTTGAGACAGCGGGTAGTGGAACAGCGAAGCTAAGGAATATGGTGGTACAGAAGCTCATGATCACATATTAGCAGGTCACAGATTTGCAGATCGACCGAAAGAACAAAGGCGGAAAGGTATTGGTGGAGTAATAGGCAGACAGATGCAAATCAGTATGTGTGGAATTGCATGCATATCGAAGAAGTATAATAAGTACATACTATCATAAAGCATCTTTCACAGCACATAGAAATGATCGGAATGCCAGACCAGCACACAGCAACAGTGACACAAGCATTTGTGAATAATTCGATATTGAAGTTTGGAGTGTGTGAAACAATAATAACAGACCAGGGAACTTCCTGTCAGATCTATTCAAGGAACTGTGTAGGTTGCTGAATGTGAAGAAGTTAAGGAAGAGTCCTCTCCATCTACAGGCTAATGCAAGAACTGTAAGAGTGTCATGGGACAATCGGGAAGATGGTTGGATTATACATTGCCTCTCATCACACCAACTGGGATATCTATGTAATGTACGCTGTCTCCGCCTACAACTCAAGGCAGCATACGAATACAGGATTTCGGCCATATAAAAGAGTATATGATCGTAAAATGCCATCATTGTTCGACATATTGAAAGCAAAGAAAGCGATGACTGGACAGTCTGTTAAAGAATTTCCCAGAGCGATTAGGGACTTTTGGAATAGACTACAGAGGGCAAATACACGAACAATGGAGAAACAGAAAGAGGCTGTGAGCAATACGACAAGTATGCCACAGTATAATGTTGGTCAGTGGTGATGCTGCGAGCTTCGTATACGCCGAAGGGAAATTTTAAGAACTTTTTTGCAAAGTATCAGGGGCCATAGAATGTGGTAGAGACTACGTCGCTAGTAAATATTATGATTCCGTTTTCGATGGAGTCTGGAAGTTATTACAGGAATAGGAGATATTGACCAGAAATCGAGAGTGAGCAGAAAGGTATAGGAAAATAAACAAGAGGTTTTAAATGAAACGATGATGAGGAACCTGTATGGATTAAGGCCTAGGAGATAGTCATTTAATATTTTTTTGTAGGTTAGGTATGGATTTAGTTCAATTAGTATAAGCAGCTATGGAGCTACAATGAATTTAAGGGGGAGGAAAGTAATAGGTATTCCTGCCTGTAGGTGAGGTTTAGATAAGGAGGTATTAAATAACACACAACTAAACTACTGTGACACTGCCTAGGGCGGTAATGCGGTATGCCAGAGTGACCAGGGAACTACAAAACAAAGTACAAGTCTTAGCTAGGGAAGTAGTAATGACAAAATGATTGCAGTACGTAGAAGATAGTGTTTCGGAAGCATGAGGGAAAGTGACCGAACTACAAGAGGCTATGCAGTAGGCAGTAAGAGGCCAGCTAGAGATAAATTTGCTGTAAACAAAGCACTACTTAGAGAGTCTAAGGAAAGTTGAGGAAGAACTACCTCTGGAGTTGAGGTTGGATTTACAACCCGAGCTACCACACCGGAATTTGACAAGAAGCAGTTATAGTTTTAAATCATTATAGCTGAAATCGTAGTTATTTGCGTATACATGGTGGGTTACTGCGGGCATTTAATTGTTTTCCTCTACTTTATCGAATTTACACATCTTTAGTACATTAAAACACACATTGGTTAACTTTTGCCTTTTCTTTCACTTCATCTACTTCAAGAACATACTGTATATTCCGTATTCCTAGAACATTAACTTCACATAATTCGCTATTGGAGCCATTTCAAAATAGGTAAAAAATTAAATTTCAAAAGTTAACTCATGATGCATATACATTTTCGTCACTATTAAAGTAAAAACTATATGTCTTTCTATAGTATTGTTGTAAGAATTTTAATAATTTGCTTGTGCTAATAGAAATTGTTTTGTAAAAAATTTTGCTTGACAACAATGTTTTCAAAACGATTCTTTTTTAATATTAATACGTGTTTACTCGGAGAATAATTATAATTGTGAAAACTTCGAAAAATTAAATTTGTGTGTCACTGAGAAGCCTTAGAAGATATTTTATTTTCTTAGGGTTGCTACATAAATTGTTTAACACATTTCTTATCCCATTTATCAATGACGTATCAGGTTCTATTCCATTACAAATGAGACTATGAAAATGCTATAATCGTGGATGAACGAAGCTTTCAGTGACATATAAATCTGTATTTTATTGCAGATCTGGCTAGATTTCAGTTACATTATGCCATCATCAACGCTAAAAGTAATTTGAACTTGATTTACCATGAAGCATTTAAGTGTTTCCCACTTCAAATATTATAAGTTAAGACAAACAAATCGTTTAGTAGCGAGTAATTCAGACCTAGAAAGCTTGCATGTGCACTTGTTGCTAAAATAACTTTAACACGCCCATAACGCAATTCTCACTAGGGATTCTGTTCACAATTGTACACAGCCAGTCACAGCGTCCATTATATTAACTTCAGGTGCCCCTGTACTTGGTGCCATTTCATTACAAATTGCAACATACACTAAATCCACACAAAATATATAAACATAAGATATAAATTATTACACTGAAGTATTTCTTCTGTTACTCAAGGTTTCTTCGCAGTTACCTACTTTGTACCTATTTTTTCTTTCCAACTTCTGTGACTGCTCTTTTAGAGATGTCCATTCCTCTTCAGCTGTACTGCCTAATGAGATATTCCTTATTGCTGTATCTATAGCATAGAGAACTTCAAGCGTATATTTTCATTCCTTTGTACTTCTGTATCCCACTACTTTGGGTATTGATTCTTCCTGAGTAATCACTTCAGCCTACTCTCTCATCAGTACTAGTTTGTGATCTGAGTCTATAGGTGCTCCTGGGTACGCCTTACATCCAGTAAATGATTTCGGAGTCTCTGTCTGACCACGATGTAATCTAAATGAAATCTTCTCGTATTGCCCGGCCTTTTCCAAGTATACCTCCTCCTCTTGTGATTATTGAACAGAGTATTCGCTATTACTAGCTGAAATTTATTGCAGAACTCAATAAGCCTTTGTCCTCTCTCGCTCTTTGTCTCAAGTCCATATTCTCCTGTAACCGTTTCTTCTACTCCTTCCCCTATAACTGCATTCCAGTCTGCTGTGACTATTTGACATTCGTCTCCCCTTACGTGTTGTATCGCCCTTGCAATATCCTCACATACTTTCTCTATCTCTTCATCTTCAGCTGAATTATCGTTGTCGGTGTTGGTCTGCTGTCGATTGTGATAACAGTGGTATCACTGAACTGCCCACAATAACACTCTGCCCTTCCTCTCTATTCATAACGAATCCTCCTCCAATTATACCACCTTCTTTTGCTGTTGATATTAGCCTATACGTATCTGACCAGAAATCGTTGTCTTCTTTCCATTTCACGTCACTGACTCCTACCATATTTAGAATGAGCCTTTGCCTTTCCCTTTTCAGATTTCCTAGTTTCCCTGCCACGTTCAGGCTTCTGCAGGCTTGTGACAATCTATGCCACGACTCGTAGAACGTTATCCTTTCGCTTGTTATTCAATCTTTTTTTCATGGTCACCTTCCCCTTGGCTGTACTCTCCAGGAGATCTGTATGGGTACTATTCCGGAATCTTTTGCCAATGTCCTGTGGATACACATTATGTGTCTTTAGCGTAGTGGTTTCCATTGTCTTCGGCATCTTCATGCCGTTGATCATTGCTAATTCATCCGCCCTTAGGGACAGTTCCCCACACCAAGGACAAGAGAATACCCTGAAGCTTTGTCCGCTCCTCCGCCCTATTTGACAAGGCCGCTGACAGTATGGGGGTGACTTCTTATGCCGGAAGTTTTCGACCACCAATGCTGATTATGAATGAAGCTGAGGTGGGTTTTGAAGCCAGGACTGGAGACGTTTTGATTTTTAATTCAAGACGCTACCCCTAGACCACTAATCAACCACCGCTGTCTTATCTCCCTCTACAGCCATCTTCCTTTTCATTAACAAACATCCCACGGCAGGTCCTTTTCCAGTTTTAGGGAAAGTGCAAAATGCTCATTTTTAAGAGTCAGTGTTTCATCTGTTGTGTTCAGTGTTTATCAAGTGTTTTTTCAAGTGTTTAATGTTCTTCGAGTGTTTTCACTGTGCTGTCAGTCCATTCGTTTATCACTATTTTTCAACTATTCATGAAGACAGCGTTATGTCTTACAAGATTACCAACATCACCATAAAAATAATTAAATTCATAGTAAATATGTCTCCCTGTTTTGTGTTAACTGTCTAAGTTAGTGAATTCATTTCCAAAGTGACGAGGCAGAGGAACGTAATTTCGCTGCCCGTCTGATCGAAAACAAGTTTAGCGTTCCGATCACGTGCTCGCTTTTGATGGAGAAGGTCCGATTTGTGGACCTACTGGAAAAGATGGACATATCACTGGTCCGTGAGCAGGTACGAATGAGAAGATTCCAATTTTGGGAGCTGTTTAAAATGACCCTGTGTGCTGGTGAGGCCAAGACCCTGCAGAGATATGAATCCGCCTGCTATTTTGCTCCCTATATAAGAGGGCATAGTGAAAAGTGATGCCTCCGAAATTTTTATGTGAAAATTGTTTAAGCTTTTTAAATAAAACGAACCTTTTTAACATTCTACACCTTGGTCTTGATGTCTACATACTTATTTCTCCTCCAGCGCGTTGTCAATTTTACCTATTGCAAACCGCAGGAAGCGCCCACATACACACCGCTTTGCTTGCTACTTACCACATTTTATCCTTCTTTACACCAATCAGTTTTATCTGCCTAAAAAAGCACATTTACAGTCTGATAACCGACTCCAAATCGGTAACCATACACTTCTCAAAGTAATATGAACAATACTACTGAGCTGCCAACAGTCACCCTAGCGAAGAATACAAAAGGTTTGTGATACTGACACTCTACAATATTTGACTTTCTTGCCACAACCTCACTTCTGCTTATACCCCCTCATCATTATCCAGGTACAGTCCTCGACGGTATTTTTTAATTTGTGGAAACAGATGAAAGGTGGACGAAACCAAGTTGGGACTGTACTGAGGATGATCGCTGACAGTGAACCCAAAGCGTCGGATTGTTGCAGGTATCTCTCTCTGAAGGAGAGGGTGCGCCATGTGTGACGAACTCTTAGATTCGAAACTCGATTACAGCAAGCTGTTTCTCAAGCAATGATAACGTTACGCGTCGATATCTTACGCACTACAGTGCGGAGTAGACATGAAGAATAAGGACGTTGAATGTTAACAACGTTTGTTTTGGTCGAAAAAATTTGGGGATTGCAGCTGGTCGTCGTAAAATTCATTCGTCGTTTTTCAACTGGACAACTGCCAGTCATTTTGAGGTGAGCCATCGAAGACTGACCAAGACGTTCTCCGCTCCGCCTTACATACTGCGCTGAAAAAAAAGCCGCGCATGCGCCAGAGTCACGTGAAAGAAGGACCACACCGCCCGGCGGCAGCGCCCTCGCTGGTGGAACTGCAAGGATCGGCTGACTTCGGCGTTGCCGCTCGCCGCAGTTATCTGAGTATTATGGCGTCCTCGTCTGGAGCAAATCTCGGAGATGGCACGTTTTGACTCATTATGCAGCTGGTAGCCGCTGTCACAGTGCATTATATTTTGCACGATGCTTATTTCAACGAATTCTTTTATAATGGAATCCCAAAAAGATGTTGCTGTGGCCAAAAGTAAGTTTTTGTCATGCTCCATTGAATGTCCGTTGGAGATACAATGTTCCGCACTTGCAGACTTGCAGGAGCCGAGTGCAACGTTTATTTTCCGTGAAACGTTCTTCCATTGTGCGTGTTGTTTGTCCTCCTGTCCTCCATAGGCCATACCTCACTGGCAACATATTTCGTAAATTCCCGTCTTCCGCAATAACAAATTATCTTTCACTGATCCCACCAAGCCGGCCGCTGTGTAGGAGCAGTTCTAGGCGCTCCAGTCCGGAAGCGCGCTGCTGCTACGGTCGCAGGTTCGAATCCTGCCTCAGGCATGGATGTGTGTGATGTCCTTAGGTTAATTAGGTTTAGGTAGTTCTAAGTCTAGGGGATTTATGACCTCAGATGTTAAGTCCCATAGTGTTGAGAGCCATTTGAACCATTTTTTTGATCCCAACAGCTCCGAAACTTTGTAGGGGGGGGGGGGTGGAAAATCAATTTCACCTGAAAATTATTAAGGATTCTTGCTATTTTGAAGGAAATATTTCCACGAAAGGAAGGAAAACTAGGGACTTTGCTCTCCTCTTTATCCACTTCCCGGTGCTTTGTTTTGGCTTAGAATGCCCTGTTAATTTTCCAGGTCGAGTACCCATTGTCTCCGAACACTGTCCTTAAATGGGACTTTAAGCACACTCATGGTTTGGGATAGGTCATGTCAACTTGGTGATTGCAAGTACAAATCAGTATGAGTGGGCTTACGGTAAACGGAATGTCCCACTGAACTGTCACTCTTCACATCCAGGAATGAGAGACAACCATCTTTCTCTAATTCCATAGTAAATCGAATGTTCTCATGAATGGAGTCAAGATGCTGTAAAAATTCCATTAACTTATCTTCTCCGTGGGGTCACACTACGAAAACATCATGCATGTATCTCCAAAAAATAGTTGACTTAGAAACCGCTGCTTCAAGTGCTCTTTCCTCAAAACCCTCCATAAAAAAGCTAGGCACCGAGGGAGACAAGGGGTTGCCAATGGCCACACCGTAAATCTGTCCAAAATATTCTTCGTTAAACATAAGATAGGCTGAGGAAAGACTGTTTACCAATTAGTGCCAAGGAATCTTCAAAAGGTAACTTTGTAAAAAGAGGTGCTACATCAAAACTCACTAAAAGTTCCGAACTACTTAGGTAGAGAGCCCCCAGTCTGTTTATAAAAACGGCAGAGTTCTGTATATGATGTGGACATTTGTCAACCAATGGTCTCACCAAGAAAGCAAGATGTTTGGCTAAATTGTGGTATCAACTTTCGATACCACACTTGTTAGGGGAATGCAGTTATCGAACGCGGTCCATACTAGTATCGCTGGACCTGCGAGTCGAGACTAGCGCCGCTCCGCGGCTTGCAACAAGTCTCTAGCGTGCGCTCGGCCACTCTTGCTCGGTACGTCAAGTAGGAAGGTGGTATAGCCTTCAGCTGATAGGTCGCAACCTCTAACAAGGCGTTTAGTTAAAGTATGGCCTATGTGATGTCTGTATAGCTCTCTGTTTGTTATTTATTCATCCTGACTATGAAGACTCCTGTACTACCAGTTAAGTACAATATATTATTTTTTACCAACGACCTCTAATTATTTTAGTCGTTGAAACCCAGACCATGCAGCCAGCTCTTTATCGACTTCACTTACAAACCTGCTGTATATGCCAAGAAGAGATTTGTATGTTTCTACTTATCATTGGCCACCAGTCATTCACATTGGCGACGATTCGTTCGTCGTCATCATAACATAAATAATATTGGAGGCGTCCGTATTACTCACTATAAGCCGTAAAGGAAGACCTTCCCTGTGTACTTTAGGAAGACCATTCATTCTTTGTGGTCTTAACCCCTTGTGCTCTCTGGAGGTGACGAGGAAGAATTCAGTAGAGTACATGTCTTCCGTAGCACACGTGCTGCAGGGTCGTGATCAATCTTCCTGTACATAGTATCACTAAGTAGACCATACATCTTCTTCAAACACAAACTACGAGGAACAGAACAGTTGTGTTACCTTATCAACTTTTAGCACCACTGTGTCCGGATCCTCTTGGAGATTTCGTGTACCAGCCCTTTCTTCAGATGTTATCTTATTACGTTAAGGAGGAGCTTTCAAGAGAGCACGACGAGTTTCCCTTCTTATGTCTTCGGCAGCGTCCATAGGAAGCCGTCGTACAGCTTCTTCAACACCACTCAGGAAGCTTACCAGAGGTACTGCACTTCGTGTAGGTGCAAAATTGAGTCCTTTACCCAAAACAGACATTCGTCGAATCGTCCAAATACTTCTCCGTGAAGTTAACAACAAAACGTATTTCCTGTGGCGACAGCTGTTGTGGCATCAAGCGTTCAAATTTCGACGTCTGTCGCTAACTTGAATCCTTATATACACAATCAAACCTGACTGAAGTCACCCCATCAACCTAGTCCCATGATACAGGAGAACCATGTACCGTTATCTTCAGATGTAGCTGGGACAGTTCTTCTGAAATGGCATCCAGCCTTCGTCTCGTATAACAAATTCTCTCCTTCACAATAACCTTCTCCGTTATCTACCGCGCAGTGGCCGTCTGGTATTATACCGTGGTCCCAACATCACATTAAAAATCTTAAGGAACTTAAAAAGTTTTGCTCTGTTGCCACGTGGCTTGTCGAAATTTCTTACATGTGAGGCCATCTCCTCCCCGTGAATGCGTTTGATGAGAAATTTAAATTCGTGGAATTCCGCCATCTCCGAGATTTGATCCAGATGAAGACGTCAGAATGCTCCGATGACTGCGGCGAGCGACAACGCCACAGACAGCTGATTCTTGCAATTCCACCAGCGAGGGAGCTGCGGTGAGGCCATTCTGTCACTGCGAATGTGACGCATGCGCGGCAATACTGTCAGCGCGCTACATAAGGCGGAGTGGAGAACGTCTTCGTTAGTCTTCGATGGCTTAACCTGAAGATGGCAAGTAAGAAACTTGCTGAAACGTTGCTGGAAAACAACACATTGACTCGGCTGTCAACAGAGAAGATTTTATTATCGAGATTAGCCGAGAAAGCCTGCATTCTCATATGACACATGATATTGGTTATAGCATTCATTGTCGCTGGCTGTGTAGGATTGTAAACAGCTCCCACAGTGTGAATGAGTTATGGGCTGATTAAAATCATTTTAACAACATGTGCACATGCAAGCATTCTTACATGACCCACTATTAATCGGTATGTTTGTCTTTTATGCAACATTTAAGGTGGAAAACAGCTAGCTTACAGATTACAGCCAATTCAAATGACTGATCCCTATGTTTCTTACCAGTTTTAGCTCTGACGATGGCTTTACTGCAGCTGAAATCTAGCTAGATTTACAATAAAATACAAATTTATGTGTGACTGATTGCTGTGGTTATCCCAGATTATATAATGCGTAATGTATATGGTAGTTTACAGACCGCTAAATCACATCATCGTTTACTAGTCCTGTTTTCTTCTACTTTGCCGATAGGTTTTAAACTAAACCCCTTTCTAATAACGCTGTAGTACCATTTATTTCATAAAACATCCCCCCTAAGTTTCCTAATGTCTTCTGCTTCCAGATATCCACAAACATATAAATACTTCATTCCTTTTTCATTGTCGAGAAGAGCTCTATTGATCGTTGCACAAAATATCAGAAAATCTTCATTTCTTCAAAAAAATTTGTATTTTTCACTGTCAAGCTCTCTTTCCCTTGATTGGAAAGTACAGATGATAAATTTTGCACAACGTCAAATGATGAAATAGCAAATGCCAAGACTTTGACTGCTTTTATGAGTTTCGCTAAAAGATGGTCACTGTCCCAATTATTTGGAATGCTGAGATTTTGATAGCACGATTCAGTTATTGTTAAAGAAAGGAAGAGTACTAATACTTTAGATGCTTAATTTTTTAAATTTTCTAGTTTCTCTGAAAGAAATAAGAGTCAGTACTTCTGTCCGTAAAAATTCAATTGCAAATTTGTGTAAATTGAATAGTTTTCCAATTTACATCGCTACAATCGTGAAAGTCAGTAATATATTTTAGCCTATTAGTAGTAATAATTACGAAATCAATGTTGATGCTTGACTTAGTATTTTTTGTTGTTGCTTTGATTAAAAATATTCAGGTACTAAATATGAATGAAAATTTAAGAGTTATTCATTCTGGTCTTTTTGGCACTACGTCTGTAGGCCTTGATGATGATCTACTTGCTTTAGAGTACAAATGTATTAAAAGAATAGCTTAAAACACTGCTCACAGATAAAATGCGTACAAATATATAGAACTCTCATATCAGTTCAGGTTGTAGCATTATGTTTAATGAGACATGAAACAATATCCATTTCAAGAGCATATCATGAATTTCAAACCATTTGAAAATAGTGTTGCGCCATGAGTCGACCTGGTGAATCAAAATGCTCCTTCAACTTTTCAGCAAAGTAATGTCACTGGGAATGTTTCACAAGCCACCTAAGGAAGGAACTAGGTGCTTTCGTGCAAGAACAGTATGCAAGAAGATGCATTCAGTGCACTGACATTGCAGAAGACTCCACTCAGAGTTTATGAAAGGCGAAGATGTGACACATGACAGCAACGACTGGCCTACCAGTGGCACTGGCACTACAGAAAGACCGGTGTCATAATCGCCCAACGATTACACCCAGAAACTCTGACCCGTTATGATATGGAGGTTCAAATGGCTCAAATGGTTCTGAGCACTATGTGACTCAACTTCTGAGGTCATTAGTCCCCTAGAACTTAGAACTAGTTAAGCCAAACTAACCTAAGGACATCACACACATCCATGCCCGAGGTAGGATTCGAACCTACGACCGTAGTGGTCTCGCAGTTCCAGACTGCAGCGCCTAGAACCGCACGGCCACTTCGGCCGGCTGATATAGAGGCTTGGAGCGCTGCCATTGGAGGAACACTAGGCAGCCCAGCCTGTGTATGTACTGACGAACTTAGACTCTCAGTTCTGCAGTCACCACCAGCCACTAGTCATTAGCATATGTCCATGACTATATGGCACCTGAGATGACCCAACAAGCTGGTACCACCAGACACTACTGTCAATAACTGCAGACTACTGCCTCTGCTGAGTCCGAATGTGCGGACTTGGTGTCTGTAAACTCTGGGCCGTGGGTTCGAGTCTGTGCCATCTATTACCCACCTGTCACTGCCTGAGCATGGCGAATACTGTCGCTGTTTGTCAGCCTGTGGGAACATATGACTGTCACTGTTGTTGCCCCCCCCCCATCCATTCCTCAGTGTTGGCAAACGAGAATGACATAATCCATATTGGAGTTCGTGGTTTGATCCTGCCTGACCCAGTAACGCTGAGCTTATCAGTGGTGCTAGGCTGGGCCATGTACTGCCCATCCATTGCTCGCCACCTGGCACCACCTATGGGTTTGTGCCTGCTGCCGCTGTGTTGACAGCAGCACCTTGGCAACAGTTGTTGATAATTCTTCCTGGTTATATGCCTGTGGTCGATGGAATTCTTCTATTCCTAACGTTTCGTCCAATACTACGTTGGACATCTTTAGAGGTATGGCTGGTTCTGCTGAGTCCTGCAGACCTGCAGTCCTGCAGGACTCAGCAGGACCAGCCATACCTCTGAAGATGTCCAACGTAGTATTGGACGAAACGTTAGGAATAGAAGAATTCCATGGACCACGGCCATATAACCCGGAAGAATTATCAACAACAGTACCATCCGGTCGTGAAAGCCTTCATTGTATGACCTTGGCAACAGTCGCTATCGCCCGACCACGTCCGAAACACGCCGCGCTTCTGAGGGGCTACTGCCAATGCCCGCACACTTCACTGGCTGTGGCCGCCTACATCACAGGGGCCTTTGGCGGCATTTAGGATGTCACCACCGATGTAATTGTTACGGAATAAAGACTTATACGACCAGTTTTGTTTCTTTGACGGGTCACAACTTAACACCTGCGACCAAACCACAGGAGCCACGTCCTAGGAAGAGAACTATCATACTTCACGGCCAGCTTCACCTGCCACCATAGAGATCGTAAACATCGACAACTATTATAGAAAGGGAGAAAATCGACAGGTAGGGGAAGAAAATTATTACATACGACGTATGCATATAATGCGTAATGGCTCAGAACAAGTGAAACTACATTAAAGGATGAGCCAGTTTCAAGACATTCTGACAAACATGGAAGACAATGTGTCTCTCTATGCGAAGTCTACTGGCAGAATGAGGGATAGTAATCTGGAGACACTCTTTTAATTATTACTTTCATAACCAATTAATGAATCAGAGAACCCTCTGAGTGACATCTGTTCCGCTGGCACGTCCGACAGAACAACACCACTCGCGGTGAGGCGGCTGCATTGCAGTGGGCGACAGGTTGGTAGTTTGAGACGGTCAGGGAACGTGTCCAGACGGCCAAAGTAGTTAAGGAAACATCTCATGAGAAGCGCTAAATCCGGGTTCGAGTCTCGGTCCGACACAAGTTTACAGCTTTCACTGCTGCATTACCACAATGCCCTGTTCGGTACCACAATGTCCTGTGTGGCTGGAGGTTGCGAACTCCCATCCATCCCTTCCCTTGGATTCTCCATTTACTATTACATGTAAATGACTGCGAGAGCACTCTAAGTATCTAACAGCTGTTTTAGTGCGGATGTGGATTCCCAGTGGATGAACAGAAATGAAGAGCATAATAAACATATGAACGATGTAAATTTTGCCTGAGTCTTAGCACTATGCATTATTACTTGGTTTGTTGTTTGGTTACAAATGCAGAGTCGAACTGACTTATATCAAATTACTTTTGGCCGTTTACACAACTGCAAGAGAGTTAAACTAATGATTTTACATCTTTGTTCTTCTAATATGAATCGGTTTGTTTCAGCTTCAAATCATTAATATTTATCTCCTTTTACATGATCTGTAACATTGTGCACAAAGTTTCGTAAAACTGGAGACTTCTCTTTGTTTTCTTGCTCCTGTCCTTATTGCACCTAACACCTAGTCGTTTGTAAATCAAGGTTTTCTTTTGTACCTCTCTTTTTCTTTAGAGAATTTCTTGATCCATTCATACCTAAGTTTCCCTAATCCTCAGGAAGAAGTTCTGACACTGCTTTCAGGCAGCTCCTCCAGCAAAATATGGCTTGCCAACGGACTGTTTCTAATCTAAATCCTGCACGAGAAGACTGTTTATAACGTCCCCGTATGAGTGGTACTTCGGCAATGAACTGCTCAATTTAGAACGTTGTGTCCAGATAGTAACAGGGTCGAGCTATGAACTTCTGCCTTTACGCCCAGCAACTGAACTCGCTGCATTGCTTATAATGAGAATTATTAAACCAAACAAGTAGCAATAAAACTGAATAATAATCATAATTGTTAAAAGCGTTATTCTGATGAATAAATTGATTCCGACGACAACAGAAGGTTTCACCTAAATGCACCGATTTATTTAGTCAGTCAAACACTGAAACTTTTAAGAATAGTAACCCTAAAATAAATTATTAAAACCTGAACAATTTTTCACATGCTTTTAAGCTTGCATGTATGTGTGATTAGAATGGCAACAGAATACCGAAATGCTTTGTAGATATCACTGCTATGCGAAAAACACAGTTCTACTCCGGTTAACTGAACACAACTTGTTTGCCAGCTCATAAATACTTAAAGTTCACTTAAGGCAGCCGGCCGGGTTGGCCGAGCGGTTCTCGGCGCTACAGTCTGGAACCGCGCGACCGCTACGGTCGCAGGTTCGAATCCTGCCTCGGGTATGGATGTGTGTGATGTCCTTAGGTTAGTTAGGTTTAAGTAGTTCAAAGTTCTAGGGGACTGATGACCTAAGAAGTTATGTCCCATAGTGCTCAGAGCCATTTGAACCATTTTTGAACCACTTAAGGCAATCAACATGTTAACACACATGCGAATTTTCAAGCAGATTCTCGTACTACACCTAGCTTGAATTAAAAAAGTGAAATCTCAGTAAGTTAAAGTTCAACATTGCACATTATTTGACGCCCACAAAATGTGAACGTTCCACGCAATTGGCACAGGCCGAGTACCACACCACTCGGAAATTTTATAAGTGCAAACGAATATTAAAGTATTCATGTGTCTACGTGCCGCCAAGAAACCAACACTTTAGCGCATAAAAGGTCCCCAAGCCTACCCTGTACCAAACTTGACATACAAGTCCCCTATTCATTCGACAGAAAGTGTCTTCCAGCACAACTTTCCCCCGAATCCTTCCTTGCTCCCAAACGCCATTCCACGAATAAGTATACGCGAACGCTTCTATGCTCGCACGAACAAGAACATTCGCTCCCCCACCAAAAGAGCATAATTTACTCAGAGTTTATAAAATGGACCACCATTTTCGTGATAGCGATTTTACAAATTAGGCACGTGACTTAAATGAAAAATCATTTTTACCGGTTCTACAGAGATCAAACGAAATAGTCTGCATAGAAAAGTACAGATATAACTAATTAATCACGGATATAGTGCATAAGCGCTTAAAACAAATAATAAAGAATACACGTTAAAACATACACCGGAGAGTCAAAGAAAGAGATACACCTGCGCAATATCGTGTAGAGTCCCACGAGCACGCAGAAGTGCCGCATCACAGCGTAGTATGGACTCGACTAATGTCTGAAGTAGTGCTGGAGGGAACTGAGCGGAAGTGTTTAATCTCAGAAGAGAGTTCCTGTAACCATTCTGAAGCGAAGCAGTTCTGGACGTGTGGGGTGTCGCATTGTACTGCTGGAATTGCGCAAGAACGCACAATGCACATGAATGGATGCAGGTGGTCAGACAGGATTCTTACGTGTATGTCATCTGTCAGAGTCGTATCTAGTCGTATCTGGGGTCACATATCACTCCAACTGCACACGCCTCACACCTTTACAGAGCCGCCACTAGCTTGAACAATCGCCTGTTGACATGCAGGGTCCATGGATTCATGAGGTTGTCTCGTGGTGGTGTTTAGTGTTTAACGTCCCGTCGACAACGAGGTCATTAGAGACGGAGCGCAAGCTCGGGTTAGGGAAGGATTGGGAAGGAAATCGGCCGTGCCCTTTCAAAGGAACCATCCCGGCATTTTCCTGAAATGATTTAGGGAAATCACGGAAAACCTAAATCAGGATGGCCGGAGACGGGATTGAACCGTTGTCCTCCCGAATGCGAGTCCAGTGTGCGCCACCTCGCTCGGTGAGGTTGTCTCCATACCCGTACACGTCCATCCGCTGGATACAATTTGAAACGAAACTCGTCCGATCAGGCAACATGTTTCCAGTCATCAACAGTCCAATGCCAGTGTTGACAGGTCCAGGCGTAAAGGTTGGTTGGTTTTTGGCGGAAGAGACCAAACAGCGAGGTCATCGGTCTCATAGGATTAGGGAAGGACAGGGAAGGAAATCGGCCGTGCCCTTTCAGAGGAACCATCCCGGCATTTGCCTGGAGCGATTTAGGGAAATCACTGAAAACCTAAATCAGGGTGACCGGACGCGAGATTGAACCGTCGTCCTCCCGAATGCGAGTCCAGTGTGCTAACCACTGCGCCATCTCGCTCGGTCAGGCGTAAAGCATTGAGTCATGCAGTCATCAAGGGTACACGAGTGGGCCTTCGGCTCCGAAAGGCCATATCGTTGATGTTTCGTTGAACGGTTCGCACGATGACACTTGTTATGGCGCAGCACTGAAATCAGCAGCACTTTGCGGAACGGTTGCAACTGTTGTCAAGTTGAACGATCCCCTTCAGTCTTGTCTTGCAGGACCATTTTCCGGCCGGACAGATGTCGGAGATTCGATGTTTTACCAGATTCCTGACATTCATGGTTCACTCTTGAAATCGTGTTGTTGTTGTTGTGGTCTTCAGTCCTGAGACTGGTTTGATGCAGCTCTCCATGCTACTCTATCCTGTGCAAGCTTCTTCATCTCCCAGTACCTACTGCAACCTACATCCTTCTGAATCTGCTTAGTGTATTGATCTCTTGGTCTCCCTCTACGATTTTTACCCTCCACGCTGCCCTCCAATGCTAAATTTGTGATCCCTTGATGCCTCAATACATGTCCTACCAACCGATCCCTTCTTCTAGTCAAGTTGTGCCACAAACTTCTCTTCTCCCCAATCCTATTCAATACCTCCTCATTAGTTACGTGATCTACCCACCTTATTTTCAGCATTCTTCTGTAGCACCACATTTCGAAAGCTTCTATTCTCTTCTTGTCCAAACTAGTTATCGTCCATGTTTCACTTCCATACATGGCTACACTCCATACAAATACTTTCAGAAACGACTCCCTGACACTTAAATCTATACTCGATGTTAACAAATTTCTCTTCTTCAGAAACGATTTCCTTGCCATTGCCAGTCTACATTTTATATCCTCTCTACTTCGACCATCATCAGTTATTTTACTCCCTAAATAGCAAAACTCCATTACTACTTTAAGTGTCTCATTTCCTAATCTAATCCCCTCAGCATCACCCGATTTAATTTGACTACATTCCATTATCCTCGTTTTGCTTTTGTTGATGTTCATCTTATATCCTCCTTTCAAGACACTGTCCATTCCGTTTAACTGCTCTTGCAAGTCTTTTGCTGTCTCTGACAGAATTACAATGTCATCGGCGAACCTCAAAGTTTTTACTTCTTCTCCATGAATTTTAATACCTACTCCGAATTTTTCTTTTGTTTCCTTTACTGCTTGCTCAATATACAGATTGAATAACATCGGGGAGAGGCTACAACCCTGTCTCACTCCTTTCCCAACCACTGCTTCCCTTTCATGCCCCTCGACTCTTATAACTGCCATCTGGTTTCTGTACAAATTGTAAATAGCCTTTCGCTCCCTGTATTTTACCCCTGCCACTTTCAGAATTTGAAAGAGAGTATTCCAGTTAACGTTGTCAAAAGCTTTCTCTAAGTCTACAAATGCTAGAAACGTAGGTTTGCCTTTTCTTAATCTTTCTTCTAAGATAAGTCGTAAGGTTAGTATTGCCTCACGTGTTCCAACATTTCTACGGAATCCAAACTGATCTTCCCCGAGGTCCGCTTCTACCAGTTTTTCCATTCGTCTGTAAAGAATTCGCGTTAGTATTTTGCAGCTGTGACTTATTAGACTGATAGTTCGGTAATTTTCACATCTGTCAACACCTGATTTCTTTGGGATTGGAATTATTATATTCTTCTTGAAGTCTGTGGGTAATTCGCCTGTTTCATACATCTTGCTCACCAGATGGTAGAGTTTTGTCATGACTGGTTCTCCCAAGGCCATCAGTAGTTCTAATGGAATGTTGTCTACTCCTGGGGCCTTGTTTCGACTCAGGTCTTTCAGTGCTCTGTCAAACTCTTCACGCAGTATCTTATCTCCCATTTCATCTTCATCTACATCCTCTTCCATTTCCATAATATTGTCCTCAAGTACATCGCCCTTGTATAAACCCTCTATATAGTCCTTCCACCTTTCTGCCTTCCCTTCTTTGCTTAGAACTGGGTTGCCATCTGAGCTCTTGATATTCATACAAGTGGTTCTCTTCTCTCCAAAGATCTCTTTAATTTTCCTGTAGGCAGTATCTATCTTACCCCTAGTGAGACAAGCCTCTACATCCTTACATTTGTCCTCTAGCCATCCCTGCTTAGCCATTTTGCACTTCCTGTCGATCTCATTTTTGAGACGTTTGTATTCCTTTTTGCCTGCTTCATTTACTGCATTTTTATATTTTCTCCTTCCATCAATTAAATTCAATATTTCTTCTGTTACCCATGGATTTCTATTAGCCCTCGTCTTTTTACCTACTTGATCCTCTGCTGCCTTCACTACTTCATCCCTCAGAGCTACCCATTCTTCTTCTACTGTATTTCTTTCCCCCATTCCTGTCAATTGTTCCCTTATGCTCTCCCTGAAACTCTCTACAACCTTTGGTTCTTTCAGTTTATCTAGGTCCCATCTCCTTAATTTCCCACCTTTTTGCAGTTTCTTCAGTTTCAATCTGCAGTTCCTAACCAATAGAGTGTGGTCACAATCCACATCTGCCCCTGGAAATGTCTTACAATTTAAAACCTGGTTCCTAAATCTCTGTCTTACCATTATATAATCTATCTGATACCTATTAGTATCTCCAGGATTCTTCCAGGTATACAACCTTCTTTTATGATTCTTGAACCAAGTGTTAGCTATGATTAAGTTATGCTCTGTGCAAAATTCTACAAGGCGGCTTCCTCTTTCATTTCTTCCCCCCAATCCATATTCACCTACTATGTTTCCTTCTCTCCCTTTTCCTACTGACGAATTCCAGTCACCCATGACTATTAAATTTTCGTCTCCCTTCACTACCTGAATAATTTCTTTTATCTCGTCATACATTTCATCAATTTCTTCATCATCTGCAGAGCTAGTTGGCATATAAACTTGTACTACTGTAGTAGGCATGGGCTTTGTGTCTATCTTGGCCACAATAATGCGTTCACTATGCTGTTTGTAGTAGCTAACCCGCACTCCTATTTTTTTATTCATTATTAAACCTACTCCTGCATTACCCCTATTTGATTTTGTATTTATAACCCTGTAATCACCTGACCAAAAGTCTTGTTCCTCCTGCCACCGAACTTCACTAATTCCCACTATATCTAACTTTAACCTATCCATTTCCCTTTTTAAATTTTCTAACCTACCTGCCCGATTAAGGGATCTGACATTCCACGCTCCTATCCGTAGGTCGCCAGTTTTCTTTCTCCTGATAACGACGTCCTCTTGAGTAGTCCCCGCCCGGAGATCCGAATGGGGGACTATTTTACCTCCGGAATATTTTACCCAAGAGGACGCCATCATCATTTAATCATACAGTAAAGCTGCATGTCCTCGGGAAAAATTACGGCTGTAGTTTCCCCTTGCTTTCAGCCGTTCGCAGTACCAGCACAGCAAGGCCGTTTTGGTTAATGTTACAAGGCCAGGTCAGTCAATCATCCAGACTGTTGCCCCTGCAACTACTGAAAAGGCTGCTGCCCCTCTTCAGGAACCACATGTTTGTCTGGCCTCTCAACAGATACCCCTCCGTTGTGGTTGCACCTACGGTACGGCCATCTGTATCGCTGAGGCACGCAAGCCTCCCCACCAACGGCAAGGTCCATGGTTCATGGGGGAAGCTTGAAATCGTATCACGGGAAAATCCCCACTTCATTTCTACCTCGGAGATGCTGTGTCCCATCACTTGTGCACTATAACACCACGTTTAATCTCACTTAAATCTTGATAAGCTGCCATTGTAGCAGCAGTAACCGATATAACAGCTGCGGCAGACAAATGTTCTCTTATATAATGGTTGCAGACCGCAGCGGTATATGCTGCCTGTTTACATATCTCTGTATGTGAATAAGCATGCCTACTGTCTTACGAATAATTTTCCGTTTTTAAGTTACAAGGGTTTTCCTAACGTTGGCCTGCTAACCTTTTCGTTACATAACTCACAAACAGTTAATAAAGCGTGACTTGGGAATCGCCACACTACTTTCATTTGCTGTGTTAGTGTGGAGTATCAGATGGTGTAACACATTTACATAACAAAAAGATATAACAACATACCTACATCCATATTCTAAATGATAATGCCGTGTCGATGCAACCATTCTCATGTAAGAAGCACAATAACTCAAAAAAATTGTCTACAGATGCGTGGCTTTCAGGGATGATGTTTAGAGTCCTAAGTTATCGTCCAATACCTTGCTTATAAAGCATTTAGCAGTTTTTTAATTTTAAATGGCTTTTACTATGATAATATAACTTCCCTGATATTTGTAATAATATTCTCTCAATAGATCCACCTCAGTGCGTTGAGTACGCTGGTACGTATGGATCTGTGCTATGATGAAACACTGAATTATCACAGAATTAAAAAGTATTTGAATGTAGCCGTCTTTCATACTGTAGCAGAAGCCACCATTGCATACATCTCGTATATTGGACCATGGTTGCAGCTGGCTAGAAGCTCATCCTGTCCTGCAATTTCCTTAGCAAAAACCGTCGCTTAGTTGCTGGATACTATCCTTATTTTGACGAGCGTGGCTGACCGCAAAAGCACCTTTCGTCGAATCACGCATCTGCTTATGTCGGCCACGAAATCCAACGTTCCAAATTTCACATACCAAATTTCACACATTAATCTGGCCGAATTCTTACCAACATGTTGGTAATCTAATAAAATTCTGATATCTTCATTGCACCTCTAGTCTTTATTTTTGTTATATACTACCTCTAGTATGGTACTAATCTCTCCCATGTCCTTCTTCATCTCATCTACCCATTTGTTCTACTATCCCCATTAGATATTCAGACACTTACAACATTCGTTTTCGCATTTTGACTCTAGTCTTTCTGGTACTTTTAGAAGCCTTTTTCTTTCTCTGGTGCTAAATTTTCCCTCTCGATTCCACTTTAACACCCTATACAACTTTTATTAGTAAGATGTCATTTATTTGTAATACAGGATTCGGATATAATTTTTTTAAAACTGTCTCTGGACATTTGTTTCCCTTGTACAGTTTCCATACGTTTCAAGTGACGCTGGGGACCATCAAACTGTACTCCTTCGACTGGGAGGACAACTTGCAACGCATTAACAGCCGCGAGGGTGTAGTCCACCCTTCCTACACGAGCGTGTCTTTCAAACATGACGTGGCTGTTGTCCTCCTGAAACCCGAAGTAACCCTAAGCTGTAAGTTTACATTCGACGGAAGATATGATTCTTCTGTTTCTTTGGTTTTATTTATTTATTTGTATATTTCAACTGGTCATATCAGTCACATCGGACTAGGGTTTCACACACAAGTATTTTTTCATCTTAGTTACCTATTAAATAATGATAGTTTTAATATGACAAACAGTAATCAAATGCTTTTAATACAAATGAAATGACTGGATTGCATGTAGGGACAATGTGAATAAAAACACTCACTAAAAACTAATAAAGTTAGTACTACCAGTACTGTTACTGCTACTGTTGTTGCTGCTGCTGCTGCCTAGTAATGATAATATCACTAATGAACACTTTTAAATGTGTAGAAAAGTGACATTTTGTGATATAGCGTGTTCTGGGGGAGAGAAATGTAGGTAGACTGCACATGCTAATAGCTCTAAATGAGGAAGCTATGGTTGGAAAGAACGATGTGATAATGTAACGAGTGCATACAAGGACAGAAGTACACGTTATTGTTGTATCAGATATCTGTTTTGTTCAGACATGAGTGTTAAATTTGAGGAGTGTATGTTGGCTGGTTACTGTGACGCCATTGTGTCACGTAGATGCTGGTTTGTATACACTATGGATTTTCCGACTGTGCTGTTGGTAACATGGTAACACGCTTAAGATGGAACTTGTCGAAGTTATTGGAGCTTATCCTCATGAAGTAATCATTACGCCTCTAGTTAGTTTGCTGTCCGATTGTGATTTTAGCTTATGTGAAGTACCATTTCAGTCCCCTGAGTGGAAAAATAAGATCAGCTTATGACATATATTTTGATAGAACCAAGAAGGTGAGCTCATGTACCTGACTGAATAGTCTTCAAGGGTCATAGAATTAATGATAACATCAACTAATACTGCTGGATGCAGAGTCATATGTATTTTTATTTCATTTTAAATGTTTGTAGAATTATGGCAATAACGTTGAATGAACTCTACAAAACTATTTCGATAATTAAATAGCTCGATTTTATTGGCCCTCTTAACTCTGGTTTTATTTAGTTATGGGACAGACTTGGGAAAAATGGTCTCATAACATTACATCTTCATGCCGTTTCTTTAAATTTTTGCTGATGCAATTGTCCTCAAAACTTGTTAAAGTGTGAATGCATGAAGGAAGTTAGATATGTGTGATTGAGATTATGTGCTTACTGGAGGCACTGTTTTGGCCATGGATTTTTTCCAAGAGTACAGGTAAACATTTTATTCTGATCCTAACTAACTTCACGCACTCACTCACTTACTTCGACGGCGTCGTTACCAAACAATACAGGGTTGCTTAATGCACCACCCCACAACTTATTCAACCCTCTTTAAAACTGTCATTACGGTTCGGCCATTAAATTGGTTCACATTCAGACTAAATGAATTTATAAACAATGTACAGTGTATCAATTATTGAACAATGTGATATAAAATCGTCATATGTTCTGAACGGTTTACGTTAGGACGTTCAAACTGCACGGTTAACCGCGGGGCGTGATGGGAATTAATATGGTTTATGTTAGCTACGAAGCCAACTTTAATTTGGATTGGTTCGTCAATAAGCAAAATTCGCGCATTTGGGGGATTGAGAATCCGTATTTCGCGATCGGGAGGTCTCTTCAGCCTCAGCGGGTGACTGTATGGTGTGCAATGTCCAGTCACGGAATAATCGGTGCGATATTCCTTGGTGGCACGGTGACTATCAAACCGTACGTGAAGGTTTTGGAAGATGATTTCATCCCCATTATCGAAAGTGACCCTGACTTCGACAAGATGTGATTCATGCAAGATGGAGCTCGATCCCGTCGAAGCAGGAGAGTGTTTGATGTTCTGGAGGAGCACTTTGGGACCGCATTCTGGCTCTGGGTTAGCGAGAGGCCACTGGCATGAGCCTCTCCTGGCCGCCATAGTCTCTTGATCCGAACTCATGCGACTCCTTTTTGTGAGGCTGTATTAGAGATAAGGTGTACAGCAATAACCTCAAAACCATTGATGAGCTGGAAACAGCCATTCAGGAGGTCATCGACAGCAAAAATAGCTCTAAGCACTATGGGACTTAACATCTGAGGTCATCAGTCCCCTAGACTTAGAACTATGTAAACCTAACTAACCTAAGGACATCACACACACCCATGCCCGAGGCAGGATTCGAACCTGCGACCGTAGCAACCGCGTGGTTCCGGACTGAAGCGCCTAGAACAGCTCGGTCACAGGGGTCGGCTCATCGACAGCATCGATGTTCCGACATTTCAGCGGGTCATGTAGAATTTCACTATTCGTCTGCACCACATCATCGTCAATGATGGTAGGCATATCGAACATATCATAACCTAAACCCGAATACCTGTAGTGACGTTTGCATCTTGCATAAAGTGTGTGCACACCGTAGTTTGTAACTAATTTTCGTTTTTTCTCAATATTTCATTGACTGTCACTCTGTAATATTTATTTTGATTTATTGCGAAAGCTCTCTCTAAGATTACAAATGTTAGAAATGCGGGTTTGCCTTTTCTTAATCTATCTTCTAAGATAAGTCGTAGGGTCAGAATTGCCTCACGTCTTCCAACATTTCTACGGAATCCCAGCTGATCTTCCCCAAGGTTGGCTTCGACGAGTTTTTCCATTCGTCTGTAAAGAATCATGTTATTATTTTGCAACCGTGACTTATTAAACTGATAGTTCGGTAATTTTCACAGCTGTCAACACCTGCTTTCTTTGGGATTGGAATTATTATATTCTTCTTGAACTCTCATAAATTTTGTTCACCAGATGGTAGAATTTTGTCAGGGCTGGCTCTCCCAAGACTGTCAGTAGTTCTAATGGAACGTTGTATACTCCCAGGACCTTGTTTCGACTTAGGTCTTTCAACGCTCTGTCAAATTCTTCACGAAGTATGTTATCTCCCATTTCATCTTCATCTACGTGTTCTTCCATTTCCATAATATTGCCCTCAAGTACATCACCCTTGTGTAGATAGGCCTTATATATACTCCTTCCATCTTTCTGCTTTCCTTTCTATCTTTAGAACTGCTTTTCCATCTCAGCCCTTCATATTCATACAAGTAGTTCTCTTTTCTCCAAAGGTCTCTTTAATTTTCCTGTAGGCAGCATCTATCTTACCCCTAGTGAGATAAGCCTCTCCATCCTTACATTTGTCCTCTAGCCATCCCTGCTTAGCCATTTTCCACTTGCTGGCGATCTCATTTTTGAAACGGTTGTATTCCTTTTTGCCAGCTTCATTACCCGAATTTTTTTATTTCCTTCTTTCATCAATTAAATTCCATATCTTTTCTGTTACCCAAGGATTTGTAATAGCTCTTGTCTTGTTACCTACTTTATCCCGTGCACCCTTCACGATTTCATCTCTCAAAGCTACCCATTTTCTTCTACTGTATTTCTTTCTCCCATTCTTGTCAATCGTTCCCTGATGGTCTCTCTGAAACTCTTTACAACCTGTGGTTCTTTCAGTTTGCAGTTTCTTCAAGTTTAAACTACAATTCGTAACCAATAGATTGTGGACAGAGTCCACATATACCCCTGGAAATGTCTTACAATTTAAAACCTGTTTCCTACATTTCTGTCTTACCATTATATAATCTGTATGAAACTTTCCAGTGTGTCCAGGCCTCTTCCATGTATACAACCTTCTTTCATGATTCGTAAACCAGGTGTTAGCTATGATTAAGTTATTCTCTGTGCAAAATACCACCAGGCGGCTTCCTCTTTCATTTCTAATCCTCATTCCATATTCACCTACTGCTTTTCCTTTTCTTCCTTTTCCTACTATTGAATTACAGTCCCCCATGACTATTAAAGTTTCGTCTCCCTTCACTATCTGAATAATTTCTTTTATCTCATTATACAGTTCTTCAATCTCTTCGTCATCTGCGGATCTAGTTGGGATATAAACTTGTACTACTGTGGTAGGCGTGGGCTTCGTGTCTATCTTGGCTACAAAAATGCGTTCACTATGTCGTTCGTAACAGTTTACCCAAGTTCCTATTTTTTATTCATTATTTAACATACTCCTGCATTACTCCTACTTGATCTTGTATTTATAACCCTGTATTCACCTGACCAGGAATCTTTTTCCTCCTGCTAGCGAACTTCGCTAGTTCCCAATATATCTAATTTTAACCTATCCATTTCCCTTTTTAAATTTTCTAACCTGCCTGCCCTATTAAGGGATCTGATTTTCCACACTCCAATCCGTAGAACTTCAGTTTTGTTTCTCCAGGTAACGACGTTCTCCAGAGTAGTCCCCACCCAGATCCGAATGGAGGACTATTTTGTCTCCGGAATATTTTACTCAAGAGACGCCATCATCATTTAACCATACAGTAAATCTGCATGTCCTCGGGAAAAATTACGGCTGTAGTTTTCCCTTGCTTTCAACTGTTCGCAGAACCAGCACGGAAACACCGTTTTGGTTAATGTTAAAAGGCCAGATCACTCAATCATCCAGACTGCTTCCCCTGCAACGACTGAAAAGGTTGCTGCCTTCTTCAGGAACCACACATTTGTCTGGCCTCTCAACAGTTACCCCACTGTTGTGGTTGCTATCTGTATCACTGAGGCACGAAATCCCTCCCCCCCCCCCCCCCCCCCACACCAACAGTAAGGTCCATGGTTCATGGGGAGAGGCGTTATATCCTTCAAATCAATAAAAATGCTTTTCTACACACTCTGTTCCTCAGCATTCGAGCTACCTCCATACCAAATTTATCAAAATCGGTTCAACAGTTTAGTCGTGAAAGCGTAACAAACGGTGTTACTTTCGTAATTATAACGTTAGTATGGATGTTAGTATGAATAATATTAGTATGGACGTGAAATTTGAGCAAACTCTCATGAAAACAGTGAAGAGTTGTGGTGAGATGGCTCGTGGACAAGGTGTACCGGACAGCTTCCTCACTCGCTAGACCATAGGGTTTGCTGCATTTAAAATGCAACTGACGAAATTGAGAACTTCTGCAGGGGTGAATCGGCTACTATGGAAAAACACATTGACGTGACATCTTCCCGTGTCGCAAGGGACAACAGTGACGTTTATATGCTAACACAGCCGTTTTCCAGTCACAATCCTTTTCCAACTGTTAAATATTTAATGTCAATACGTAATGGAGCGAGTGAAGGTGAAGACTTCAACTGGAATAGATAGAATTGTGAACAGCAATTTTGAGAACATGCGTTTCTGACGTAAATATGCAGTGGCGTCTCTGTCGGTAATTTCTACCCATATAAAAATGAAAATAGGAAAAATAGCTCTGAATCTTTTCATGCTTTACAACAGGATGATCGTCTCTAAGCAGCCTGATGATCTGAAGAACTACATCAAGCACAAACTTGCTCAAGTTCCACTACAATTTTTTTCTGAGGAAGGCATTCGCAAAAGGAGAAAGTCCAGAGTTTACGTTCCGTTGATACCCTAACCAAGTGACATAGAAATGGGTAAGAGCAAAGAATGTATTTCTGCCATTTCAAAAAGATTTGTGGCTTACTCACAACGGCATCATGCTAGAAATTTTTGGTTGACTTCGGTGGGTATCCCACAAAAGAAAATAAAAGGAGCAAAAAACACCAAAAGAGCTGTTCGCTCCTGGTTAAAATATTGTGCGGCAGTTCTCGTTGATGTCTCTGCAGATGCTAATGGATAAATTGTTATCAAATGAAGAAAAAAAATCCTGCTTCATTTCATTGCTCCAGAAGGAACTTCAGCGAACACAAATGATAACCAAGCAGGTAATAAAGGATATAGATGTGTTGATTGTGAAAACTACCATTTCATTTTCTTCTGAACACGATTCTGTTCTGTATGCTGGGAGAAACATTCATCTTTCGGGTTTGATGATGGCTTTAGTGCCAGACAATGTGGTTTTGCAAATCGTTAAGGGGTAACATAGCAGATGCACTGTACACCAAAACGTTCTTCAGATATAAAGATGTTATTGACAACATTCTATTTCTCCTTGCAATAACTGGTTGAGATATTACCTGTAATCTGTTTCGACAGAGGAAAGATAAATTTTGCACTACACTTGGGAGTGTATGTACATATACATAGATGTGTTGAAAATTAGTGTTTTTACTTTTTCAGAGATACTTGTTCTCAGGAAATAAATGACTCTCATGATCTACATTTACATATTGCATAAGTAGCTGCTTAAAGCTGATATTACATTTAGGAGTACTATTTTTGACCAAGGAAGGCTTTTTCAGTTTCAAATCCGCTTTCACTACAATTGTTAATGCAGTATTTCTCGGCATGTATCGGTAGTGATTACAAATATTTTGTATGAATCTTGCGAAATTAAGTCATCTACAACAATGGTTATGATACAATGTGTACCAGCTCTACAAAAAAGTTATTAAAGTGAATTACTAATTACCTAACTTTTTGTGGTTTCTGGACATCTTTCCAGATTTCCACAGCCTTATGTCTTAGTAGCTTTTCCGAATTATCTATCATGTTTTATGTGAAACTTTAAAGTTTGCCGAAAACTTGTTGGGAGCAAATTACTGAGGCGACAGTAAAAAAGTGCCATTTCTTACCGATTTTTTCGAGATTGCGATTAAGGCACAAGAAGGAGGAGGTCTAAAACTTGGATTTTTCATGAGAAGAGTAATGCATACAACATGTATGATCATGAGAATTACTGTATCTTTTGCAGTCCAAAATGGTATCTCTTCTAGGTTATATACAAGTGTATAACACACTTATGTCAATTTGACATATATAGAATACTTCCTTCATCATGTTGGTATTTTAATGGTCACCATTGTGTTTTTTCCATTGTGCTGAGATGACAATAATTTCCATATCTGAGCAACTGATGACAGTTTGATGTTTGTTCACTTCCGTCTTTATGAAGTTGCATTTAAAAGACCAGCAATGTACTTGGGTCATGAAAAAATCAATGAAGTCAATAGACCTAACTTACATTTCTTACATGCCTCTTCCTTAGGTTAAACATTAACTAATTTATAGAGTTACTCACCACACCTTTAGAATTAAAAACTTTGAAATTAAAAATGAAAGCTAATGGGTTTAGTGACAATGAGTTAACTGACTTTGGGTACGGTGTGGACTCCTTTCACAAACTACAGCAAGGTAGAAACAAGTTGTACACAGTGTTTTAAAGTGATATATGCACTTGCTGGCTATCGTCTTGTTATTATGCTTCAAATGAATATTTTTTGTTATTATTACAGCGTACATCCAATTAGTGGACCTGCCTTCATATTCGATTGCTAATGAGACATTTGTAGATTATAAAGCCACTGCTTCTGGTTGGGGCAGAACAGCAGACAGTAAGTTAAGTTACTATTTTCATATATTAAAACACCTCATAGTACTGTAAGTGCATACAAATGTAATTCCTTGTCTACAGAAACTCTGAGAACGTGCATAAGATACATGGATATCAAGAAGCACCATCCTCCTGCATATTCCTTTGTCAGCTATAGCTCTCTTACATCATAATCCCTGATTTTTTACAATGGTACTTCAGGATGAATTAATAGTTACCAATTATCTGATCCCATTTGGTCATTCAGACCACCTCTTATATCAGATAATAGCGTTGAACACACAAGAATGTTTAGATTACAATTTACTTAAATGAGCATATTAGCTATAATATTACAAAGGGTAATGGCAAAGATTGTAACAGAAGAGAAAGATATGTTGAATCAGTATTTTCATATATTTGATGCTATTTTTAATGACACTGTTGATTGAAAACTTACAGAAAATGATCTGTACACTTACTACTTATAAACAGTGATACTAATAATAATACTCCAACGAGAACTAATAAACCGAGAGATCAAATTTAATTGTCTCCTTACCTGGTCTGCTATGACATTAAATACAGTATCCAAGCAAAAAAAGAGGCATGTCTGGTAAGGACACATCATAACAGCATAATAATGGAGGTCTGTATCTCAAGTAGAAGTACATTTTTTTACATACAACCACAGTAAAAGAAGAACTTCAAGATGGATAGATATTAGCCAAGAATCATCCTTCACATAAGTTTACAATCGATGGAGATTTGAATATACATAGTAGCACATTAATAGTCCCAAGCAATGCACAACGTTTTGTCACACACCCTACAAAGAAAGGAATGGCTCATGGTAACAAAATTATGAATTGAAATTAATAATGTGCCTCTCTGAACGTAATGTGACCACTGGTATAGAACTTTTAAGTGTTACAGGATTTAGGTTAACATCTCACTTTTGTAGAGCAGAAATGGACAAAGGAGGTGTGGCCACATTTATCACAAACGGTGATAAATTTAAGTACATAGACATTCATAAATTTGCCTAGAACACCATATGGATGCATGTGCAACAGAAGTAGAATTTCACAAAAAATCCTTCATAGTACTAAGTGTATATCGAGCACCTGCAAGGAACTTTAATCTGTTTATAAACCATCTTGAAGATGTAATTGCCCATTTAACAACCAAAAACAAAGAAATAGTGTTTGCTGGTGACTTCAACGTAGATTTCCTTAAAGACTTTCCAAATAACATATCTGAGTTAGTAACACTATCATTCAACTTAATTCCCACTGTAAAGTTTCCAACTAGTGTAGCCAATTGCTCAAAAACAGCCATTGATAATATCTTCATAGAAAACTCCAATGAAGAAAATTATATTACAAAACCAGTAGACAATGGCCTCTCAGACCATGACATACAGGTGCTTCTGATTTATGTTAATGCTGAACAGGATATAAAATCTGTTATATCTGAACTCAAGAGGGTAATCAATAAGCCAAAAATGGATTATTTTAGGACACTCCTCAGAGACATTGACTGGAGTGATGTTTACAGTGCTTGTGGAATGAATGAAGAATATGATACTTTTGCTAATAAAGTGCTTACCTTATTTGAACACTGTTTTCCCCCAAAACTAACCCACGTTAAAGCAAGGTCTACAAAGAAGCCATAGATTACTCAAGTCATTGAGGTATCTTGTAAAACAAAAAGAAAACTATATCTGTCAATCTGAAACAGTTCTGATGTTGATGTTATAGCACATTACAAGAAATACTGCAAAATATTAAAGACTGTAACACAGACATCAAAGCAAATATAATACAAGGAAAAGATAGTCATATCAGGTAACAAAATAAAGACAATATGAAATGTACTGAACGAGGAGACCGGTAGAACCAGACATTAAGAGGGGCAAATAGAATTAAGAGTAAATGATATGTTGGTGACAGATGTGTATAGTGTTGCAGAACTTTCTGACAAACATTTTATAACTGTTACTGAAAAGATGGGGTTGTCAGGTTCTGTAGTTGCTGGCATGGGATACCTCAGACCAGAGATTTCTAGTAACTTCCATAATATGGATTTGAACCTCACTATCCCAGCAGAAGTAATGTCAATCATAATAAAATCTTTTAAATTAAAAACATCTAGAGGGTATGATGAAATGTCAACGAAGTTGATTAAAGAATGTGATTCGGATTTAAGTAACATATTAAGCTATCTGTGTAACCAGTTGTTTATCAGTGGAATATTTCCTGAATGGTTGAAATATGCCAAAGCTAAGCCACTGTTTGAGAAGAGAGATAAAGAAATAGCATCAAATTTCCATCCAATTTCACTTTTGCAAGCATTCTCAAAAATTTTTGAAAAGGTAATATAGAATCGGCTATATATCCATCTTATCACAAATAACATACAGTCAAAGTCGCAGTTAGAATTTCTAAAGAGATCTGATATTGAGAATACTGTCTACACTTACTGTGAAAGTGTACTTAATTCATTAGACAAAAAATCGCAGGCAGCTGGTGTCAAAGGCATTTGACTTTGTAAATCACAATATCCTTTAAAGTAAATTAGAATATTATGGTGTAACAGGAAATGCTGTAATATGGTTCAAATCTTATATCTCTGGCAGGAAACAAAGGGTGTTATTAGGAAAGAGACATGTATCAAGCTATCAGGCATCATCCAACTGGGAACTAATTACATGTGGGGTCCCACAATATTCCATCTTATGACCCTTACTTTTTCTTGTATATATCAATAACCTTTCATCAGTAACATTACCAGATGCCAAGATTGTTTGGTTTGCTGATGATACAAATATTGTAATAAATAGAAAATCAAGTGTAGTCTTAGAAAGATCGGCTACTAAACTATTTGTGGACATTACTGGTTCCTAGCCAATTCTTTGTCACTAAACTTTGAAAAAACACAATACATGCAGTTCAGAACTTGTAAGGGGTGTCCCATCAGTATATGTCTAACATACAACGACAAGTAGATATAAGAAGTGGAGAGTATTAAATTCTTGGGATGACAGCTTGATAATAAATTCAACTGGGAGGAACACACCACAGAACTGCTGAAGCATATAAACAAATCTCTATTTGCAATGCGAATTGTGTCAGACATAGGGGATATAAAAATGAAAAAGCTGCCATACTATGCTTACTTTCATTCCATAATGTCATATGGGATTATTTTTTGGGGTAATTCATCAAGCCAAGCTAAAGTTTTCTGGGCCCAAAAACGTGCAATAAGAGTTATATGTGGTCTGGACTCAAGAACACCCTGCAGAGGCCTGTTTAGGGAACTGGGGATACTAACTAATGCTTCCAAATATATTTATTCCTTAATGATATTTGCCATTAAAAATGTATCACTTTTTCAAACCAACAGCTCAGTTCATGGAGTCAATACTAGAAATGAGAATAAACTTCACAAGGATTTAAAGTCACTTACCATTGTACAGAGAGGTGTGCATTATTCCTGAACACACATTTTCAATACCTTGCCAGCAGCCATAAAAAGCTTAACAACCAATGAAATTCAGTTTAAGAGAAGCCTAAAGGATTTATTTCTGGCCAACACCTTCTACTCCATTTGTCAGTAGAACCATCTGACTTTGTGTGTGTGTGTGTGTGTGTGTGTGTGTTTAGTGAAGTGTTCATTGTAAACATGTATTGTAGTAGTTCTGTTATATGTTTATTATTTTATAAATGAAAAACAACATTTTTTTTACTTTTAAATTGGGTGCATTAATGGAATCTTAGTAAATGAGTGTTGTAAAATGATCCTTTCACACAGTGTCCATTAAAAAGGTACATTACCTTATTTGTTTTAGTTGTAAATATTTGTCATGTATATTGTTCTTCTGGCATGTTCTACATCCTGGAGAAGCTCCTCACTGTGGATCAATTGGAATGAAAGTAAACGTAACCTAATGTAATGTAATCTTAATCATCATATGAAGTAACTTTTTACTTTATTAATTGTACAAACAAGACAATATTTTATGGGAATAGTCTATTTGATGCGACATCAACGTCTTTAGATTTTCTATACTCATTTGGAAGGGATTTTGATGTCGCTGGCGACGAAGTAAATTTCAGCTTTATATACAGACACAACCCTGGCGTGCTGTTACCTTCCACAGTCATGTGGTGGCGTAGCCTCGCCTCCCCCGCCCCCCCCCCCTCCTGCTGTGGTAATCCAAACCACATCCACTCATTATCTTGTCAGCTACTTACTCATTTTCTTCCTTGGCTTGCTGCTGGACCTCTGGCCGTGTGACGGCTTTCGCTTACATGTCTGGCCTTGCCACTCTACCTTAACTTGTCAGTAACATAACACTCAATTGAACCTTCCATACCATCACCGGTCCATACAGAGTGCTAGGCGTGTAAATACTGATATTGTGATCACTGGTACCTTAATATCTACCAGCTTCAATGTGTTAGTTGTATTTTCTTTGCATCTAACAGTCTTCCCACTAACACATCAAATAATTAACTACCTGATGTTTTCTGCATGGTAGTAACTGCACCACAATATGGAATATGCGTGTCAGTGTATACTAACCATTTTGCGTCCAAAGATCCACACTTAAACACCTGACATGCTGCCCAAGCGAAAATTAGCGGTAACATTACGGTATATTGATAATTTTCACTTATGGACCGTCTGACAGCAACTGAATAAAACACAATTTTAGTGCCATACGCGTTTCGCCTTTATTTTCTGCAAGGCATCATCAGTGGCAGGTTGCGTAGACAGTTTCTTACATATTACGCTCCTGTTGCATTTTTGGTGTTGTTCTTCTTCCTATGAGCGCCAATTTGCTGTTTTTTCCGCATTCCACTGTGGAATGCGGAAAAAACAGCAAATTGGCGCTCATAGGAAGAAGAACAACACCAAAAATGCAACAGGAGCGTAATATGTAAGAAACCGTCTACGCAACCTGCCACTGATGATGCCTTGCAGAAAATAAAGGCGAAACGCGTATGGCACTAAAATTGTGTTTTATTCAGTTGCTGTCAGACGGTCCATAAGTGAAAATTATCAATATACCGTAGTATTACGCGCAACTGAGGATGACAGGACCACAAAAGTTGAAGATAGCGGTAACATGTTTCTCTAGCTACACTTACTTGGAGGTTCTAACCAAGCTAAGAACATATTACCCCTAATAGCTATAGTTACTAATCTGTAAATGAAGTAAATACTGATTTATGTTGTTAATTACACTGTCCTCAGTCACTAACAAAACTATCTGCGCTTATACATATATATTACTGCTTTCTATGTCACACCCTCTAAAATAGAATGGAATAATTCGAGCATAAACTGAAATTAGATGAAAGAGGATTTTGAAAAGGTGAGTGGACGGTACAAGAAATAATGCATGAGGAAACAGTGCTAAGGGAGTACAGATCTACCTCTGTAATGGTTATGATGGTGTGTAACTCTTCTGGCTATGCTGTGTCACATAACACTATTGGGAATTATGCGAAATGATACTAGTGATTACTAATGCAACGCTTACTAGCAACAATTCGAAAATAAAATTCAAAATATATTTTTCTAAATCCTTTGCAATCAAATCTGAAGCTTTACAGGGAGATGGTCATGCACCAATCCTGTCCCTGTGTAACAGAAAAATGACTCAAGAATGGGGCCACGGATTGAAACTTCGGAACCTATTTATATTTTTGAGGACTGAGACAAAGAAGGATGGTGTCGAATATACTTTAGCTTTCGTAGCTGAGATACCCACAGAGACAGAAGTTTCTGGAACAATAATACATATTAGTGCATTGAAAGAAGTAAGGGAACAAATTCGCTTGGAATTATCTTTCGAAAAAAAGCCTTATTTCCAAATACAATAAACGCTAGATATGAAACACTAAAAGTTCGTATAGCTTTGTATATCTGGATGAGAAGATTGCAGACGATGGCCTAGATGAAGGAGCCTTGGTAATAGTAGGCAGAGAAATTGAAACATCTTACGAAATCACATTGGAAGCTGCCAGTTTCTTGGCACTTTCGATTCCTCATCCAGATTTTACCTTTTTCAGAAACTTTAATATTTATTCTGCAACTGCCGACCAAAGTGGCCGTGCGGTTCTAGGCGCTGCAGTCTGGAACCGCGAGGCCGCTACGGTCGCAGGTTCGAATCCTGCCTCGGGCATGGATGTGTGTGATGTCCTTAGGTTAGTTAGGTTTAACTAGTTCTAAGTTCTAGGGGACTAATGACCTAAGCAGTTGAGTCCCATAGTGCTCAGAGCCAGTCATATTCTGCAACTACACTACTGGCCATTAAAACTCCTACACCGCGAAGATGACGTGCTACAGACGCGAAATTTAACCGCCAGGAAGAAGATGCTGTGATATGCAAATGATTAGCTTTTCAGAGTATTCCCTCAAGGTTGGCGCCGATGGCGACATCTACAACGTGCTGACATGAGGAAAGTTTCCAACGATTTCTCATACAGAAACAGCAGTTGACAGACGTTGCCTGGTGAACCGTTGTTGTGATGCCTCGTGCAAGGAGGAGAAATGCGTACCATCACGTTTCCGACTTTGATAAAAGTCGGATTGTTAGCCTCTTGCGATTGCGATTTATCGTATCGCGATATTGCTGCTCGTGTAGGTCGAGATCCAATGACTGTTAGCAGAATATGGAATCGGTGGGTGCAGGAGGGTAATACGGAACGCCGTGCTCGATACCAACGGCCTCGTATCACTAGCACACTAGCAGTCGAGATGACAGGCATGTTATCCGCATGGCTGTAACGGATCGTGCAGCCACGTCTCGATCCCTGAGGCAACAGATGGGGTCGTTTGCAAGACAACAACCATCTGCACGAACAGTTCGACGACGCCTGCAGCGGCATGGACTATCAGCTCGGAGACCATGGCTGCGGTTACCCTTGACGCTGCATCACAGACAGGATCACCTGCGTTGGTGTTCTCAACGACGAACCTGGGTGCTCGAATGGCAAAACGTCAATTTTTTCGGATGAACCAGGTTCTGTTTACAGCATCATGATGGCATCCGCGTTTGGCGACAACGCGCTGAACGCACATTGGAAGCGTGTATTCGTCATCGCCATACTGGCGTATCACCCGGCGCGATCATATGGCGTGCCATTGGTTACACGTCCCGGTCACCTCTTGTTGCCATTGACGGCACTTTGAACAGTGGACGTTACATTTCAGATGTATTACGACCCGTGGCTCTACCCTTCATTCGATCCCTGCAAAACCCTACATTTCAGCAGGACAATGCACGACTGCATGTTGCAGGTCCTGTACGGGCCTTTCTGGATACAGAAAATATTCGACTGCTGCCCTGGCTAGCACATTCGCCAGATCTCCCACCAATTGAAAACGCCTGGTCAATGATTGCCAAGCAACTGGCTCGTCACAATACGCCAGTCACTACTCTTGATGAACTGTGGTATCGTGTTGAAGCTGCATGGGGAGCTGTACCTGTACACGCCATCCAAGCTGTGTTTGACTTATTGCCCAGGCGTATCAAAGCTGTTATTACGGCCATAGGTGGTTGTTCTGGGTACTGATTTCTCAGGGTCTGTGCAACGAAATTGCGTGAAAACGTAATCACATGTCAGTTCTAGTATAATATATTTGTCCAATGAATACCCGTTTATCATCTGCATTTCTTCTTGGTGTAGCAATTTTAATGGCCAGTAGTATATATACATATATACACACACACACACACACACACACACATATATATATATATATATATATATATATATATATATATATATATATATATATATATATACGAATTTGTTCTCAAAGGTCCTTCCTCTGTAATGGTGCAAAAACGTGGCGTCCTACATCGTATCCCACGGACTCGGCGACGTTTCAAACTGCAAGGTGTTGGACATGCGAAAGAAAGGCCAGAGCTCAGAAGTTCATGTGAGTAAGGAAGGTTAACAGTGCCACATTGCAATAAAATTTCATCACAATGAAGCCGAACGCATTCGTGGAAGTGTCACATGATGAAAATGTCCTCACACCGTCTCATACCCACCTTTCAACTCTTTTATTGACAAGTCTGCGACAGAGTTTAGAACAGCGATGTCCAGTGTTATGAGTGTGAGAGAAAAATATGTCATACGCACCGTGGCTAAGTACAGGGCGTGCCGAAAAGGTGTCAATTAAAACACCGCTTCCCTCGGGATGTTGATTGCCAATGACTTCGAAGTCGCAGTGCGATGAGAAAGACGACGTAGTTGTTGACAACCTTTGAGACTCTGACCCCCCCCCCCCCCCCCACCGGCAGGATGTCTCTAAGGACATCGTAGGCCTGCAACCTTATCGAACACGATCGCATGCCCTTGGAGTGTAGCGCGACCGAAACAGTTGCACTGGTATACGGGATGTGACCACTAGGGACCATTAAAAACCATGCTACGAAATTTGAAATTGACCCATGGCAGAAAATGCTTCTTCAGACCTCATGTTTTACGCCCTACACGCCAGTGAGATGCGAACACGTTTAATGGGATTGCAGGACCAATATTTCCTTAGCGAAGCACTGAATTTTCTGTGGGGAATCAGCGGTGTCAAAGAGCGTCAAGAACGCCGTCTTATTGTTCATCGCACTGGCAACTGTCGTTTTCAACCGCGAGATTTATGGGAATCAACGCTCCAAGAGAAGTAGTGTTTCCAGTTACCATTGACGACGTTTGTGGCAACAGCTGAGGTATTTCCTGACGATACTGGGCGGCCGTGTGTCTGAGATGTTTTCCTCGACTACCAATAAGAAAATTTGAATGGTGGGCGTCACGGTTATGATCTCTATGGCAAAGGCATCAAGAGCAGGGCTGAAACGTGGGTAAGAGGGGATGTGACGTCTTTTCCACCATGTGAGACAACCACAAATGCACTGGGCAGAACTGTGGTGAAATTCGGTTCCAATCCGGCATAACTGACCCACCTTAGAAGTCACATGAACTTCCGAGCTTTGGCAATTTTTTAGAGTGTGTTGACATCTCGTTGCTTCAAACGTCGCCGAGCATGAGGTAGGGATGGTGAAAACAGACCAGTTAAAAAATCGATACCAATATTTCAGTTCTGAAAGTATTTCAGTATTTGTTTGCTCTTGACTATAATAGGGATTTTTTACTTTTTGATAATAATCGAGTAAAAGAACTGAAATATCAATTTTTAAACAAACCTTTTTTTTAAAGAGATGAGTAATTTTTATTCATAAAATTTGCATTGATTTGAAATACTGCTTTACTGTAGAAAATGGGAAAAGTGATCAGTGCTATTTAGTAACAAGGCCGACAGAAGTGAGCAATAAACATACGGCATACGGATTTAAAGTAAATTATAGTAGTAAATTAAAAACTCATCAACACTTCATTCACGCTATACGATAAAAATAGAAAGTTGCTGATCTGCTGCTTTTGCCTATATAGTATGCCTTTATCTGCGTGTAGCTCTCGAAAACGAACAAATTAACAAGAAAAATAGAGTTGATCAGCCTCAGTTTTCCCCCTTTAGCACTGACTATTCGTAATGCCGAAGTGGTGGTATGACACCGAGTACAACATGATATTTGAGTAGAGTTTCAAAAAATTAGAAGTAATAGGATAATACTGGCGATTTTCTGTAGTATTCAAGCACTTATCACTTTTAGAGAAAAGCGGCGAACGGTGAATGGATTAAGTTTTCTTTTATTTGCCTACACAATTTATTATTTTGCATCTATGTATCTTGAAACTGAGAGACACAAAATTTTTCAATCCCTGTCCAATTTCTACATTTACTACAAAAAAAGTTATGCGTAAAAAATCGCTGATTTCAGAAACCGGTTATTTTGCCTAGTTTTAATAGTCAGATTAAACTGCCGTGGAAAGAAACCGATATAAGCAAAAACCGCTTGTTTCATCGATAACCGACATCCCTAGCACGAGATTAACGTCACGGGGTGCCACAAAAAAAAAAAAAAAAAAAAAAAAAAAAAAAAAGAAAGAAAGAAAAAAAGAGAAAGGTTCAAATGGCTCTGAGCATTATGCGACTTAAGTTCTGAGGTCATCAGTCGCCTAGACCTTAGAACTAATTAAACCTAACTAACCTAAGGACATCACACACATGCCCCAATACAATTGTACTTCCGCATACTTACATGCAGTGGATTAAGCTTTAAGAGACAGACATTAAATATTTGGAGGCCGGTTACTGAATCATTTAGACTTCATGTCATTCTATTATATGTTCCACGTCGAAGCTTGTCTTTTACAGTATTGTATTACTTTTGTGAAGAGAAGATTGTTTTTGTAAAGAGTACTTTCGGTAGTATTCAAACCATGAGACTGTAATTTCTGTCCATGATTATTATGAACTGCACGTATTGTGCAGCGATTTACTGGAAATATATTCTTTTATTCATGCTTTACTTAAATCTGCTTCAAATAGGGCACCACCAAGTTTTTGTCATGATGTTAGACAAAGTGATGGCTGAGGTGAAATTCATTTTCATGATTAATTTTACGCACAGTGAGTGAAATTGGAGGCTAACGATAAAATTCAGTACGTTCCCTTTGCATGCTAGCTAGTTTTTCAGGATTTCAATTCGGTAAGGTGACGGATGTTGCTGAGTCGCTTGACGCCGATATATTACGTGTCCTAATACTGTATCACTGAATTATTATATTACTATCACTTCACAAACGGGAGTTACAGGAGCACTATTAAACGATTTTTCAGACTGTGAACTATTGCATTTCAGTCAGCCGATGAGTACACGATTATGCAAACTGCCCCATGATTCACCAGATCGCTGTAAGTGAGAAGCTAACACGTATTAGTACAACTTATTGCTTTCATGAATTTCTGCCCTTACATACGCTGTGCGAATTCGCGTGCAATTGTGTGCTCTGTGAGTATTTAAAGATGCTTAGTCGAGTTAGTTAGCTTTAGAAACTGTTTGGTAGCCGTTCCGTATTTCATTTTGTATATTATTAGAATATCAGAGTTTGCTCGTCGGTATCTGTGAGAGGTTGATGGTTTTTTTCACACACACACACACACACACACACACACACACACACACACACACCATATTTCAACATGGAAAATTTATGACAAAATCTTATTTTCCCTATATAACGAAATACTTTATTTCAACACTGTTATAAAGTAGTGCTGCTCCATGCGTCCGAATTCCTTATCCTCTATGAGAAATATTTATAAGCAGAATTATAAAGTAAGGAGTCGCAATATTTTTGGTCCTAAATAAAATTCTAAAAACTAAGTAAATTCAAAGAGAGAGAAAAAATCAAAGCGGAAGCGCAGATTTAGTTATATGGCCTCGGGTGAACAATGGATGACCCCACTGGACGAAAAGCATCTTCAACTTATTTGACCTGACTCTAAAATCTAGAATACCGGGATACATCTACGTCAAGAGACATCCAAAGAAACCCATTGCAGAACCGAAAGGCACATCAAATAAGAGCATCAGATTGTCTGTGGAAGAGAAAAACAACGCATATTACATAGATTAAAACCAAGCTGAACACAGATTGTTGATGAAAAAAAATCTTAGACGAAGAAACAAACATGAGAAAATACCTCCATAAATGTTATAAGGTTACTATGGCTGTAAGATGGCCGAATAACGAAATGAAAATAATAATTATACTACATTGATTGACTGTTCGCGGAAAAATGTTAATGTTAGAATTATAAATAAAACAAAATGGTTATTCCATCAGAAATGTGGTGTAAGATTATTTAACCAATATAAAATACATGCGACAGTAAGTAATGAAATGTAGACAAACTACAACAATTGTACATGGAATGAAATAATTGAATAATAAACTTTGCTGACATATTCCAGTGATGTGGCTGAACGAAATAACCTTGTCTTTAGTAGGTCCTAAATTACAATCATACAAGATATAACAGTGATATTAAACAGCTGAGTGAAGCAGCTGTGATTCTAAAAAGTAATTTTTTTTAACACAACGAGAGGAATTATAGTAACTGAAATAACATTTTTCGTCTCTGGAAATGAAGATATTCTGTAGATACACTAGTTTAAAGTCTTTGTTCCAACAAAATTTCACTGCACCATATGCTTATCTTTGTACCTGATGATATGCGTAACAGCAGAAAGGCGGTTCTCGTAACGAATAACAAATATTGTAGAATATTACACTAGTGTTGTGTGTGTTTCATTCATAATAATAGTTTTTTTATTGTATACAGTTATACTATTATATACAATAATATTTAAGGGCGTGCAGTACTATATAATGCCGTAGTTGGGGACTATGGAAATAAAAAAAGCTCTGGTTGGAGACGAGGGTAGTTGTTACGTGGTAAGTCGGAGTGTACAAAAATAAAGATAGCCATTTTGTTATAAGAGAGAATGTGGTCGTGTGATCGAGTGGAGCAGACAGGGTTATGTTCTGGCTATAATCAGCGTTTCTGCGATATTGTTCGTACAAAATCGTTGAAGTCGGGGAGAGATGTGAGGGAGTGATAGGTCCATCAAGTGGTAAAAAAAAAAAGAGTATAAGAAAAGACTGCACTTATCGTAACAGAAGATCTGAGTGAAAGATATTAATATAAGATGGAGATGTTTAATTCGATGCGTTCATCGTCAGATCCAAGATATGGGAACTTTCTCGAGAAAGACCACGCAGAATAAAATTGCTATACTCAAGCATGTGTATAAGTTTCTTCATTGGACATGCCACTGGTTTACTACGAGCAGAGGATCGGACCAAATACTGAACAATCGGGGAGAATTGCGATTTTATTTTCCCAGTAGTGACGGATTCTGAAGGTATAGTAGGTACGAGTGAAAGCATTGTACTTCATTGGGAGACCCATTTAGACTGGTAGGACTGGAATATAAGAAGTCGAAGTAATCAGTACAGAAACATTTTTCTTGGCTTCATAATATAAAGAATTGCGTATTCATCCGCGTACAGTGAAAAAGTTCGTATCACCGCCCACGAGGATCATGCGAGGTTCTTCGTCGCTCATCATTCAACTACACAGGGTGAACATTAATAAAAGCGATAAACTGCAGACGAATAGAAGTTCTTCCTTGTGTGCTGCAGGGTGTGTGATTGACGCAGCGTACTGTAAACAGCAGAATGGTCCGCCATTCATGCCGAGAACAAGACGAGATGGTGTTTGTGTACGGATAAGCAGATGGAAACGATCGAGAGGCAGCACGGCTACAGCAAAACAAATACCCTACCAAACACCAACCACATCTCACAGCATTTCAAGCCATTTTTGGGCTTTTGTGTGACCATGGGTTCTTTCAGACAGATGAGTGTGCAGGCAGGAGGAGGCTTGTGTGTACATCAGATTTGGAAGACCAGGTTCTACAGGATGTTGAGACCAACCCTGTTACAAGTAACACCTCAGCATGTTGTAACCCATGATCAGATGAACTCCCAAAAAGAGCTTGACAGGTTGTGTGGTGTGGCTGGTGTCTGAAACTGTACTTGTCTTCGTTTAGCCGTGCTGCCTCTCGACCGTTTCCATTTGTTTGCCCATATACAAATACCATCTTGGCTTGTTCTCGACTTGAATACCGGACAGTACGCTGCGTCAAACACACAGCCTGCAACACACATGGAAGACTTGACACGAGGTCAGAGGAACTTTCACTCGTCAGCCCCATCTGCCGTGGCTACCGTGCATTTCCAGACATAAGTTCATAGGACCTTTCTTACCCCATTTCCAGTCGGGAAACGGATGAAGAAAGTGTATTTAAAACCACTGCAAGGAGACTGCATAAGAGTTAGTGAGCATATAATATATAGAATTGAAAATAAAATACTTTCACGGACATAAAATATTATGTTTTACATACTATATTTGAAATTAGAACAAAAAGATGGCTCTTGAGCAGCACAGTATTAAAAGTTCTTAGAACCTGGTAGTAGAACGTTTATCATATCTTCAGCTGTAAAGGTTAACAAGAAACTAAAAACAGTAATAAAATTGTGTTGTGTTCAAGGTACCACTGACTGTAACTATTTTCGTAATCAGTGTATGATTAGAAAACATCCTCTAAACTATAATAAAAGGTAATCATAAAAAAAGTGGATCTATAAACAAGTAAATCTATAACGACAATTTGAATATTATTACCTTGAATAGCCTAGCAACCGTATTCTGTACTGTAGGATGAGTGACAGCATCTTACACAAGTAAACTAAGCTGTCAAGCGGGACATGTCAACAAAGAGATCGTGACATGGTGGAGCACGTATAGACAAATTTTCAGCGAAATCTTGATATCTTCCTTAAAGGAAAACAACATTACATTTAAGATACTATACTTTAATCTTATTTTGAATTCAAATGGATTGTAGCTAAGAGTTCTTCAACTGATAAAACTGTTTTTCGTTGTAAACTAAGTCAGCAGTATTTGTCAGATATATCGATTTGCTGTCGATTATTCTGCATAATGAATGAAGCCTGTAAAATTTTTGTGCAGGATATTTAGCACCTTCTCAGTACGGTGTACATCCAGACTATTCATGGAAAATATAATGCCTTCAGTGAGACCAACAGTGGCATTTAGTTGTGTTTCTTCCTTATTATTAAATAGTACATTCTCACATTGTATCAACTGTTTGGTGCCAGACTGTTCTTGCATTAGCACGAGAATGCATGTGTTCGCAGACAGACATCATTTACTTACTGACTGAGGAAAAGTAGGTGTATATTCGAGACTAGTACATTCGAAGCGAGAAAACGTGACTACCACAGTTCAGCACGCTACGTAATAATAATTTCGCCATTTCTGTGATTTAACTTATTGTAAGCCGCGTACTGAATGTGAAATTGTGTGATAACAGTAAGAAGAGGTGTATCAAGAACATGATAAGTTTCTTTTTACCGTATTTCTGTTGTTTTACGTTCACTTATCGCATATTTCGACACCTAACAGCCGTAAGCATTTGGGTCAACGTTAGTTTAAATACCGATGCCGTTTACGGAGACTAAACTAACTAAAGTGATCAACGTAACATATTTGCAAGAATCATAATTGCGCTAATTTTCAACTTAACGATTAATCCTTTACATAAATATAACTGATCCATATAATCATTCACTATTTAACAGACTCAAATTTCTAAATACAAATTCAGAATCTGTAGATTTGTTATTGTAGAAATTTCGTAAGTGTTAGCTGTAGCAACGTCCTTGGTAGACAAGTGCGATGTTAAAATTTTGTGTAAACTAATTTAGTAAATCTGACGAGCTAAAGTTCTGGGACTACATCAGTTACTGAGAACCAAGAATGAATTTCCTGTCTCAGTGTTTGGAACTCTGCCATTGCCAATATTTTCATAATCATTGTAAGAATTCACTATAAATAGTTCTCCGTTGTATTAAACGTTTCTTTTTCAAACTGAAAGATAAGAATTAGCTGTATAGAGTTGGGTAATAGCTTAGTAGTTCAAAAGAATTCCATAAATACTGAGCAAGCAGACAAATGCGTCTAAACAGCTAGTATTTTTCTCCTGATACGTCAATAAGTTGTTTCTGAGACTTATAATAGCATCATTATTAATCATTCAACATCCCCTACTACGTTAAGAGCTTCAGAATGTCCCAGGAATACAGTATCTGGCTATAGCCTTCCATATCACTCATGCAGCTTTTCTACGTAATTTCGTTGAATTTGTTGGAGTCTGTCTGAACATTTCCGACGTACCTTAAGCACATTCATTAAAATTACAGGCAAATAGAACATAGTTTATCATATTCTTTCAGATGTACGAACAAGCCTGCCATATTTCGTTTGTGTCGCACAGCTAATTATCGGTGTTGCGATTTTTTTCCCGTCAGTTTAGTTTATAATCTTTCCTCGTTCTTGATTGTCTTGGAGGCTTACTTGCACACCACTTAACTTATCTGTCTTGTTATTGTCTCACCAGCCAAATTTCGAAACGCTCTTAAATACAACACAGGAGCTGTTTTGTAAGCTATCCAACAATTCACACCACGTGGCAGTGACCAGCAAAAAGTACAGCGGAGCACATTAGATTGTAAGTACTGTTTGATTTCATTTAATAGGTTTAGATTGTCTTCCATAATGCCAAACACATCGCATCAACATGCATTCTCCACAGTTATAAATAGTACATTAAATTTAAGCCAATGAAGACGTAACGTTTCTAGTAAACGTTTGTAAGGGCAGTTTATAAAATACTTATAAAATGAATTCCTCTAACTTTGTTCATTCCTTGGCTTGTGATTTGACGTACAAATTAGTTTTATATCATTACTCTACAGTTGAAACTCATCCCTGTTAAACATTCTGAACGTTGCGTACAGTTTCCCTGGTGATCCCCTTCTTGCAGACAGAGGGCAGGAATGTTTTTTCCGACAGACATTTCGACGAGGAAGAGACAGCACTCCTGCAAGCAATGTGTAATCTGTGTCATGGTTGAATGTTAGAGAAACCAATACACCTAGAACGGTAACCAATAGGAAACATCATTATTTATAGCGTTTATTAATTTTCATATACATTTACGCATAAAAGTAATGTAGATACCAAATCTTTGGTGCAGTTTCACCTTGAATCATCTCCTTAAAATCTTGAAGGTGATCAAGTGACCGTCATCTGAACACGAAGGTCTTACGTGTGTGAATTCCTAAGGGACCAAACTGCTGAGGTCATCCGTCGGAAGGTCTTACATGACATCATCAGTGAACTTGAATTCCTGACGTTATCACTCTTATCAGCAACGTTATCATCCTTATTAGTGACAGGTCACGACCTCTGGCAGGGTGAGTTAACTGTAACGTATCCAGCACTACGTGGCAAGGAACAGAACAGCCTAGCCTGCTGAACAAAAATGAAAGTTGCCCTACTACTATGGGGTACTGTGTACGTAAGCTGCCATTTGATTCTATTAATGACGCAATAAAAGGGCCGCCAGATGTCTGAGCATCAAAGTTTAATACAAAATAATATATATATGGGTGAGTCACCTAACATTACCGCTGGATATATTTCGTAAACCACATCAAATACTGACGAATCGATTCCACAGACCGAACGTGAGGAGAGGGGCTAGTGTAATTGGTTAATACAAACCATAAAAAATGCACGGAAGTATGTTTTTTAACACAGACCTACGTTCTTTCAAATGGAACCACGTTAGTTTTGTTAGCACATCTAAACATATAAACAAATACGTAATCAGTGCCGTTTGTTGTATTGTAAAATGTTAATTACATCAGGAGATATTGTAACCTAAAGTTGACGCTTGAGCACCACTCCTCCGCTGTTCGATCGTGTGTATCGGAGAGCACCGAATTACGTAGGGATCCAAAGGGAACGGTGATGGACCTTAGGTACAGAAGAGACTGGAACAGCACATTACGTCCACATGCTAACACCTTTTTAGTGGTCGTGAGGGGTGAGGTACACGTACACACGTGGTTTCCGTTTTCAATTACGGAGTGGAATAGAGCGTGTTCCGACATGTCAGGCCAATAGATGTTCAATGTGGTGGCCATCATTTGCTGCACACAATTGCAATCTCTGGCGTAATGAATGTCGTACACGCCGCAGTACATCTGGTGTAATGTCGCCGCAGGCTGCCACCTCTGGGGTTGTAGGCACATCACGGTACACATTCTCCTTTAACGTACCTCACAGAAAGAAGTCCAGAGGTGTAAGATCAGTAGAACGGGCTGGCCAATTTATGCGTCCTCCAAGTCCTATGAAACGCCCGTCGAACATACTGTCAAGGGTCAGCCTAGTGTTAATTGCGGAATGTGCAGGTGCACCATCATGCTGATACCACATACGTCGACGCGTTTCCAGTGGGACATTTTCGAGCAACGTTGGCAGATCATTCTGTAGAAACGCGATGTATGTTGCAGCTGTTTGGGCCCCTGCAATGAAGTGAGGACCAATGAGGTGGTCGCCAATGATTCCGCACCATACATTTACAGTTCACGGTCGCTGTCGCTCTACCTGTCTGAGCCAGCGAGGATTGTCCACGGACAAGTAATGCATGTTCCGTAGATTCACTGCCCCGTGGTTTGTGAAACCCGCTTCATCGGTAAACAGGTAGAACTGCAACGCTTTCTCTGTTAATGCTCATTGACAGAATTGCACTCGATGATTAAAGTCATCACCATGTAATTGCTGATGTAGCGACACATGAAACGGGCGAAAGCGGTGACGATGAAGTATGCGCATGACACTGCTCGCCGACCGTGGCCCGTATTTGTTACAACACGCAACCGAACGTCGGAGGTTTCAAGCGTCAACTTTAGGTTACAATATCTCCGGATGTAATTAACATTTTACAATGCAACAAACGGCACTGATTACGTATTTGTTTATATGTTCAGATGTGCTAACAAAACTATCGTGGTTCCATTTTTAAAAAACGTAAGTTTGTGTTAAAAAACATACTTCTGTGCATTTTTGTATGGTTTGTATTAAACAATTACATTAGCCCCTCTCCTCACGTTCGGCCTGTGGAATCGGTTCGTCAGTATTTGATGTGGTTTACGAAATATATCCAGCGGTAACGTTAGGTGACTCACCCTGTATATATGATTTGGAAAACATAGTTGTCATAAGAAACAATATCCCCCACAGCTCAGTATGGCTGATGGTGGCCTCCAGTAATCTATGTTCAGGTAACATGAGCTTAACTAACTACTGAAACGATATCAAGAGGAGTTAAATTACTGGAAATTTATTTCACAAAGATCTACATAAGTGGAATAAAAGGAATATGACGAACGTCTTCCTTCAAAATAAAAAGAAATACACGAAGCATCAAGTTGTCTAATTTACAATAAATACGCATATTGTGCTCCGCAAGGTTCTAGGAAACACAGTATAAAAGTGGTAATATTTCCAAAGTTCACGATGGAATCGGCTGTAAATCATGTGGCAGAAATAATTCGATTAGAATGGGATAATTGACGGGTTAGACATCTACCAAAATTAGTACGTGCACTGGGAAAGCGTACGAGCAAGTCATGGTAACACAAGGTTCACTGTAACAAAAGTCGTGTCCAAATTGCAAAACAACTGAAATGATAAAATTAAGAATAACTATAGCTGAAAAACCTCTCTAGATTGACCTCAACGTTCCTAAGTTTCTTACGGTGCTGATTTCAGTTAAATCCTAATATCGCAGCTGGAACAAACACCAACAACTCTCCATGTATCTCAGACCTAGAAAGCTGAAATTCCACCGTCTCCTTAAGCTGAATGATCTGTCCACTGATCCCAAGAACGGAATGTCGCTCAAATCTTTTCGTTTCTCCAACTCTGGCGTTCGATAAAGCTGATGAACAGTTTAGAAAACAAAAAAGATATGACAGAGATATGACATATCTCTCTCAATGGACATATATGAATGTAACGCACAATCTATGTTGTTTCCCACATTTTTTAGAAAATAATCTACTGCAGGCAGTAGATTGTTCCAATTTGAGTATGTATCTGAGGCAGCTCCTGTGCACAACCAAGGTTTGACTACTGTATCTGCCCTAATAACATCGAAATGAGACTGAATTACATTGTGTGGGCAAACAGCATACAATATGAATATTATATTTTTAACATAGGAATCGAACAGTTTGTTATATTGTAACAGAAACGGTTTTGTGTAGTAACTAAATTCATACATATCGTACATTTAAAAAACAAGAAAGTTCTCAGAATCAGCAACACATGGTCTCTGATGTAAGAGTAAGTGTTTTCTGTTATCATTCGCTTCTGCAAAGTCTTTTATATCGCCAATGACTTTATGACTTTGTATGTGAGAAATGAAGACTCTTGTGGGTAAAACAAGGAACCACAACAGTCTTCTCTTCAAGAAGTAACATCTCTCATGGATCCACTGCATGATTGTGAATGAAAACTGACATTTCTTTTTACAAACAACTACATATCAATATTTTCGGAATCAACCGTATCCATGTTTCTCACTCTTCCGTGACGCACAGACCGTGCTCTCCTGATTCTTCTGTTTGTTTAACGTGGAATTCCTGCTTTCATGCATTACTAAAAGTGAGTGATAAGCAAAATACTTATATATTCTTATTAATAACATTGTACGCTGTACCTCCATTTTGAGAAGGTGTTGATTGTATTGATGATAATTATCCCTCTAACAGTTCAGCATGAACTGAAAGCGTCCTAGCGAGTCTTTCTGCTTTTATAGTATGCATACCTGCTAAGTCTACAGCAAAAACGTGATAACAATGTGATTAGTTAACATTTGTCGGCAGCTTTGCTACCTTATTATAGTTTCTGAGTTTTTTCCAGCTGAAACATTAGCTCCCTGAGCGGTATCCTGGGAACTGCTCCTCTATCGTCTTGAACCTGTTGGAGAGGAGACAGATAACAGCTGCATTGCAGCTTCGCTGAAAAAAATGCAGTAAAAACATATTTTTTTTCCTTTTAATGAGCGTTGTAGTAGTTTCACACAGTCGCCCATGTTTCCCGAGAGACGATAAGCACTCGCCATAGTTTCACGAGATAAAATTACGACCCTATCTTGGGGCCAAACATAATGACGCTTTGATTTTCGGTCCACGCTACTGAAGCAAATACGTTCTCTCGGAATCTGTTCCTATAATCCAATGCTAACTGTTCGAGATGCAAAACTACATGTAACAATTGCATGAAACGTTTGTGAATATGTGAAATGAACTTTTTTTGCAGACGTCTCTCAACTGAAGGAATGTCCTCATGTACAACCTCCTAGTTTCTACTTTATCATTTTCGTCAGACGTAGTAAAGTCCATATTGATTGCGAAACCCCTCATTAAACACAGGTGGATTCGTATTATTTCGTTATCACTGTTACACAGCTAACGAAGTTTTAACAATTTAATCTATATTAATTAATGGAAGTGACATTAAACTGCATTTTGTGGAAAGTCACATTTCATACACTTTGTAACTTCATGGATCTAACTTCAGCACCAATTCAAATCCACTCTTTAATGTGATTTTCAGTATGCTACGAGGTATTTTAAAGTTGTCAACACCTTGTTTCGCTTTTTATAAATCTTCTGCAGTCCATTTCCTATCCTTCTGAAACATAAAAATGAAAAAGATAATCATCATATGGCTTCATTCGACAGCTACTTGGTATGATGTAGGACGTCCCTTCCGGTCCCATTCGTTTCCACTCTATAATCTCTCTTGAAATGCGTTAGAACGTATTTTTAAGAGTTTCAGCTCCTCTTTTTAACCGATTATCCTCCAAAAACAACCTATTTCTCCTTTCGTAAACCGTCTGCAGTCCATTTACCTCGCACTGTCTTTCGTGCATATTTAGTAACCATCTGAAATAATGAAAATGGATACGATAAGGGTAATGACACACCGTGGATTCATGGTTTTATTAACCACCTGTGTGCTGAATCAATATTATGAGGCAATTAATTGTGATCTGTGCTATGGCTTTAAACACCCTTATTCACTCATGATCTAAAAAACAACTGACAGCATATCTCACACTAAAACTCTTAAATACAGAAGACTGCTGCTCTCACCACAGGGTGAACAAGATTATTTTTCAAATACGCTAACCGGTTGCCTTTTTTTCATGATGCCACTCAACACATGGTACATCATCTTGGAGTTATAGTCTATCTGAAAATCTCGGATTTCATGTGGTTTGTGTAATCTTTGACCCAGCACATGAAATGAGATATGTCTGCTGATTGAACGAGTCTCTGCTGACTGTGCAACAAGTTCTGAGTACGGAAAGCATAACTTCAATACGCTGATGGCATTTCTCTTTCACCAACCGAATCATCAACATGCTGGAGCAATTGAGAGCCGAGTGAGCAGAGCCGGAAACGTATATTTCGTATATATGAATACGACTCAGAGTTCATGCGGTCTACAAGCTCCTATTTGGCAATAAATTTCTGGAGAATCCACTACTCCAAAATTTTCAGGGAGACAGAGTGTACAAAAAGCACAGCTTCAACTCGATGAAGCTATTTCTGCTGTATCTTCAGCGCTGTAAACGTACTTGAACATTCTGAAGTGAAAGCAAACTCATATCCTGGATATCTGATCTAGCAGTTGGAAAAACAATTGCAAGTAGAATCATTGTCTCTGCAAGCAGTTGGGAGTGAGAGAGCAAATTCGAAAATATGTAAGTATTCATATTCTTGTTATGCAGTCTATCATATATATATATATATATCTATTTCATATTTATGAATACAACTCAGACATGTTTTTCTTTCAATGTTACAGAATCTGCAGTCTTGTCAGACAGCTGGAATAAAATTGCAAGAAGCAGCAGCAGCAGCAAAGAATCTGCAAAAGAAGAAGGCTACCTTCGTAGGCTTAAGAGGACTGGTTTGTGAAGAGAAGGGTTAATCTTGAAAAATTCGTCAGTTTTCTAAATAGTGTGGACCAAAGAATAAGACTTGTAAGTCCATTTAATTCATACCATCTTTTGACAGATCTTTTGGGAATATTTTGATGTACAGACCACTGTCTTTGGTCTCATACTTTTTTCTGAACTCTGTTTTGCGTTGTAAATTAAATGTAGCCAGTTAATCTCTGTGTACAACATAGTTACACGTATTTCGAAATAAAAACAAAATAGAAGTCCTTTTCAAGAAGTTCTCGACATTATTATCTTAGAGCAGGCTTTTAAAAAGATGCTGCTGTCATTAATTATGATCAAAAAATATTTAATAACGATTGTAAAAAGTTCAGGAATTAGCTAATTGTTTTTCTTTAAAAAAGTCTTTAATTTTTAAATTTAAATCGTAAGTAAGGTCTTATGTTCTAAGAGAGTATACAAAACTTCAGCCCTCTATCGTTACCAGTTTTTAAGCAGTGTGTATCAGGACATCAAAAGAAGTGTACTTTCGAGAAATTCAAGTTAAAGTTAAAACTCGTATCTCCATATCATTTGTATATCACTAAGGCATCCCAGGTCTATATTCACCTAATTTCTAGTGTTAAGATTTCTCCCTTCTCTTTTTCAGACTTGGTATTCTTCCTTCTTTGGTGGCCTCCAACAATGATGTCTCTGCTTCGAAAATTCTCCTGCAGTCAATGGCAATTAAAGTTGTTTGCAGTTATAGTCCACCAGGCACTCCCATCTACTCCATAACCTTGAACCTGTGCTATCACTAAAAGTAACAGTGCATTCACGCTACTCAAACTATGTAGTCCCACCAGAAAAATTATTGGTATGCATTCCCATATGCAGCAGCAAAACAACAGGTAAACTGTCTGTATGACTAAAAGCGAAGCAACCATGATGCTTTTACTCGTTAGCCAATATTAGAAACATAAAAAGTAATAAAAAACAACTGAGAACAAAATTCTGTTTTTAATAGGTCTCTCTTCGTGAAGTGGTGTAATCGTCACGTGTGCAATCACTTTTAAATTCCTCTAGTTTTGGAGTTTTCTATCGTACCATTTCCTCGAAGTAAACTTTTCTCTTCAGAAAACTACAGAGAATTTTAAGAAAATAATTAAACAATCGATTTTTTGACATTTAGTCACGCAATAGTCCCTTCTTCGACTAACAGAATAATGTTATTTGTATAATTAGGGAACTGGGAACAAAACGCTTTAAACTAGACGATCTCGAATGGATTGCTGTTGAGTCTCAATTTATAAAACACACATATACTTGTGGGGTAGAAAATATGCTTTGATTTTAGGAGCCTAGGTATTTCTTGGATACCTGTTTTCACGTTTTCAAGACCGCAGATCTTTTGACTAATCAACCTCCTAAGACCTACTGTTTACTAGTTTGCAACTTTATCTTTATGAAGTGAGATCAGAAAAAAACAAGAAACATCTCTTTAAATACGAACATTTTAGGTTAGGCTTTACTGTAACTGTTATTGACACATAATGAAGCATCATGTTTACTGTCACCAGTCATTGTTTATTTATCTCTACGACGCGTTTCAAAGGTTTAAATCTACATCATCAGGTGGATTTACATTTGTTAGTATGACATTTGTGTGTGTGTGTTGTGTTACGATTTTTTGAAGGAACTATTTAGTGGAGAAACAAAACCCTGTTTCAGAACATAGTTTTGGATTTCTTTTGCCAAAAAATTAAACGTTTATCTAACGGTAAACACAAAACAACTAAAATAAAGTACCTCCAGTGGTCATGGCATCCATTTACTGTTGTAACACATCACAAGTATACTGTCATATTTTGTAAACAAATATGAGGTCGGAAACTATTGGGCGCATGAATCATATAGCACAAGAGAAAACATTATCACAAAGTATGAAGAATATATGTCATAAAAAATTATTACAGAATAAATTTTAAAAAGATTTGGAGGTGTTATTTTGAGCTGTCGAATACATTTTTTGGAATAAATACTTCAGGTGGTATATAAATCTGATTTTGACAATTTAAAATAACTTAAACTTCATAAGCATTTATAGATTCAGGTGAAGAGATACAAACATTAAGTGCAATAATCATATTGGATACAGTGGTAAAATTATATACAAATAACGAGTTTGGTTGGGATTTATAGATAGATATGAAAGGCTGGAGGCAGAGGGGGAGGAAGAGAAAGAGAAAGTGAGAGGAAGGGAGAGGGAGGAAAGAGTTGATTGTATAAAAGGGAACTGCACAAGGCAAGGTGTCTTAAGATTACATCTTTCACATGTAATAATTGCCTAAAGGATGGGGTAAAACATTGGTTAATGCTTAAAAATATGCAGATGGATATGAAATTTGTGCTAGTAGTTGATGTAGATATACTTTCAAGCTGACAAGTGGTACAAAATGTGGGTGTGATCACATATCTGTAAATGAGGTCAATCTCTTGTACACTTGGCGGCTGTCATGGTAACATAACTAAATATTTATGGTAAATATTGGGATATGAGTGTGTGTGTGTGTGTGTGTGTGCGTGTGTGTGTGTGTGTGTGTGTGTGTGTCCGTGCGCGAGCGCATGCACGCTTTGCAATTTTATTGATGTAGGCAGCTGCTGAAAACAGAGATGATACTATTGTAAATATTGTCATTTAAGATGGATTCAGGTTGTTTTGTTTGGTGTTTGTATATTTGGAGTGTTTCAAGGATGTCTAGTTTTCTGCCTGTTTGTTCGAAGTGTAGGATGCTGATACTTGTGTTGTTAACATGGTGTTTTGTTTCATGCAGGCAGGTGGCTATTGCTGATGTGTGGTACTTTCTGTTTCTTAGTGCTACAATGTGTTCTTTGAATCTAATCTCAAATGATCTGCCTGTGTGGCCTATGTAGAAGCAGTCACAGTCCAAACATTCAATGTTCTACACACCTCTGTGGTGAAGTGGGTTTCATGTGCTGATGTTGTGGGATAGCTTCTGTCCAATTTTGTTGTCTGTGGTAAAGGATATGCTTATGCCTTTTCGTTTGATGACATTGACAATCTGATATGAAATGTTACCTAGAAAGGGGATTGTATGGAAGATGTAATTGTCTTTTTGGTTTTTGTGTTGTGATTGCTTTGCCATTATTGAGTGTTTTAGGGTGTCTACTATGGAGCTGCTATAACCATTTGCAATAGCTGTTTGTTTTTTTTATTTTAATTTCTTGATCACATTTCCTCAGAGAGTGGTAGTTGGATAGCTCTATTGATCATACACCGGACTGGTACCATTTTTTGGGCTGTGGGGTGACAAGAGGTTTTGTTAATTGCAGTATGTGTTGTGGTAGGCTTCCGATAAATGTCAAAGTGAGGTATGTTATTCCTTATTGTAATGGTAAAGTCTAATAAATTTATTCTGTAATATGTTTGATGTTCAACTGTGAATTTTATATTTTCATGGGAGTTATTGAATAACTGGTTCAACTCACTGATGTCATCTTTAGTGCGTTTGCTTAATAAGATGGTTTCATCTACATATCGGTAATAGTAGATGATTCTTTTGAGGAGGTTGTGATTGGAATTGAGGATTTTGTCTTCTAAGTTACTTATAAATATTTCAGCTAGCAATCCTGAAAGATTCAAGCCCATTGCCAAACCATCTGTTTGTTTGTAGATTTTATTGTTAAATTTAAAATAGTTGTATGAAATTGTGAATTCAAGCAGGTCCATTAGTTCAGTAATGTGAGTTGAAAGGATTTTTTGTGCCTTTGTAGATTGGCATTGATTATTTGCAGTGTGGGATCTATTGGCACAGAGGATTAAAGGATTTGTATGTCAAATGAGGCAAGTGTGGCTCCATCAGGTACTTCTATGTTTTTGACATGTCGTGTAAATACTGTTGTGTTTTTAAGTGTTCCCTCATTATTGAATGTATATGCTTCTTTGAGAATTTTGGAGAGCATTTTGTTGAATTTGAATGTTGAGCTGTTCCTATACTTCACTATAGGCCTGATGGGGTCCCATTTTTGTGTATGTCATCTAAAGCAAGGTGCTTGTGGGCTCATTGTTACAATATTTCTTGCTTCTTAGGTGGTGAGTAGAAAGTTGATGTTGTTTGAAATGTGTTTAATCTCTTTTTGTATTCTGGGTTTTGGATCTTTAAGTATCTCTGTTACGCTGTTGGTTTGGAAAAAGTCTATAGTTTTTTCTACATATGTTGCTCCTTTCATTACAACAGCTGTGTTACCCTTGTCAGCTTTTACAATTATTGCATTATTCATGTTTAATTTAGTTTTAATGGTATGTGTAAGGACTTCCTCTCTATTCTTGTATGATGGGAATGGTTTTGCAATTTCCTTCTCAATAATTTCGTTAATTTTGTGACAGACTTCTATTCTGTCATTTTGTAAAGGCGCTGGTTGAGATCTGCATGGCACTAGAGATGAGCTTTTCTTGGTTCTTTTGGTCCAGTGGAACTTGAAAGTTTTGTTTCAAACGTTTGCAGAGTAGTGCCTCTTCTTCTACAGTAAGTATTATGTCGATGTAGTTGAGGATGGGTGTGTAGAATGTGTGTCTCCTTCTGCTGTTTTGGTTCAGTTTGGGAGGTTGCTTTATAAGATTGGCTAGTTTTTTCTTCTTGGTGGCTTTTGATTTCTGTACAACGAACTCGGTGTACTTTCTGAATTTTTCGGTTATGGAATCATATTCTAATCTATGAAACCACTTTCCAAACTGTAATTTTGCATTATAAAGCTGTGTGTTGAACATATACTGTGGGACGTATAGCGGAAGACAAAGAATTCTAGGTCGCATCACTACATAATACAAAACACAGACATGATATACATGACAATGTATTTATATTGCACATGGTGAATAAAATCGTCCTCAATGACTGTTAAAAGTCTTTCATTTCCGCCTTATGACCGTTTCTTAAAAAAGAAAAAGAAATCCTCACACCTGAAAATTCGTCTTCATTGATAAGAGACTGGCCGTAACTTTTTAATAATTTAATATTAGCCAACAGCCAGTATGGACATTTTATTCATCGTTTGGAACTGAGGCTGCGGTTGTCCGGCCTCTAAAATAATATATTTCTATTGCAGTTTGATATTACAGATATATGTCACTTCTATTTTACAAAATACACTCCTGGAAATGGAAAAAAGAACACATTGACACCGGTGTGTCAGACCCACCATACTTGCTCCGGACACTGCGAGAGGGCTGTACAAGCAATGATCACACGCACGGCACAGCGGACACACCAGGAACCGCGGTGTTGGCCGTCGAATGGCGCTAGCTGCGCAGCATTTGTGCACCGCCGCCGTCAGTGTCAGCCAGTTTGCCGTGGCATACGGAGCTCCATCGCAGACTTCAACACTGGTAGCATGCCGCGACAGCGTGGACGTGAACCGTATGTGCAGTTGACGGACTTTGAGCGAGGGCGTATAGTGGGCATGCGGGAGGCCGGGTGGACGTACCGCCGAATTGCTCAACACGTGGTGCGTGAGGTCTCCACAGTACATCGATGTTGTCGCCAGTGGTCGGCGGAAGGTGCACGTGCCCGTAGACCTGGGACCGGACCGCAGCGACGCACGGATGCACGCCAAGACCGTAGGATCCTACGCAGTGCCGTAGGGGACCGTACCGCCACTTCCCAGCAAATTAGGGACACTGTTGCTCCTGGGGTATCGGCGAGGACCATTCGCAACCGTCTCCATGAAGCTGGGCTACGGTCCCGCACACCGTTAGGCCGTCTACCGCTCACGCCCCAACATCGTGCAGCCCGCCTCCAGTGGTGTCGCGACAGGCGTGAATGGAGGGACGAATGGAGACGTGTCGTCTTCAGCGATGAGAGTCGCTTCTGCCTTGGTGCCAATGATGGTCGTATGCGTGTTTGGCGCCGTGCAGGTGAGCGCCACAATCAGGACTGCATACGACCGAGGCACACAGGGCCAACACCCGGCATCATGGTGTGGGGAGCGATCTCCTACACTGGCCATACACCACTGGTGAGCGTCGAGGGGACACTGAATAGTGCACGGTACATCCAAACCGTCATCGAATCCATCGTTATACCATTCCTAGACCGGCAAGGGAACTTGCTGTTCCAACAGGACAATGCACGTCCGCATGTATCCCGTGCCACCCAACGTGCTCTAGAAGGTGTAAGTCAACTACCCTGGCCAGCAAGATCTCCGGATCTGTCCCCCATTGAGCATGTTTGGGACTGGATGAAGCGTCGTCTCACGCGGTCTGCACGTCAGCACGAACGCTGGTCCAACTGAGGCGCCAGGTGGAAATGGCATGGCAAGCCGTTCCACAGGACTACATCCAGCATCTCTACGATCGTCTCCATGGGAGAATAGCAGCCTGCATTGCTGCGAAAGGTGGATATACACTGTACTAGTGCCGACATTGTGCATGCTCTGTTGCCTGTGTCTATGTGCCTGTGGTTCTGTCAGTGTGATCATGTGATGTATCTGACCCCAGGAATGTGTCAATAAAGTTTCCCCTTCCTGGGACAATGAATTCACGGTGTTCTTATTTCAATTTCCAGGAGTGTATTTCCCGAGTCGCACGGGATAGCAAAACTCCCAATCACTATGGCGTTATACGTGAACGTGGTCTGTGTTGCTTTTACTCTGAGGCATTGTTAATGCATGTTTTGTTGACTCTGTGGAATTAAAGTGGTCTGCTCAATATTTCCTACTGGCAAAAAGGAGTATGTATAGTTTACAAATTATGGTATGAAGCTAAATCACCTTTAGTTACTTATACCGCTACGGAATGCATATTGGAACAAATTGTTAGTTGCCGTTGTATTACTGTCTCTGATTTTGTATCCGATCAGATGCATTTGCATTAATCATTTAGATTCGCTTACTACATACAGTGCAGCTATGACCAAGAATACTTCGAATTTCAGTTGTACTGAGCAGATACTGCACACAATGGTCGACTCAATAGCTCTATGCAGTTGCTGCGATTGTAAATGGTTTTTTATTACAAAATGGAACTATGGCATTTAGCCACAATGAGGAATCAGCCTTTTGCTCTGGAAAGATTTGAGAGAAATCATTTGAGGAAGAGAATTTAAAACATCGAAACAATTTTCATTTCATAGTTACATACCGAGGCGCAGTGCAATCCCGTTGAAATGTTAGTTATAGGTGTCACTATACAGTGACTCTCATATTTCACAAACTTAGCAGTTAATGTGGGTATATGTCAATCAGCAACGTTTGTGAATAAAGGTGGACGAAAATGAAAAAGAAGTTAAACTAAATCCAGCTCAAGTGTCTATTTAGCCATCAAATATGTAAAATAACAGATCATTTATAGAGGGTTCCAGTAATACTTCAGGATAGGAGATGAAAAACGGATTTTCGATTCATCAACTCGCTAAATGTCTTAACAAGTTCCCTCACACTTAAAATAAAATGAACTCAAAATAATGACGGTACGTTTTCCTGATGATCGAGAGTTCTGTCGGGTTGATCAGAAGGGACTTTTCCTATGTGAATATCGGAGTAATGAATCAATTTTACTGGAAAGTCGCGTACTGTCAATCGAAAAGTTTAAAAATTTATTAACGGGCGAAGCAATAGGGTGTGGTACATATTCGCGCTTACTAACTTACACAAGAAGTTTCACAGGCTCTACCTTAAGACGTTTGAGTTAGGTCCATCACACTGTGCTACCTGACCTGGCTTGGCGTGGGATGTTCTGCTGAAAATTAATAATGGAGAACTGTAGCTTATTACCGATACTGAACGATTCATCTGAGGCAGATATGTTCATTGTTCTTGCAGACGTGCAGCTGCCAAAAACGGTCATGCTCGGCTATGATGGTAAAATCGAGGAATCTTACATCTTATCTCTTGATGTGAATAGCCTATACACCTTGCAGTAGTGTAGCACCTTTCTGCATGTAATATTGAATGTCTTCCTTCAGATAGTGTCCAGAGCTTTGCGTTGGAGGATGTATAACACCATTCGAACGCAGGGTGCATCCTAGAAGATCTTGCGTATATACCATCGAGGAGGAGGGGGGATGCCAAAAGAGTGAGGAATTTCTGGCAAAAAGTGAGACATAAGCACCACAGGAAAGTGCATACGACATGGACCAAAGCAGAGCATCATGCATTTACGAAGAGGCAGGAAATTAGTTTGGGCGAAAAGTCTGAACTATGTGGTATAACAGAGAAGCAAAGTCAGATGTGGATGTAGGATTGACAGACGATACAGGCTACCAGGATTTTAGGACACAAGCTATACAAGTGTACGTTGACTGCAACAGCACACATCACGACGAATACACTGCTCTGCTTACAGAAGTAAATGAAGATTCGCCAATGCGGGACGCGAATCTCCAACAATAGCAGCATTAGACTCAGAGCCATTTCGTACAGGAAACTAACACCTACTACTAGGAAGTAAACAAAAAGTCGCACCAGAACCGATCCGCAACAGATTTGTGAAAGCATAGAGAACATTATATAACTCACTGTACTTGAAGGCGGATGACGTTTACTACACCATTAAGACATCTAGTAAGGTATAAGCAGACCGCCCAGGTAGCCGCGTGATCTGACGCGCTGTTTCCCGAGCGAAAAGGCTTGCCGATCCCCGTCACGGATCCGCCCGGCGGACTTATGTAGAGGTCCGGTGTGCCGGCCAGCCTGTGGATGGTTTTTAAGGCGGTTTCCCATCTGCCTCGGCGAATGCGGGCTGGTTCCCCTTATTCTGCCTCAGTTACACTATCTCGGCGATTGCTGTGCATACACTGTCTCCACATACGCGTACACCATAATTGCTCTACTACGCAAACATTGGGGTTGCACTCGTGTGGAATGAGACGTTCCCGGTGGGATCCACTGGGGGTTGAACTGCACCTTGGGTTCGGTGTGGGGCAACGGTGGGGTGAGTCGAAAGCTGTAGCCTGTTGTGGGGTTGTGTACAACTAAGGGCTGCGGCGGGGACGAAGCCTCTCCATCGTTTCTAGGTCCCCAGTTCAGTAAATACACACATGCATACATACAAAGTATAAGCATCAAAAATGGGAGTATATTACTTTTCTCGTACCTGATATCGTAGATAGAATACATCTGAATGTGAGCAATCTGCCATCGGACGTGGAAAAACTGGAGATGTTACTGAAGCAGGTTTCTGCAGGAGAAAAGAATCATTCTTCTTAGATACGTTGTAGAAACACTTTGTGATGATGCATGGTCGTATAGGATAGCATTACTGGCGAGTAGGGCAAGATCGGCGAATACATACCCATCATCCCTACTGGAGATAAACATGGGACAGCTTAATGCCATGAGAAGTGTCAGCGTATTGCTTGAAACTAGGAGAGTGGCAGAAAGTTGTAGTTAGGTGTGTTTCTCCTCCAAGAATTGTATGCAAAGGCAGGAAAGATCCCCAGTAGGCCAACAGCTGTCCAGATAGTCACACAAAGGCAACGTACTATGGGCAATAATAACAGTAATTAACAAGACCATAACACTGACAAGGATATCACAGTATTGTTCGGAACACGTAAACTGTGTGAAAATTTAACCAGATTGGTGAACTGCCTCCTGGTCTCCATACATTTTCAGTTTAGTGATGAGATCGGCGAGTATCTGCTTCGACTAAAGGATATTAGTCACGTAGAACTAACTAAGCCTCTTGTGTACTCCATTCATGCAAATGCGAAGTCAGTATCGAGGCATAGTCGCCTAACTGATGTCTGTGGAAGACAACCAGAAGAAGCCATTATGTGACACAACCTACAGGTATTGAATGCACCCACACAGTCCGCCAACTAACGAAGAGAGGGTCAGAGCGACGTCAAATACTTTAGCACTTCAGCAAATATGGCAGCAGCGCGCCTTGTGAAGCGAGAGTGGAATGACTTCGAGTGACCACAATATCATGCACTATACCATCACTAGAAGGGAAATCCAAGACGCCACGGAAAACATGCGCATAAGACCCAAGTACAACATCAAGGACGCTAACATGGAAGAACCAAGAAGGGTGTTTCAGCGTCTGTGAAGTACATCGCCAGGTGATAACGTAGATGTCGAAGATCAAGAATTGGCGGTGCCTATACTCAGATCAGTGGAAGCATCGATACCTGTGAGCAGAGGAGTGCCTTGCATTTAGGCCGAGGCGCTGCAGAAATTAGGATGTGAAATTAGAACGGTCAGGAAGCTGTACCAGAGCAGCATGACCCAAGAAGAAGATATTGGTATGTTAAACAACGGAGTTGGCACGCATCACCTCTTTATAGATTTCAAAGCAGCTTATGATAGCATAAATATAGAGCAGCTATATCAAGCTGTAGATGAACTGTGTATCTCTAGAAAGTTGGTAAGGCTGCTGAGAATGACAATGAGCGAAACACAAGGTAGTGTAAGAATAGGAGCAATGATGTCCAACACATTGAGTATTAAAAATGGAGTGCGACAAGGGGATGCATTGGCATGCCTTCTCTTTAATGTCGCCCTGGAGAAGGTGATGAGAAACGCAAACCTTGTGAACAGAGGAACGATCTTCTGTAAATCGGTGCAGATACTAGCCTACGCAGATGACGTAGATATAATAGCAAGAACCCAAAAAGCAATGGGAGAGACATTTACAGCTCTTGAACAGGCCAGTAGGAACATGGGGTTAATTATTAATGAACAAAAAGCAAAATGTATGGCAGCTGGAAAAGCACATAGAGAAAATACGCCAAATGTAATAACAATGGGCAATTATACATTTGAGAGAGTTGAACATTTCAAGTATCTGGGCTCGACAGTTACACATCTAAATGATACCTCCTTTGAAATTAAGCAGAGATTAATACTGTCCAACAGAGCCTATTTTGCCCTAACAAGACTTCTATCCTCAAGGCTCCTGACTCGTACCACGAAATTAACTATGTACAAATCACTTATACGACCAGTGCTTACATATGCCTCTGAATCCTGGACATTGACAGCTAAAGATATTGAAACACTGGATGCATTTCAAAGAAAGGTACTTAGACAACTTATCGGCCCAGTCTATGAAAGAGGTAGATGGAGGAGGAGATACAACGATGAGTTGTATACAATATACAAAGACCAACCCATCAGAAGGATAGTGAAATCATCCAGACTGAGGTAGGCGGGTCATGTGGCTCGCATGAATGACGCAGAAGTACCAAAAAGAATATTACAAGGAAAGCCAGAAGGGCAGAGAGGACGTGGTCGACCAAGAGCCAGATGGGAAGATGGAGTACTCGAAGATCTTAGGAAGATTGGATATAAAAACTGGAGAGTATTGGCAAAGGACCCAGAGAGATGGAAGGAAATTGTAGAAGAGGCCAAGGCTCATCATGAGCTGTAGAGCCAAGAAAGAGGACGAAGACAACATTTTAAGTAAGATTTACGGAAAACAAAAATGTAACGATGGAAGAAATTTGTGGAGGCTAACTTAGAAGCCAATCTCTGTACCATACAAAACAGTCTGCAAAAAATACGATCACCAGCATATTTATCTACGCACAAAAGGAATGATGGGACGATAACAAAGTTGGGAACAGTCAGCTGCTCTGCAAATGGGTGCACTAATTCCTGACGATGGAAAAGAAGGCACATAGATGCTATGGGAAGGGTACAGAAACAATAAATGTTTGCACCCCTTCGCACAAGAAGAAATTAAGCAAATAGTTTTATGATTGAAAAAGAAAAAATCTCCAGGACCTGGAGAAGTAATACAAGCCCTTTGTGACCGATTAGATAGTTAAATGCGCGAATTGTACAATGGGTGTCTTTTGCAAGGAATGGTCCCTGCACCGTGGAAGGACGTTGAAGCGATATAAGTAGTAAAGGGCAAGTAAGGATCTAATGACACTCAAATCCTACAGAGCAATTTATCTTTTGAATGTCCTTGGCAAAAAACATGAATAACTATAAAGGAAAAGATTACAAGATCATGGACCGCTACACGGAATGAGCAATGATGCTTTGCTAGTAATTCTAGGAATATACCCACTGGACTTGAGAAGTTAGGAAGAGAGGAACGTTTTACTGGTTGAAGAGGTAAGTCAATTGAAGACGCAGTTAATAAGGCAATTTCGCTAGCGACAAATATTCATTCTTCCTACTCTCTAGCACTCAAGATCGATATTGCTGGCGCTTTCGATAACCTATGGTGGCTGCCTTTCTTTGATCACCTTTCATATATGGAATGTCCGAAAGCACTGTAGAATTACCTGATTGATTATTGCCACGGTCGACGTGCTTCTTTAACATGCCTGGGAAAGAAAATTACGAAGACAAAAAGAAAAGGCTGTTCGCAGGAATCAGTGTGTGGTCCAGAGTTTTAGAATGTAGAAGTTGCTTGACAACGGTAACATAAGTGGGCTGGTAACATTTTCAGATGACATGCTGCTCGTTGTAGGTGGTGACTGCCAAAGAATTATACAAGACAAATGTAATGCGACATTACACGAACTTGAAGGCTGGTGACCAAGTGTGAAACTGTTACTAGCACCTCACAAAACAAAGTACCTCCTTCTGAAAGAGAACCATAAAATAAAATCAAAAGATGTAACTATCAGGAGAAGCGCAGTAACGATATCGAGGGGTATTTCGGCCGAACTTCGTAACAATGCACATCTTATAGATTTATCAGGCAGAAAACAGAGAAATGTGATGAATCAAATTACAACAATTGCAAATAGGCGATTTCGGCGTCCCTTGAAAACAATCAGAGTGTACTACCATCAGCGTCAGTCGTAGGATATTGTTCGAGTGTTTGGGTTCGTAGATTGTAGCTAGTGAAGCCGACAAATTAGTGAGAAGAGTTCAATGACAAGTGCTATTAAGATTAACGGGCGCATACTGCCCTACGCCGAATGATACTTTGTTAGTAATTCTATGAATATATCCACTGGACATGAAAGTTAGGAAGTGAGGAACGTTTCACCGGTTGAAGGAAAGCAATCAAATGGGAGCATGGAGAGTGCTTGCGACTGAGGGCAACTCCATAAAGGTAATAAAAGATCACCTGTTACAACTGTGGCAAAATCAATGGGGCACTTCAGGACAGAAAAGAGAATAACATCAGGGAGAGATTAAAAATAAAATTTCTTAGTCCGTAGAGAAAATTGAGAATGCGCTAGGTGACCATCAGTTTGGCTTTAGGAAAAGTAAAGGGACGAGAGAGGCAATTCTGACGTTACGGCTAACAATGGAAGCAAAACTAAAGAAAAATTAAAACACTTTCATAGGATTTGTCGACCTGGAAAAAGCGTTCGACAATATAAAATGGTGCAAGCTGTTCGAGAGTCTGAAAAAAGTAGGAGTAAGCTATAGGGAGAGACGGGTCATATACACTCCTGGAAATGGAAAAAAGAACACATTGACACCGGTGTGTCAGACCCACCATACTTGCTCCGGACACTGCGAGAGGGCTGTACAAGCAATGGTCACACGCACGGCACAGCGGACACACCAGGAACCGCGGTGTTGGCCGTCGAATGGCGCTAGCTGCGCAGCATTTGTGCACCGCCGCCGTCAGTGGCAGCCAGTTTGCCGTGGCATACGGAGCTCCATCGCAGTCTTTAACACTGGTAGCATGCCGCGACAGCGTGGACGTGAACCGTATGTGCAGTTGACGGACTTTGAGCGAGGGCGTATAGTGGGCATGCGGGAGGCCGGGTGGACGTACCGCCGAATTGCTTAACACGTGGGGCGTGAGGTCTCCACACTACATCGATGTGGTCGCCAGTGGTGAAAGTGAAAAAGAATTAAATGATCTGCTGAACGGAATGAACAGTCTAATGAGTACACAGTATGGTTTGAGAGTAAATCGGAGAAAGACGAAGGTAATGAGAAGTAGTAGAAATGAGAACAGAGAGAAACTTAACATCAGGATTGATGGTTACGAAGTCAATGAAGTTAAGGGGCTCCGGAACGCCCTATACTTGCAATGTTAAAATAACGCTTATAAATTACATCTTTCCTCACAAAGTATCTGAGGTAGGAAGTTGAACTTTTTACAGATTATTTATTGGAATATGGGCTACAACTTAACACAGGGATTTTACAAAATTTTAGTTCAGTTATTAAAGATGATTTTTTTTTCAATTGTAATGAAAATTCACAACATTTTTTTGCAATTTTTTATTTATATATTCAAAAATATACAGTTTTTTTTGGAAAAAGGCTGTGTTAAATTATGCAGAAGGTACTGTGTAACATTTACTGAAAGTTTGAAACAAATATGTTTGGAAGATCCTTAGAAAACATGTAATTAGTATGAGAAAATAAAAGTTTTGGGAATCGAGCGACAAAGATTGGATTAACTTTTTAGTGCATTCCAGGTCCATAGGATGGATTATCTTCATCCTCTGCAAACTCCTCCTCCAGCTTCCTCCTGTTCCTCCTCCTGTTTACTCTTGCTTGTATTTCTAGACTCTTTACAGCCCTGTCTGCAGCCCGAAGGCGTGCCTTGTCTAAAGCAAGGATCGCTCGTTGTTGTGTTCGTAGATTTTGCTACCATTTTCTTCAGTTGCAGTTACTGCAACACAGTTCCAAAAGGTGGTCATGTATGAACACTTATCACATTTCATTTGTATTTCACTAGCAAGTCCTACGTGCTTTATTATGGAGAGTTCCAGACCAACTTCACTACAATGAATACATCTTACACAGTTAGAAAAAATTCCTTTGAGAACCGACATATCAAATATTTCATTCACATCCGATTCGCCCATAAAACATTCATAGTTTTCACTCATTGAACCAAGCTTCTTCTGTGAAGTATTTTCTTTCCCACTTTGACTGCTATGGGCAGGTGTACTTGAGAGGTTAGGTTCACTCACTTGGTTATCGTCTTTATTGTTTACAGTAATAACACATACCTTTGGCTTTCCAACATTCCTCCTTTTCTTAAAAGCCTTCAGAGGATTTCTAATAACTTTACTTTTGCTCATTATTATACTTCAACAAAACAGGGACTCAAGAAACAGAATTAATTACGAATATTTTCGAGATAACGACAGAGTAAATAAACATGAAACAATCGACAATCACACCAGCGATATATATTGAACCATCACATGTTAGCCACACCACATACTTTATCTCACATCACTAAAATGTACCTGATGAACACGGACGTTAATAATAACACCATTTGACAGCAGTTTAACAGCGCCACAGTGGGTCACGCCCATGTAGAACACATTTCAAAAAAAATTTAAAAATAGTTGTAGTCTTCGGAATTGAATAAATTATATATCTATTAAAAGGTAATAGTCTGCAGATTCAGAAAACGCAAAAAAGTAAAAATTGAACTTTTCTTGATTTTGAGCCTTTCCGGAGCCCCTTAAGGAATTCTGCTACCTAGGCAGTAAAATAACCAATGACGGACGGAGCAAGGAGGACATCAAAAGCAGACTCGCTATGGCAAAAAAGGCACTTCTGGCCAAGAGAAGTCTACTAATATCAAATACTGGCCTTAATTTGAGGAAGAAATTTCTGAGGATGTACGTCTGGAGTACAGTATTGTATGGTAGTAAAACATGGACTGTGGGAAAACCGGAACAGAAGAGAATCGAAGCATTTGAGATGTGGTGCTATAGACGAATGTTGCAAATTAGGTGGACTGGTAAGGTAAGAAATGAGGAGGTTCTACGCAGAATCTGAGAGGAACGGAATATGTGGAAAACACTGATAAGGAGAAGGGACAGGATGATAGGACATCTGCTAAGACATGAGGGAATGACTTCCATGGTATTAGAGGGAGCTGTAGAGGGCAAAAACTGTAGAGGAAGACAGAGATTGTAATACGTCAAGCAAATAATTGAGGACGTAGGTTGCAAGTGCTACTCTGAGATGAAGAGGTTAGCACAGGAAAGGAATTCGTGGCGGGCCGCATCAAACCAGTCAGTAGACTGATGACAAAAAAAAAAAAAAAGGAGCTGACTGACACATTACCTGACTGGCCATTAACTGTATCACACGCATCTATACAAAATCAAAGCAGTAGGTGAATGACAGCTGCGCCCAGGCATTGTGGTCACACCAGAACACACAATATAGGACTGCGTTCTCTATGAAGATGTGGTGGGTAATGGACGGCAGGTATTAAGGATACTGGATCCCAAAGCAGCATTAAGAAGCGAGTCTACCTAGTGCATCTTGGACGATATTGCGACCGCAGTATCGGGAAAGCCAAGGAAGACTTAGGAAGCATTCAACCGTGCCATCCGGACTAGATATCGTACTCTGCATATGGAGAGAAGATAACTGAGGTCGGCGACCACCGAATGAAATAATTTCCTAAGATTCTACATGGCATTGGTTCAAGTGATTATGGAAGTGTTAACTTTAAGACGTAACAGTGACAGGAGGGATTGATTGCTATAGTTGAAACGCTTCTGATGTGCTGCCCGACACCCAAGGAGTCAAGCAGATAATAACTGTTGATCGGGGTAATATGAAGACGGATACAGTAGCAAGTTAAAAGCATTAAAATAAATGAACAAATAGAGTACTGATTCTGCAGGGATTGTAGTAGTATCAATAGTTGGATGACTGGTTAATGGTTTTATTGTAGTTTTAGAGTTAGTTGTAGTATTTAAAAAATAAGTATCAGAAGTAAATAGTTAATATATAAATTTATTACTATCCAACGAAATGTGATTTGTATGGCCCATTTTAGCTTTTCAAATCAGAGGCTGCAATTATGAATAAATAAATGAAGGCCATAAAGTATTCAGTAGTTATTTTCGCATTTGCCTCTGTGTCCATAGAAAATGGAGAGAATGGCTACACCATCCGACAGTAACACACCAAAGAAAAAATATGTCATTCATTACAGAAATTTGAAACAATATTTATAAAATCAGTTGATTTCAGAAAAGATTAATCGAGTCTTATCGCTTACACAAGCTTCCTGGATGAAGCCATACATAGATATTAACGCACAAAACCGCATTAGTGCACAGAATGAGTCTGAGCTGATTCTCTAAGTGTACATGTGACACATCTTCCGAAAGACGAAAACCGAATTTCGGAAACCATTTTTCGCTGTTTGTATGTTAAGATCTGATGCGTATTTCGTAGGCCAGTTAAATATGGCGCCTGTAAAACAGCTGTTACAGCTTATGATTGAGGCAGTACAGTCGCTATTTCTCTTCAGTTAGAAAAGGTTTATTCAGCTTCAGTCTAATATTTCTATCTATCCCTCACTGTACAAAACGCCACTTTATATGTATTAATCGATTTTTTTTAAAAACAAGACAAAACCTGATAGCCCAAACATGTTTCAAAACCGGATGCTTTTATGTTGTTGTTGTTGTTGTTGTTGTGGTCCTCAGTCCTGAGACTGGTTTGATGCAGCTCTCCATGCTACTCTATCCTGTGCAAGCTTCTTCATCTCCCAGTACCTACTGCAACCTACATCCTTCTGAATCTGCTTAGTATATTCATCTCTTGGTCTCCCCCTACGATTTTTACCCTCCACGCTGCCCTCCAAGGCTTTTATATGGGCACGAAAATCGATTGCAGGATTGAGAAACCGGCAACTAGAAGCGGATTTCCAGAAGAGATTTTGAAGTCTTTACATGACGACCCAAATGCAATATTGGGAAATCGCTTTGCGGAATCCGGTTTTGGGAACCCCATGTAAAGGAGGAGAATGTTAAACTCATGCGAGGGCTGTTTTGGGGCAGCTGTATTAATTCCAAAAGTGGGGTTTCCAAAGAATCCTTTTAACCAACATTTAGTCGCCATCGAACTTAGCAGACTCAATGCATCCTTCGATAAACCCATTACACTGGGAATAGCGATCACTAAAGATATATTTTGAACAAATTACCGCCAAATTGTGTAAAACTGTTTTACATAGACCACAGTAGCCTCACATACAAATTAAAGCCCGTAACTTCTACGAAGATATTGGGAGTGATGTTCACAAACGTTTCCATACTTCGGGACTCCCAACGAAAATCAAATACGATATTTAACTGGTTAATAAAAACGTAGTTGGACGAATAACGTATTATGTACAATTTTGACTTGCCTCCAAAACGATATGCCTTTAAGACCTGGTCTGGGTACGTAATGTGCGGAGCAAATGGCATAAAATAATTTTGTCTAAATAGGCTAATCATTTACAAGTACAGGCTTTGCGCCTTGGATTCAAAAGTAAACACCATTCTACAGTTTGTCATTCAGTCGAAGCAGCAAGTAGTTTTGATTACTAGACAACAAACTTCCTTTATTATCACAGGAGAAAAACGCCATGTACTTCCTGATAAAGTAAATACACTAGCCCGAGGCCATTACCAAATGAGAACTGAGAATTGTAAATAGTGTAAAAATGTAAGTAATGTAAGTTGTAGATTATAACCTGAAGTGAATACCACCTTTATTCTATGGAAATATTTACTGATCCATCGCAATTCGATTTTACTGTAAAAAACACAAATACCTGTATAAATATATATAATGTAAAAAAATCGAAAATAGTGTGACTGAATATTGTAAAGGATGTAAATGCATGGAATAACATTGTATGCAAAAGCAAAATGCCAACAATTACAGACGAGTGTCACTTCTGCCAGTGGCATACAAAATGTTACCAAAAATTCAACTCGACAGAGATGTAGTAGCTTTAGACAAACAACTTGTAGAATATTAGGTTGGGTTTTCAAAGGGGCAATCCTGAAAGGAACATACTTAAAAGCAATAACTGGACCTACAAAATTATCATTTATTGATTTCAAGAAAACATCCGATTTCCTAGACACAGAAACAGTACATAAAATAAGAAGAGAATCCGACGTTACATTAAAATTAACAAACATAATTTGTAGAACTCTAACAAATACGAAATTTAAAGTAAAATTCATGGGACATGTATCTCAGTCATTTGAAGTCAAAACTTGTGTTAGAAAAGAGGGAAGTTTATTACCTTTACTGTTTAACCGAGTTCCTAAAAAAAAATTGTAAACATCTCACAAAATTGAACCAGTAATCCTGGGAAGGGAATAAAATGCCATTAAAGTAAAAGACCTGATTTTTGTAGATGATCTTTGCAATAATTTCAGTAAATCTGACAGAAGCAGCTGTTGAGAAGAACCTCCTGGAAGAAAACATCAGATAGAACTGGTCTCAAAATTTCAGCGGAAAAAAAATTCAGCTGAAAAAAATATATGACAGAGAGCACATAAGTCAATTTAAATATCATGGAGAAACTATACAACAAAATGGTCTAGAAGAAGCTTTAATAGATGTAATAATTAAGAAAATAGAAAGAATACATGGTTTGATGAATATTTACAAAAAGAAATACATATCTAAAAACGAATTTATCACTGTACCACTGTTGTACAATGAGAATGTTTATATGGATGTGAATGCCTAACGATTAACTGTAAGCTGGAAAGATGGATTATCAGAAAAATAATGGGTGCATACAAACTACAGATGGTTGAAAATAAAAAGAAATGTACACATTTACAAATGTATAGAGACAATATCAGAAGTAGCGCCTAAGCAAAGATTAATCTTTCTCAACAGCTCTACTGAGTGAATGAGAGGAGTCTACCGAAACAGAAATGCCTGTATTTCTGGAAGAAAAATCGACAGTAGCAAGGACTACAGAAATAAGGAAAGAAGTAGAAAGAAACAATGTCAAATAATGGGAAATAACAGGAAGAAATACTTTTAAGAATAAAATATTGAGAACCAGAAGAAACAAGAAACTGGGAACAATATGGAGAGAAGAAAGGAAAAGACAACAGGGGAAGACAGTGAGGGAGCACTGGGCAAATAGGAAACAAAGACACAGAAAGAACGGAAATTGAATTTGATATGTGATCCTGGTTGATCAAAAAGAAAATAAAAATTACATGCAAAATATTTCTTCTTCTTTCCTTTCCATTACTCTGTAGTTTCTTAGCTTCATGTAGCATAACGTTAGTCAGCATATCTGTCAACTGATTAGCTGTGGTGCATTTTATCACAAAATATGAGAGGTGTGAACATAACACCCTGAACTAGGCTTACCTCTCTCTTACAGAGTGACGAATTGCACAGATCCTCCTTCACAAGTGTATAGTACGCAAGTATATGTTTTAGTGACGGAAACAGAGGGCTTAAATATTTATACTTTTCCGCAGAAAGTTGTTAGATGACATTTCATGTCTACAAAGAGTTGGAAAAAATGTCTACACAGTTACGTGAGATGAGATTTAATGAGAAAGTATCTTAATTTAAAGGACGAGACAGCACAGAGAGCAATTTGTTACGATTTTGGGGAAATTTGTTACAATTTCAGTAACAGTCGATATATTTTCTACAAAAATTTAACAATTTTAGGGAAATTTGTTATATTTGTAATAGTTTTGCTTTAATTTGTTACAGTTTTATTTACCATCATTTCTTGCACTGTCCATTCTTTGCATTATCCCTTAAGCATCATTTTATTATATGGTGACTCGTTTCCTAGTGAGAATGTTGGACACCTAGAGTGGATACCTAGGAGCATGGTGACCACCTAGGAGGGGAATTGTGGACAACTGGAAGGGAAACTGTGGACACCTAGGGGGGACATGTTAGGAATCTTTAAAATAACCTTCTCTGCTCTTGCCTAACAGTGCAAAAGAGAGAGAGAAGAAACGATTACTTTGTCTGAAAGCGATAACACGCCTATTTAAGGAGCGCATTATTTCACATATAAAATACAGAGAAATAAATGATTTTTTACCATGAGAGCGATCACATCTGTGTAAGGAGTACGATATTTGGCACACAAAATACAGAGAGAGAGAGAGAGAGAGAGAGAGAGAGAGAGATGGTGGTGGTGGTTAGTGTTTAACGTCCCGTCGACAACGAGGTCATTAGAGACGGAGCGTAAGCTCGGGTTAAGGAAGGACTGGGAAGAAAATCGGCCGTGCCCTTTCAAAGGAACCATCCCGGCATTTGCCTGAAACGATTTAGGGAAATCACGGAAAACCTAAATCAGGATGGCCGTAGACGGGATTGAACCGTCGTCCTCCCGAATGCGAGTCCAGTGTGCTAACCACTGCGCCACCTCGCTCGGTTGAGAGAGAGAGAGCACATGTGTATTTAGTATAGTGTTTAACATAGATTATACAGCGATATGTGTGTAAATGATCCAGTACACCATTTTACGTACATAATGAATATCTCTGACCTTGGAGTTATTTTAACATTATGGAAGCGGTATGCAAGTTTACACAATTTTTACTTGAGTAATGCACAGGCTTAAACTTGTCATCAATTTAATATTATGCCAGAACATTGTATGTGTACATAAATGATATAACTATTGACACGTAGGAGGGAAAAGTTAGGAACCTATAAAATAACCATCTGTGCCCTCTCCTAATGTAAGGAAATGTAATTTATTCCTCATGACAGTAGCTGACTGTCATCAATAGTCTGCAGTTTCTGACTTTCGACTGTAGTAGTTACATTTACCTGTTTTTGAATAGAAGTTTAATGAGACGTTTGAATACAACACACAAAGAAATAAGTAAATGCGAAATGCATAGTTTAGAATGTAGTGTTCTCTTCTTACCTGCACTGTTACTAAGGCCACAATAACTTCTAACTGCAATCTGAGATTTTAATTGCACTTTATAAATTATGTAAGAACATTACGCTTTAATAACAATAGTTAAACAGAATTAAAGGCGACAATGGCATATATGTTTGTCATTTCAGAAAACATATTCGTTCAGAAAAGTCAACTTATACGACAGGCAGAGATAACGGACTACTGGAGGGTCAAGGTTACTATCTATGAAAATGCTGTACACAAATAATCCAGTTGATAATTATTTTAAAAGAAGTAAAATGGTATTTCTAATACAATACTGTGAAAACAGAGCATCTTGTTCGTGACTAATTAATTAGCTCCGTAAAATATAGGTATGAAGCTGGGCGTCTTGATGCTCTTTAACCTATCATAATTAAAATTCTCTTTTATGTTAAAAATTTCCACAGATAGCATGTTTTAGCGCAAAATCGGCATGCAGTGTCAGAAGCCTGTCGAAAATCTTTGTAACGATCCTCCATTCATCCCTGCTTGATTAGTACATCTTGAAGAAAAGGAATGTTGGTTTGAGGAATAATGTAGACTATATGACCTTTTACTTTCAGGTAGAGGTTCCATAATATTTTACTGCCTTCGTGGTGCCATTTTATGCCTCATTTTAACAGTACACTTTGGATTGTTAAAGAGAGGAGAGGAAGGGTATAAGGCACAATTGAGACACTTAGATTTTAGAAATATATTTCATTTGATGGATTGACTGATTGTTTGAATGGTTTTGTTGACTTATGACATATTTCTTTGACTTTCGAGTTCATGGAATGTAACTTTTTTACTGCTTGTCTGATGCAATTTCTATCCACATTCTAGTACTATGCTCTGATGCGATTGGAAAGAGTATAGGAGGCGTTTTTAAATTTCCCATTAAAGCAACTGGGTTATGACCGCCTTCTTGAATTTTTTATTGGGTGTTTCATTTAAACACTACACTGTGAATGCTTGGGATGAGAGGGAGGTGGGGAGGCAAGGAGAGCCTGGCGAGAGAAGGGAGTAGAAGGGAAAAGAAGGCGTGGCTTATCACTGATAAAGACGATGACATCACTGTAAGACAGATGACGTCAGAAGGTCAAGTCTGTTGATGACGTCATGTATGACTTTCATGATCACGTTAGCACCTTCAGGAACTTCAGTAGTAGTTTCTGGGTCAAAATGTGCCAGCAGAGTCTGTATCTATAATATTTGTAGAACTTGGAAAAAATATGGATATGTAAGAGGAATAGAATTACTGTAAATACTAAGAGAAAGTCGTCACATATTGTAATACTGCAGTAAAATTATGGCCTCAGGAATATTTACTAGTTAGGGGATATACTAAATAATATGTTCATAAATGTGCATTCCCGTTGGTATCTGCTTAACCATCCGTTATTTACGCTATATTTCCTGACATAGTCACTCGCTCGGATGGCTGGTGTCGTCCACATCATAAACAGTGCTTTCGGACACTTTGAACGGTGTGTATGAATGACCTTAGGAGTGTTTTATTTAAATCTAAGTGTAATACATTTAAGACACATATGCAGTAAGGTGTATACTGGGTGAGAAATATTTTATGGCACCCAACTTGTCAATATCTTTGCGAACACCTGTCTCAAGGATGATATCAACCCTCAGAAGTCTCAAGAGCAAGCTGAATCGGTTTTCACTCTTACATGAGTAACATTATTCAAGTTCGTTGCTCTTTGAAGTATCCAATTACTACGACAAATTATTTCTAGAACGTCTTAGAGATCTACGTATATACAACAACCCAATGAAAGCTCTTATCTGTGTCACACCTGTTTCCTTAGCATTACTTTCCCTGGAAAAGTTACCAGAAACTACATTGACGTAAATATTAGTACATGTTGCAATACCGTGCATTATATTTTCATCTAAGAATAACTCCTGAATATCTATTTCTGTCTTTGTTATACGAATTTAATTTCTTTGTCCAGGTAAATGCATAGTTATATTACAAGATCCTGTTCTAACGTTAGAAGGATACTTGTTTTCCCTCCATTTAGTTTCTCCATTTTCCCCAAAAGAAATACATCCTCTTCAATTACTTCTTACAGTGATTCAAATTCATCATTTTCTGACTCTTCTTGATCCGTTCATGAATCATAACCGCTTTTATGTAACCTACAAAATCCTCGCCCTGTCCGAATCTTCATTACTCATCACTTGAACCATATCAGCCGTACAGCAGGACTTGTGCTAAACTGTGTCCTAGATTTTTTTTTACCTTTGAGATTTATTTCACAAAATAAAAGTGAAGAGAATATTTACTTATCTTAGGTTAGTATTCTAGGTAAAAAGCAAATTAACTGTACTTAGTTTCGATGACTATAAAATTACGCAAATGAAAGTTGGATTGAATCTAGGAAGGCCATAAAGTAAGACACACTTAGCAATAGAGCTCACACGGATGACCAGTGTCCTACGAGCTATAATAATGTTGGATAAGTAATGCAACTGCGTAACTCTATGACAAGCCAAGAGATGGAGAGTCAGCGGCAAGGTACAGAAAATGTCCGGAACTCAGTGCAATCCAGTCAGGCAAAACAGAGAAATAAAGTCATGTGGATGATGAGTGTTACTTGCACGAGCAATGAAGGTTTAAGCAGAGGTTGGTTATACCCGAGCTCAGGGGTTGTAGTGTGTTAGAACGACCGAGAGGTTTGGGGGAGAGAGGTAACTCATGCTGAAGCGTCAAGAGAAACGCAGGCAAATGTGTCTTTGACTTTATTACAATTAAGGTACACATCGGGCCTTATGCTGACCGCGGCGCACAGCGGGCGTGCGTGGGTGAGCGCCAGTGCCAATGCTGGAACCTGCAGCGTCGACGTCCGGTCTGCCGGCGTTGCAGACGTAGCGCTCCTGCTCACGCCACGGCTAAATGGCCACTGCGTGCGTTAACTGCGCCCGCGGCTGACTGCTCCCTCGGTGAAGGGAAGCAGCCGACCGCCGTGTTGTAGTGAGGGGACTGATGACCTCAGCAGTTAAGTCCCATAGTGCTCAGAGCCGTTTTTTTGCTGTAGTGAGCCTCAGCAGCTCCGACCGTCCACCCGGGGCAGCTCAGTCAGTGGTCGCAGACAGCTCTGCACCCGGGAGGCCGGGAGTTCACGCCGCGGCGCCGTCCCTGAGAACGGCAGCTTGCAGTCGGCCGGAGGACGTTACTAGGGAGTGGAGGCTAGCAGCCCTCTCGCTCCTCGCGCCGGTGCAGCTCCGAGGTGCGGCGCCCCCCGCCATGGCTATGACGCGTCCGTGCAGCAGAGGTTGGAGGTAGTGTCAGCAGGCAGGCTGACCGCCGATATCTTTCACCGAAAGGTCGAAGAAGTCGCTCTGTAACTTTTCATTCTCTCGGGTTCTAGACGCGGACAGAATGGCGACACAACTGCCTGATTTGAGCCTCTGGGCTCGTTTATTTACACGTCTTTTCCTTACGCCTTTGAAGGGAGCAAGTGGAGTGCTCTTTAATAATTACAATGTAAGCTTTCCTTAACCTGCTTCGGTCCTTACACCAGGTCACTAGGCACTGCTGTAAATGCAACATATGGCTTCTTCACGGCGCGTCAGTGCCCTGTGTTGCCCTGATTGAATCACACTTGTATGCAGTGTCCTCCTCGCCGTGCCTTCCCACCTGCCTAGCAGAATTGTTTGCTAAATAACAGCACTGCCTGCACCTCTCATCCGATGTGCCAGTCAGTCCCTTAACTACTACCTCCCCAGTCACCTAACTATTGTGTTCCAGCCGTAGCTGAACGAAATTTACAAGAATTCCTCAAATCCACGCCAGTGCTTATTCGTGTCGCAGCAGTATTAACCTATGGTTGAGTGGAGATTGTCCACATTGTTGTTGTTGTTGTTGTGATCTTCAGTCCTGAGACTGGTTTGATGCAGCTCTCCATGCTACTCTATCCTGTGCAAGCTTCTTCATCTCCCAGTACTTACTGCAACCTACATCCTTCTTAATCTGCTTCGTGTATTCATCTCTTGGTCTCTACGATTTTTACACTCCACGCTGTCCTCCAATGCTAAATTTGTGATCCCCTGATGCCTCAGAACATGTCCTACCAACCGGTCCCTTCTTCTTGTCAAATTGTGCCACAAACTCCTCTTCTCCCCAATTCTATTCAATACTTCATCATTAGTTATGTGATCTACCCATCTAATCATCAGCACTCTTCTGTAGCACCACATTTCAAAAGCTTCTATTCTCTTCTTGTCCAAAATATTTATCGTCAATGTTTCACTTCCATACATGGCTACACTCCATACAAATACTTTCAGAAACGACTTCCTGACACTTAAATCAATACTCGAGGTTAACAAATTTCTGTTCTTCAGAAACGCTTTCCTTACCATTGCCAGTCTACATTTTATATCCTCTCTACTTCGACCATCATCAGTTATTTTGCTCCCCAAATAGCAAAACTCTACTACTTTAAGTGTCTCATTTCCTAATCTAATTCCCTCAGCACCACTCGACTTAATTCGACTACATTCCATTATCCTCGTTTAGCTTTTGTTGATGATTATCTTATAATATCCTTTCTAGACACTGTCCATTCCGTCCAACTGCTCTTCCAAGTCCTTTGCTGTCTCTGACAGAATTACAATGTCATCGGCGAACCTCAAAGTTTTTATTTCTTCTCCATGGATTTTAATACCTACTCCAAATTTTTTGTTGTTTCCTTTTTTGCTTGCTCAATATACAGATTGAGTAACATCGGGGAGAGACTACAACCCTGTCTCACTCCCTTCCCAACCACTGCTTCCCTTTCGTGCCCCTCGACTCTTATAACTGTCATCTGGTTTCTGTACAAATTGTAAATAGCCTTGCGCTCCCTGTATTTTACCCCTGCCACCTTTAGAATTTGAAAGAGAGTATTCCAGTCAATATTGTCAAAAGCTTTCTCTAAGTCTACGAATGCAAGAAACGTAGGTTTGCCTTTCCTTAATCTATTTTCTAAGCTACGTCGTAGGGTCAGTATTGCCTCACGTGTTCCAATATTTCTATGGAATCCAAACTCATCTTCCCCGAGGTCGGATTCTACCAGTTTTTCCATTCGTCTATAAGGAATTCGCGTTAGTATTTTGCAGCTGTGACTTATTAAACTGATAGTTCGGTAATTTTCACATCTTTCAACACCTGCTTTCTTTGGGATTGGAATTATTATATTCCTCTTGAAGTCTGAGGGTATTTCGCCTGTCTCATACATCTTGCTCACCAGATGGTAGTTTTGTCAGGACTGGCTGTCCGAAGGCCGTCGGTAGTTCTAATGGAATGTTGTCTACTCCCGGGGCCTTGTTTTGACTCAGGTCTTTCAGTGCTCTGTCAAACTCTTCGCTTAGTATCGTATCTACCTTTTCATCTTCATCTACATCCTCTTCCATTTCCATAATATTGTCCTCAAGTACATCGCCCTTGTATAGAACCTCCATATACTCCTTCCACCTTTCTGTTTCCCTTCTTTGCTTGGAACTGGGGTTCCATCTGAGCTCTTGATATTCATACAAGTGGCTCTCTTTTCACCAAAGGTGTCTTTAATTTCCTTGTAGGCAGTATTCGACAGAAAAATAATAAGTATCATAAACTACTGCGCTTTCCATTATTAATGTTACACCACAGGAGTTAAGAAAGAAGAAGTTGTGTATCAAATAGACTAAGGACAATCCCTATTAAAGGAATTACTCTTTTAAGTTCAACTAATGTGGAAACCTTTCCCATGAATGAAAACTATAAACTGTTACTCAAACAAGTATCGATCACTGTCGATGTGTAAGGAAGGCACACATATTACTTTAAGCAGAGTACATGGAACAAATCGGGATGTGAAAGGAGGATACAAGATAACTGCATTTGCTGTTAATACTAATGGAAAATGGTCCCACCCTGCCGTACTTGCAGAGAGATGATGGATTCAAAAGTGTTTACTACATGTGTTAGTTACATGATCATTCGGATGTGGGAGATCGAGGAGATAAATATATTCTTCAACATTATGCGTATTTTATATTGCATTAGTGATACACAGGGAAATTTCTGTGTTAGAGTTAGCCAAAAAATGTTCTATAAATATATGTAGGGAAAACTTGGATCATTTCTATCAATGACCACAAAACGTTTTGGTCCTTAGCCTACCGGTTTTGGTCAGAAATGATGATTTTCAGAGCTGTTTTACAACGTATTCTAATATAATGAGGTCCTAGTGTCATCATCAACAAATACACATAAAATCAGCTTACCTTCGTCACACATATTTAAAATGTGATGTAAGTGAGGCCACAGTGCCAGCATTCATCCTGTTAACAGCGCTAGTGTTCAAACAAATATTTTGAAATAAACAAGTATTTTTAACAATATCGTCATTAATAGGAAGACGCTGCCGCCTTGTGAACTAGTTTACACCAAATTTTAAACATGTGCGACGAATAGAGGATGATTTAGTGAGTATTTCTTGACGAAGCCATTGCGGCGTCATTGTATTTGGACATGTTGTGAAACAAGTCTGCAGATAGTCATCTCTGGCCGACATCGGTAGTCTAAGAACCAAACAGTTTTGCTGTCATTGACGGAAGTAAAAGAAATTTAAGGTACATTTTCTCTTTTTAGTCCACAACTCTGTTACAGCTTGAGGTAATTATGTATGTCCAAAGAATATAACTGTTTCTTGTTAAAGGGGTATACTGCACATTAACAGTCTATATCGAGACATATGACACCTAATGTATTAGCTCTAAATGTCACTGCTGTGATTACACTGTGGTATTAAATCTTCTTTTGTAAAACACTGACAAGCGTTGAAGAATGATGATTTTAGTGTCAATACGTAAGGTTGACAGACAGTACCACCAATTGTCGATGTAGATTGTCTTCCACAGGATTAAAACATCATTTTATTCCTTGCAGACTGCTATTGTTAAGACATCTACTACACAGTTGCGAATCATTTGGCAACAACTGCTTTGTGATGTAGGAATGGGATGCCAGAGGCAGCGTGTACACTACGATAACCTAGTAACCTAGTAACGACCCCAGATTTCAGCTGGATGCATACTATGGAGAACACTCAACTCTGTTAAACAATGATTATAATTCATTGCCTACATCTATATGCTTGAATCCTTTAAAATCACCACATTAGTAATAGTACACAAATCTTACAGATTCACTCTTAAAAAACTTTATACAGTGTATGTATTCGGAATTTGTGGCAGAACCTGTTGAGCTTTACTGTAAGCACTATATGTAAGAGGGGGATGATAACACATATCTGGGCGATAACACTTATCTGTACTTTCATAGAGAACAGACGAAACATTCTAGAGACATGCTGTCAAGACAAAACTACCGTTTTTCTTACGCAGGGCCATTACTGCGACAGAAAGACGTTATTAGAAAAATTGGCAAGAAAGCATTGGAAATCATTTCAAGTACATATCCTATGGCTATACTATCCAAACAGATTTTCTATACGTTAAAATAGATGTTTTAATGGATCAAGTACCTGAAATAATGAAGCAGTTTCGCGTAGATGACTATTACATAATGTCCATGACTATACCACAAGCTTTTCGTCGAGATTTTTAACAAAGTGGAGATGCATTAGCAACTAACATCAAACCATGACATCTGTGTGAAAGAAGAAGACTGCCAGAGAAATGGTAATGTTATTGTAAGCAACGAAAAGACTGTTTAACATCGGTGAGCGTCAGTTTTAGAGGAATGACACATAACAAATTTAGATGTCAAATCTCAAGCCAATGAGTGAACAAAGTATGAATACCCATTTCATCAACTTTATAAACTGCCTTGACATGTGACTACAAGAAACTCTTACATCTTCCTTGCCTAAGAAACGCGGTGTTATCAGACTATAAACTAAAATTTATAACTGTGGAGTGTAAGGTATGTTTCACGTGATGGAAGACATCTAAATATATTAAATGTAAGCAAATAGTATTTGCAGTGTGCGTCACTATACTCTGTGTCAGGCACTTCCAGTGGTGTGAATTATCGGGTGGTTTCCAAAACAGATGCTATGCTATTTTTAATGGCATACTGCAGATGTTCTTCTGGAAAAATAAAAACACTTGGAAGTTGACTGCTGTGCAAGTAAATCTTCCAGACAGTCAAGAATGAGAAAGATTAAAAACTAAGTTCTTTCCTCTGACAGTTTTAATTAACTGCCTGTAAAGCATGTGGGGACAAGGTGAGGTAACTATCATATAGAGGTGTTATATTTAAAGTGGAGAAACATATTGTTCTCCATATAGGAGAATATTCTTCGCAATGCTATCAAATAAAGCCATTTCCATATTACGATTTGTTCCTACGAACAATACTATTCTACAGGTTTTAACAAAAAGAACCAATGTGTCAGACTTAAACCATCCGCTGTTAAATATTTTGAGCATAAAACTAAGGCAGTATAAAAATGCACATGGCTCACATATCACCATTATTGGGGTAGCTGGTGTCAGTGGGCCTACATTGGTAAGCATAGTGTATGCAGTCTCTTTAGTATATTTGCTATACCTTCTAAGTGTTCCAGGAAATGAATTCTGTACTGGTGCAACATACAGAAATCTATATTAGCTTACATTATGCTTCAGACAATGGAGACATTGACTATAAGTAGAAATTTTGATATTCTGTGTAGTTTACATTGCCTTTGAGATACAAGGCCACAAACATCACCTTACCGAATTTATAAAATGCTCCAATAAGTGTCTTCCTGTCTAATGAACATAGTATTTAGATGCTGTTTATATTTCCATGCTGGTGCTACGTATTTTTCACACTACCAAGCTGAATTTACAGTGGGCCATCTGCAACACACTTTTGTTGTGGTGTAAGGTAGCAAACAGCCATTCGTTCGCTAAAGTGGTAAAAAATCTAGTTCTGTAGACGAGAATAGAGAAAAGACTGCTGATAACATCCACCCAAAAACACAAGGGAGACACTGAAGTGAAGTTGCCATTTAAGACGTTTTGCTTAGTTTACGTTGCATTAGATACACACAGTCGTTAATCCTATTGTAGAGTTAGCAAAATGCTGTGTAACCCACATCCAGTACAGTGGCTGTGCAAGCTAGTGCGGATGCCTAGGCGGTCTGAGGATATTTGTGTAATTTAAATAAAACATCCAAATAAATAAAACCATTCTGCAGTCCAAGACTAAAGTGTCAACACATACTGGTAGTAGCATTGTAAATGCCTAAATAAAACGATGTGCCACAGACATTTATGACAGGTAAATATCTTACTGTTTGAAGTGGCTCCAAGGAATGTTACTAATAAAAAAAAATAAAAAAAATTCATAATTCCGTAAAATAGTTATAGCTTGCTTACGTGAAATTGAAATAGCACAAAACTAATTTTCCACCTCAGACTTGATTTTATGTGCACAAAAATTTTGCATATGCTTCAGCACATGGAGTGGAGTTCTGGAAGGTATCGATAGCGATGTGCAGCTAGGCCTATTGCAGTGCTGTGGCCAGTCGCGTTAGGTTTCTCGGCTGAGGATCCTCTGCGCGAACAGCCCAAACGGTATGGTCCCACAACTTTTAGGTTGGTTTTTAAAATTGGGAGTCTAGTGGGCAGGAGAGTATGGTAAAATTCTGATCCTCTTTGAACCACGCGCATACAATGCGAGCTGCGTGACAAGTTATATTCTCCAGCTGGTAGATGCCATCATGCCGAGGAAAAAAACTGTACGTAGCAGTGGACATGGTTCCCAAGAAAAGATGCATGCCTCGTTGATGCATTGTGCATTCCAGAATGTGATCAGTCACGGAATGCTCTCCAGCCTTGACCCTTCTGACGATTGTTGCACCGTGTTAGCAACCACACATATAACACTGTACACGGCAAAGGCCATCTGTCTGATAAGGCATAAAATTCGATTTATCTGAAAGGGTCACCTGTCGCCAGTTGCGGTACTATGAAAAGATGTGAATTCTCATTACTGTGTGAAGAAACAGAAACATTTGTATTACTTGCTAATAATTAGTTCCATATCTATTCGATGGAAGCTGGGGCTCGATACAACACAGTTACAATGGCATAACATATTGTTGCACGCTTTGACCTATTATCTGAGAACTTAATAAATGTCTTTAATTAAAAACTGACTAGGATTGCATGTAAATTACTAAAATTTACTAATTAGGTAATCGGTTTCGATAGTGGTTCGATCATCTTCAGATCATTAAAAGTCCATGATGTGGGTTTTAGAGGGTATCCTGGGGAGCAAGCTCTGTAGCTTGGTGAACACTGTTGTGTTGTGTACCTGTGTATCATTGTGTCAGTACGATGTGAGAGCCTACTCGACATAGAAGCTGATGTGATGGGAGGCACTTTATCGTGATGTGTAACTGTTAACATTATTTTAAGATTACCATCACATGAAGTGACAAAGTGTCTCTGACAGTTTCTTTGCTGCTGTTCTGCCGCACTATGAGTGCAGAAATTACAATATTCTTTTTACTACTTACATTAATGTTTTAAAATGTTCTTTCGATGAACTTATTTACTCTCTGTATCAACTTACAAAAATCTTTTCTTAATCAAAATTTGCTTAATTACAACATATTTTGTAACATTCAGTGTATGACTAAGATTCGGTTAAAAAATACTGTCTGCTTGATCTTTAGTGAACAAGTTCTTAGAGTATGCTACATCCAGCAATACTATAGTGATTCATGTAGCAAATTCCGTATTCGGATGTCGTCCTTGTTGAATATTTTGTTAGTAAAATCAATCCTCTTTCAAAGAATGTCCTTCAATACACGCTGCACTATCCCATAGCTTGTAACCCTTCTACCAGAGCAAATTGCCTTTCAAAGGGAATGTGACACCATTTTGTACGCTCTGTGAGTCACCACTCCTCTGGAAAGGAAAATCCACCCATCTGGAAGAGTTCGTGAATTATTTATTAGCATTAGTGAATTGTAAAATTTCCTTTTCCTTTTCTCGTGTTACAGGTTGTATATGTTCACAGGACTCTTCCCACGACTTGAGCAGCAGAAACAGCCCATGTTGCTGGCCGAGGAAGGTTTCCTTAGTTGGATAACGCTAATAAGGCATGTTAATAAGTGTCACCTGTAACAAGCCATCCATGGGAAACGTGGAAGGAATGTCACATGGGCCTCCAGAAGTTGTAGACAGAGCATGGATTCCAGAATGGTCTCTCTCTCTCTCTCTCTCTCTCTTTATCTCCAAACCCCCCCCCCCGCCCCCCTCCCCCTACAGATCCTGACCAAGCAGGACGCACCATCTCATTAATTTTCTTAGGAAGACGAAAAGTCGGTCTTATACACCGTCTAACCAGGACTCTCCCTGTTTTACTGGATATAGCGCCACAAAAAGGAAGAACTGCAATCGGTGGCTCATCCTGAGAGTGTGTAGCATTTACACGTTTCCTTTAAGGGGGCTTTATATTGTGTGCACCGTATCCATTCTTTCGGAACACGTACTTCAGATGGTTGATTTCGGACTTCCAATGGTCCTCGTCAGAAACAGTTTTTGCTCTAATCGGGTGTCTTCTAAACAGGATGATGGAAACTCTGTGCATTAAGATATAAATCGTCTAATAATGACACTTTCCTTCCTTCTCCATCTCGACAGTGAACCTGATGTTCGGATGTATACTGTTCATGTGTTCCGTCCGCAGCTCGTGATCGTGCGGTAGCGTTCTCGCTTCCCGCGCCCGGGTTCCCGGGTTCGATTCACAGCGGGGTCATGGATTTTCTCTGCCTCGTTATCACTGGGTGTTGTGTGATGTCCGTAGGTTAGGTAGGTTTAAGTAGTTCTAAGTTCTAGGGGACTGATGACCATTGATGTTAAGTCCCATAGTGCTCAGAGCCATTTGAACCATGTGTTCCGTGAATTGTTCGAGAGCCTCTACGCCATGTTGCCAGATCATAAATGTATCGACAACATAACGAGAAAATAAGGATGGACGGAGGGCAACCAAATTTAATGCACGTTCCTCAAAATTCTTCATAAAAAAGTTAGCCAATGATGGAGAAAACGGAGAGGCCATCGCCATACCATCCGTCATTTCATAAAAATTGCTGCCGTACAAGAGGTAGGTGGTCGTCATCGCATGCCACAACAATTTTATAGTTTCAGGAGGAAAAAGATCTGCCAGCATTTTCGAGGTGTCCTCCACTGAAACACTTTTGAACAGCCATACCACATCCCGGCTGACTAAAATGTCATTTGGACCGACTATCATCTGATTTTTTCAGTGAACGTCTGGGTCGTTTTGATATGCAGGTCACAACGGCTGACTATAGGACTTATCAACTTTGTTAGGTATTTGGTTAGCTTGTAGGTCGGAGAACCAATTGCACTGACAATAGGTCTCAAGGGAACTTTATCCTTGTGTATCTTCGGTAGTCCGTACAAACTGGGAGGTCTAGGAGCTCGGACTGAGATTCTTCGTAACATCATCTGGTAGACCGAAATTCTTCACTAGCTCCGTAGTTTATCTGCTGTATGTCAAAGTTGGGTCCCGTTTAAGACATTTGGACGTACTGTGCTCCAATAGTCAGAGATGGGGCCCCTCCACGCCCGCACCAACGTGGTGACCAAACCAAAAGTTCTACTGTCACCTCCGAAAACATGTTAGGTATCTAGTAAGTGGACCACAGGATCCTGGGCTGTGATGTTATCCGTGCGTCTGGGTAAGACTACGCATTAACAAGGACCATCAGGTGATAGATAGTGGACGAAACGCGAGTGAGGGTAGCGATTTGAAGAGCAGAGGGAAAAAAGTGCCATGGCTCGTGCCGTGGGAAGAAAACCTCTGCGACAGTGGGATGGGTAGTAAGAGCAGTAGTGGCTTTCTAGCTGCGATAGTTCATGCAAGGTTGGATTTGTTAGTATAGGTATCATGCATCATTACCGTGGCAAGCGATGGCAATGTATCCCAGTTGCCGCAGCTGCTACATTCCTGGAACAATCAAGATCGTTACACAGTAGTGGGAGATCGGCCATAGATCATCTCGCTGTGTGGGGGACGTGTGGAGCTTGTCTGTATGCAGTGTACGGTACGGCTTCCCTGCGTGGTGCCCGTTATTCGGCAGTGTATTCCAGCTGGATATCCAATAATGGTGTCTGATTAAGAGGGGCTCGCCTGTGCCGTTATGTTTGCGTATGCTTGGCCATAGATGCTAGGTCCTTACAAGTATTTCTTTTGGTCTTTTATGTTTCCATCTATGGTTGTGGTCGTAGTTCTCCAGATTCAGAATAAACGGGTTCTGCGAATGTCTGGAGTTTGTGTATAGTCTTGTGGTGAGTTTGTGGATTACCTCCGTGAGAGTCTCAAGTCGGTATTCCCGGTGAAGGTCCGCGACGCGTGTGTATCGTGGAGCATTGCTTATGAATTTGAGTACTTTGTTTTGTATGAGCTGCAGACGGCGCAGGCGTGTAGGCGCAGCGTATCCCCTGACAGGAGCTGCGTACGTCATCAGGGGTCGGATACGTGTCATGTACATGGACCTTGACACCCTTCTGTTCAGTGTGCTACGCCTGTTGAGCATAGGATAGAGCTGTTTGAGCCTCGCGCTAGCTCGATTGGTCATGTGTTGTATGTGGTCCCCCCAGAGTAATTTCCGGTCCAGCCAGACACCGAGGTATTTGACTTTCTCGCGGAAACGTATTGGGCGTGCATGTAGAGTTATTGGTCTGCAGTAGCGGTGTTTGCTCAGTTGCTTCGGTCTTCTAGTGAACAGAACGGCTTCGCACTTGTCGACGTTTACTCTAACACGCCATTTCTCCAACCAAGGCTCAGCCACTCTGAGTGTAGTCCGTAAGCGTGACGTAATGTTTGATGGTTTCCAATCTTGCGCGAGGATGGCTGTGTCATCCGCGTAGATTGCCATCGTTGTGTTGTGTGTGGCTGAGAGATCGTTTATGTAGAGGTTAAACAGTAGGGGCCCTAGGATGCTTCCCTGGGGTACTCCCGCGTGTATACCGTGTCGTGTTGATTGTTTTCCCAGCACGTCAGTGTTGAAACTTCTGTCTGTGAGGTATGAGTGTATTAGACGCATCAGCCCGTCGGGGAATCCCGTGTCGCTGAGTTTGCGGATGAGGCCGTTGTGCCATAGACGGTCTAAAGCCTTTTCGATGTCCAGGAACACCGCCACTGTAGCTTTGTTTATGTTGAAGCCATATGTTATATGTTCCACGACCCGTAGGAGTTGTGTTGTGGAGTGGTGATTCCTGAAGCCGAATTGCTCCGGTCTCAGGATGTCATTTGTTATGCAGAGCCTAGTGATGCGTTTGAGAATCACCTTCTCAACAATCTTACTGAGCGAGCTCAGAAGGCTGATGGGTCGGTAATTTTGTGGGAGGCTGTGGTCTTTCCCCGGCTTCCTGAACATCAGGACCTTGGCCGTCTTCCAAAACGCGGGGAAGTGTTGGTGTAGTGATGTCATTTTGCTATGATATTCGGTAGTATTAAGAACGACAGTGGCATTTCCTTTGCCAGCTGGTAAGGTGACAAGATCATCTCTCCCAAGTAAACGGAGCCCCTCTACTTCCTCTCTACTGATGCTAAGCTAGGGAGGCTTAGCTGAGGCCAAAAAGCGACTGGCAATAAGTCTCAATTCGTCGGCGTCGTCCTGTGCAAGATGCAGCACTGTCTGTTCTACTCCACTGATAAAATCCTTGGTGGGTATAGTACATGACATGAGCAAAATTCAAACCTTTATTAACGAAAGAATGGTTATGGTGCATGCGATATAAAGGCCCCGTTGTCCAAGAAAATGAAACGTGAAAATGCTGCACACTCACAGGATGAACCACCGATTGCAGTTCTTCCTGTTTGTGGCGCTATATCCAGTAAAACAGGAAGAGTACTGGTTAGGCAGGGTATAAGACGGACTTTTCGTCTTCCAAGAAAATTAACAAGATGATGCCCCTTGTTGAGGACACTCACGACCTCAGGGTCCCTGGAATTTATAATATCTCCTGTGAGTGTGGTAGCAAATATATAGGTCCGACCATTCGTACGTTGCCGACCGCTGCGTACAACACCAACGGTATATTAAAAACAGAGAACTAGAGAAATAGGCAATTGCGGATCGCAGCCTCACTAACAGACATAAAATACTGTTTGAAGAAACGAACTTTGTTCCATGCCTCTACATACCGGGATTCTGTTATCAAGGAGGTTGTTGAAATACAAATGAGCGTGAAGAAGTTTAACCGTAATAGCGGATACTATCTAAGCGGTGCATGGAAACGAGCGCTCAATGCAGAGAAGCAGCAGAGACATTCCTTGCAGTGTTTACATTCCCATCCAAGCGGTGGCGCCACCAGCGCAGACATAGACACCGTCTGCGACAGCAGTTTGTAATCGCTGACCAATCACAAAGTAACCAATCAGAAACTGTCCACGGGCTATATAACGCCACCACAGCAGTAATGAAGACACTCAGTTGCTGCTGACCCATGATGGAGGCTATAATCGAAAGCTAGAAATTTTATCCGCAACTGGTGCGACAAGAAAATCCAGAACATTTTACGTATCACTGCCATCGCAAAAGGCTTCGTTCTGACAACTTGATTTAACCCAACACAATGGTTCTTTTAATTTTCCACCATTGCCTTCTTGCATTTTTGAATTTCCCAGTGACACCCTCTTTGGTTTTGAATTTCTGGACAGCACCAACTTGGCTTCACTGACTGCAGTGCCATGACTGGAGCGTTGTCTAGCTGTGGCTGCTAAATGTGAACCAGCTTACCTGTAACCATACTACTCATGAGTCATTCCATATACAACACAGGCTTTGAAGGATGTATGATACCAAGGACCACCACATTGTCTTAAATTGTAAATGGTAGCTCTCATTAGCAGACAGGTGAAAATGAAAACTCTAGTGGATCTTCCCTGAATAGTGGAAGGAGGCTTTGAACTTTGTATTATAACAAGGACCACCACTGTGTTTCAGGTTTTAAATGGAAATTGCCATTAGCAGACAAATGGAAATAAAAACTGTTGCAGTTCTTTTTCTGACTACAGTGGATGACACTTCGGAATATCTGCAGAAGGTAACGTTGGACATCATCTCCAATAAGAAATGTTGGAAGTACTACGGTAGGATGTCGGTGACTTCATCCACTCTATGCGCCCAAGGAGACAAAAACAGGAGCACATGTAACGTGAGTAGTTCACTCTCGAGCACTGCATCAAATTACATGAAACTAGTGCTAATGAATTTGTTAGACGATCAAATTCTTGGAAGTAGAACATTTTATTGAAATGTAACACAGTACAAGAACATTAAGTAGTTATATAATACAGCTTAATAATATTATATTATGATTCACACTGCAAGTAACTATTTTGTCTATGTTCATGACGATATTGTTTGATTGAAGAAAACGAAGTGTCCAAGAAAAAACCATCGAATTTTCTCTTCAAAGTGTCAGTCTTTTCAAAAGTCTAATTATATTCTTTGGTAGCTTGTTAAATAAAATGATAATTTTTATTTTGGCTGGAGCCACAGTCATTATAAATTATTCTGGAAGATGCTGGCACCACTTGCATGCAATAATTTCTATTTTATTGTTATACAATCCAGATTTCGGTCTTAAGCCATTTTCAAGTAAAAATAGAATAAACAGTTGAAGTATAAACTGGTGATGACAAACTGGTGGTGAGGGGGAAGGAACATGGATGCAGCTGTGGAGCCAACAGAACATGATACATTATTCAAACAAGGTAAGGGTGGCAGTGGTGTGGGTGGCAAGGAAGGGGGCAAATTTGGGGGGAGGGGGTAGCCTGCAGAAGTGAGTGTCCAAAGGAATGTTTGTAGGACTTGTATTATAGAACTTACTGAAGTACTAATAAAATCTGTGTAATCCTATGTATAAAAGCTTTGTAAAGTGTTTTGAACATGTGCTTCATCAACATGTAAACCACAATGTGCACACAGATTAAGGAAATAAAAATTTCACAGGAAAATAAATGTATCATATAAAATATTTCCTCAAATGTACAATTATAGTTGTTTGGTTATTAACAGTATCTGAAAGTTCAGTGGTTAATTCAGTATGTAATTCTTCAGAGTAGTAACATATTATACAAACTGTATGATGGAGTGATTCCATATACTTTCTATAGTTTTCGTATTTTACGTATAAGATCAGAGTAATCTTTGGAGGCAGGTGATGAGGAGTGGGTATGGGGTGGAATGATCATTAAATATTGACATAATATTTGGAAATATTTACATATTCCAAGCTACCTTGAGTAACATTAGACATTATGAGGTCATCCAGTGTTTATAAAAGTACTGGAGAGCATAGTTATATTTTTGAAAACACGTTTAAATATTCCTTAGAATTATATGCATCCTTATCTGCATTTTCATCAATCAAACATAATAGGAAATAAAGCATGGTAAAGTGGTTGAAACAAATGACAAGTGGAAACAAATGTGAGGGATGGGGAAGGGGAGAAGTATAACCAACATTACTATCAATACCGGAAGCTAGTTTTACATTTGCTAAAATATTTTGTACATCCACATCTGGAATATTTGTGTTAATATCAACTGCTGGAATACAATTTTATTTACATCCATGTTCACATCTTTCATTGGAGCAAGTTAGTGAAAGCAACTTGTGATAACCACACTCATTCACATACCTGTATTGCTTGTTTCACTGCTTTTAAAGTGGACTTGGTCATCACAAGGATTTATTAAGGTATAACTTTGTTTACCTTACATTTTTTGATTCAATTTTATACATTTTATTGCATTGGTTAGTTTTACGTTCCTTCTTTGCAAATTAAGCAAATCTCCCTGTGTCTGCACAGACAACTTAGACATAAAAAAAAGAACCTAGTGACAAACTATACCTAGCACATCGGAAGTTAGCAAAAGTGGTTCCACCTTTACATTATGTTCATGTGATGACTTTAGTCAATGAAGGTAATATGGTAGAGCATAATGTATGTTTATTATAGTAGTATGTAGTAACTTCAGATTTCTTAGGCGAATAAAGAATTTAACAAATATTAGATTTACTGAAACAGAGTCTGATATTTTAAATAAATGGTTGAAAATGTTACAAGGGTGTGCAGTTAATAACCTAATTCCTTGCACATAAGTTGATTTAGGTATGGCAAAGCAGCCAGTTGAGAAACAAAACCAAGTAACTAGTACAATACCTGGAAATATCAAACAGCAATTAGATACATACAAAACTAGTGGCTTCAGTAATAAGACCAATGAATACTACAAAACTGTAAAAAGTATTAATAGGAAACTAACAGTAAACTGGGCAATTAGCACAACAGGAACTGAAACACACAGTGAAGTAAAAAATATCTGCTGATAAATTCTGAATGAGAAGCTAGAATTAAAAACAAAACATTATTAGGTAACTTTAGACCAATATTCTTAGGAAATTGGTTCAATTAGTTGCCTTCTTCAGAGGTTTTACGTAACTGTGATTAGTTAAACACAATTTAATGAATGCGATACCTCACAACAAGGGTTGGGATAATTTGAAGGAAAACACATCGAAGGTAGAGCTTCATATCTTGTCATTTTTGTTTCATGGAATACACTTTATTGTTTAACAATTATCATGATTACAAATTAAAACACTCACGATAATTTAAAGAACTTTTTACAGAATCAGTTCATTAATAGAAAACTAACGATTTAACCCTTAAGAACAGGGCTTAAAACCAGAAATGTACATATGTCTCCAAACACAAGTAATAAGTTGCACCAACTACGTGTGAGTGCAAGTTAGTGCGACAAACTGAGTTTTAGTGGCAAAATGAATTACAAATGACTGCCACTAAAAGTGCTAAAAAAATCCCAAGCATGGTTAAAATTTAAACAAATAGACAATGACCACCCAAAATGAGAAAGGACAAAAAGTCAATCCAGTGACTGTGGCTGTTGCAAAGCCCTTAATTTATAAACCTTAATAAAATCCCCTAAGCAGTAAAATACACAATCCCCCAAACAAAAGAAAAGTTGGGAAGGCATACAATTTAAACGTTACTCTGCAACAGAACCTATTAAAGGCTTTACTTTACCGAAGTATACGATATCCTCCAAATTCAACCAGTTTAACGAGTATGTATGATTATAGAAAAGTTATTGTGTATGTTAACAATATTTGTATAACATGTCTCCATAAACAGTCAACTCATTAAATTATACTGAATAACTGACCCACACAAAAGTTAATATCACTTGATCACTGATACAGCAAATGTCATCATGTTAAACACTAAGTTCATCTTAAATAATTAATATGAAGTACGAAAAATAGTGACCAACTGACGTATTTTGGATCTCCTTAAATAAAAATCACCCAGTGAAACCTATTTGTTCACTAGGACCGTTTTCACTCACTATTCACGTAAACACTCCTATTTTAGACGAAAACCAATGTAATTCTTAATAATTCATGTTATTTACTTATTTACGCAAATTAGAGAAGTCAATTGACAAACTCCTAAAAAACGGTCTTTTTGTAACAAAGAATAATTCTGTTAAGTCAACAAATCTGTCTGTCATTTTAATAACCTGCTAAATTATGTCACTCGATATAAATTAATAACTTTTCTGCACAAATTACGATAACAGATGTACATGTGACTTATAAACTATATCTCTTTTTAGTAGTTCTTTGACAAGGTTATAAATACAAGCAGCAAGAAGGGTCGGGAGCGGAGTCTGAATGTCACTTTGGTAAAGTGTATGGGTGTTATTGTTCGAGGTGGATAAACATTGCAAAACACATGTAAAAGAAGTGCTACTTTGTGTTGTGTCATTGTCTTTGCTGGACAGTGGAATTAAGATGGCCAACATGAATAGGAAAGAAAACAGTAATTTGCCCAAATATGGCTAACAATGACAATACATAAGATGTAGGAAATATCAACTTAATCCAAATACCAGCGCACACCCTGTTTTAACAGTGCATTGCCTTCGTCACAGACTGAACTGCAGCCCCAATTATATCAACTCACTTTACAACAGAGAGTGTTTCATACACTTGCAATGAATATGATATGGAACAGACAGATTAAAATTAGTTCCACTGGCTGGTGACCATGCACACAATCACTCGGAGCTCTAATGAATATGACGAGTCTAATTCAACATTAACACAGATGTAGCTTACGATAACAAGTACAAATAAAAGATCGACACTCTACACAGTTGCGAAGGATACCTGACTTCCAGGATTCGAGACAGGGGCGGTTTTGCCTCCAGTCCGTGCAGGTGATGTACAGATGTTGTAATGCTTAAGCTTCCAGCGTTGGTGCTTCCTGGCGAGGTTTCGCACAGCGTCAGCTGCCCTTCCTGCAATCGCCGCTATCGGTACTTAAAGTTTGGCTGCAATCAACTTAAAAACTCGCGCCTTCATGAGCTTCACGCCTGGTCAGTAGGAGTGCTGCCAGATCCACTTTCCAGTCACGTGGCCTCCCGCTAACTGCAAGTACCACGGCCTGCTAAATGCAACACCACAATCTTCAACCAAAAACCCCAGCCCTGGCATACGACCGGGATCGATATCGGCTGTACGAGTAGGTAGTGGCGCCAGTAGAGTGGCATGCCCGCCAAAATTAATCCCGCCACGGCTTAGTATGTATCTGTTTACTCAAATACTGTACCCTCTGCAAATATATGTTTCATATCCCAAGAATGCAATAGGTTTTTAAACTAGTATAGACCCATACATTGAATGACGACTGTGTAACTTTTCTGTACCATTTGCCTTACAATTGGAAGTATAAATTCTTTTTCTCCATATTAAGTTATATGTACCTATAACCTTACATACAGGGCGGAGAAAAACTGTGTCACGATAGCTGATGCGAGTAGGAACCAAAATTAGTAGTGTTGTATAGGTCGACAACGCACCATTTTTAAACTACGGAAACTTGGTGCCACGAGCTACTATTGGCCATGGGATTGCCCTGTTGCCGTTCGTCGGTCGACAGGCAACGCTATGGTGGTCGTTCAGACATACAAATGTTCCTCGCCTGTCAATGCCTCAACGTGAACCGCACACGTGTCGAAGAGGTCTACCTGTTTGCCCCCACCTCACGTCAGAGGCATTCACAGGTAAGATTCTCTTCGGAGTTAACACACATCACCTGCGATTTAGTCATACAGTAAGCATGGCGGCACAGTATTCGTTCGAAGAACAACGAGATATGCTGTTTGTTTATCGACTAGCCGATGGTAATGCGCATGAAGCTTGATGGTTGTGTGAGGAACGGTACCCAGCATGACGCCCCCTACACTCACAGACGTTTCAGCCATTCACTGGCGACTTGGCGAAACAGGCTCGTTACCGGGATATCATGCTGATGCTGGAAGACCTGGAACCTGATGGGATGCTGCATTTGAAGCGACTGTTCCCAAGCCCTTCGAGGAAGCACTTACAAGTACTCGAGCGGTTGGGCACGACATCGGGGTCATTCATCCTCCAGCAGCCATTTAGTTTCCACCCTGTCCAAGACCTAAACTCTGTGGTGGACTATGAACACAGGATAGGGTTCTGTCGGTGGTTTCTGCGATGTGTTGCACGAGATTCCGACTTCTCTGCCATTTGTTATTTACCGACGAGTGCATCTACCATCGGGATGGCCTTTACAGGAACGATTTTCGCTCAACATTTGGACAGGCATTTTGGGTGACCATCTGATTGGGCCTGTCCGTCTACCTCCGGGGCAAATTACCTTCACTTTTTGCAAGAAACTCTACCTGGCCTGCTGGAAGATGTTCCTGTGGACCTAAGGCTACGCATGTAGTTGCAGCATGATGGGGCGCCCACACACAAGAGTCGTGCTGTGCGCGGACATTTAAAAGAGCTCTTCGACGGCCGGGTAATTGGCAGAGGTGCTCGTAGGACATGGCCCCCACGATCACCAGACCACACGCCACCGGACTTTTTCCTGTGTGGATTCTTCAAGGTTTTCGTTAAACTACCCGGACGCGAACCACCTAGAAAAGCAGAGGAATTAATGGATCACATTCAGCATGCCGCCAGTCACGTCAGGGCAATGTCAGAAATCTTTGAAAGAGTTAGGTAAAACACCCTTCGACGTTACCAAGCTTGTGTCGCGTCAGAGGGTTGCCAGTTAGCTACGAAAAAGGTACTTTTCAGGGCCGATACAAATTGTGAAACACTTTCTGTACGAGAACTAACAGCTGTTGACGGGCTTTATCCCGGTACGTCTTATCATGAAAGTACAATGTATGTGTCTGGACCCTGGCGATTTCGCCCCCAGGCCCCCAGAGCGGAAGGCTGGCACGCTACGACCGAGCGCGCGGGCCGACTTGGATACATCGCGATCTCCGGCAGGTAAGGCGTTCGCGGTCATGCGTTGTCCAGAGCATCCGACAGCAGGGCGATCACGCGGCCAATACGACCGCGTTGCGCCAATTTCCATAGTTTAAAAATTGTGCGTTGTCACCTACACAACATTAATAATTTTGGGTCCTATTGGCACTACCTATACAGGGTTAAGATTTCGTGACACAATTTTTCTCCATCCTGTATGTAAACTCATAGTGCAACCAGTATTTATTATTTTTCCCATATTACCTATTTAAGTGTTTCAAAATATGAGGAAGAATGTATTTTAATTACTTCCTCTGTGCAACATTTTTTGTGTGTCATTACTGGAAATGTAAGGTCTAATGTATCCATTCTATTCATTAACTGATATGTACACTGACCTGGTAGAAAATTATGTCCATCGACCTACTATCGATATTAACCCTCCTGGCGATATCGGCGTCTCCCAGAGAGGAATGACTGTTTGTCAGTCTAAAACACTGTGCATGTAGTATCAGCGAGCGTGCTGTCAGTGCGTAGTGAATCGCGAAGGTGCGTGATCTATCTGAGTTTGACCGAGGGCATATTGTGATGGCCTGGAGGCTCGGCACGACTGTTTTGGAAACTGCACGACTTGTCGTTTGTTCGAGAAGTGCTGTGGTGACCGTCCTCAACTAGAGGTCTGCATTATCTCCGATTTTTACCGGCGAGTCCCGCTCGCCCCTCTGGCTCTCGAGAGGACGCGGCCGAGCGTCCTCTTCCGGCGGCTGTGGGCGGCCGATCGCCAGCGCTCGGCCGAGTGCGCCAAACGCTCGGCCGGTCGCCAGTAACCGGTGGACACAGTGCCAGCGAGCGGCGCTTCGTCACACTCCTCGGGATCAGAGGCCACCGCCTCACATTAACCACTCACTTATTTCTTTTACAAATATCTTTCGTTGTTTACTACCAGTTCTATGACCTAAATAATACACTTGTATATGTTACATTTGATGTTTGTTAATATGTTGCAGACTACTGGAGTTTCGCCTTTGAGGTTATCATGTATTCCAGTAATTGTAACGTTAAAAACTGCAATGTCTGTATTTAGTATTTTGTTCCGTTCGTTAGACAAACGGGAACACAGTAGTCTAATGGTGGACTCTGTGTAACCTATCACCAAACTCGGCCACGTATACGTTGTACTAATATTGAATACAGGCTTGGGAAGGAATGAAGGAGTTAAAAGTAATACTCACGAAATTTTGTTGCACAAACGTTAATTTCTGAACAAATTATGACCTGTAAATAACGTTACAAGTGAATCGTGACCATACAATTCGTTTTTCGTCATTGGTGCTCCCTGATACACAGGCGTCATTTGTGTTCCTGGAGTTATTACTACAGCTGGCAGTTTGAACTTCTTCCTGTGAAGTCAATGAAAGTGGAATCATACATTTATAGAGTTTGAGGAATGTTTCCTTCCTTGTGATTACGTGGTATGTTGTGAATACTTACGTAATTGTGATGGATCAATAAGAGATCATCCACCTTGTCTAATACCAGGCACGATCTTTTGCTGTACAGTAGGTGACCGGCCTGGCTAAAATTTCTCTCGCTGGCAGCACTAGTGGCAGGAATACAGAGAACTCTTCTGGCAACTACCGACAGCCTTGGAAATAACCCGACGTGCGTTTTCTACCACTGCGAAATTTGTCCTTCGGCACAGCTACAGTCGGATTTGGAGAGCGAAAGGTACCTGTCGAGTTAATTGGTAGTAACTGTGTGTCCATCTTCGTCGTCCTCTCCGAACTCTAGTCCATCCTGGACTTAGTCATGGGAGGAACTTGGTCACTGTTTGCTTGAATGGACTCTAAACATGAATGAAAACATCCATAAGATATTCCTGTCACCTTCAAATACGTATACACCGTAGTTAGAATTAGTGGTTACTAAACGACTATATTTACGGTGACATTTTATATATAACGCACCACAAATTACATCAAAACGCATTGTGGAATGTTTAAGCTGCGAAACCTTTCCCAAATATCACATTGTAGACGTAATAAATGTTGATCTAACGAAAGATGGCAGATTAGACAAACATACATTCGTTTACTAATTGGTTTCAGTGAATGAACCTTACCATTTACGGGCAGTTCCGCGTACAATCGTCGAACTTCAGCACCATTGTCACCCGTATTTGGTCTGCCTTTTCTTTAATATGCCGCGATACAGTGATAGGGTGCGGAAGAACATCTTCTATACTGACTTTGCCGTAAGTGGCGCCAACATTGATCCTGCGAATAATTCTTGAAGCCAATCTTACTACAAGCATTTAACGGTAGCAAATCTATTCCACTCATATCAACCAACCTATCAACAACAACTTTCTTTATGCTACTTGGTACTGCAAGTGGCCGGTGGACTTCTGCTCCGCATTTAATTTTGCAGTGCCGAATCATACCTGTTGTGCTTCACTGGTACGAAAGTATGGTATCACATGTGGTACATTGCACGAAACCAGCAGAAGCCTGCGTGACAGGATCACACGCAAGTCGCCGAAGTGGCGTCACCTCGAAAGACTTGCACCAGGTGAACGGTCTACCCGACGGGAGGCCCTAGCCACACGACATTTCCATTTCCATTTCTTCGTTTCATGAATGGAACGTTTACGACCTATACTTGGTTTATCCATAACGCTATCTGCGCTGCTCAAAGCCAGGTCGTCAACTGCGTTTACACACGGTTTCTAATGCGATTTGGCACTGTAGAGCGCGCGGCGGTTATACTGTCACCGGCCGAGATTGTGAGTACGCTCGAGCGCCCTGCAGTGCTCGACAGTCCAACCGATAACCGAGAGTTGGAGGACAACCGGCCACATGGTCCATTAGACGGCCACAGCCGTAACGCAGCGTGGGCCTTTCCCAGCTGCCGAGCAGTGGCACGAAATGGGAAATGCTCGAGCGGTTGTTTCCATCGAAATGCAGAGCTCTATCCTCAACACATGGCGAAACCAAGGTGAAACCACATCCAAATATCATGGGTTTGGACCGCCACCTTTTATTATAGATGCTGGATGCCGAAGGCTGGGCGGACTGTTAAAACAGGACAGGCAGCGAACTGTGCCAGACCTAACATCAGAATTTAAAGATGGGCTGAATATGTGTCTGAACACACTGTGCACAAAACACTGCTAACGACGGTCCTCCGCAGCCGACGACCAATGCAAGTGTCAGTGTCAACACCATGACGTCGACATCAGACGTTGCCGCAGTGGCTGAGTTTGCATGCTATGATGAATCCCGATACCTTATTCATAGTGCCGATGGGAGGGAGTGAATCAGTCATCTTACAGAGGAACAGCTGCTTGACAACTGTACTGTGGGATGGAGACAAGCTGGCAGCTCCTCCATTATACGGTGGGGAACATTCACGTGGGCGTCCATGTGTCCAGTGGAGCTTGTGCAAGGTACTTTCTGTGGTTATTAAATTCTACTTTATTTGTGGTGATACTTCGATTAACTTGCTCCCGAATTATATTATAGTAAAAGATGTAAACGTAAATGTAGATAAAATTGACTATACCCCAACAGTTGATATTGGTATATATGTTACTGTAAAAGTAAGATAATTGGTAAATCCTAGAATTAACCAATGAGACCTAAGATATACCATCGCAGTGTGGTAAAAGTCAGAAATTTCTCAAAATATACATAGATTTTAAGCTTTTAACAAGAGACATTTTTAATCTTGGGATTTATCAACGCAAACTGGTAAAAGCTGGATCGAAGACTCCCGCCTGGGTCGTGCAGGTTCAGATAAGTTTCATTGTTGCCAATTCTGTGTTCAGATAAGTTTCTTTTTTGGCAATTATGAGTTTTCAGTCCACTCACCGCTGCATCGAGCACGAGCGTACGGTCATCTTTGCGACTCGTTTTAGTGATGCTTCTTGTGCAGCTTAAAAGAATATTACATTGCTCAGCAGTTACATAAAAATTGTTGTCCTCCTTCTTATTCACTGATTCACTTAAAAGTTAGTAAAGTCTGTTACGCATAACATTACTTATTCTGACTTATGAGCTGTTCGTCCTGTCATTGACATGTCTGTTAGCTGCATTCAAATTTGTGTCTGTGTCATGGTGTAACGTCCATTTGCAACAGCAAGGTGTAAGGGACGGATGTCTAGACGTACATCTCTCCTATTTCTTCTACACAAGTACCACACCTTAAGACTCTTGCGATATGTATTTGAAGTTTTGACTGTAGAATTCCTTTGTTGTAACATAGTTTACAGCTATTGATTTGTTGCTTTCACTTCTGTGAGAGGTCATCTCACCTCCTCTCACTTTTCATCACTTTTACTTACAACAGTAATACATTATTACACGTGTCTCATAGTCTATAACCAATGTATGGTATGACAATAACCAAGGTTACAGAAGGAGAACAAACACGTCAATGATCAAAAGGAAAGTTCTTAATTTTACGAAAAAAAGTTGACAGGAAGGGGATTTGAACACAGATCCCCCACTTAGCAGTTCAGCACTGGAACCACACGTCCTAGACACCGTGGTTCTTGTATTCACTCGATGATGTTGCACAGATTATGCTTGGACCGTTCAGTGTTACTATTTTGCTTCCTTTTTCAGAGTTCAGTAGCTTATTTCCTATTGTGTTTGAATGTTGCAAATGTAGATATGGGTGCAAGTAATTCTAATGAATACTTAAATGAGGTATCAAATATATAACTATGGTCTGCAATACTTTTATAAACACTAAATGAGCCTGCATATTTGTAGTGGTTACTTAAGGTAGCTTGGAAAATTAAAACATGTTCAAATTGTTCAAGTGTGTGTGAATTCCTGTGGGACCAAACTGCTACGGTCATTGGTCCCTAGACTTACACACTACTTAAACTAACTTATGCTAAGAACAACACACACACCCATGCCCGAGGGAGTGGCCGCGCAATCAATGACATGGCGGCTCTAACCGCGCAGCCACTCCCAGCGGCATAAAAATGTTTTCAAATATTTTGTAAATATATACCCCTCCTCCCAAATCATCTGCCTCCTCAAACAAGCAACCTCATTTCTTCACCTTACAGCTTATACCAGCCTCTCCACCATTTACTCTCCTGTTTTATTTTTGTATGTTCCTATCTACCCTGCCCTCCACCACAGATTTAAAATAATATTGTTAAAAAAATTTATTTATTTTTATTTTTGTACGTACTTTAGCTCTGTCTTTATCAACATTACGTAACAGCCATAGAAATTAATCTATAAATGTGCTATTACTCAGCACATTTGTATGTGTTGCCAGTTTACAGAATACCCTACTCTCTCAACCACTGAGATTTTTACACCGAACTTTATTTTATGTCTGTTTTATGTGAGAATAAATGTAAGCATTACAGATGTGGAAATACATACATTACACCAAATGTTAAATTGCTTCCTGTAGTTTTTAGTAGAATGAGTTATTTTGCTCCCTCCAACTTTCTGTCCTTGTCACAACACTTGTTTACATCTGCTTATATCAGCAGCTTCTCACCTAACACATTTTATGTTCTATACGTGATTTGACACAATGTATTAATAGTTAGAGAAGTAGACGTAAGTGCATATACTCGTAGTGGTTACTTAAATGTCTCTTTAAAATGTGACTATGTTCGCCAATACTTTTATAAACACATACTTATAATGGTTACTTAAAGTGTTTGGGATATGTAAATGTGTCTCAAATATTTTATAAATATTCGATTAGCCCTCCACCCTCCTCATTATCTGCTTCATCAAACTATCTACCTCCTTTTCCAACTATCACCTCTGTCATTTCAATCCTTCTTCCTTCCCCTCCCCATCACAAATACGGAAATTATTATATTCATAAAAGCTCTGAATTCGTAGATGCAATGAAAATATATAGAAAAGTATTACTCCACCACACAGTTTGTCTCGTATGTTCCTAGCTTACAGATTAATATAATGATTCAACTACTGAACTTTTAAGTATTGTTAGTAAATGAACACGTATTAAGTATTGTTAACAAATTAACAACTATTAATAAATGAACAGTACAGCTACGGTGTTCCCAAACACGCCACAGATCGAGTGGTGCAGACTGTAACGTCTCTCAGGCGATGTTTGGAAGATCGCATCATCTGAGTACACGTCAGTTGTTGTTCAGACACAACAGTATGGCGGATATCTGGTTATCAGCTAGGAGATTCATATAGTAGCTGTGTTATTGGGTTTATTTTAAAATCTGGATTCGAAATGTTTGTCTTACTACTATACAGGGTGTTACAAAAAGGTACGGCCAAACTTTCAGGAAACATTCCTCACACACAAAGAAAGAAAATATGTTATGTGGACATGTGTCCGGAAACGCTTACTTTCCATGTTAGAGCTCATTTTGTTACGTCTCTTCAAATCACATTAATCATGGAATGGAAACACACAGCAACAGAACGTACCAGCCTGACTTCTAACACTTTGTTACAGGAAATGTTCAAAATGTCCTCCGTTAGCGAGGATACATACATCCACCCTCCGTCCCATGGAATCCCTGATGCGCTGATGCAGCCCTGGAGAATGGCGTATTGTATCACAGCCGTCCACAGTACGAGCACGAAGAGTCTCCACTTTTAGTTCCGGAGTTGCGTACATAAGGGCTTTCAAATGCCCTCATAAATGAAAGTCAAGAGGGTTGAGGTCAGGAGAGCGTGGAGGCCATGGAATTGGTCCGCCTCTACCAATCCATCGGTCACCGAATCTGTTGTTGAGAAGCATCCGAACACTTCGACTGAAATGTACAGGAGCCCCATCGTGCATGAACCACATGTTGTGTCTTACTTGTAAAGGCACATGTTCTAGCAGCACAGGTAGAGTATCCCGTATGAAATCATGATAACGTGCTCCATTGAGCGTAGGTGGAAGAACGAAACTAAAATGAGCTCTAACATGGAAATAAAGCGTTTCCGGACACATGTCCACATAACATCTTTTATTTATTTGTGTGTAAGGAATGTTTCATGAAAGTTTGGCCGTACCTTTTTGTAACACCCTGTATAATCAATGTGAAACGTTCCAGTGTAGCCAATCCTTTCCACATGTATTTCATAGGTCATCCTTAAAACTCAGTGTTAGCGAAAAATAAGTAATGCTCTGATGAAAATTTCACTAGGTGGCTTCGTCTTTCGATGCCTTTTCATTTCGTCCATTGGTCCAGCATATATGTTTGAGAGGTGCATCGAATTCTGTCACAGGGAGACAGCGGCGGTCCTCTCACGGTCAACCACAATGGAGGACACATACTCGTCGGCGTGGTCAGCTTCGGATCCGTTAAGGGTTGCGAACAAGGAATTCCAGTTGCCTTCTCCCGAGTCACCAGTCATCTGAAGTGGATCGAATCAGCAGCCGGTGTGAAGATCAATTCGACACAGTAGTAATGATTCGCGAACAGTGTATTTTGTTTCTGCTCCAGTATCTGCAGCTATATGTACCTAATGGAAATAAGATAAATAAAATATACTGGTAAAATGTACCATTGTCAGTGTATATTGTTCCCCCTGAGACTCATTGGCGTATAGTCCTTGGTGCTTTACTGAATATCTACAATTTAGTTTTCGCACTCTGTAGTTAGAATCAGGCCAAGCAAATACCGTTCATCATGTGGTGGTGTGGTCGAGCGTCGACGAAAAGCAACAGGTTGTTGTTTCTGGTTATAACCGATTTTATGTGCCCACACGGTAGAGCTGTCCTAAATTAGTCCAACACGACTTTACTTTTAACGACATTGGACAAAAGGCCCGGTGAATAACCTGAGAGCCAGCAGTGAGTCGTATTGTGCCCTATCCTGCTGTGACGGCTAGTGCCATACAGTATCGCTGATCAGTCGCTGCTGGAATATTTGTTGTTAATCATGCTCTAAAGTCCCATATCGCAAAAACGAACACCAAATTAGACTAATTTAGGACCACTCTATCGAATGGACATGTAAAATTCCACTTCGAAACACTATAGGAAATGTGGTTGACAAATATTAGGAGAGACACCCGTTATATAAACTGAAAAAAAGGAAGAACTCTAAGGAATTATCGGAATCACAAGGAAATCGGTAGATGTAATGATTCATTCAAGGGGAAGAGGTTCAGAGGTTCAGTAACAGAGCAAGTCAGTAACACGTTGGTCCATCCCTGGCGTTTATGCTGGCTTTTATTATGCTTTGCATTGACTGTCAGAGGTGTTGGATATGCTCTTGAGCGACATCGCTCCCAATTCCATCCAACTGGCGCTTTTCGATCGCCAACATGCCGAGCTGAATGGGGGTGGGGGGTTGCTGATAATGTAGCAAACTTCTCAATTGGGAAGAGATACGGTGATCCTGCTGGCCGAGGTAGGGTTTAACAAGCATGGAGGCTTGAAGTGGAAACTCTTGCTGCGTGCGGGCTGGTATTGTCTTGCTGAAACGTAAGTCCAGGATGACTAGCCCCGAGGGGCAACAAATTGGGGCGTAGAATTTCGTCGACTTATCGCTCTGCTGTAAGAGAGGGGTACTGCTATGAAATGAAGTGGCACCCCACAACATCACTCCTGGTTGTCAGGACCTATGGCGAGCGACAAACAGGTTGGAGTCCTACGGCTGTTTGAGACGTCTCCAGACATGTCTTCGTTGGTCATCTGGGCTCAGTGCGAAGCGGGACTCATCACCGAAGACAGATATACTCCAGTAATTGAGATTCCATACCAAACATGCCCGACACCACTGCAGATGGACTTCTCAGAATACAGACGTCAGTGGTTGTCAGTGCAAAGTGTGCCATGACCTCAGCCCCCTTTCTGTGAACCTTTTAATAATGGTCTTTGTGGTCACTGAAGTACCACTTGTACGTCAGATCGAAGTTAATGCCTCTCAGACTAGTTTTTTTTTTTGGTCATCAGTCTACTGCCTGGTTTGATGCGGCCCGCCACCAATTCCTTTCCTGTGCTAACCTCTTCATCTCAGAGTAGCACTTGCAACCTACGTCCTCAATTATTTGCTTGACGTATTCCAATCTCTGTCTTCCTCTACATTTTTTGCCCTCTACAGCTCCCTCTAGTACCATGGAAGTTATTCCCTCATGTCTTAGCAGATGTCCTATCATCCTGTCCCTTCTCCTTATCAGTGTTTTCCACATATTCCTTTCCTCTCCGATTCTGCGTAGAACCTCCTCATTCCTTACCTCATCAGTCCACCTAACTTTCAACATTCGTCTATAGCACCACATCTCAAATGCTTCGATTCTCTTCTGTTCCGGTTTTCCCACAGTCCATGTTTCACTACCATACAATACTGTACTCCAGACGTACATCCTCAGAAATTTCTTCCTCAAATTAAGGCCGGTATTTGATATTAGTAGACTTCTCTTGGCCAGAAATGCCTTTTTTGCCATAGCGAGTCTGCTTTTGATGTCCTCCTTGCTCCGTCCGTCATTGGTTATTTTACTGCCTAGGTAGCAGAATTCCGATTTACTCTCAAACCATACTGTGTACTCATTAGACTGTTCATTCCGTTCAGCAGATCATTTAATTCTTCTTCACTTTCACTCAGGATAACAATCTCATCAGCGAATCGTAACATTGATATCCTTTCACCTTGTATTTTAATTCCACTCCTGAACCTCTCTTTTATTTCCATCATTGCTTCCTCGATGTACAGATTGAAGAGTAGGGGCGAAAGGCTACAGCCTTGTCTTACACCCTTCTTAATACGAGCACTACGTTCTTGATCGTCCACTCTTATTATTCCCTCTTGGTTGTTGTACATATTGTATATGACCAGTCTCTCCCTATAGCTTACCCCTAATTTTTTCAGAATCTCGAACAGCTTGCACCATTTTATATTGTCGAACGCTTTTTCCAAGTCGACAAATCCTATGAAAGTGTCTTGATTTTTCTTTAGCCTTGCTTCCATTATTAGCCGTAACGTCAGAATTGCCTCTCTCGTCCCTTTACTTTTCCTAAAGCCAAACTGATCGTCACCTAGCGCATTCTCAATTTTCTTTTCCATTCTTCTGTATATTATTCTTGTAAGCAGCTTCGATGCATGAGCTGTTAAGCTGATTGTGCGATAATTCTGCACTTGTCAGCTCTTGCCGTCTTCGGAATTGTGTGGATGATGCTTTTCCAAAAGTCAGATGGTATATCGCCAGACTCATATATTCTACACACTAACGTGAATAGTCGTTTTGTTGCCACTTCCCCCAATGATTTTAGAAATTCTGATGGAATGTTATCTATCCCTTCTGCCTTATTTGACCGTAAGTCCTCCAAAGCTCTTTTAAATTCCGATTCTAATACTGGATCCCCTATTTCTTCTAAATCGACTCCTGTTCCTTCTTCTATCACATCAGACAAATCTTCTCCCTCAAGAAGGCTTTCAATGTATTCTTTCCACCTATCTGCTCTCTCCTCTGCATTTAACAGTGGAATTCCCGTTGCACTCTTAATGTTACCACCGTTGCTTTTAATGTCACCAAAGGTTGTTTTGACTTTCCTGTATGCTGAGTCTGTCCTTCCGACAATCATATCTTTCTCGATGTCCACATTTTTCCTGCAGCCGTTTGGTCTTAGCTTCCCTGCACTTCCTATTTATTTCATTCCTCAGCGACTTGTATTTCAGTATTCCTGATTTTCGCGGAACATGTTTGTACTTCCTCCTTTCATCCATCAACTGAAGTATTTCTCCTTTTACCCATGGTTTCTTCGCAGCTACCTTCTTTGTACCAATGTTTTCCTTCCCAAGCTCTGTGATGGCCCTTTTTAGAGATGTCCATTCCTCTTCAACTGTACTGCCTACTGCGCTATTCCTTATTGCTGTATCTATAGCGTTAGAGAACTTCAAACGTATCTCTTCATTCCTTCGTACTTCCGTATCCAACTTCTTTGCGTATTGATTCTTCCTGACTAATGTCTTGAACTTCAGCCTACTCTTCATCACTACTATATTGTGATCTGAGTCTATATCTGCTCCTGGGTACGCCTTACAATCCAGTATCTGATTTCGGAATCTCTGTCTGACCATGATGTAATCTAATTGAAATCTTCCCGTATCTCCCGGCCTTTTCCAAGTATACCTCCTCCTCTTGTGATTCTTGAACAGGGTATTCGCTATTACTAGCTGAAACTTGTTACAGAACTCAATTAGTCTTTCTCCCCTTTCATTCCTTGTCCCAAGCCCATATCTCCTGTAACCTTTTCTTCTACTCCTTCCCCTACAACTGCATTCCAGTCGCCCATGACTATTAGATTTTCGTCCCCCTTTACATACTGCATTACCCTTTCAATATCCTCATACACTTTCTCTATCTGTTCATCTTCAGCTTGCGACGTCGGCATGTATACCTGAACTATCGTTGTCGGTGTTGGTCTGCTGTCGATTCTGATTAGAGCAACCTGGTCACTGAACTGTTCACAGTAACACACCCTCTGCCCTACCGTCCTATTCATAACGAATCCTACACCTGTTATACCATTTTCTGCTGCTGTTGATATTACCCGATACTCATCTGACCAGAAATCCTTGTCTTCCTTCCATTTCACTTGACTGACCCCTACTATATCTAGGTTGAGCATTTGCATTTCCCTTTTCAGATTTTCTAGTTTCCCTACCACGTTCAAGCTTCTGACATTCCACGCCCCAACTCGTAGAACGTTATCCTTTCGTTGATTATTCAATCTTTTTCTCATGGTAACCTCCCCCTTGGCAGTACCCTCCCGGAGATCCGAATGGGGGACTATTCCGGAATCTTTTGCCAATGGAGAGATCATCATGACACTTCTTCAGTTACAGGCAACATGTCCTGTGGATACACGTTACGTGTCTTTAATGCAGTGGTTTCCATTGCCTTCTGCATCCTCATGTCGTTGATCATTGCTGATTCTTCCGCCTTTAGGGGCAATTTCCCACCCCTAGGACAAAAGAGTGCCCTGAACCTCTATCCGCTCCTCCGCCCTCTTTGACAAGGCCGTTGGCAGAATGAGGCTGACTTCTTACGCCGGAAGTCTTCGGCCGCCAATGCTGATTATTTATCAAAATTTAGGCAGTGGCGGGGATCGAACCTGGGACCGAGGACGATTTGATTATGAATCAAAGACGCTACCCCTAGACCACGGGTAGTACCTGGTTCTAACCTTCTGTCATCTCCCTAGGTCGACCACCTCCTTCTTGATTCACCGCTTACTCCTGCGGTTTTTATTTTATTAATCTCAACTGCATGTCTCTTCTCCAACGTTAACATCTGTGTATTTTGCTAACGCACAGTCTGCAGACATAGCTAACAGCCCAACTGAGTATACAGGAGGAAATTCGCGAAGACTCTGCATCCTGATATCGACATTTCCCCTGTTTTCTGGAAAGGCACAGATTCATTCATCGGACACCAAAGTTAGCAACTTTGCATTTTCCATTGATACTTGCATGAGTACCAATTTTTGGTCAATTTGCATGACTCTTTCATGGTGCGTGGTTTCTGGACTTAGAGTACATATCTTTATTTGTGTGTGTCTTTCAATGTAGCTCTTCAACGTGCTCTGAGGATAATGGAACGCTACAAGACTTATTATTGACGTAGGGTGGGAAATTGGTGCTGTGTAAGTTTAACAGTGCTGTACAAGTGTAAGCTTGGAGAAATTGGAATCTGACGTTGATGGGTCACCATTCGTAAGGGAAAATAATTTTCTTGCAGATGGGGCAGGACGTCATCTGAAATTAGTCGAAAAAGGGATACAACGATGTCAAATGAAAATTTTGTAAGTTTTCTGGGTTTACTAGCTTAGGTTTACAGATAACGAAGATTTGCAGAATGTGGAGCATATACGCCTCCAATACGTAACCATGAATGCTTGGGATTTGGGTGGGTTCCATCTTAATGCTATATTTTTGGACGCTGGAGGTGACCATTGCTTTAGGGGTACCTTTAGAACTTTCCTTGAGCAGCACATGAGTTCGTGGAAACTTGTCATTGCGTGTCACCATTTCTAGTAACAGAAACTGGGTATGGGACCACCAGGCCACTGGTTTATGGGTTGCCATTCTGGCAGTTAGGTTTGTTCCACTAACGGCCGAAGCAAGCGGGTGGGAACGCCGTGGTTGAATGCGAAATGACACTCCTTAGAAACTGGTGGTGCCAGGGATCTTAACCGCTTCATTAGCAAATGGGTGTAGTGTGGGAGTCTGGTCTCCTGATCCCATCTGCTGGTCTAGGTAAAGCAACATTGGGCTGGCACCTGGCCAATGTTTTTATTACAAGAACAGCGTGCCTTGTAAGACAGCACGACGCATTTCTCTCGATGTCGCATTTCTTAGGTGCCGCCGCGCCTCGCCAAAACGGCTCCCACTAACTTGTTTTATGGACGAGGCCGAGCTTGTTTTCACTGAGAAGCTTCCCTCATCTTGTGAAATGCGCCAGGGGTTTAGCTGCGGAACCTCTAGGCATTGTGTACTGTTTCTTTCAGAGAACAGAATGAGTACTGCACTGCAGTGATTGGTTGAGGAAGATCGGGTCCCCTTGTTAGAAAACATGAGTGGGACAGTAACCACTGCCGGGCCATGATAGGTTTACTCAAGAACATCGAAGGAAACGACTGTTTTTGGGAAGGTTTTGAGCAACGGGAGAGGTAGGGACTTGCTTCCCGACTGTCAAGGAGTACAGTTGCTAGGGATCTTCCGTTTCTGCAGAATGAGCTGTAAATGTTCGCGGACGTGAGACAGTCACCAGTGGACGTGGCGTCATCTCCTGCAGTACGATCCACCACCGAACCTAGCGGCTTCGGCAGCACCCGCACGCAGACAACAGCACCTCGTCTTCCACCGCGTAACTAGTAACATTGTGCAGCTTTGGTAACATCAGGAGCTTCTCAATCGTTTTCATGGCCGTATTTCTTATAGCAGAATCATACTCGCAGTAGTCACTCCCAGTGTCCATTGCATGCTTAATTATATTTTGACGCAAGAGACCAGTCAGTGGAACGATACAGCAGAGTGTGCTTGCCTAGATTGGTATTCTTCCACTCACAGTAGCCAGTCTCATGAACACGGATATTCCTGTTAGGTTCCCCAAGACTGTTGGCAACCAACCCTGAGTTCATGTTAACGAAATGTTGTACCGTTAAAGTTTCTCACTATATGCTTGCTCTCTTTTGTCCTTGATATTAGTTAATAAATTTCTTTGTGATACTGTAGATCCTTGTTATTAATTTGTAAACAACACCCATTCTCATTTCCTACAATGTCATTTATTTTGTTGAGGGTTTGAAGGCAATAAATTAATTTTATGTCAAGTTAGTCAGCTCATTAGATTTTCCACACAGGGCCCACTGTTTATGAAAGTCAGATTTCCTTGCGCTATTTATAAACGTGGCACCTCTTAGGTGTGTTCGTTACGACTTTTAGTGGTTTGGCAGACGGAAAATTTCCGCCACCATAGGCTAGCTTGCACTGCTTTCAGATGCTACACTTCTCACAGCCATAGAGTACCATAAGTTCGATCAGGGTTTTACGTAGCCATATTTTGAATTGTCTGGAGAGACATCTGGACAGAAGCAGTTGCTTTGGGCTGTAGAAGGACTGGTTTCCTGCCCCTGCCCTTGCCCTCGCGTTGATCTCTACCTTTGTATGACAAGTTCTCTGTGAAAAGGATGCTCATATTTAAATTCACAGACTTTCTTGTAGGACCGCAGTGTCTGTAATTACTCAGTATCCTGACCTTGATGACAACTCATACTGAGGTAATCGTCTTGATTTGGTTTATTGTTGTTGCTGGATGCTATCTCCATTGCATTAATTCCTCTTCAGAGCTGCTGATTGAGCAGATGCCATCTGTAGAGACTAGATATGCCATGTTCATCCCTTATACTTGAATCTCTTCAAAGTTCTTTTCAAAAGTCTCACATATGACACTCTCGGGGATAAAACTGAACAGAGAAAGAGATGAAGCATTTCCTTGCCTGAGACATTTCACAAAGTCAGTCACTTGTCACACGACTTTCCCTCTTCACCTTACCATGTGTTTCACTGACGCAGATCGTTCCGCTATTGACGAGCTTCTCTGCATTCCAGCCGCTCTTAGAGAACTGAACACTCTCTTGTGGTACATGCAAACACAGGCCTTTGATGTCTACGACGAAAGTGTGGGGGTCTTTACCTTACTCTCTCAGGTTTTCAATGGGCGGTTGGGGGAGATGTGAGCTATTGTTGATCGTCCTGGCCGAAACCCTCCCTGATATTCACCAATTAATCATTCTGGGAAGGACTGAGTTCTATATATGAGTGAGTTGGACAGAGTCCTGTAGCATAAATTAAGCAGGACGTTTCCTTGATAGTCTTCACATTTCAATGTTTCGCCCTTATTATGAGTTGGATAGATCAGGGTCGTTTTCCATTCTTGGTATTCTTCTTGGTCCAGATTATTTGTATCAGCCAGTGTAGTCGTTCTGCAAGTTTCCCTCCACCTGCCTGGATCATTTTCGCTTGGACTTTAATACTTCTAACCCCCTGATATGCATTTTGATTTCAACCAATGTAGTTGGAGGATAGTCTGTGCCAGCTGTGAAACAGAATTGTACTTTGTTTGCATCACAGTTGAGAAGCTGGTTGCTTTCAGCGATTTCACTATCATTGGTCAGGAGTTTATCATCTGAGTCTTTGACAAACTTTTGTCTGCCCTGGTACCCTTCACTGCAAAACTTCACATTTTGGAACATTTCCATGGTCTTTTTTTCCTCTTAAGTCTGCTTACACCTCAATGATCATGTCCTTAAGATATTTTCTCTTCGTTCTTCTCAGAATTGCTTGGGTAGCTCTTCGAAATCCCACAAATCGTGCTTTGCCCTGCACCAGATCTGTCTCTTGAAGTCACTTTCTGCTGACTTCTTGTCTCCGTTTCAAACCATCCGTGCATTCGTTTCCAAACCAGATCTTCTTGCCAACTAGGTTTCTATTGATTGTTTCCTTTGCTGTGACTGTCACTGGGCTCCTTATGTCTCTCCTCCTTTGTTCAAGACATTCACTGCCGTCCCATTCACCGAACGTTTCGAAACCGTTGTTAAAATGCATCTGATATTCGCTCTTGATTGCTTCATCTTTTAATCTTTCTAAATAGTATCTGACAGCCTTCTGTAGTTTATCACTGGTCCTTCCTGTACACTGTACTTGTTGTACCCTGAGCCGTCTTGAAAAACGTGTTAATATCGTTTTTCTCTTATATCCCTGATGATGTGGGTCTATCTGGTTTACTTTCCTCCCACCTGCTGACACCCAGGTGCCATTATGTATGTCCTTACGCTGGAAGTTTGTGCTGGTGCCGAATAGACCTGTCGACATAGCGAAGCTGATGAACCTCACACAACTGTCGCTTTGCTCATGTTGACTGTGTCTTCTTATGGTGTCTTGGAATACTTGTTCCTTCGATATTCTAGCATTCATATCATCGGTGAGCATCCTAAAGTGTCAATTTTGGAGATAAGTGTAGAACTGGTATTTGACTTCAGTGGTTCACTTCTGTGTTCACAAAAGTCGTCTTCTTATGGTTTGCGTTCACTGTTAAGGCAGAGATTCTTGTGTTGACAGACACAAACTCTAAAATATTAGTGGCCAAGATCTTCCTAACACAAAAACTACAGCCTAGCATATGTACTCGCTCACAGGATCCATAAACGACAGTATAATCCTCAACACCGAGGCTTCCAGAGTCTTCCCACAGGATTTCTTGCACAGGAGTTACATCTTGTCTATATTTCCGAATTTCTTTCACCACACTGGTTGCAGCTTGTGCTTTGTATAGACTTCTCAGATTCACTTTTCCGAATCATATACCATTTCTTTTCCATTGTCACCGTCTGGTATTTTCATCATCGCTCCGAGGCTTACTAGTAGCTTTGAAAACATATTAATTTGTTTCACGAAGAAAGGATGCTGGCTTCTTGTTCAGTCTTAGGTGTTGCCATCACAGCTTACAAGGTTGCTGGCTTTACTGTGGGATTGGGCTCCCATTGCGTTTTTTTGTATTGCTTTTCTTTTTGTTAGCTCATAAGGTATAGCTAAGGTTAATTTCCCAGTCTTCCAACTCTGTCAGCTCATCGACCCAGCTTCCCTTTGGGATTGATTTCCCAACCTTCCACTAGGTTACTCGGCCTAGTAGGGGCTCCTCGTGCTGGTCTGTGTTTGGAGTTGGAGGGGAGAGTTATAAAATCCTATTCACTCAATCCTTTATTTTCCAGTGCCGTTTTACTGCATCAACGCGTCACAGTCCAATTTGTACAAGTCTCTTGCTGGTCTGGAAACATGTCTGGGTTGATTGTAGTGCCCTTTGATAATACAAAGGTCACTATTAACATTATCGAGATCCTCCACCAAGTTAACTGCTTTATTACATAAATATAAGCGTAGGTCATCTGCATATATGTTGCATTTCCTGTGAGACCAAACTGATGTCATTGACACAGAACGAGAAAAGTATGTGACATAATACTGAATCTCGGAGGGATGCCCAATATTAACTGTTTCTATTGCGACTTTCTGGTCCCAGACATAATGAAGGGTTCGCTAGACTTGAGATAGAAATGAAACCACAACATTATAAAACCTAAGCTGCTATAATTAGCAAGTAAAATGTCTTCAATATGGAAGTTGTTAGCTAATAAACCTTGGCACAAAGCAGACACCACTATGAATAAATAACGCGAGACGGTCAATGATCTCTTCACTGCAAATGCACACCAGGCTCGAACTCTTAACGAGATTCGACGAAATGCCGCGAGTAATGAGGACAATGGGCATGGGGCACTACTATAGTACTGTGTGGATAAGTTCAGAATTTGGGTCTGACGGCAGGCATGCTGAGGTGGTCTCTGCAGTTATAATAGCCTCCGTGTCCAGATGGCACCTGAGGTCAGAGCATCTGCCAAGTAAGTGGGATACTCGGATTGGGATCCTGAGATGGCACAGATTTTCCACTTCCTCACTGATTTTAATAAATGTCCTGTCAGGGTCAATGTCTGTACTTGCTATGTGTTTTAATTGTTGGATCTAAATGTACCTTCATTTCTTACTGCGTCCTGAAACAGTTTTATTCACGATTATCGTACTGTCTTTGGTCAGCGACTCAGGCACAGAGCTGTGTTGTGTTCTTGTTGCAGTCAGATTATCCTTGATTCCACTAATGTAGGGAAACATACGCAGCATACAGAATCCGCTTAAACAATTACACATCTCTTTCAGCGTATTTTAAACTAAAAAATTAAAGCCGCTGGTTAAATTTCATAAATATCATTCCCCATTCAAATAAACGTGTAAACGTATTAGCTTTCACAGGAACGACACAACTAATTGTGCTTTCTATGAAATTACATTCCTTCGAGCAAAAATTTTTCCCAAAAGGTGTCAGTTTTACAGCCCAATGCAACAACATGCATGGAAAGTACTTTGCACTTGGGCCAAAACAAAGCAAATCTGATAAATATAAAACCGCCAACTGGTTGCAACAAAGTTTTACTTTTATCAAGTTTCACCACCTCATATGAATGTATTCATCAGAAAATACACAGTTACTTAAAAGGTTATTAAGAAACATTAACATACAGAAAAATTATGGTATGTATAGTTTTTATTGCAAACAGATTTATAAGAAGACTGCACCCACATGTAGCAAGTGACCAACAAATTTAAGAGCAATAATGCTCTTGTTGCATAAGACTACTTCCCTGAGAAAGTACTCCATCTTCAGGTCACAAGTGGCCCATCGGGAGCATCCGACCGCCGTGTCATCCTCAGAAAAGGATGCGGATAGGAGGGGCATGTGGTCAGCACACTGCTCTCCCTCTCGTTACGATGGTTTTCTTTGACCGGAGCCGCTACTATTCCGTCGGCGTGTGGCGACCTGGATGGTCACCCATCCAAGTGCCAGCCACGACCGACAGCCCTTAACTTCGGTGATCTGACGGGAACCGGTGAATCCACTGCGGCAAGGCCGTTGCCACTTCATTGAGAAGATAATGTCCAAACCACATAAAATTAAAATCACTGAAACTGACATAAAGCTGGTAACTGCTAGTAAACCTGTAGCTATTTAGCATAGTACAGTACACACCGCTAAGGGCTTCAAGAACAAAAAGTCTCTGGATGTGGTATCAGACTAAGAGGATCATACGTCAAATTTGCCACAATATGGGCACAAAAGAAGTCACACCATCTAGTAACAGTCAAATATACCACCTGCTTAATTCACAAAAAAATATTTGTAGCTAGGATACATCTTCACATATCAAGAGCAAGTATTATGCAAAATGAAAAATTATATTAGACAACAGAACACCAAATATTACATACATTTTTCAATGGAAGAGTACAATATTTTAATGAAAAGAAGAGAGGGAAACGATATTTTGGAGTCTGTTCCGAAGAAATAGAGAAGTAAACCTTACGTATTTCTATATAACAGCCTTATACTGTTATCATGTAGCTGCAACTGTTCATTAAGAATGAATCTGTCATTTAAAGAAAGGTGTCTGAAAATGTCTAACTGTTCAGCAAATATTAAGCCTGAAGCCTTTTTTCTCTGTGTGCAGGATGCTGATGTCATGAACTTCTTTGGGCTTACGGAATGTAATTAATAAAAAGTCAGCAAATGACGAGTTGGAGATTCTGCTGGAAGACAATGTATTCTTTTTTTTCAGATTCGAAGTAATTTTGAGGTATTGTTGTTTGAAGGTTATTGGGTGGTTCTCAGAATTTATTAGTGGTATTCTGTGCCATGTCGTTGAGTTCCCTTCAGTTAATTTTATTGTGTATGCAGCTGGTACTGAGGTGTACATATGCTCCATGTGAAAATAAATGTGAGAAGGTAATAGTCGAATGTGTACATTCTTTATTTCTGTTATAAATTCGTTTATGGTTTTCACTGTTCTGTTCTTCTTCATTTTATACTATTGTATTATGGTTTTGTTTATGTGTTTTTCCATCTGATATGATAATCCATTAATGAAATTTATGTTAGTTCTTAAAAGAATACTTAATCTGTGAATGCTGGGTTTACTTCTGTATGTTGGTGTTTGAGGGTGGTTAACTTTCTGTATGGTGTGTGATGTTTATGTCTGTGAACCTATGTTTGTGAATTGTTGGGGAGCTGGTTGCGGAGTGCGAAAGTGCTGGGACCATAAAAAGGGAATTATAATATTAAATAATATTTATTAAAAACAATTAAAATCACACAATAAATGTACACCATTAAGTGGACCACGATCACAAGCAGTTAACAAGGAATTAAACTAAGAACAATGAAATAAATGGTTAAGGGGTAAATAATAAGTGTTTCACACATCTATACTTAAATTTTGAATTGTTGCAGTAATAAAAAGTGAATGAATAATCAAACAGCTGTTAAGTAGTTAATCGCTGACTGACCTAGCAACTATTAAACTGGCTCAAGGCAGAATTAACATTACGTCATCAGATTTGCTCCGCAAAAAATTTGTTGCAAGCGGGTATATTTAACAAAGTAATTCGAAAATTATTCTAAACAATTACACCAACTGCGTAAAACCTAATGACAAATTCGTTTTTGAATAAGAAACGCAAATACAGGGAATATTTAAAGATTAAAAATACAAAAGCGAAGTCATTGATTTACACTTGACAGTTTCGTCACAGCGCATATAGCCCAATGAAAGTACTAACCTACATATTTCACAAACACTGAGCTTAAGTGGTATTTAAATACGTCAGAGCATGTACATATATTAATAAATGGCAGGTGGTTACGGAAACATGTTTAGAATCAGTGAAGCAGGTTTAAGGTTTGCCGAAAATTTCCTTAAATTGCATGACATCCCAGTGAGATTCACAATACAGTGGCCTACCAAACAATACTTGGAGCTTATATTACACGCTGTCTCTAGTCAGTGTTTCTTTACTTAATCTCTTAAGTTTTCATACAATAGTACTTTCGTGATTAAAATATTCAAGTGTTGTGACCTGTTGCAGAGAGAGTAACAAGAATAGATACAGATTAAGCAAACAGATATTACAACCAGACCAAAATTTTAAGATTTACAATTTTAACAGTACTTTAAAGAAAAGACATACACTTAGTTAACGGTTGGCAGCCACTTAAGCAAGCTTCAGAACTGGCAGAGGTACCTTTGGATGTGCCTGAAATTTTATGAAGACACAGTAAGTCCATAAATAACTATAAAAGTTCTCACTGGCGAGGGGCTATGGCCAGTAGCAGACTAAGACAACTCTTAACTTCAGGGACGTAAGTAACAGTTGTAGACGTTCAGACCTATTGACAGACTGGGCAGGGTCCAGGAAAAAATGTGGTAAAATGTGTATGAAATCCTAAGGGACCAAACTTCTGAGGTCAACGGACCTTAGACTTACACACTATTTAAACTAACTTATGCTAAGAACAACACCCACACCTATGACCGAGGGAGGACTCGGGCCTCCGACGGGAGGGGCCGCGCAATCCGTAACATGGCGCCTTAAACCGCGTGGCTACTCCGAACTGCTGGTCCAGGAAATTGACTAATTACTGGACACAGGGCTGGTTCACAAAAAGTAATGAATGGCAAATGATATGGATCTAAAATACCCGGCTGGCCACATGTCTTACAAAATAGATCACTATTAACGAACGTATTACCACTTCTATATGACATCTGTCACAGCAGTAAGAAATACTGTGATGTCCGACACAATAAACTTTCAAAAAATGGATTAAATGTCCTGTAAGACACACATTGCATTAAACAATATGAGAGTCAAAGCCAGTCTGTAAAGCAAGTTTAAGAAGCAATTAACGCAACAACAAAATAAACTGAATAAGTACTACGTTCATACTACACATGACACCGGATAACACATGAGAAAAGAAAAAAAAAACTTGTAGGCTACCTTAGGAGTAGGCGTCTAGAACGCTGTTTAAGCAAATAATAATCTACTTAACACACTGACAACGTGAGGCAAAAGGCAGATGAGGGAATCTACCAAAATACAAAACAGAAAGCAACCATTTACACACATCACGAGGCACTCACATTGCTCAATAAATAACAAGCTTACGCAGTTAATGCACATTCCGTCACAAACTACATGCTTAGTTGTCAAAAGAGGTACCGGTGACTTTGGCCCACAATATTAGCTGGGAGTAATGTCACAACTGTTAAGAAGTTGCATGAGGAACCAGGTCACATCAATTTAAATGTTTGCAGAACATGCTCGTGCAGTAACAGCGATTGATATAAAATTAACTTAGTATTATGAAAATAGCCTTGATCGCGTATTTTATTTATTTAGAGCTGACCGGTTTCAGCCCATCGCAGCGGCCATCTTCAGGGCGAATATACTGTACAATTACAATATGTATCTTGGACAAAACTAATGACAACCATCTTATAAGAGTGGATTACGTAAATATAGTGTTTCACCCGCTGGTCGACTGCTGGTGACATCACGTCTACCAGGGTGTGGCAGAAAACTGTAAGGAATTTACTTTTTTTTTTCTTTATTGAATTTCGATTCCCCCCGAAGTGGGCGGGCTGGCAGCAGCTTAGTATGCCGCTCTTCAGCCTACAGACCGTGTGTTAAAAAGGTGAAGATAATATATAATAAAAAAACAGGCGATAAAATCGAAGACTTAAAGGGTAACATGGCGAAAAAATCGTGGAACTTAAAACATAGAACAAAGGGATGTTGATGCTAATAAAAATACATACGAAGCAGACAGGTAAAATAATAGACAGACAATAAAAAAAAACCACGGCGACAGTCTGGTTTCTGTTCGCAAAGGACATAAAATTCACACCCAGCGACAGCATGGTTTCTGTTCGCAACACGGGAAAAGATGAAACAACACTGAACGTTCACTGGAACACTGCGCTAAAATATGACATACGACAGCCGAGAGCACGTGGGGGTAAACTAGACACGTGAGGGGAAGATAAAAAAGGGGGGAAGGTGAGGAAAAGCGAAGGGGGCGGGAGGGGGGGAAGGAATTTACCTTATGCCTGGGTTTATATAGCAAGCTATGAGCACGTGAGCGTAAGCAACATTTCCAGTGGTGACCAATGGTAGACGTCTAGGCTTAAAAATTGAAGCATAAATACAATTTGTGTTATGTTTACAATTTAAAGAAGCCATGTTAATTTAAAAAAAAAACCACTGTTATATAAGTAAACATAAAAAAATCTGTGAAAAACTTTTCAACGTCAAACTTATTAAAGAACGTTAGTAAGTTACTTTATCTTAATTCGTAATATACTATGGGGGAAGGAGAATATTTCCTGTCTGTATTCTGTTTACTTTATGCTTATTAATATCCTATTTCTATTATTTAATAACGTTACAAGTTTAGGTGTGCCTATCTGTAATCGTATATACAGAGCCCTATAGTTCAGGTACTATGGACGCCGTAGACATGGTAGTGGCCCAAAATAGCTATCCTCTCTGCTACGATGTTATCTGTTGCCTAGTCCAGGCCCTAAGGACGCTGTTGTCATGGCAGCGGCGCAATATGGCTGCCCCCTTTGCCACGCTGCTGTCCGTCGCCTAGGCAACGATAGGATCGATACCACACTTCGGAGGGAATCCACCGTCACAGTGCAGAAGATATTGGCAGCCTACAATGTGTATAGAGGCGTCCGCCCAAAAATTCAAACATTTTGGCTTTATATTTAATATGATTGTATAAACGATATTTAGTGAGTGGCGATGTATTGATCTTTAGCGGATGTCGGTTGTCGTATTGCTGTTAGTTGCATAAAAGAAAATATTTTCTAAGTAGTTATGTAGTTGTCAAACTATACATTACGCTGAGAGAAGTATCAGCTATGTCCATTACTAGTTTATGGTATGGATGTCATCATTAGGGCACCGTCGCGGTACATGCCACATAGGATTATCGTAAAGCTGTGTAAAACTTAAATGTCTTAAGGTAAGATGATACTTTTCCTTTCTTGTAAGTTTGATTTTAATTTTTTTTAAATTATCATTCTATATATACGATAATTACCATTATGTTTTCCTTTGTAACTGACGTCCATAAGTTTTCTAGTTACATGACACCTACCATGACCTTAAGACATTTACTTTAAGTTTTACATAGCTTTATGATAATCTTATGTGGCATACAGCGCGTCGGTGTCCTAATGATGATAACCATACCATAAACTGGTAATAGACATAGCTGATACTTCTCTCAGCATAATGTATAATTGTCATTAGTTTTGTCTAAGATACATATTGTAGTTTTACAGTATGTTCGCCCTGAAGATGGCCCCTGCGATGGGCTGAACCCGGTCGGCACTAAATAAATAAAAACGCGATTGAGACTGTTTTCTTAATACTAACATGAATTTAAAGCCAGTACTCAAGCGCCTCACCGTAGTCTACGATAAGTGCGAGCAAAAATTCCCAGATTTGACTTGATCTTATCGACGGTGAGGTTAAGGGGCTCCGGAAAGGCTCAAAACCATGAAAAGTTCAATTTTTACTTTTTTGCGTTTTCTGAATCTGCAGACTAATACCTTTTAATAGATATATAATTTATTCAATTCCGAAGACTACAACTATTTTTAAATTTTTTTTGAAATGTGTTCTACATGGGCGTGACCCACTGTGGCGCTGTTAAACTGCTGTCAAATGGTGTTATTATTAACGTCCGTGTTCATCAGGTACATTTTAGTGATGTGAGATAAAGTATGTGTTGTGGCTAACCTGTGATGGTTCAATATACATCGCTGGTGTGATTGTCGATTGTTTCATGTTTATTTACTCTGTCGTTATCTCGAAAATATTCGTAATTAATTCTGTTTCTTGAGTCTCTGTTTTGTTGAAGTATAATAATGAGTAAAAGTAAAGTTATTAGAAATCCTCTGAAGGCTTTTAAGAAAAGGAGAAATGTTGGATAGCCAAAGGTATGTGTTATTACTGTAAACAATAAAGACGATAACCAAGTGAGTGAACCTAACCTCTCAAGTACACCTGCCCATAGCAGTCAAAGTGGGAAAGAAAATACTTCACAGAAGAAGCTTGGTTCAATGAGTGAAAACTATGAATGTTTTATGGGCGAATCGGATTTGAATGAAATATTTGATATATCGGTTCTCAAAGGAATTTTTTCAAACTGTGTAAGATGTATTCATTGTAGTGAAGTTGGTCTGGAACTCTCCATAATAAAGCACGTAGAACTTGCTAGTGAAATACAACTGAAATGTGATAAGTGTTCATACATGACCACTTTTGGAACAGTGTTGCAGTAGCTGCAACTGAAGAAAATGGTAGCAAAATCTACGAACACAACAACGAGCGATGCTTGCTTTAGACAAGGAACGCATTCGGGCTGCAGACAGGGCTGTAAAGAGTCTAGAAATACAAGCAAGAGTAAACAGGAGGAGGAACAAGAGGAAGCTGGAGGAGGAGTTTGCAGAGGATGAAGATAATCCATCCTATGGACCTGGAATGCACTAAAAAGTTAATCCAACTTTGTCGCTCGATTCCCAAAACTTTTATTTTCTCATACTAATTACATGTTTTCTAAGGACCTTCCAAACATATTTGTTTCAAACTTTCAGTAAATGTTACACAGTACCTTCTGCATAATTTAACACAGCCTTTTTCCAAAAAACTGTATATTTTTGAATATATAAATAAAAAATTTCAAAAAAATGTTGTGAATTTTCATTACAATTGAAAAAATCATCTTTAATAACTGAACTAAAATTTTGTAAAATCCCTGTGTTAAGTTGTAGCCCATATTCCAATAAATAATCTGTAAAAAGTTCAACTTCCTACCTCATATACTTTGTGAGGAAAGGTGTAATTTATAAGCGTTATTTTAACATTGCAAGTATAGGGCGTTCCGGAGCCCCTTAAGAGAAATTCAAGTTCCAAACCTGTGTGATGACGCCGGTAACTCATAACATACGAGGCCACCACCTTATAACAGTGTTCGTCCAATATGGAGCGTTCACACATCCGCCATCAAAAGGGACCTCTAACTACGAATTACGCGAGCTGACTATTTCCAGAATCAAGCCAAACACCGGAATATATCACATTTGCGGCCACTCACACGTGCACTCTCGCAGTCCAGCGCCATCTCGTCGGCAAGCAATGGCTAGGGGGATAGCTGTAACAGTAGAACCGATACTGGCAAACTTGTTATGTACGCGTGACTCAGTTTGATGTCCTTGAGGTTGTTTCTTATGTGCTTCTGGAAATGGTTCCTTTGGTTAAACACTGTCCTGCAAACCGTAAGGAGTAACACAGCATATCAACTACTCAGTGTAAATGAGTTACTGTTCAGGAGCACGTTGACAGATGAGTCCAAGTCGTGGAAGAAATAATTGGTTGATTCGGGCGACCAAACAGCTAGGTCATCGATCGCATTGGGTTAGGAAAGCATCGGGACAGCAGTCGGTCGTGTCTTTTCACAGGAAACATAAACATCCAGGCATTTGCCTGAAGCTATTTAAGGAAATCACGGAAAACGTAAATCAAGATTGCCAGACGCAGGTTTGAACTCCGAATGCGAGTCCAGTGTGCTAACCACTGCGCTACCTTGCTCGGTTACAAGAAATGTTGGATGTCACATAGTGCGAGATCAGCGTGACTATAGCACCAATTATGGCTGGCCCCACAACACGAGGCACTTGAAGGAACGGGAAAACAATGTGTAGCAATCAGCGAGCAATTACAGCGAACTATGTTGCTGCTTTTCGTTACAACATTGACTGGAGACAATATTTGGATGATGTCCTGAAAACAGTGTAACAGTTTTATCGCTCTTCATTGCAACATGGACTGGAGACAATATTTGAATGACATCACACAGGGAAGCACCAATTAAAAACAGGAAGAAAGATGAAGTGTGAACTGTATTGCTCACAGCGTTTTTTCACTTGCGGGAGCATTCCGAACCACAGGCAATGCTGCCTTAAGGAGCATGATCAGCTACAGCAGTAGACGACCACTAAATTGTGCAACAGGAAAGACGGGATCAATGTCAAAGAGCAGGTGCAGTTGCAACCATATTTAACACGATTGCAGGGCACACAGTCTCATGATCGATAATTAGTGACTAGTGCATGGGGGTTGGTGTCTTCGCCAACGATAAGTACATTGCATTGCGTTGAAATCCCCACATCAGCATCTCCATTTCCAATGGTGTCGATAGAATACAGTCTGGATCAACAGAGATGGGGGTCACAGGCTTTAATCAGATAAGAACAGTTTTAGCCCGAGAAGTGGTTCTGTCCACACCCTTCTATGGCGAAAGGTGGGAACACACATTGTGTCCAGGAAACTTGTTGTCAAACACATATTCAAAACCAAATGGAAGCAACGCACCACACAAAAGTCTAACCACCCTCAAGTATCAACATTCAGCAGTGAACGCAGGATTCACAACCCAAATATTTCTGTAAGACCTGGAATAAATTTCATTAATGGTCTATCGTACTATACAGCAATACATATAAACAAAACCATAATACAATAATATGAAATGAAGAACAACAGAACAGTGTAAGCCGCAAATTAAATTGTAACAAAAATAAAAAATTTACTACCATCATTTCTTTTGACATACAGAATGTGTACACCTCAGTACCAACTGCAGGCATAACAAAAATCAACTGATGAGAACCTACGGTATATTGATAATTTTCACTTATGGACCGTCTAATAGCAACTGAATAAAACACAATTTTAGTGCCATACGCGTTACGCCTTTATTTTCTGCAAGGCATCATCAGTGGCCTGGAATATGTACATATGTTAGCTATATTATTTACATTTTTGTCACTGTGCCTATAGGTTATAAACAGTTCTGGTGGTTGGTATTTCCTATTAAGTAGTAATGTTTTGAACTGTACTTACAGGTTGCGTAGACAGTTTCTTACATATTACGCTCCTGTTGCATTTTTGGTGTTGTTCTTCTTCCTATGAGCGCCGATTTGCTGTTTTTTCCGCATTCCACAGCACTATGCACTGAACGCTTGTTTTAATGCAATGTTTTGGTTTCTGTTGCCGACTGTCAAATGTTTTTGCCAAAGATCGAATATTACTGCCAAACTTATGAGTGTAACTATTGAAGTATCTGTGGTCTGTTCGTGTATGCATTTGTGTGTGTGTGTGTGTGTGTGTGTGTGTTTGTGTGTGTGTGTGAGTGTCTTTTGGTGTCGTATTAATTTAATTTTATTTTATTTTATTGTATTTATTTTTTTTGTCCTATGTATGAGTGTGTTTTGGTGTAATATATATTTTTTTGTGGTGTGTGTGTGTGTGTGTGTGTGTCTGTCTGTATTTTGGTGTCATGAATTTTTTTTTTATGTTATCATTTCCTTTATGAAGTGTAGTAGGGAGCCTGTGTTGATGTGTGTTTGTTCATTTATCACATGTTTGTTTTCTGCTATGGCTTTCTGGATGTGGAAGTTTTCTTGCATTTGTATAAGATGTTTGTCATGGTTGCTTATTCTCATTATTTTCATTTCTTGTTCCATGTTTGTAGGATGACGGTTGTAGTGTTTTAAATGCTCTGCAAATGTGGAATGGTTTGTTTCATACTTCCAACATCTGATATGTTCTTTGTATCTTGTTTCAAAATTCCTGCATGTCATGCCTATGTATACTGCATCACAACTTTGACATTCAAGTTTATATATTCCTGAATGTTGGAATTTGTCCCTTTTGGTCGCTGGCTGGCTTAGGTGTGATTGAAGGGTTTGCCCAGGCTTATATGCTATTTTGAAGCCCTGTCTCTTTAGGATGTTTGCAACTCTGTGTGTTAGTTTATGTGTGTAGGTCATGTTGTACCATCTGGTTCTTTTCTGTGTGGTGTTGTCATTGTGTGTGTTTGTTGAGTGTGTTTGTAAGTTTTCAGCTTGTGAGTTCTTTTGTATTGTGGAAATGTTGTGTTTGTTTTTTATTTGTGTTTTTGTTTTTTGATTGAGCCTGTGTACCACATGTGTGTCATACCCGTTGTTCCTAGCTATTTGTATGATCGTGTTCATTTCTTGTTCATAGTTTCTCTTGCTGAGTGGGATTCTGTTTAATCTATGTAACATGTGTCTTAGTGCTGCAAGTTTCTGGCTTTGGGGGTGGTTGGATGTGGAATGTATTATTGTGTCCGTGGCTGTTGGTTTTCTAAAGATGTTAAATGTATGTTTTCCATTTTCTTTTTTAATTGTAATGTCAAGAAAATTTATTTGATTTTCTTTTTCTTTTCCAAGTGTGAATTTTATGTTCTTATGAGCTTTGTTTATTTCTGAATGGAGTTCATCTATTTTTTCACTTGGCTCGTCTACCAGACAAATAATGTCATCCACGTATCTGTACCAATATATGATTTTGAAACTTTCATTTGTGGTTATCTTATCAAATATCTGATTTTCAAGGTGACTGATGAAAATGTTTGCTAGTGTTCCTGATATTGGGGATCCCATGGGCAGTCCATCAGTTTGTAGATAATATTCTTCCTCAAACTGAAAGTAGTTTTGTTCAGTTGTCAGTCTGAGCATATCTGTTATTTCTTTTATTGTGTCTGTGGTGAGGTTGCTGTGGGATGAGAGATTTTGTTCTATGATTTCTATTGTTTCTGTGATAGGGATGGAGGTATACATATTTTCAATATCGAATGAAATCAGTGATGCTGTGTGTGGTACCTGTATGTTCTGTATGTTTTCTATTAGGTTTCCTGTGTTTATCACTGTTCTGTTGTTTTCTACTTTATAGTGTTTTGTAACTAACTTTTGGAGGTGCTTGGCTATGCGGTATGTTGGGGCTTTCTTGAAGTTGATAACAGGTCTCATTGGCATTCCGTCTTTATGTATTTTCGGTTGACTGCGGAGTGTTGGTGCTTGTGGGTTTTTCTGTGTTAAGTAGTATTTCTGTTTGTCTGTGAGTGTGTGTTCAATGTTTTTCAGTGTTCGTTTCACATTTGCCTGGAATCATGTAGTTAGATCTGACTTCAGTTTATGTATTGCGTTGGGGTTTATGTATTCCTTGGTTTTTGTGATGTATTGCTCTTTATCCATGAGTACTGTTACATTTCCCTTGTCTGCTCTTGTTATTAATACGTTGTTGTTTGTTAACTTTTGTTTTAACCTTTTCATAGTAGCTGCTTCTGTTTGGTTGTTCTTATTGTGTGTGTCTGCTGTGTTTATTTTATTATGCCTTTTATTTCTTGTTTTACTAGTTCTCTTGTCAGTCCTGTGTTTATTTCACAATTATTTTGTTGTTCTTCACGTGTAAGGATGTGTTCGGTTTCTATTATGAGATTTTCTATGTATTGATTGTTCACTTTGCTATTGGTGCAGTGTTTCAAACCTTTTTCCAAGAGCATTTTTTCGTTTTCGTGTAGTTCTGTCTCTGTTAGGTTAACTAAGCGTGGATGGAATGTGTGTTGGTGTTCATGTGGTTTCACATTTAAAATGTAAATGTATTTTTGCGTCTTTTTTACTGTTAGTTTCATTATCTTGTGTTTATGTTTGTTTTGTAAATGTTTCATTGCTATGTATTTGTTGTACTCAGTTTTTTCTACTAGTGCCATGAAAACTGCGGCGTTTCCTACGTTTTTTGCCAATTCTAGATGAGTCTCATAGAGCATCATGTTTAGGTGCTGTTTTTTCGAATAGAGCATCTTAATTTCATGTAGTAACCAATATCGTTCTGCAAATGATTTCGACTTGTGTGCCACTGTAGAACTGTTTTTAACCTTTACATTAATGTAACATGGAATTAAATCGTTCTTTTTGCATGTTCTGTTGAGTTTTATATGCTGTATCGTCTTATGGAGTCTCAGATGTATTTTCTTGAACCTGTTGTACACGTTGACAGGGAATGCTTGCCATAGCTGTATTGACATCTTCAATTTTTGTGGTCCCGTCCTCCTCAGTTGCGCGTAATACTACGGTATATTGATAATTTTCACTTATGGACCGTCTGACAGCAACTGAATAAAACACAATTTTAGTGCCATACGCGTTTCGCCTATATTTTCTGCAAGGCATCATCAGTGGCCTGGAATATGTACATATGTTAGCTATTTTATTTACATTTTTGTCACTGTGCCTATAGGCTATAAACAGTTCTGGTGGTTGGTATTTCCTATTAAGTAGTAATGTTTTGAACTGTACTTTCAGGTTGCATAGACAGTTTCTTACATATTACGCTCCTGTTGCATTTTTGGTGTTGTTCTTCTTCCTATGAGCGCCGATTTGCTGTTTTTTCCGCATTCCACAGCACTATGCACTGAACGCTTGTTTTAATGCAATGTTTTGGTTTCTGTTGCCGACTGTCAAATGTTATTGCCAAAGATCGAATATTACTGCCAAACTTACGAGTGTAACTATTGAAGTATCTGTGGTCTGTTCGTGTATGCATTTGTGTGTGTGTGTGTGTGTGTGTGTGTGTGTGTGTGTGTGAGTGTCTTTTGGTGTCGTATTAATTTAATTTTATTTTATTTTATTGTATTTATTTTTTTGTCCTATGTATGAGTGTGTTTTGGTGTAATATATATTTTTTTGTGGTGTGTGTGTGTGTGTGTGTCTGTCTGTATTTTGGTGTCATGAATTTTTTTTTTTATGTTATCATTTCCTTTATGAAGTGTAGTAGGGAGCCTGTGTTGATGTGTGTTTGTTCATTTATCACATGTTTGTTTTCTGCTATGGCTTTCTGGATGTGGAAGTTTTCTTGCATTTGTATAAGATGTTTGTCATGGTTGCTTATTCTCATTATTTTCATTTCTTGTTCCATGTTTGTAGGATGACGGTTGTAGTGTTTTAAATGCTCTGCAAATGTGGAATGGTTTGTTTCATACTTCCAACATCTGATATGTTCTTTGTATCTTGTTTCAAAATTCCTGCATGTCATACCTATGTATACTGCATCACAACTTTGACATTCAAGTTTATATATTCCTGAATGTTGGAATTTGTCCCTTTTGGTCGCTGGCTGGCTTAGGTGTGATTGAAGGGTTTGCCCAGGCTTATATGCTATTTTGAAGCCCTGTCTCTTTAGGATGTTTGCAACTCTGTGTGTTAGTTTATGTGTGTAGGTCATGTTGTACCATCTGGTTCTTTTCTGTGTGGTGTTGTCATTGTGTGTGTTTGTTGAGTGTGTTTGTAAGTTTTCAGCTTGTGAGTTCTTTTGTATTGTGGAAATGTTGTGTTTGTTTTTTTATTTGTGTTTTTGTTTTTTGATTGAGCCTGTGTACCACATGTGTGTCATACCCGTTGTTCCTAGCTATTTGTATGATCGTGTTCATTTCTTGTTCATAGTTTCTCTTGCTGAGTGGGATTCTGTTTAATCTATGTAACATGTGTCTTAGTGCTGCAAGTTTCTGGCTTTGGGGGTGGTTGGATGTGGAATGTATTATTGTGTCCATGGCTGTTGGTTTTCTAAAGATGTTAAATGTATGTTTTCCATTTTCTTTTTTAATTGTAATGTCAAGAAAATTTATTTGATTTTCTTTTTCTTTTCCAAGTGTGAATTTTATGTTCTTATGAGCTTTGTTTATTTCTGAATGGAGTTCATCTATTTTTTCACTTGGCTCGTCTACCAGACAAATAATGTCATCCACGTATCTGTACCAATATATGATTTTGAAACTTTCATTTGTGGTTATCTTATCAAATATCTGATTTTCAAGGTGACTGATGAAAATGTTTGCTAGTGTTCCTGATATTGGGGATCCCATGGGCAGTCCATCAGTTTGTAGATAATATTCTTCCTCAAACTGAAAGTAGTTTTGTTCAGTTGTCAGTCTGAGCATATCTGTTATTTCTTTTATTGTGTCTGTGGTGAGGTTGCTGTGGGATGAGAGATTTTGTTCTATGATTTCTATTGTTTCTGTGATAGGGATGGAGGTATACATATTTTCAATATCGAATGAAATCAGTGATGCTGTGTGTGGTACCTGTATGTTCTGTATGTTTTCTATTAGGTTTCCTGTGTTTATCACTGTTCTGTTGTTTTCTACTTTATAGTGTTTTGTAACTAACTTTTGGAGGTGCTTGGCTATGCGGTATGTTGGGGCTTTCTTGAAGTTGATAACAGGTCTCATTGGCATTCCGTCTTTATGTACTTTCGGTTGACTGCGGAGTGTTGGTGCTTGTGGGTTTTTCTGTGTTAAGTAGTATTCCTGTTTGTCTGTGAGTGTGTGTTCAATGTTTTTCAGTGTTCGTTTCACATTTGCCTGGAATCGTGTAGTTGGATCTGACTTCAGTTTATGTATTGCGTTGGGGTTTATGTATTCCTTGGTTTTTGTGATGTATTGCTCTTTATCCATGAGTACTGTTACATTTCCCTTGTCTGCTCTTGTTATTAATACGTTGTTGTTTGTTAACTTTTGTTTTAACCTTTTCATAGTAGCTGCTTCTGTTTGGTTGTTCTTATTGTGTGTGTCTGCTGTGTTTATTTTATTATGCCTTTTATTTCTTGTTTTACTAGTTCTCTTGTCAGTCCTGTGTTTATTTCACAATTATTTTGTTGTTCTTCACGTGTAAGGATGTGTTCGGTTTCTATTATGAGATTTTCTATGTATTGATTGTTCACTTTGCTATTGGTGCAGTGTTTCAAACCTTTTTCCAAGAGCATTTTTTCGTTTTCGTGTAGTTCTGTCTCTGTTAGGTTAACTAAGCGTGGATGGAATGTGTGTTGGTGTTCATGTGGTTTCACATTTAAAATGTAAATGTATTTTTGCGTCTTTTTTACTGTTAGTTTCATTATCTTGTGTTTATGTTTGTTTTGTAAATGTTTCATTGCTATGTATGTGTTGTGCTCAGTTTTTTCTACTAGTGCCATGAAAACTGCGGCGTTTCCTACGTTTTTTGCCATTCTAGATGAGTCTCATAGAGCATCATGTTTAGGTGCTGTTTTTCGAATAGAGCATCTTAATTTCATGTAGTAACCAATATCGTTCTGCAAATGATTCGACTTTTGTGCCACTGTAGAACTGTTTTCAACCTTTACATTAATGTAACATGGAATTAAATCGTTCTTTTTGCATGTTCTGTTGAATTTTATATGCTGTATCGTCTCATGGAGTCTCAGATGTATTTTCTTGAACCTGTTGTACACGTTGACAGGGAATGCTTGACATAGCTGCATTGACATCTTCAATTTTTGTGGTCCTGTCCTCCTCAGTTGCGCGTAATACTACGGTATATTGATAATTTTCACTTATGGACCGTCTGACAGCAACTGAATAAAACACAATTTTAGTGCCATACGCGTTTCGCCTATATTTTCTGCAAGGCATCATCAGTGGCCTGGAATATGTACATATGTTAGCTATTTTATTTACATTTTTGTCACTGTGCCTATAGGTTATAAACAGTTCTGGTGGTTGGTATTTCCTATTCAGTAGTAATGTTTTGAACTGTACTTCTAGGTTGCATAGACAGTTTCTTACATATTACGCTCCTGTTGCATTTTTGGTGTTGTTCTTCTTCCTATGAGCGCCGATTTGCTGCTTTTTCCGCATTCCACAGCACTATGCACTGAACGCTTGTTTTAATGCAATGTTGTGGTTTCTGTTGCCGACTGTCAAATGTTTTTGCCAAAGATCGAATATTACTGCCAAACTTATGAGTGTAACTATTGAAGTATCTGTGGTCTGTTCATGTATGCATTTGTGTGTGTGTATGTGTGTGTGTGTGTGTGTGTGTGTGTGAGTGTCTTTTGGTGTCGTATTAATTTAATTTAATTTTATTTTATTGTATTTATTTATTTATTTTTGTCCTGTGTATGTGTGTGTTTTGGTGTTATATATATTTTTTGTGCTGTGTGGGTGTGTGTCTGTCTGTATTTTGGTGTCATGAATTTTTTTTTATGTTATCATTTCCTTTATTAAGTGTAGTACGGAGCCTGTGTTGATGTGTGTTTGTTCACTTATCACATGTTTGCTTTCTGCTATGGCTTTCTGGATGTGGAAGTTTTCTTGCATTTGTATAAGATGTTTGTCATGGTTGCTTATTCTCATTATTTTCATTTCTTGTTCCATGTTTGTAGGATGATGGTTGTAGTGTTTTAAATGCTCTGCAAATGTGGAATGGTTTGTTTCATACTTCCAACATCTGATATGTTCTTTGTATCTTGTTTCAAAATTCCTGCATGTCATGCCTATGTATACTGCATCACAACTTTGACATTCAAGTTTATATATTCCTGAATGTTGGAATTTATCCCTTTTGGTAGCTGGCTGGCTTAGGTGTGATTGAAGGGTTTGCCCAGGCTTATATGCTATTTTGAAGCCCTGTCTCTTTAGGATGTTTGCAACTCTGTGTGTTAGTTTATGTGTGTAGGTCATGTTGTACCATCTGGTTCTTTTCTGTGTGGTGTTGTCATTGTGTGTGTTTGTTGAGTGTGTTTGTAAGTTTTCAGCTTGTGAGTTCTTTTGTATTGTGGAAATGTTGTGTTTGTTTTTTATTTGTGTTTTTGTTTTTTGATTGAGCCTGTGTACCACATGTGTGTCATACCCGTTGTTCCTAGCTATTTGTATGATCGTGTTCATTTCTTGTTCATAGTTTCTCTTGCTGAGTGGGATTCTGTTTAATCTATGTAACATGTGTCTTAGTGCTGCAAGTTTCTGGCTTTGGGGGTGGTTGGATGTGGAATGTATTATTGTGTCCGTGGCTGTTGGTTTTCTAAAGATGTTAAATGTATGTTTTCCATTTTCTTTTTTAATTGTAATGTCAAGAAAATTTATTTGATTTTCTTTTTCTTTTCCAAGTGTGAATTTTATGTTCTTATGAGCTTTGTTTATTTCTGAATGGAGTTCATCTATTTTTTCACTTGGCTCGTCTACCAGACAAATAATGTCATCCACGTATCTGTACCAATATATGATTTTGAAACTTTCATTTGTGGTTATCTTATCAAATATCTGATTTTCAAGGTGACTGATGAAAATGTTTGCTAGTGTTCCTGATATTGGGGATCCCATGGGCAGTCCATCAGTTTGTAGATAATATTCTTCCTCAAACTGAAAGTAGTTTTGTTCAGTTGTCAGTCTGAGCATATCTGTTATTTCTTTTATTGCGTCTGTGGTGAGGTTGCTGTGGGATGAGAGATTTTGTTCTATGATTTCTATTGTTTCTGTGATAGGGATGGAGGTATACATATTTTCAATATCGAATGAAATCAGTGATGCTGTGTGTGGTACCTGTATGTTCTGTATGTTTTCTATTAGGTTTCCTGTGTTTATCACTGTTCTGTTGTTTTCTACTTTATAGTGTTTTGTAACTAACTTTTGGAGGTGCTTGGCTATGCGGTATGTTGGGGCTTTCTTGAAGTTGATAACAGGTCTCATTGGCATTCCGTCTTTATGTACTTTCGGTTGACTGCGGAGTGTTGGTGCTTGTGGGTTTTTCTGTGTTAAGTAGTATTCCTGTTTGTCTGTGAGTGTGTGTTCAATGTTTTTCAGTGTTCGTTTCACATTTGCCTGGAATCGTGTAGTTGGATCTGACTTCAGTTTATGTATTGCGTTGGGGTTTATGTATTCCTTGGTTTTTGTGATGTATTGCTCTTTATCCATGAGTACTGTTACATTTCCCTTGTCTGCTCTTGTTATTAATACGTTGTTGTTTGTTAACTTTTGTTTTAACCTTTTCATAGTAGCTGCTTCTGTTTGGTTGTTCTTATTGTGTGTGTCTGCTGTGTTTATTTTATTATGCCTTTTATTTCTTGTTTTACTAGTTCTCTTGTCAGTCCTGTGTTTATTTCACAATTATTTTGTTGTTCTTCACGTGTAAGGATGTGTTCGGTTTCTATTATGAGATTTTCTATGTATTGATTGTTCACTTTGCTATTGGTGCAGTGTTTCAAACATTTTTCCAAGAGCATTTTTTCGTTTTCGTGTAGTTCTGTCTCTGTTAGGTTAACTAAGCGTGGATGGAATGTGTGTTGGTGTTCATGTGGTTTCACATTTAAAATGTAAATGTATTTTTGCGTCTTTTTTACTGTTAGTTTCATTATCTTGTGTTTATGTTTGTTTTGTAAATGTTTCATTGCTATGTATGTGTTGTGCTCAGTTTTTTCTACTAGTGCCATGAAAACTGCGGCGTTTCCTACGTTTTTTGCCAATTCTAGATGAGTCTCATAGAGCATCATGTTTAGGTGCTGTTTTTTCGAATAGAGCATCTTAATTTCATGTAGTAACCAATATCGTTCTGCAAATGATTTCGACTTTTGTGCCACTGTAGAACTGTTTTCAACCTTTACATTAATGTAACATGGAATTAAATCGTTCTTTTTGCATGTTCTGTTGAGTTTTATATGCTGTATCGTCTCATGGAGTCTCAGATGTATTTTCTTGAACCTGTTGTACACGTTGACAGGGAATGCTTGACATAGCTGTATTGACATCTTCAATTTTTGTGGTCCTGTCCTCCTCAGTTGCGCGTAATACTACGGTATATTGATAATTTTCACTTATGGACCGTCTGACAGCAACTGAATAAAACACAATTTTAGTGCCATACGCGTTTCGCCTATATTTTCTGCAAGGCATCATCAGTGGCCTGGAATATGTACATATGTTAGCTATTTTATTTACATTTTTGTCACTGTGCCTATAGGTTATAAACAGTTCTGGTGGTTGGTATTTCCTATTCAGTAGTAATGTTTTGAACTGTACTTCTAGGTTGCATAGACAGTTTCTTACATATTACGCTCCTGTTGCATTTTTGGTGTTGTTCTTCTTCCTATGAGCGCCGATTTGCTGCTTTTTCCGCATTCCACAGCACTATGCACTGAACGCTTGTTTTAATGCAATGTTTTGGTTTCTGTTGCCGACTGTCAAATGTTTTTGCCAAAGATCGAATATTACTGCCAAACTTATGAGTGTAACTATTGAAGTATCTGTGGTCTGTTCATGTATGCATTTGTGTGTGTGTATGTGTGTGTGTGTGTGTGTGTGTGAGTGTCTTTTGGTGTCGTATTAATTTAATTTAATTTTATTTTATTGTATTTATTTATTTATTTTTGTCCTGTGTATGTGTGTGTTTTGGTGTTATATATATTTTTTGTGCTGTGTGGGTGTGTGTCTGTCTGTATTTTGGTGTCATAAATTTTTTTTTATGTTATCATTTCCTTTATTAAGTGTAGTACGGAGCCTGTGTTGATGTGTGTTTGTTCACTTATCACATGTTTGTTTTCTGCTATGGCTTTCTGGATGTGGAAGTTTTCTTGCATTTGTATAAGATGTTTGTCATGGTTGCTTATTCTCATTATTTTCATTTCTTGTTCCATGTTTGTAGGATGATGGTTGTAGTGTTTTAAATGCTCTGCAAATGTGGAATGGTTTGTTTCATACTTCCAACATCTGATATGTTCTTTGTATCTTGTTTCAAAATTCCTGCATGTCATGCCTATGTATACTGCATCACAACTTTGACATTCAAGTTTATATATTCCTGAATGTTGGAATTTATCCCTTTTGGTAGCTGGCTGGCTTAGGTGTGATTGAAGGGTTTGCCCAGGCTTATATGCTATTTTGAAGCCCTGTCTCTTTAGGATGTTTGCAACTCTGTGTGTTAGTTTATGTGTGTAGGTCATGTTGTACCATCTGGTTCTTTTCTGTGTGGTGTTGTCATTGTGTGTGTTTGTTGAGTGTGTTTGTAAGTTTTCAGCTTGTGAGTTCTTTTGTATTGTGGAAATGTTGTGTTTGTTTTTTATTTGTGTTTTTGTTTTTTGATTGAGCCTGTGTACCACATGTGTGTCATACCCGTTGTTCCTAGCTATTTGTATGATCGTGTTCATTTCTTGTTCATAGTTTCTCTTGCTGAGTGGGATTCTGTTTAATCTATGTAACATGTGTCTTAGTGCTGCAAGTTTCTGGCTTTGGGGGTGGTTGGATGTGGAATGTATTATTGTGTCCGTGGCTGTTGGTTTTCTAAAGATGTTAAATGTATGTTTTCCATTTTCTTTTTTAATTGTAATGTCAAGAAAATTTATTTGATTTACTTTTTCTTTTCCAAGTGTGAATTTTATGTTCTTATGAGCTTTGTTTATTTCTGAATGGAGTTCATCTATTTTTTCACTTGGCTCGTCTACCAGACAAATAATGTCATCCACGTATCTGTACCAATATATGATTTTGAAACTTTCATTTGTGGTTATCTTATCAAATATCTGATTTTCAAGGTGACTGATGAAAATGTTTGCTAGTGTTCCTGATATTGGGGATCCCATGGGCAGTCCATCAGTTTGTAGATAATATTCTTCCTCAAACTGAAAGTAGTTTTGTTCAGTTGTCAGTCTGAGCATATCTGTTATTTCTTTTATTGTGTCTGTGGTGAGGTTGCTGTGGGATGAGAGATTTTGTTCTATGATTTCTATTGTTTCTGTGATAGGGATGGAGGTATACATATTTTCAATATCGAATGAAATCAGTGATGCTGTGTGTGGTACCTGTATGTTCTGTATGTTTTCTATTAGGTTTCCTGTGTTTATCACTGTTCTGTTGTTTTCTACTTTATAGTGTTTTGTAACTAACTTTTGGAGGTGTTTGGCTATGCGGTATGTTGGGGCTTTCTTGAAGTTGATAACAGGTCTCATTGGCATTCCGTCTTTATGTATTTTCGGTTGACTGCGGAGTGTTGGTGCTTGTGGGTTTTTCTGTGTTAAGTAGTATTTCTGTTTGTCTGTGAGTGTGTGTTCAATGTTTTTCAGTGTTCGTTTCACATTTGCCTGGAATCGTGTAGTTGGATCTGACTTCAGTTTATTCTGCCTTGCAGAAAATAAAGGCGAAACGTGTATGGCACTAAAATTGTGTTTTATTCAGTTGCTGTCAGACGGTCCATAAGTGAAAATTATCAATATACCGTAGTATTACGCGCAACTGAGGAAGACAGGACCACAAAAAATTGATGATGGGAACCTGTTTACATACAAGAAAACATCACAGATAATGTTTGAAAAATATTCAAAGCGCTTCAAGAATTCACATTTCAGAATCACTTCCAATATGAAAAGAAATATTCGTTACAAAAATATGGCCTTCCAGTGTGATCCCAAATAACAAGAACATTGTACAACATGTTTGTAAGCCACATACAGAATGCAGTCTTTGATACAATAATCGCAACAAAACGACACAGAATTATTTAGTGGTACAGATTTGATGATGACGTAATCTGTATGTTACATACTAATGCTAAATACCACTAGAAAAAGATCAATTTCATGCTGCAAAAGAAGTATACTTAAAATATCCAGTTCAACACTTCTTGAATTTAACAGTAAAGAGAAGTGACAATAAGTACCGATCTGACATTTTCGCAACGCCATCAGCAACAGCGGAAATTATACATATCACATGTAACCACCCATAAAATCACAAAGTAGTAGTTTTCCCATACATGGTACATAGACTTTATAAAATCCAACCCAGCACAAAAAACTATAAAATTAGAAACAATGCAGCTCATAACCGAAAACAGTAGACATAAAATCCACATAATACAAAAACTGAGCACAAAACAAAACTAAAGAAAACTTAAAATAAACAGAAGACGGAAGCACCACAAAGCTGCACAAAAAACATAGATACTACAGTACACACAAACACAAAGAAAAGGAACACCCATGAGATGATGCATTTTAAGACACAAACATAAATCTATACACAGAATAGCAGATATACAGAAGAAACGAGGATTACACATAACGTACAGAATAAAGAATACACTCTAATTAGATTTACAGATACAAATAAGAAATTCAGACAAATACCAAGGAGCTGGTACACTCCATTTAGAACGTCAAGACTGCAGATCAGTGTATCTGTAAAACACAGGCTGAAATTTCAAAACTAGATGTAAAGAACACATCATAATAAGCTTTAAGGATGAAAACAGCCATTGTAGCTTCACTCGACACCTAATAAAGCACCCACATTGACCATGTAACATGGTAAAAGATATCAAAATTGTTATGGTAGACTAAATAATATCTCAACATATAAAAATCGCACGCACAGACATACCAAACAGAAGAATATTACAAAAAAGTATTTGAAATGGGGTAGGGAGTTGGTGTTGAGTGGAAAGGTACTGAGCCATAAAGAATTTATTAACGTTTCTAAAAACACTAATGAATTTGTTTTTAAAAAGCAAACGTCCAAGAATATGATTGACTGAAAAGACTAAATTTCAACAACCGATTGATGGCAAACACCTCAAAAGGGTAACAATATAAAATTACTTCCTTTTTGTACAGATTATTAAATGAAGTCAAAAAATACATTTACAATACACACAGCAAACATATGATCGAACGATTGTGTCACAAATATTACCCATCTGCTATTGCCAGTAATTATCAAAACGCCATTGTCTTCGAAGTAGCCAAAATGACTGAGAAAAGTGGTTCAAATTTATGATGATAGAGGCAGCGACAAAGGCGATGGCAGTTAGGGTAGACATCTCAACATATAAAAATCGCACGCACAGACATACCCGAGTTCGAGTCTCAGTCGGGCACACAGTTTTAATCTACCAGGAAGTTTCATATCAGCGCACACTCCGCTGCAGAGTGAAAATTTCATTCTGGAACCCCCCCCAGGCTGTGGCTAAGCCATGTCTCCACAATATCCTGTCTTTCAGGAGGGCTAGTTCTGCAAGTTTTGCAGGAGAGCTTCTGTAAAGTTTGGAAGGTAGGAGACGAGATACTGGCAGAAGTAAAGCTGTGAGTACCGGACGTGAGTCGTGCTTTGGTAGCTCAGATGGTAGAGCACTTGCCCGCGAAAGACAAAGGTCCCGAGTTCGAGTCTCGGTCGGGCACACAGTTTTAATCTGCCAGGAAGTTTCAGTCTCAAAAGAACTAACTACTTCTGAAAAAGGTGACAATGATACGAATCCTGAAGCAGGGTCACCAAGTGTAAGCTCTCTTTCGTTTCTATGATCCTGTCTTACCCGTTTAGACGGCGAAGTGCGCAGTGGCTACTCGTCTCTATGAAAATTGTGCTACATATTGCTGAGGGTGAGTTATATGGTGTTCCTCTCTGGTTGCTTTTACGTACTTGAAGGTCTGTAACTGGGCTCTTTCTTGAGTAGACAAGTAAGTGTCTACCGTGTGTGTAATACTGGTGATCAGATATATATATATATATATATATATATATATATATATATATATATATATATATATATATATATATATGTGTGTGTGTGTGTGTGTGTGTGTGCAACGAAACGCTTTCAGTGATGCAGTCCAAATACACCTCGACATAACGCGTATCATACAAACAAGAAACTTTGTTATTTTTCATACTAAATCAAGTAACCTTCGTCTTTATCTTCGGAGGGTGGGACAAGGGGATCAACAATGTTCAGGAAGGGAAAGTATGAGATGAGGAGGAATATTCGTAAAATTGATTATCACTAATATAGAAGTATATTATGGTGGTTTATGCCCTACATGAAGTACCTGAGACTCTTGAAATCAAATGACTTTACAACCCCTAAGTATATTATAATCACGTTTGAGATACAATTTACAGCATGATGAATTTAAGGGCATTAGATATTGGATACTACTGGACACTAATTAATGGGAGGGTGATCCTGCATAAATTATTGAATATAACCACATGTAGCTTGGTAAGAGACAGAGAAATATTTATTTCCGCCACCACTGAAGCTGCATGGGTGAAGTAGAGATGTGTCAAAGACAGAGTCAGAGCATTTCAACTAAACGTGATAAATGCTCTAATCGTCAAAGCATCGAGAAATGCTGGTGCTTTCTAGAGCAGAACAGTCTGCACTTACGACAACATTGTTTGTCTGAGGTGATTCACAACTCTAAAAATCTAATCTATATCAAGTCATACCTTTGATGAATTTAACGGTCAAACTATTTATAAGCAAAACACAGTGTATAATTAATCAAAGAAAACCTACTGCTGATAGTATGTGGTCGCCCCCAGGACGAAAGAAGCCGAAGTATCTATTGGAGCCTTGCTGAAACAACTTAGTTGAAAACCTTAATGGAATCAAACAAATAAGAACTCCCGGACATTTTATGAAGTGAACGATATGATTCCCTCGTAATGAACACAAAACAGCCATCAGCAACTGAAACAAAATCATATCATTTGTAGACGTCTATCAAGGAACATTCTGTCTTACTATGGTGCCCCCATGTTCTGCATGCCACTTAGTTTTTTTTTTTTTTGAGAAGGATATGGGGTATGGACATCTCCTAATGTTCAGTGGATATACGTGGGAAGCGCTCTCATTCGAGAGGAAACAGCCTCGCTACACCTCTCTGCGCAAATCTATCGATACTGGTACTACTCAGCACAGAACACACAAGGATGTCTGTGCTTCTCACGCATAATAAATACATTTGCAAACTGCGTATTCTCGTAGCGAGCGAACATGCACAGAAAAGCCATCTGTGTGACTTATAGGGGCTAATTAAGCAGTATCACCACACAAGGACTGGAAGCTGGCTTATACGGCCACCTTTCTTCATTACATAAAATAATTATGGTGTCAATATCTGAAGAAATCTGTCTAGACGTCATTATAGGATGAACTGGAATGTACTTTAATGTGATGCTGACAGAAACAAACATTTCGTTGCTCAATTGTACAGGTGTTGAAGCATCATTACATAGAGATATGCACGACTGGTTTCAATCTGGGCAATTGCAGCATTAAGATAAAGGAAAAGCCTTCACATTTCCCGTGAGTATTAAAAAGAACGTCTCGTTTTTTCTTCGGGCATTAATTCTGCTCTAGCTCTAATTAAGTTTACAGCCGCTTTTACACTGAAACTAGTCTATTTTTGGAGCTTGAATTATAGGGCAAAAAATTCTTCTCTCTCCTCAGACAATTATATACTCTAGGAGAAAATGTTCGCGACGAATAACAAAAATGCAAAATTTTGGCCACCAATGGATTTTCCCTTTAAGGGAAATATCTCCCCTTTTTTACCCAGCAATTTCCTGTCACAGTCTTACAATACATTGACTCAGTCAGTTCCTTCATCTCAATTTATGTACGTTCTATACATTCCACATGTTCAATAAACTTGCGTCCGATTCATCAGTAGTTCAGTACTGTTGACATCACTGTGAGGCTTGCAGTGTACCCAGAATTAACAATTTTCCTTTTTGATGTTCGTACGAAATTAAATCTCAGATTAATAAATTACGTTTCATTGACAGTATCGCTAAGTGGCTGTCAGGTGTGGAGCATCGGTTCCGCTTACCTGCTCTTGTTCAGCCATAGGCCCCCGCTTGCATGGGTCTAAAACCAGGAATGTATACCAGCTTCTGTTTTTGTAAAAAAAACCATTGATGGGCACTAGCAACGAGGCCGGCCTCTGTAGCTGTGCGGTTCTAGGCTCTTCAGTCTGGAACCACGTAACTGCTATGGTTGCAGGTTCGAATCCTGCCTGGGGCATGGATGTGTGTGATGTCCTTAGGTTAGTTAGGTTTAAGTAGTTCTAAGTTCTAGGGGACTGATGACCTCAGATGTTAAGTCCCATAGTGCTCAGAGCCATTTGAACCATTTGAACTAGCAACAAGGTCTCGCAGCGCAGCGAAACGGCATTTGGGAAGTTTTGCATGGCGTCGCCTGACAGCAGAATTGTCATGTCGTCTCGTCGAAGCGGAATGTCGAGCTTGGGTGGTGGCTTACGGTCGCGGCGGTCCCATACCGCCGACGACACGAGACGCGTTCTCTTGATGCCGCTGGCTGCGCCGCTCGCCTTTTCGAGCGTCTCGGCTGCCGCAGTGCCAGGCTCTGCTCAACCCCCCCCCCCAAAACAAAGGGGAAACTCTGTTCAACTCCCCCCCCCCCCAAGAAAGGGGAAAAAGTAGGACAGGACCTAGAAGCAGGCCGCGGAACCAAAGAGAGGTTTCTCACCACCTCCGTCCAGAACTCCGCTTTTGCCATCGTCTTATTATGGCTAGCAATGCAACCGGGAAACCCAACGGTGCCAACAAAAGTTGTAACTGGCAATCCCCTGGCAGCAGCCCCCATTCCCGCTCCCTCCCTCCGCTCTCCTGAGCCGCTCATGCTTGCCAATGCACAAAACCTACTCGCCCGACATACCCTCGACCTATATGATGGCAAGCAGAAGTCCTGTCAACTGAATAAAATCCTCCCCAAACCCACCACTGCGACCCAACCCCGCACCCGATCCCAATTCCTCAAATCCCCCCCCCCCCGCCCCACTCAAGTGCACGCCCACGAGGCAGCGGCGTGCAAAGAAGGACAGAATGGATAAACACAAGAAGAGGAGGAATCCCCTCCCCCCAACCCAAATTGCGCCCCCTACCCCTGAGGAGCCCGCAGTTCCTGAGCCACTGGCAGCACCCGTTGTTATCCTGGAAGAGAAACAGCAAACCGCTGCCCTGGAAGGGAACCACGAAACTGGGGACGATTCGGAGCGCTCTATGCTGCCGATGAAAACCTTTCGCCAGCCGAGACTTCCACCTACTTGGGAACAGGTTTCAGGCTGTGGCCGATGTGTCAGAGGAACTACACAAAACAACAACACAGAATCACACATCACACTGCCTCTCACCGATCGTCGTGGAGTTTCCATGCAACTATGAGGAACTCCACTACATGATCAAAACACAAATCGAGGGGCACAACTTCAAAGCGAAACCAACAGGTGGGGACAAAATCAAGATGACACTACACAGCATAGAAGACTACAGCGCCATAAAAAGGGCCGTCACTGAAAAATATACCAGACTACACGTTCCCCACCACCAAGACAAGAAACAAAAACATTGTTATTAGGGACCTCTCCAGACGGTTCTCTGCCCAGGCAGTCAAAACAGACGTGACTGCATACGGATTTGTTGTAAAAACTATTGAACAGATGGGCAAAAATTGGACAGAGAGTAAGTGGCCATTATTTCAAGTCACTCTGCCAGACATACGCCAGAACAGGCGTGAGATCAAGGCTGTTCTGGCAGTCCCTGTCACCACAGAGCCGCTCCACCATAAGAACAAGGTGGTGCAATGCCTCAGGTGTCAGGGACTGGATCACATAACCACCCTTTGCCAGATGCCCGTGCACTGCAGAAAATGCGCCGAACCCCACAACACCAGGACTTGCACAATGAAACACATCGACCAACAGATAAGGTGCATGCTGTGTGGCAAAAGCCACACGGCAGGGCACTAGGGCTGCGAGGTCAACAAAAAACACACACGGAAGGTAAAGGGCGCGAAAGCCACCCGCCACACGCGAAAACAAGACACCTCCATCCCATCAAACCATACAGAGAGACAAAATGGGACACACAGACAAAATCTGGGTAAAAGCGAGGCCTGACAACCAACTTATACAGAAGTGGTTTCTCCACCAAAAAACCATGGAAACGTCGAGAAATCGACGCAAGCCCAGTTACCACAACACCAGACACACACCCAAGAACGACTCTGGGAAAAACACAACAACGTCCAGGTCCACCAAGACCGGAAGTTCTAGGGAACCCCACACTCAGTCCATCCCCTCGGATCAGTTGTTAGGCATTATGGTCCAGACCATGAATCTTGAAATGGAAATGATGAAGGAACCCAGGGAGGCCCAGAGGCAGAACATTCAGATCCTCTCTGCTCTTCAGGCAACAGCCCAGCAGTCGCTCCCCTCTGTGACTTCCCCAGAAGTGTTAAAACCCCATCATGGGTAGACCACCAAATATCCAAGGCTTGAAAATGTGCATCTTTAACGCAGACAGCATTGTTAATCACGAGGTCGAGTTCAGAGAACTCATGAAGGAGTTCTCCATCGACAAACACATGATGCGGGAAACCCACCTAAGACTGGGAATAAAAGTGACAGTTCCAAACTATGTTGGCTACCATAAAAACAGGCCAACCCAAGGCAGAGGAGTGGCCATATACATAAAAAGAGGGATCCCCACCACCAAGTATTCTTACCAGCTACCAATAAAATCGAAGCAGTGGCGGGAGTAACCACTGCCACTGGACTCCTAACAATTGTTGCAATCTACCGACCCCCACAAGACGAGATAGACGATGGAGACATAGCTGCTCTAGGGCAAATTGAAGGTAAACTCATAATAGGAAGCGACTTCAATGCCAACTCTAGAGTAACCACCAAAGCAGGCGCCAAGCTGCAACAACTAGCACACAACCGCCACTTCGAAACATGGGGTCCAGTAGAGCCCACACATTTTCCAAAAATTGGAGGTAGGCCCGATGTGTTAGACATAGCCCTCACAAGGAGGATCACGGGGTTTGTGGCCGCATGAACAATCAACAGAATGTCCTCCGACCACAACCCAGTGACTCTAGAGGTCGATGTTGGAGAATGGGCATATTCCCACGGTACCAGACGTCTTACAAACGTTCAGACTGGGAGCCATATCGAGAAACTGTCGCCTCTGATATCGCTCGCACTCCACCACCTACTGCCGTAACAGTAGAATAAGCGCTGCAAGATCTAATAGGTACAATCTTGCAGGCAGTGGAAGATGCCATTGCCCCACAAAGGGACGCCCCCCCCCCTCCACAAGTACGACTCTCAGAACACTTACTGGCCCAAATACGACACAAGAACAGAGGGTGAAAAGATGGAAGATCACCAGAAATGAGGCCACCAGGAGGCTGCTCAATCGTCTACAGAGAGAGCTGAAGGTAGCGCTCAGTGAGCACAGAAACCAGAAATGGCAAAACCGCCTTACAGCTGTCAGTGTAGACGATCACACTCTGTGGCAAGCAACCAAGCAATTCACCAAAATACGCGTTACGACGCCGCCACTGCAAGAAGAGTGGGGTCTGACATACAGCCATGCTAAAAAGGCCAACGCCCTCGCCGACACCTTTGAGAAGCAGTTTCAAGCGGCAGAACCCCAGGATGACGAACATGAAGAGGTATTCTGTTGTCAACTGGCTGTCTTCCTCAATGCTGAGGAGGACCCAAAGGACGAACCCCCACTTTTCACCCCCGAAGACGTGCAAAATTAATTAGGTTCCTCCCTACAAACAAGGTGCCAGGACACGACAGTGTCACCAACCAGTCCGTGAAAAACCTTCCGCCCTGGGGTATCGAACTACTCGCGAAAGTCTTCAACTAGATTACTCGTAACCGCGACTTCCCAGCTAACTGGAAACACGCGGAAGTGCTCGCGATACACAAACCTGGGAAAGGCCCTTTATTTCCACAGCACTACAGGCCGATTAGCCTCTTGCCAATTCTCAGCATGATCTGTGAGCGCCTCCTGCCAATACCCATACGAGATCTCATCACCAACGAGCTTCGACTCTGTATGGCATAAAGGGCTATTATACAAGTTATTCACAAAGGGGTTCCCCGGGAGCATAGTCAGTTTAATCCTAAACTATCTCACTTTCACTGTCAAGGTAGAAACAGCCACCTCCACCAAAAGTCGTATTCGTGCTGGGGTGCCACAGGGATTGGGCTTGGGGCCCGTTTTGTACAGTCTGTAAATTGCGGACACTCCCACAGCCCCCTGGTGCACACTGAAGAGTATGCTGACGACACAGACTTTTACACTCGTAATGCGAATAAGGACTTGATCATTAGTAGGCTACAAAGGGTTTTAGATGACACAGAAACATGTGCCCGTCGCTGGCGCATCATAATCAACCCTGAAAAGTCACAGACGCGGATCCCCCAACGTCCCCTCCCCCTTTTCACCTACATAGATCCCGACACCCCTGACGTAGATCCACCAAGTATCTCGGCTTAACTTTGGACTCGAGACTAACGTGGAAACCCCACATAGATGAGGCCCACAGGAAGGTCTGTGCCAGAATGTCCATCCTATACCCAGTCCTCAACACAACCAACTCCCTACCCTGCTCTGTAGGAGTAAATGTCTATCAGACCCTTATACGGCCAGTAATGGAGTATACATGTGTTGTCCGGGGATACGTGGTGAAACAGCATCTGGACATGCTCCAGAGGCTGCAGAACCGCGCCCTCAGCAGGGTACTGCATCTACCCATGGGATTCACCACCTCCGATCTGCACGCCGCTGCCGAAATCCCACTCGTCAAAGAAAGATTCCAAGCTGTGGCAAGGGCTTTCTACGGGAGCTCTTCCAGGTCTGGAAATAACCTCATCCACTCCCTAGGTCGGTATGACACGACCCGTGATAAGCACAGACACCCTATGACGATCTTCGACGACTAAAGTCGAAGAAAAAAATCCCAAAATCTCCTAGTCCTAATACCAGTCCTTAATCCTTAAAATGCCCTACATCCCTCCAACCTCAGTCAAGTACAAGACACCTCCAGAACACCACCACAACACACAGAAAGCCAAAACTAGCCAAGAAAATCACACACACACAACATACATTGTGGAATAAAAGCCAATAGGCTACAAAATCCTCCATACACTTCCCCGAGGAGGGAAAAGTAAAACGTGTGTGTGTGAGAGAGAAAAAGAGAGAGGGAGAGAGAGAGAGCCATCTGTCAGTCAATAGTTAATTTTTTTTATAAATTGCCGATGTGTGAACTAGCATTCAATCAATATACTACACTAGCTGTGTGGGAACTAATGATATATTGGGAACAGGCAAGAATTCCCACACAAGAGCTGAGAAACTACAAATCAAAATTAGAAACTTTGCATCAACAATAGAACCAACTTAAAATAAAAATTCTGGACGGACGAACGAAAAGAAACAGTTTTTTTTTTCAAAAACTTGATAACATTTTTCAAACAATACATCCTAAGGCTTTAAAAATCAAGGCTATTGAAGAAGTTGGAAATTATTTCAACAACCAACTGTTGAAAGGACGGTCAGGTTTCATATACGGGAGCGACCGCAGAAGGCCGTCTGGGAAGAAGCGAGAACGAGATCGACGCCAATATGGAATTCATGAGTTAGGTAAGTCATTTACTTACGAATTTATAACACGAATTTGTGTATAAATGTCTTTGGAAACAAAATAAAAGCGGAATCCACTACTCATTCAAAGCTTGTAATTTATTTCGATAGTTTAACATGCTGACGTTCAGATGTAGCTAATCATTTTTTCTCAGACCAATTTGTCGAATTTGTGACGACAAGTCAAATACTGTTGAATCAAAGTTACTTTGTTACTTGAAGCCTCCAGGAACATCGTCTGAAACACTGTTCCAGAAATCCATCGCCACAAGTAAAAAAGAAGATGCCAAACGGTAATGACTCTCAAGCTTTTGATAAATAAAGATTAAGTGTTAGAAAGATAGTTAGCATCAAGAAATCTACAACGGAAACGTTAGGTCCAGATATTTTGTAGTCAACAGGCGTTCTATTCACAAGTAGCAGGAGAAACTCCCTAAGAAAAATGCTATTGAATCAAAGAATCAAATTAGGGATAAGAGAACGTAGGCTGCTAGCGTCGGGGTGGTAATTATTATCAACATTAAGACTTCACGTTGCAGTAGAAATACTTTATGTAATTCTTTCAAACTGCGGTACTGAGCATTTCGTTGGTGTACTCGTCTTCCGATATGGACCTGGAAAACAGAGGGCCACTGCTGCACGTCAAACTCGAAATTCGTAGGGGTCTCAGTGCTATTTTAAAGAACTGGATTTTAATTATCAAACTCAGGAAATTCCACATGTACATGTGTTATGACAAAACACTTTTTAGAGAAAGGCCTCTTGTACTTACCTTACAAGTATCAGATGTGTGATATCTGTAGTGGACTGACAAGGCAGCCAGTCCACAGTGACGGGTAGCCGAAAGGCAGACGTACACACACGCCGACTGGCGTGAAGTCTGAAACAGGATACGTGATGAAAGCTATACAGAAAAGAACGGAGCTTCTCGTATACTTAACTTTAATTTCTTGTTGTACATTGCTCTTGATAATACAAGTGAGACTCTCTCCAGATATGGTTAATGGCGCCTTGCTAGGTCGTAGCCATAGACTTAGCTGAAGGCTATTCTATCTGTCTCTCGGCAAATGAGAGAAACGCTTCGTACGTGCAGTCGCTAGCAATGTCGTCCGTACAACTGGGGCGAGTGCTCGTAAGTCTCTCGAGACCTGCCGTGTGGTGGCGCTCGGTCTACGATCACACAGTGGCGACACGCGGGTCCGACATGTACTAATGGACCGCGGCCGATTTAAGCTACCACCTAGCAAGTGTGGTGTCTGGCGGTGACACCACAATATCATCCCGTAAAGTGCGTTAGAGGAAATGTAGGGCGGTAGAAACACGGGTCTGACTGTAACAGGCTTTCAAAAATTACAATACTCTTCGCCTGTAATAGATCTTAATAACAATGTTAATAACACTCGGATGAAATCATTATGTCTCGAATATCTGATTTTGATCGAGGTAGTCTAAGAGAAGAACAACATAGGGAGATGATATATATATAGCGTGACTCTAGAAAAATTGAAAACCACTTATGGTATACGTCTCCTCTATATGGCACGTTTTGGTTCTTCGATCCTAATTCGTCTTCTGTTTCAGAAACAAAAATGGTCAATACACTGAATCACGAGACCGAGCTATGAAACGAAAGTATTAAAAGGTTTCAAGAAGAAATCAATCGACTAACAGAATTCATCAGCAGTGGGGTAGGGCAGTTTATTTCTAACAAAACAAGACTATTTCTACCACGTTCCATGTGAGCAATGCGTTCCTTAGAAGACATCCCGTACTGCGGCATTAAAATTAAGATTTTGTCGACACTCTACACCTAGTCAGCAAAGTGAAAGTTGTAAATCATCTGGGAGACAGAGGTGCCAGGCTCATGTAGCACTACAATAAATTATTTACCAAAATCAATCATCATGTGCTTGTGATGGCATCCGAGTATTGCAGTAAGTTTCCAGGCGGATAAAAGGAGTCTATGAGAGATCAACGATTTGTTAAGGCAAATTTGATTTGTCCATCACATTTATCTCCCAAATATTGTACATAGTAACATTGGTGATTGAATTGATAAGTTTAGTACAACAAATTTAATGATGAAGTTTAGCATTACTGTTTGATCAGTTACTTAAGTGTAACAATTCTTATTTCAAAATTAATTGGCATTGTAATGACCTAAGCTCCCGGCTGTTGCACTTACAAAAAACTTTTTTTTAAATAGTAGCAACAGCGATATTTTTATAGTCGTGAAATATATTTAGGTTGCACACATTAAGAGAACGAAATTAGAAAGTCTACACCTGAGGGGTAAATAATCACTTTGAATGAATTCCAAGGGTAGGAAACCAGGTCGAGGCTTAATCCTAGATTTCGGATTATTTAGAATGTCTGTAAATGCTTTGTATGTTGGCTGTGTAGGTGAACAAGCTACTCTCAGCCTGTATTAACAAACTGAGGCAGTGCTACTGCTTCCAATAGACTACATCAGGTCGCTAATAAACTATGAACAGAAGACCAGCCAGGAGAGGAATTTTCATATTGGCACAAACATTGTCAGCACTTACAGATGTATTTTTGAGTTCGTTAAACCGGAGAAACGAAGAAGGGATCTGTGTAACTTCAACATATCTCAAAAGGCTAGTAGGTCAGACAATTACAATACACAGTGGGAGAGCGTAATACAGCAAGTTTTATAGTTGGTGTGGCAAAAGGATTGCCATTATACTGAAATAATGTACAGTTCAGATATCGAAAAGAAATGACACAGTTTAAAAACAAAAGTATAGAATCAGTTGGTAATGAGCTTTTATATTCAAGGTAGTTAAAGACAGTGAGTGTAAAGTAGCTACGCATCAGGAGTAATATATATATTTATTTATTTCACTTATTTGGTGACTTAAAAAAAACGCGTAAATTTAATTGTGTGGTCTAAATGAAAAAAATGTTAACTGATTTCTACTTCCTAGAGTATTACGTGAGAATGGAAATATAACAGTATGCTAATTAGCCTCGGCGTATTGGTTCTTTAAAGAGCATGGACTCAAAAATTTATTGTGGACCCACACAACTCTCGAAGAATACTCCTCTTACCATCATATTCAGGCTGTGGCAGTCGAATCCTGGCTCTCGGCGTAAGTTGAAAAGTAAAATCTTAAAACTAATGTTGCTCTCCGCTGCGGCTCATTGCTGTGAAAAAATGTTTGTTAAATGTTAAAGCAGGCGATCTCTGCGCTTCCGCTATGATCTCGCTTTTTAGATCGACGCGTAATTGCGTCCGTTGAGGCGGCGGCCGCTGTTATTGTGGAATTGTAAACGTCTTAAGAAAAATTAAACCAATGCATGGAACATGACAGAGGGCTCACTGTACATTGAAATGACTCAAATAGAAACTTTCATGTACTATATTAACAATGTTAACAGCATAAAAGCTTACTTTGCTTTCGTGCATCAAGATGTCTGCCTCTTAACACCAGAAAAACGCTAAGGAAGAGGAGGAGAAGAACAATCTAGGAGCGTTCTGGACCCTTATTAACATCATAGAGATTAATACATTTTAAGAATTTACTCCTTGATACTAAGATTAAAATTTAATATTTACAATAAAACATGGATATTTTCCGCCGCCTATGCGGTCGGTGAAACACATAAGGTTCGTGAACATTTATTTCATCGTATAATATTTCTCGTTCCAAGTTTTTTTGTTTTAAATGTCTTTACGACAGAATCGTTGCTGGGACGGCACAAGTGGATGGAGTGGAAGAGAAGTTATTTGAAGACGAACCAGCCCGCAGTCAAAGCGATCAGTGGTGGCTAGTTTTAGGGACAGGAGGAAGTTTAATTTGGCAATTACGTAAGATTCCCATTCGATAAGGCCAAAGATCTAGTTTCGGAAATTATAGAGTACTCGGAGATTTTTTAGCGTAGGTTGTTGTGTTAATGCTGAATATCGTAGCTGCTAAATTAGCTTCTCCGAGAGCGTTTCGTGCAGCAAGATGTCTGCTTCTCAATACCAGAAATAAGCGAAGGAAGAGGAAGAGAAGAACAATCTAGGAGCGTTTGTGTCCCTTATTAACATCACAGAGATTATTACAGAGTTACTCCTTGATACTAAGATTAAAATTTAATATTTACAATAAAACATGGATATTTTCTACAGCCTATGCGGTCGGTGAAACACAAAAGGTTCGTGTACATTTATTTCGTTGTACAATATTTCTCGTTTCAAGTTTTTGTTTTGTTTTAAATGTCTTTACGACACAACCGTCGTTGGGACGGCACATTGGCCCCCAAAATGTTTGTGGCACATCAATTTTTTTATTGTGGGGCACGAATATTTCTTTCTGTGCGTCCACGGCACCCGCACACTTTGTAAAGTCATTACGGTTCACACTTTAGTAACAATTTGAACATCTCGTCGAGATTACAAGTTCTTTTGGTTTTTATTTACATTCGTAGTCATTTAGCAAAACGTGGAATCATACAGTATTTAAAGAAGATAAACATTGCATCCACAGGTAGTGAAAGTACAATGAATAAATCTTCTGTGGCTTGGTTTTGTAAAACGATGTAACTAAATTGCTATACCGTGGTCGTATCTTACTTTGACTTTTTGCAGTTCAGTTTGTGCTCACAAGCACTCTTATATGGGATACTCTAACATTTTGAAAATTCCCAGGGATTGTGACTATTCGCTCCCCATTTGGGCAAGGCCTGAGGGAAACCACGGGGGAAAACCTAGGCGGAGCGATAGACTGCCCCATTTTCATCGTTATTGAACTACTACTTATGCAAGATGTCGATAATACAATTTAACGTGTTTGATTTTTGCCATGACCTTGGCGAATGTGAAGTTATGTGTGACAAATTGATCATTCGTTGCGGAGAAAGCGGTTCTGCGTCGTGTTGTTGCGGCTGGTTCCTGGCGGTGGTGGTAGGTGTTAGGTGCCAACAGTTGGAGGTGGAGAGGTCTATGCCCGGCGCGCGCAGGCGCAGTATCCGTTGGCGCGTCGGTTGTGGCCGGCTGATGCAACGTCTCGCCCCCGTCATCTGTCGGCAGCTGGGCAAGTCGGAGTGGAGTGAGGTCCGCCCCCCGACTCTCTGACCAGGCTCCGCACAGCAATTCGCCTCCGTCAGTGTACATGAAAAAACACACACACAACATAACACTCCCTTCCCGCTCTTGACGTTGTAGCTAGTGGGAAAAGGATAAATAATTAATTTGACAGGTAGTGTGAAGCTTTCGTCGGTCTTGAAGTCACAAGCTAGCACGTCGTGCCAGAACTGATGACATGTTTTGTATTGACACGCCGTTCACACGTTATATTGTTTTCGTGTACACGTCTCACTTTAGTTTCGTGAATGACACTTTATTGCACACGTCGCACTCGCAGGCACATTTTAGGGTCGAATGACGAGTACATTACTACACTACTGCCCATTAAAATTGCTACACCACGAAGATGACGTGCTGCAGACGCGAAATTTAACCGATAGGAAGAAGATGCTGTGATATGAAAATGATTAGCTTTTCAGAGCATTCACACTAGATTGGCGCCGGTGGCGACACCTACAACGTGCTGACATGAGGAAAGTTTCCAACCGATTTCTCATAAACAAACAGCAGTTGACGGGCGTCGCCTGGTGAAACGTTGTTGTGATGCCTGGTGTAAGGAGGAGAAATGCGTACCATCACGTTTCCGACGTTGATAAAGGTCGGATTGTAGCCTATCGCGATTGCGGTTTATCGTATCGCGACATTGCTGCTCGCATTGGTCGAGATCCAATGACTGTTAGCAGAATATGGAATCGGTGGGTTCAGGGGGGTAATACGGAACGCCGTGCTGGAACCTAACGGCCTCGTATCATTAGCAGTCGAGATGACAGGCATCTCATCCACATGGCTGTAACGGATCGTGCAGCCACGTCTCGATCCCTGAGTCAACAGATGGGGACTTTTCCAAGACAACAACCATCTGCACGAACAGTTCGACGACGTTTGCAGCAGCATGGACTATCAGCTCGGAGACCATGGCTGCGGTTACCCTTCACGCTGCATCACAGACAGGAGCGCCTGCGATGGTGTACTCGACGACGAACCTGGGTGCACGAATGGCAAAACGTTATTTTTTTTTCGGATGAATCCAGGTTCTGTTTACAGCATCATGATGGTCGCATCCGTGTTTGGCGACATCGCGAGTATTCGTCATCGCCATACTGGCGTATCACCCGGCGTGATGGTATGGGGTGCCATTGGTTACACGTCTCGGTCACCTCTTGTTCCCATTGACGTCACTTTGAACAGTGGACGTTACATTTCAGATGTGTTACGACCTGTGGCTCTACCCTTCATTCGATCCCTGCGAAACCCTACGTTTCAGCAGGATAATGCACGACCACATGTTGCAGGTCCTGTACGGGCATTTCTGGATACATAGAATGTTCGACTGCTGCCCTGGCCAGCACATTCTCCAGATCTCTCACCAACTGAAAACGTCTGGTCAATGGTGGCCGAGCAACTGGCTCGTCACAGTACGCCCGTCACTACTCTTGATGAACTGTGGTATCGTGTTGAAGCTGCACGGGCAGCTGTACCGGTACACGTCACCCAAGCTCTGTTTGACTCAATGCCCAGGCGTAACAAGGACGTTATTATGTCCAGAGGCGGTTGTTCTGGGTACTGATTTCTCAGGATCTATGCACCCAAATCGCGTGAAAATGTAATCACATGTCAGTTCTAGTATAATATAATTGTTCAATGAATACCCGTTTATCATGTGCATTTCTTCTTGGTGTAGCAATTTTAATGGCCAGTAGTATATTTAGCAAGCATCCGTTGCTTCGCTGCGTTCGCTATATTTCTAACAGTCCACGCATAGCAGCACAATTGCGTATTGCTAGTCTAAGTGAAATTATAGTCTGTCTCAAAAACAGTGGCCTTGTGTTCGTTTTGTGTTAAGTCGCCGCACTTTTAGAGAACACACACACAGTTTTTTTTGCACGATATTGTCGTCTTCCGTGTCATTTCACTATATAACGTTCAATATATGCACTTCACCGCCTACAACAAAGAGTTTAACTTCTGCAGTTTCACATAGTTCAAGGTTAATTGTCTCGGCTAGCAAATTCAGCACTGTCATTTTTAAATTCCAGTCTGACTGTCTTTCACTTCAGTCAGGTCTCTACAGTTCTTTCCTTTAGAAATTACATGAATGTGCGGATGCACACGTATTGCCCGAACTCTTACGGGATTCGGTAAGATTGTCTGCTGCGAGTAATGAGTGTAATGGGCAGAGGCACTACGAATGTAGTGGACATTAAGTTGGGAATGAGGCTCTCACGGGGAACATGCAAGGGATAAATCCCTGCAGTCGCACTATCCTCTGTGTCCTCGGCGGCTCAGATGGATATTACAGTTCATAACGCCGGCACAGTAACTCAGCGTGTTCGGTCAGAGAGCTTGTTGGCCTCTGTAATAAAAAAACTGAGTGACATGATCAACAACGAACTTGAACGGATGTCATGTGACGAACGCAACGACCAAACACAACGATCAACAACGAAAAAAATGAAAAAAAGATGGATAGAGCGTCTACTATGTAAGCAGAAGATCCCGGGTTCGAGTCCCGGTCGGAGCACACATTTTCAACTGTTGATGTATATCAACATCTGTCGACAGCGTAGGGTCTTGGTTTAAGTATCATTTCATTTTACAAATTACAGTTCATAATTATGTTTTGCGTACATACAAAATGTCTCCAACAGATTTTAGACAATACTATTGAATTTTCGTCCTATCTATGGTGAGTACCGTGACATGTCTGTACTTTTTGCACACTTGTCTCCCAGAACCGAGCTCGACTTTACAAAAACTTTGCCCATACTGCTATCTACGTATTTTTCATTTTTTTTTTTTTGACGTCTATGACGTTTACTTAGGCTCAAAGTGCAGCAGAAACAAGCGAAGGAAGAGGCAGAGAAGAACAATCTAGGAGCGTTTTTATCCCTTATTAACATCATAAAGATTAATAGATTTTAAGAGTTTACTCCTTGATACTAAGATTAAAATTTAATATTTACAATAAAACATGGATATTTTCCGCCGCCTATGAGATCAGTGAAACACATAAGGTTTGTGAACATTTATTTCATCACATAATATTTCTCGAAGTTAACTGAAGTCGAACCAACCCGCAGTGGTTTTCGTAAATATAATGCGATCAGTGGTGGCTAGGTTTAGGGACAGGATAAAGTTTAATTTGACAATCACGCAAGATTCCCATTCGATAAGGCCAAAGATCTAGTTTTGGAAATTATAGAGGACTCGGAGATTTTTTAGCGTAGGGTGTTGTGTTAATGCTGAATATCGTAGCTGCTAAATTAGCTTCTCCGGGAGCGTTGTTGAAAAATGCTCGCGACAACTAAACCCTAGCGCACGTATATGACAAAATTTCTTGATTAATCGGTGTCCACATGCGCGGGATATTACTGAATAAAAACAGTAAAGCTTATCAAATGTCTCAACTGCTTTTACTCTCAATTTTAGGAGCAGTAAATATTGCGAAAAGTGTGCTGTAGTAAAAATCAGTTTAATGCATTCGTCTGCGGTGTATTTCCATCTCATAGTCGTAGATGAGGGACCAAAGAATTTTAGATTTCTTAAAAATACATTCTTTACGACTAATAGGGAGTATGGTAGTTTATACAGATGGCGGCAGCGAGTTCATAACGAATCTAAAACAGACATGTAAAGACTTGCTAAGAGATGACCGAGACGTTATATAAGGTGACGCGATGGCCGGCTACTGCACTACTGCTCAGGCAGCTGCAGCGAGAACACTGACTATGCACCTCCTGCTCACACTTGTGTCTGCTTTGCTGGCAGTTACGGCGAGGACGAGTACTACCAAACGGGGTGAGTCTACCTGCTGGTGAAGGTGATTTTTCACAGTGAAACGTCTATAACGGACATTTGATTAACCAGAAACTTATATAGCCACTGTTTTCATTGCCAAGAGTTAATGTGTTTATAATGTCTGCTGTTTTCATCTCCCCGATATGTAACGGCCTGTTATTCTTTCCTCGTCTCTGCCAACCTCTTCATCTCAGAATATCATTTACGTCGAACATCTTCAATTACTTACTGTTTATAGTCGTTTGATATTGTGCGATGTTTCAAAGAAACATGAAAAATGTTCTTCTTCACGTAATACTACATGAAGTCGAAGCATAAAAGGCGCTCCGCATACACACATATCTTGATAAAAAACACATCGTTGATAAATTGCTCGTTATTGTGGCAGGCTTGGGAGAGTGGTGTCCGACGCTGATGTGCATGGATAAAAGGAGGACATTATCAACTATGTGCATTTTCTCAATGATGCTACACTCCTGGAAATGGAAAAAAGAACACATTGACACCGGTGTGTCAGACCCACCATACTTGCTCCGGACACTGCGAGAGGGCTGTACAAGCAATGATCACACGCACGGCACAGCGGACACACCAGGAACCGTGGTGTTGGCCGTCGAATGGCGCTAGCTGCGCAGCATTTGTGCACCGCCGCCGTCAGTGTCAGCCAGTTTGCCGTGGCATACGGAGCTCCATCGCAGTCTTTAACACTGGTAGCATGCCGCGACAGCGTGGACGTGAACCGTATGTGCAGTTGACGGACTTTGAGCGAGGGCGTATAGTGGGCATGCGGGAGGCCGGGTGGACGTACCGCCGAATTGCTCAACACGTGGGGCGTGAGGTCTCCACAGTACATCGATGTTGTCGCCAGTGGTCGGCGGAAGCTGCACGTGCCCGTCGACCTGGGACCGGACCGCAGCGACGCACGGATGCACGCCAAGACCGTAGGATCCTACGCAGTGCCGTAGGGGACCGCACCGCCACTTCCCAGCAAATTAAGGACACTGTTGCTCCTGGGGTATCGGCGAGGACCATTCGCAACCGTCTCCATGAAGCTGGGCTACGGTCCCGCACACCGTTAGGCCGTCTTCTGCTCACGCCCCAACATCGTGCAGCCCGCCTCCAGTGGTGTCGCGACAGGCGTGAATGGAGGGACGAATGGAGACGTGTCGTCTTCAGCGATGAGAGTCGCTTCTGCCTTGGTGCCAATGATGGTCGTATGCGTGTTTGGCGCCGTGCAGGTGAGCGCCACAATCAGGACTGCATACGACCGAGGCACACAGGGCCAACACCCGGCATCATGGTGTGGGGAGCGATCTCCTACACTGGCCGTACACCACTGGTGATCGTCGAGGGGACACTGAATAGTGCACGGTACATCCAAACCGTCATCTAACCCATCGTTCTACCATTCCTAGACCGGCAAGGGAACTTGCTGTTCCAACAGGACAATGCACGTCCGTATGTATCCCGTGCCACCCAACGTGCTCTAGAAGGTGTAAGTCAACTACCCTGGCCAGCAAGATCTCCGGATCTGTCCCCCATTGAGCATGTTTGGGACTGGATGAAGCGTCGTCTCACGCGGTCTGCACGTCCGGCACGAACGCTGGTCCAACTGAGGCGCCAGGTGGAAATGGCATGGCAAGCCGTTCCACAGGACTACATCCAGCATCTCTACGATCGTCTCCATGGGAGAATAGCAGCCTGCATTGCTGCGAAAGGTGGATATACACTGTACTAGTGCCGACATTGTGCATGCTCTGTTGCCTGTGTCTATGTGCCTGTGGTTCTGTCAGTGTGATCATGTGATGTATCTGACCCCAGGAATGTGTCAATAAAGTTTCCCCTTCCTGGGACAATGAATTCACGGTGTTCTTATTTCAATTTCCAGGAGTGTATTTTTATCGAGATATGTATATACGTGCTATGTCTTTTGTGCTTTTATTTCATCTAATATGTCATGGCATTTTTATAACACGTTCCTTAAGATCAGATGATGGCACAATAAGACTATAGAAGCAGGTCATCTTGGAACAATGAAAGTTTCTAGATAGCGACCGCGGCATACTGGACGTGTTCTTCATTTCCTGCCAATTTCATGCAGTCAGTCAACTTAATCTTCTGTGTCCTTCTGTAAAATTACATCTCTTCTTTTCCGGTTTTCCCTCACTCAGTGATTCTTGAACATTTTTTTTTTCTCCAGGTGTGTACGAGTCTATACAGAACTTCCAAGTAATGGTCTATTTTTTATACTAGTAGATTTACTCTGTCGACGAATGATATCATTCCCTGTGTTAGTCTGCTTCTTATGTTCTGGAGTAACTCACCACTTAGTAAGTATTGGCAAAAGCGAGCAGTAAGAACAATACGTATTTTTCGCCCATGAACATCGTGTTATCTGTTCAACGAACTACGCATTTTCACTGTGCTGTCACAATACGTATATTCGCTAAACTGTATTTGGCGCCTGGCTCGGTCGTAGCTAACGTGTTATAAAAATGTCATGTCATATTAGATGAAATAAAAGCACAAAAGACATAGCACGTATATACATATCTCGATAAAAATAGCATCATTGAGAAAATGCACACAGTTGATAATGTCCTCCTTTTATCCATGCACATCGGCGTCGGACACGACTCTCCCAAGCCTGCCACAATAACGAGCAATTTATCAACGATGCATGAGGCGGAACTATGGGCCCCATGGGAAAAGGTTGACCCGTCTGAGTCACGCAATTTGACTCTTAGTCTGATCACAAGGGGTGGCCATTATTTCACGCGTTGATCACGTAGGCTGACGCGAGGATCAATGAACTATACTTGAGGGGATGTATCTGGAATATCTTGGGTGAGTAGAAGTTAGTAGACAGGAATACAATTAAATACTTAGCTTTAATTCAGAATCAGCGATGAACGTCGATCTTGACTTTGTACAATAATATTTACAAGTACAGTTATAGACTGAACTGCGAATACTGCTTTACAATTCTGATTGCTTCACACATATAGATCAGTTGGCAATGCATAAACTGTATTTGGCGCCTGGCTCGGTAGTAGCTAATGACTTAGCTGAAGGCTATGCTAACTAGCGTCTCTGCAAATGAGATCTCTGAAGCTATTACGAGTGAACCATTCCTATTAAAGTCGGCTGTAGAACTGACCAGTGCGCTAGCTTGTCTCGTAATACCAGCCGTGGCGGAGCTCGGTCTGGTAGTGTCGATAGTGGCGACTCGATGTTTACTGACGGACCGCGGCCGATTTGAAGCCCACAACATAGCCAGTGTGGTGCCTTGCGGTGACACCACAAATGATTCATCACAGTGTGAGAAGAACGGCACTAGAGGCGAAAACGACCTTCATTACTCATTATATAACATGTCAGCGACTCAAAAAGGAGTTAAATATGCAGCAAAAAAAAATTTTTATCATTTGCTCAACAACATAAAATGTGTGGTCTGACAGGTAGCAAAGCATGTTTTAAATGTAATCGAAAATAGCGACTCTAAAAGGAGTTCAATGTGCAGCAAAAAAATTTTTTTATCATTTGCTCAACAACATAAAATGTGTGGTCTGACAGGTAGCAAAGCATGTTTTAAATGTAATCGAAAATTGTGCCTCCTGGACAGCACATTCCGTTTCACGGACGAACTTCTATTGAAAAACTGGTAGCCAGTAACAAGAAAAAACTCCTTGGTTTTAAGTGTACTACGTCTAAAAAAATAATATTTACATTTGTGTTAACATATATACATACCCTGTAAACTTACTCATTCCGCATCATTTGGATAAACACATCGTTCAAACAATACGACTAATAAAAAACCAAGAAGGAGTTGTGAGACATGAATGAAAATTGGTGGGCATGTTTCTTCATCTGAAAGACTACTTCACTACTATCAACATCTCAATGTGTTTGAACGAGGTCACATAATAGGGCTACGAGAAGCTGGATGCTCCTTCTGCGATATTGCAGAAAAACTTGGCAGGAACGTAGCCATTGGACATGGTTGCTGACACGGAAGGTACGGTAGCAAGAAGACGGGGCTCTGGATGGCCATAAGGCACTACCGAGAGGGAAGACCATCGTATTTGGGGCATGTTTCTGGCACACCATAACTGCATCTGAAGCAACGATATGAGCAGCGGTTGGCACCACAGTGACACAACGAAATATTACAAATCGATTACTTCTAGGAGAACTGCGAGCCAGAAGCCCTGTAGCGTACGTGACACTGTCACCCAAACATCTCCATTTGAGACTTCGGTGGTGCAAGCTAGAGCTCTTTTGAGGGCAGGGTGGAGACCTGTTGCGTTTCCATATGAAAGGTGGTTCTGCCTCGGTGCCAGTGATGGCCGGGTAATGTTTCGAAGGAGACCAGCTGCAACCAACCTGTCTGTGTGCAAAAACACTCTGGGCCTACACGTGATGGTGTAGGGTGCGATTTCGTATGGCTGCACGAGGACTCTCTTGGTTATCCCACACACCATAACTGCAAATTTGTACGTCAGTCTGGTGATTCAACCTGTTGTGCTTCTATTCACGAACAGCATTGCAGGGGGTGTTTCCTGACAGGATGACGCTCGCCCACATGTGCTTCTTGTAATCCAGTATGCTCTGCAGTGTCGGCATGTTGCTTCGCCCTGTTCCATCACCAGACCTGGCTTCAGTCGAACACGTATGGGTCATCATCGGACGACAACTCCAGCGTCATCCACGAACAGCATCAACCGTCCCTGTATTGACCGACCAAGTGCAAGAGTCATGTAACTTCACCCCCACAAACTAACATCTGGCGCCAGTACAACACAAATCATGCACGTTTGCTTGCTGGTATTCAACATCCTGGCGATTACACCGGCTATTAATGTACCAGCATTTCAGAATTGCAATAGTTTATCTCAAGGTTACATTAACCTGTGATCTTGCAATGTAAATCAATCAAATATGTTACCTAGACAAAAATCTTTCCGAAATTTCATTGCTCTACGTTAATTATTTTTTGGGGTTGTGATTTTTTCCGTCAGGGTATTTATAAATTATTACATTCTTTTTAAGTCTGAGATTATTTCGCCTTTCTCGTGGATCTTGCATACCAGGTTGAATAGTTTCGTCATGGCTGGAACTTTAAAGGATTTCAGAAACGCTGAAGGAATGCTGTCTACTCCAGGTGCGCTGTTTCCACTTAAATTTTTAAGTGCTCTATCATATTCTTCTCACCGTATCATATCACCCATTTCATCGTCAATTTCATCTTCTCTTTCTATAATATTGCCTTCAAGTTTATTTCCCTTGTATAGCCTTCTACTCCACATTTCACCTCTTTGCTTAGCACTGGCTTGTCATCTGAGCTCTTGACGTACACACAGCTGCTTCTTTTCTTTCCAAAGGTGTCTTCAACTATTGTACTGCAGCATCTATCTCCCCTACTCCTGCATGGTTCCACAGCTTTGCATTTGCTCTCTATCAATTATTTCTGAACTCTTTTGCACTTTCTATCAATTTAACTTTTTTTACTCCTGTATACCCTTTTCCTGTCTCATTTGCTGCATCTCAATAATTTGTCCTATCGTTAACTGAAGTCAGTATTTCATGCGTTACCCAAGTACGTATTTCTGCTAGGTATTGTCTATTTCTCTATATAATCTTCTGCTGCCTTCACTATCTTATCTCTCAAAGCTAACCATTTCTCTTCTACTGCATTCCTTTCGCGTTTTCCAGTTAAGTGTCTAATTCTCCCTCTGGAGCTTTCCACAACCACTCGCTCCCTCTGTATATTCAGCTTACATATCCTTAATTATCATAATTTTGCAGGTTATTTGTCTGCAGTTCTTATACAATACATTATTGTCTGCGTTCACATATGTACCTGGAAACGTCATACAGTTTAAAATCTCGTCTCTAAATCTCTCCTTTACCATTATATCATAAATCTGAAACTATCTTACATGGTCTTTAAACTTTCATTCCGTTCTTCCAGACTATAGTCTCCTACTACTTTTCTTTCTCTTTCTTTTCTTTTCATCGAACTCCAGTCCCCAAAAATACAACTAAGTTTTAGTCTCCCTTATGTATCTGGATAATTTCTTGTAACTCATCGCATATTCTTTCAGTCTCTTCAACTGCGGATCTACTTGGCATATAATGTTGTACTGCTATGGTGGGGCTTCGTGCGTATCTTGTCTATGATAATGCATTCACCACACTGTTCACAGTGACTTATTCATATTTCTATTTACTTGTTGATTATTAGGACTCTTCTTCCATTACACCTATTTAATTTTGTATTTGCAACCCTGCACTGACTTAGCCGCCGCACCATATTCAAACTATACACAACTTCAACCTATCCGTTTCCTTTCTTAACACTCTAACTTATTTACCTAATTAAAGATCTAGCATTTCACACTCCAACCACTAGAATACCAATTTTCTTTTTCTAATGGAAACATCTAACTGTGACGTCCCCTTCCATGAAACCGAATGAGGGACTACTCGTATTTTAACTCCGTAGTACTTTAGCGAAATGGGCTTTACCATCTTTGAATTATAAGGTATAGCTGTATGCTCTCGAAAAAACGACGTGTGTATTTCTCTTCGGTTTGAGCCTTTCGCAGTTCTTACACAGCAAGGCCACGTTGGTTAATATTACAATGCCAGATCTGCAAATCTAGCAAACTGTTGTCCTTGCAACGACTGAAAAATCTGTTGCCCCTCTTCAGGAACCACGGGTTAATATGGGATCTCCTCGCATTCTTCTCCGTTGTGGTTGCATCTCCAGCACATCCGTCGGTGTCTTTGCAACATGCGAACGATGACACATCGTTGAGGTCCAAGGTTCATTCATGGAGGGGGGGGGGGACCCTTACGGTAAGCCCTTCTTAATTTGAGTAATTCTTTGTTGGCCTCTGGCTCTTTATTATGTATTCCATGTTGTCGGTCTTTCCCTATTACACGTTTCTGTTTTGATGGAGTTTTAAAACAACTTGCACCAGTTTACGTTGTCGAACTCTACAACAACACTATACTTCGTCTGTTGTTGGATCTTTAGGGGGCAAAACGGATAAAATCGAGTGTGTCGATAGTATTACGCCTGTCAGTGAAAAATAAGCTGTGATGTTTTATTCATTAGGACTCCATAGTCAGGAGTTAATTTGTCAGTCAGCATAAAGCATTATTAAAGATTACCTTGACAAAAATGCTTAGGTACGTCAAATAGCATCATCTACATACATCTTTCATCTTCTGTATTTGATAGACTGTACCTGTTTATCACACATGAAACTCCGTGTCTCATTATATCTCAGAACTCTGAGAGCAACTGTTTCAAATAAAAGGAAACTGACACGCAGTTAATAAGTGCAATCCATTTTTTTTGTACAAGCGAGGTCATGAAGACTCAGGTGCATATAATCTGACAGGTGAAAGATAAATCTCCTTCCATATACTAATCACGAAGCAAAAATACACGTATATCAAATAACATCTTAGTTTCCACACGGCGATAACACTGAAAGATACAGACAAAGAAAAGCACATAATACAGGAGAGGAGAAAGCTATGGCCATAGGCGAATACCTGATGTTGTGACGATCGCTGCTTGGTCGGTAAAACGCCTGGAAGCTTCACTGCAAGAAGCGTCGGCAATTGGGCTCTCTGTTTTGTAGACAGTTATCTCTGATACGTGCGTGGTTTAGGGCTTAATCTCTTTAACCTTGATAGCTACAGGATAGTGTCATTCAGGTCGTCTATGAAGTAATACATCACCCAATTAATAAAGTAGGAAGTGCATTTTAGAGCTCTTACACCTCACGGAAGAGGGACTAATATATGGTGCCAATGGCCGGCCGCGGTGGCCGAGGGGTTCTAGGCGCTTCAGTCTGGAACCGCATGACTGCTACGGTCGAAGGGTCGAATCCTGCCTCGGGCATGAATATGTGTGTTGTCCTTAGGTTAGTTAGGTTTATATAGTCCTAAGTTTTAGGGGACTGATGATCACAGATGGTAAGTCCCATAATGCTCAGAGCCATTTGAACCATTTTATGGAGTCAGTCTTCTCAGTAGGTATCATAAACTATCCGCTCTGTGGACTCAGTAGACCGAAAAGATAGCCAGTTGATTATTGCATTCTTTTTGATATTGTTGATGGCTGCCCTGCAACACATTCACGTGCATAGAACTTTCCGCAGACAACCGAGAAGGAAATCTTTGGAACGTAAAGGCCATTATAACGGTTGCCTTAACTAAGACGCGAAATAATTAACGACGGTTATTGTCCGCCAGGGAAGCAATGACGAGATACTGCAGTACCTAGGTATAAAGATAACAGTAATCCTTGATCTGTCTTCAGTTGGGAGGAAACATTCATCATCAACAAACGCAATGAGATAATAAATGATCATTTAATGGAAAATATAAATATTAGTAAGAATTACTGAGTAGGATACATCACATTTATATTATCCACTCCATTCAGGAAATTAATGTTCGCAGCTAGAGGCGAAATACGTGGTCATAAGTTGTTTGGTTCATGCTGTATCTGTGTTAACGTAGACCTTCCGTACCTGGACGAGAAAACTAACACCGTCTAAATTAATAAACAGGCAGAATATGATAATGATGAGTAGTCTCCGCAAGTCCTTTCTCAGCCTTTGATTTGGCCTCATATTTCCTATGATCACTAATTCCTTCATAATCTTTCCGTACCTGGTCTTTTCACACCTTGATTAACTGCCATCAACAATATAAGCAAATAAAATATGCCCAGCTGTCGGCGTTATAGACCATTAGTCATTTACTCCTGGCGCATTTCGGCGTCCTTCACGTACCGTATTCTTTTTCCTGTAACTCATGAATGACAGAAACTAAGCGTATAACGTGATAATATTTTTATTCGCCAATAACATAAGGAAAAATGTGAATTGCTATAAACTTGTAGTTTCATTTCAATACAGAAGTAAAATCGGTTTAAATTCTAATGAATGTATGTCGTTAACTTCGTAACATACCTTAAAGACACTCCTATCTCTGTAATTTACCATCACCGTTTATGTGTGGCCTTCTACACTCTTGAGAATTATCGCTATAGGAATTAATTTTTTACGTGAATTTCGCCTTCCTCATACATAAGATAACCAGTACGAAAGAATCCTCTGCTTGCTATGGTTACGTACACAGCTGCTCGTCAAAAGTGAAACATCAGGAAGAATGGCTAGTAATATTTTACATACTGTACGCGTACAGTGCGATGGAATCTATGAACACCACTTCGACATCTGTCCATGACAGGCCATTCATTACCAACCGCCGTGTCATTCTCCGCCAATGGCGTCATTCAGATGTATTGTGGAGGGACATGGGGTCAATACACACAACTTCCGGCCATTGCCAACTTACCAGAACTCGTAGTTGGTACGCTTCACTCAAGTAGCTCCGGAGTTTGTATCACGAGGCTTACTGTATCCCGGTACAGACCTCCCACCAAGAAAAAGAAAAAGTCACTGGCAGCTTAGAGAAACGAACCTGGGTCCTCTGCATAGTAATCGGAGAAACTGACCACTCAGCTACAGAAACAGACTTGCAGGAAGAACACGCAACTAAATCTGTATGTGATTTGAGGTTTACAAGGTGCAAAATTTAGCACACAGAGCTTTCAACTCTGATATCAGCAACGGTTCTAATCCAGCTGCACTATGAATGGTACTGTGGACGGATGATAGATACATCATTCCAAGCTGCTTTAACTCTGTACCATAGTTCATATATAGTGGCTGGAGGGTGATGGTGTGCCAATACCTTGGCAATCGATGACAAGGTGTTTATCACGGTTGGGAGATTTGTGGCTGGGTAGGGTAACAGTGGAAAATGCTCTACATCAAGATAGGTTAGGGCAGCACGGGGTACATGAGGTCTTGTGTTATCTTGTTGAAAGATAATGTAATGGAGATCTTGAATGTTGGGTAGTGTCCGGGCTTATATCGTCAAAAATGTAGCGCCTGCAGTTCAAAGTACTGGCCGTGCCGAGCAGAAGTGATGGTTTTATGTACCCAACGGCAGTGTTGGGCCCTTATTACGATGATGAATGCTATACGTCAATATAGAGTCTACTTGAAGCCTTTATACTCCACCTCTATAGCAGAGTGATGTAGAAGACATGGGTTTGATTACCGATAGAACCTAGGGCTATTCCCTGTTTGTACGACTGGTACGGGGTACACTCATCCTCATGATGCCTACTGAGGAGCAACCTGACTGAGGTGAGATGGCTCCTAGGTCGCATTGCAGAGGATGACTTGGCGGTCGGAGGATATCCCTTCAGCCTGCACATGGGCCTCATGTATTTTTTTCCTACATATGAACGTCGACCGTGACGCAGCAGGCACAACGATCGTCGTGCTGACAGTCTGTGCTGCTCCTAGACGTCGTTGCACAGTTCATATGTACGTGTTTTGCTGAAAACAGGCCCATACACAGAGGTGTCGTGGCTTACGTTTCTGACGTCGACCAACAATGTGTCATTTTAGACGTTAGCAGCATGAGAGCACTGAGATCGTACATGGCCCTTCTGAAATCATCAAGTCCATATTCGGATGGCAATCGAACTATCATGACACTCGCAAACACCAGTATCGCAGAATGATAAAACGAGAACTGGACAGACGACGATCCTCTCCCAGTGGAATTCCGGCTCGTGTTAGTTATTTGCATATCCACCATACACTACTGGCCATTAAAATTGATACGCCAAGAAGAAATCCTGATGAAAAACGGCATTTCATTGGACATATATATTATACTAGAACTGACATGTGATTACATTTTCACGCAATTTGGGTGCAGAGATCGTGAGAAATCAGTACCCGGAACAACCACCCCTGGCCGTAATAACGGTCTTGATACGCCTGAGCATTGAGTCAAACAGAGCTTAGATGGCGCGTACATGTACAGCTGCCCATGCAGCTTCAATACGATACTACACCTTCATCAAGAGTAGTGACTGCCGTATTGTGACGAACCAGTTGCTCGGCCACCATTGACCAGACGTTTTAGATTGGTGGGAAGTCTGGCCATGGCAGCAGTCGAACATTTTCTGTATCCGGAAAGGCCCGTACAGGACCTACAACATGCGGTCGTGCATTATCCTGCTGAAGTGTAGGGTTTCGCACGGATCGAATGAAGGGTAGAGTCATGGGTCATAACACATCTGAAATGTAACGTCCACTGTTCAAAATGTCGTCAATGCGAACAAGAGGTGACCGAGACGTGTAACCAATGGCACACCATACCATCACGCCGGGTGATACGTCAGTATGGCGATGATGAATACAAGCTTCCAATGTGCGTTGAGCGCGATGTCGCCAAACACGGATGCGACCATCACGATGCTGTAAACAGAACCTGGATTCATCCGAAAAAATGAAGTTTTGCCATTCGTGCACCCAGGTTTGTCGTTGAGTACACCATCGCAAGTGCACCTGTCTGTGATGCAGCGTCAAGGGTAACCGCAGCCATGGTCTCCGAGCTGATAGTCCACGCTGCTGCCAACATCGTCAAACTGTTCGTGCAGATGGTTGTTGTCTTGCAAACGTCCCCATATGTTGACTTAGGGATAGAGACGTGTCTGCACGATCCGTTACAGCCATACGGATAAGATGCCTGTCATCTCGACTGCTAGTGATACGAGGCCGTTAGGATCCAGCACGGCGTTCCGTATTACCCTCCTGAACCCACCGATTCCATATTCGGCTAACAGTCATTTGATCTCGACCAACGCGAGCAGCAATGTCGCGATACGATAAACCGCAATCGCGATATGCTACAATTCGACCTTTATCAAAGTCGGAAACGTGATGGTACGCATTTCTTCTCCTTACACGAGGTATCACAATAACGTTCCACTAGGCAACGCCGGTCAACTGCTGTTTGTGTATGAGCAATCGGTTGGAAACTTCGCTCATGTCAGCACGTTGTAGGTGTCACCACCGGCGCCGACCTTGTGTGAATGCTGTTAAGAGCTAATCATTTGCATATCACAGCATCTTCTTCCTGTCGGTTAAATTTCACGTCTGTAGCACGTCATCTTCGTGGTGCAGCAATTTTAATGGCCAGTAGTGTATATAACTCCTCATATGTTTCCTGCTTACTGTATTTATAATGTTGCAACGTCAATAATCAGCAGCCTAGTTTAGAGCGTTATGTTCTTTTCTGCTACCTGTCTCAATGATCTACACCGAAGTGACAGAAGTCATGGAATACTTCCTGATATCGCTTTCGATCTCCTTTTGCTCGGGGTAGTGAAGCAAGCCGACGTGACCTGGACTCAACAAGTCGTTGACTCTTGCAGAAATATTGAGTCAAGCTCCCTCTACAGCCGTCCGTAATTGCAAAAGTGTTGCCGATGCAGAATTTTGTGCACGATCTGAACTCCCGGTTGTGTCCGATAAATGTCGGCTGGGGTGAATGTAGGGTGACCTGTATGATCAAATCATTCACTCTATTTTTCCAGAACGTTCTTCAAATCAATCGCAAACAACTGTGGACCGATAATACGGTGCATTGTCGTCCACAAAAATTCAATCGTTGTATGTTAACATGAAATCCCTGAATGGCTACAAATGATTAACAAGTAGCCGAACATAACAATTTCCAGTCAATGATCCTTTCAGCTCCATGTTAACACAGCTCACACCATTATGGAGGCACCACTAGCTAAGCCAGTGCCTTCTTGACAACATGGGTCCATGACCTCGTGGGGTCGATCACACCGAACCTTACCGTCAGCTCATATAAACTGAAATAGGAACTTATCTGAAGAGGCCACGTTTTTCAGTCGTCTCGGGCTCAACCGGTATGGTCATGAACCCAGAGAGAGGCACTGCAGGCGGTGTCGCGGTGTTGGCAAAGGCACCCGCATCGGTCGTCCGCTGCCACAGCCCACTGACGCAAAATTTCGACGCACTGTACGTTCGTTGTACGTCCCACATTCATTTCTGTAGTTATTTCACGCAATATTGTTTCTCTGTTAGCACGACATCTCTACGCAAACGCCGCTGCTCTCGGTCGTTAAGTGAGACGTAGTGCCTGAAATTTGGTGTTCTTGGCATACTCTTGACGCTGTGGATCTCGGAATACTGATTTCCCAAACGAATTCCGAAATGGATTGTCCCATGCGTCTAGCCACAGCCACCATTACGCGTTCAAAGTGCATTGATTTCCGTTGTGTGGCTATAATCACGTCGGAAACTTTTTCATAACAGTTACATTTGTACAAATGACAGTTTTGCCAGTGCACTGCTCTTTTATATCTTGCGTACGCGGTACTACCGCCATTCGTATAAGTACAAATCGCTATCCTATGAGTTTGACACTTCAGTGTACAGCGTTTGTGCTGAAATGCTCGTTATTTGCATGCCCAAGGAAGTAGCACTCTTTATACTTGTATCGCTTACTGTGTTTATAGTGTTGCAATTCTGATGATCAGCGGATTATTTTACAGTTTTCTGTAATTTTCTGCTGCCTGTCTGAATGATCTATCATACGTATTAATGTACTTAACTATCTCTCCAACTTTTGTCTTGGTACTTGTGTGTATATGAGTGTGTGTTTGCGTCTGTGTGTGTGTGTGTGTGTGTGTGTGTGTGTTTGGGTGTGTATGTGTCAGTCTATGTAAGTGTGTTTGTGTGGAAAAGAGGGGAAAGTGAGATGATAAGAGAAAGAGAGAGAAAAATCAAGGAAGGGAGAGAGAGAGAGAGAGACAGAGAGAGAGAGAGAGAGAGAGAGAGAGAGAGACAGACAGACAGACAGACTGACAGACTGAGATAGAGAGAGTTATAGAAATTGACAGAGGCAGAAAGGAAGACTGATTGTAAAAGAAAGTATATTAGAAAATATAAGAACGGAACGTGAGATGAGATTGTCATTGGAAGGTGTTATAACTACATGATTAGCTTTCTCCGCAACACTGTATGTGTGGTTTAGTCAAACTCTCAGCTGATTATGTTCTTCTAGAGCGCTATTAAATTGGAACCAAATGATTTTTGTTACATCACTAAAGGAATGTATCTTCGTTTGCAGATTCCTCACAAATCTGTCCAGCTGTGGTTAAGCCTGTGTCGGGTAAGTACATCTAAAGGTTACAGTGCCTTTTTCGTTTGGACATCTTATCTTAGGTTTACTCCACAATTCACAATAAAATACCCAAACATGTGCTTCCTAACGTTTTTAGCATTACTCATTTCGTTTACCGTATCGTGTTGTGTCAAAAAGTACTTACCAACAGTTCGCATTCCAGTACCACACTTTGAGAAAAAGGAGAACAAAAAAGAACGTTTGTCACAAGCTAGTTGAAGATATTTGTAGTACCTATGTTACACATGATAGTGGGCTATGCCCACGCTCATACTTCTTTAACACTAACAGGTAAGATGGTGTAGTGGTTTCCTTATTGGACTCTCATTCGTGGAGACGACGGTTCAAATTCGTTTTCGATCATGCAGAGTTCATTTTTCTGTTATTTCCGTTAATGGCTTAAGGAAAACCCCACGATGGTTCCTCTGGAAGTGGGCGACCCATTTCCTTCCCCATCGTTCCCTGGTCCGAACTTCTGCTCCGTCTGTAATGACTTAACTGTAAACTTCGCTGTAACCCTATTCTTCCTTCCTTTTGCCTAAGGCGCTCTATCTAGCTTACCATGTAGATGGGAGTCCCTTACACAAATTCTGAGCCACACTGCTTCAATAGCCGTCCATAATTGCGAAATTGTTACCAGTGCAGAATCTGGTGCATGAACTAACCTCTTGATTATGACCCTTTCGATGGGATCCATGTTGGGCGAGCTGGGTGGTCAAAGCATTGTCTAATTGTCCAGAATGTTGTTCAAACCAATCGCGAACAGTGGCGCCCCAGGGACACAATACATCGGTGTTTGGGAACATGAAATACATGAATGGCTGCAAATGGTCTCCAAGTAGCCGTACGTGACCATTTAAAGCCAATGATCGGCTCAGTTAGACCAGACGACACAGTCCATTCCATGTTAACTACCGCCAACACCATTAGGGAGCCACCACCAATTTGTAGTGACTTGTTGACAGCCTGGGCCCACGACTTCATGGGGTCTGCATCACACTCGAACTCTACCACCAGCCTGCCGGAGTGGCCGAGTGGTTCTAGGCGCTACAGTCTCGAACCGCGTGACCGCTACGGTCGCAGGTTCGAATCCTGCCGCGGACATGGATGTGTGTGATGTCCTTAGGTTAGTTAGGTTTAAGTAGTTCTAAGTTCTAGGGGACTGATGACCTCAGAAGTTAAGTCCCATAGTGCTCAGAGCCATTAGAACCATTTGAACCCTACCACCAGCTCTTACCATCTGAGATCGGCCCTTTTCTGACCAGGCCACGGTTTTCCAGTCGCCTAGGGTCCAAGCGATATGGTCACAAGCCCAAGAGAGGAACTACAGGCGATGTCGTGCTGTTAGCAAAAGCACTATCATGGGTCGTCTGCTGCCGTAGCCCATTAACGCCTAGTTTTTCCCCACTGTTCTAATGGATCCGTTCGGTCTCGGTCCCACAGTGATTTCTGCGGTTATTTCCTGCAGTGTTGCTTGCCTGTTAGCTCTGAAAACTCTACTCAAACTCCGCTGTTCTCGGTCGGTAACTGAAGCACGTCTGCCATGACGTTGTCTGTGGCGAGAGGTAATGCCTGGAATGTGGTGTTATCAGCATACTCTTGACACAGTCGATCTGGGAATGATGAATTCCCAAGCAATTTCCGAAATGGAGAATTCCCATGTGACTAGCTCCAACTACCATTCCGCATTAAAAGTCTGCTTATTCTGTCGTGCGGTCATAATCCCGTCGGAAACCTTTCCACATGAATCACGTGAGAACAAATGACAGCTGCGATAGGGCGCTCTCTTTTACACCTTGTGTACACTATACTACCAGCATCTGTACTTGTGCATATCGCCGTCGCATGTCTTCTGTCACTACACAAGCCACGGTAAACACCATGATGTAAGTCAATATGAGCTACTTTCTGTATTGTTCCACCTATGAGAGAAAAGTATAACGTTCCCTAAGTTCTCCTACTATTTTGTTCGAAACTGCGCACATGATAGATGATCAGAAACTGAGAGCCATGAGAAAAATCTAACAGCATAAAATGACTGTTTAACTTTTCCAATGACATAAACACTTCAACCTCATAATGCCATGTGAAGCTCATGGGAAATGTTCTAAACAACTTAATCTTACTCTAAATTCGTAGCAACTGTTCTAAGTTATGCCTGCAAGTCACAGCATCTGCATTAGAACATCCACTGAAAGAACTGATCTACCAGTTGCATCCATGTTAAACTAGGTGTGTGTCTATATATAAGAATTACTTTTCATTATTCTTAAATTGTAATACTGAGTAGTTACAGTTAAACTAAAAGTGCCCCCAGCGCTGTAGTGCGGGTCGTATACAATGAGGGATGCAGAAACATCGTAGGTATTTTCATTAATCGATGCATTCGTGGAGAGTTCTGAAAAAATAATAGTTACACTTTCTGCCACAGGGTGAAAATATGGCAGTCAGGAAGTGAGGTGGGTGCAGGGAAGGGAAGGTACCTTCAAATACATGATACTGGTGGTTCTGGCACGTTTATTAGGATATGATCACAAATTGTAACATGTGTTCAGCACGGTCTCCCAACTCAGCAACATGCTGCATCCGTAAGGAAGCATGCTCGACGGTTGCTCGCAACAGATCCAACGTAATCAGAGCAGTATATCATTGTATGTTATCCTTTAGGTCACAAAGACCCTGGATACGTCCCTGATAGAGACGATCTTTCAGATATCGCCACAACCAGAAGTCACATGGATTTAGTTCTGGGCATCTGGCAGGCCACACGTCTTGAAATTACCTAGAGACGAATCTTTCATCTGGCAACCGACACGTGGTGTACCCCATTTTGCATAAAAACAGTAGTGTGGATACGGCTGAGTTCTTGCAAAACTGAAATCACGTGTTGCAGAAGGAGGTCCTTATGGAGTGCGGATGTCATATCGGAAAAGAGCTGAAGTGTTTACTCAGAAAAGAAAACTCGCCAAGAGTGGGGTTACCCTGAGGGAAGATCTGACGCGCGAAAGACTAAAAATTTTGAACACTGCGATCACACAGTTCGGCCTTCAAAATGTATGGACCCAGGATGGCAGGATCGTAGTCAAGATGGAAGGAGGGAGGAAAACGGTGACGAACATGTCCGAACTGAAAGACTGAGCGAAATCTCGCGAGACACAAAGTCTCATATTGTACTCTGTCTAATATAAGTTAATTAGTATTCTTTCTTTTCATTTTTTTACGTAAATATTGCTTCGTTAATTCTATAAGTACCATAAGTACTCTATTTAAAATCAGTCAATTGTTTCACCTAGATATTGCTTCTTTATTTGTGTATCATAAGTGCTCATGTATATTCATATTGTCAGTCAAACGGGAATTAACATTCACCATTAACAGGAATCTCCTTAAAACCGCCTTTCTATATCTGTTATTTTCATCCTCGTCGCTACCACTACTACTACTATTATCTTTTTCGTAAGCACCACTGCCACTTTCCATCTTTCTTTTCGCTCCCTTCTCCGATACCTCCAGCTTGTCTTTCACCTTTAGCCCACAGACGCTTGAGTCAGTCACGACCTTGGACACACCTGTAAATATGTCTTCCCCCGCGAAATCCAGCTTTTGTCCCTCTTCCGGCCTGCAGGTAAACGGAGCGCGCTCGGTCCTACAGGCGGCCACAATGGGACGGACCGGTTCCGGCGGCGGGCTCTTTGTGGCCCACGCGAACGCTCAGTCGCTAACGGCTCACTTCGACGAGTTCTGTAACCTGTTCTGCCAATCGCTGTTCCATATTATCCTCGTCTCTGAAACTTGGTTGAAACCAAACATCTCTTCCGACGCTATCCGAATCACTGGTTACACTCTCCTAAGGGCAGATCGTGAAACACGACGCGGGGGTGGTGTGGGTGCCTATGTTCGCTCTGATCTGAGACCTACTATACTATGCACATCGGATGCAAAGTGCGAAGGAGAAGCAGAGTTCTTGTTTTTCGAAATAAATACATCAAATCAGAAACTGCTAATTGGAGTAATCTATAAACCTCCAAACGTCGGTGCTATGTCCTCCTTTCAGTCTGCCCTGTCCTCGCTCGTGACACTGTATGAACACATAATCATTATGGGCGACACAAACATCGACTTACAGTTAAAATCTCCCTCTGCAGAAAAACTAAGGAGACTGTTCCACTCCAATGATATGAGTTTAACACCGCTGGACCCAACTCATCACACGCCACACAGCCATACACTCATAGATATAATGGCAACAAAGCGACCAGATAAAATAATTCGCGCCAATCAGACATCCGCTCCAGGACTCTCTGCTCATGACGTGATATTCTTAAATTACTCAGTGCATACTACCAAAGAAAAATCTCACCTGGTAACCTACAGAAACCTAAAAAATGTTAACCATGACGCTCTTCAAAAGGATTGCTCAGACATCCCTTGGTATGATATAAGCAATGAACCGACTTTAGACGGAAAAATTCGGGAATTATGTCGCAAAATCATTGCACTGTATGATAAACATGCTCCTCAACGCACTGTCAAGGTAAAGAGAGCTCCCGCTCCGTGGCTCACCACTGCATTACGCCAGTTAATGAATAAACGTGATGCTGCACATAGGGCCTTCAAGCGTAACCCAACTCCCGAGGCGTACGAAGCTTATAGGAAACTCCGAAATAGAACCAAGCAGAGCGTGAGGAATGCCAAAATCAGACATGCCCGCTCTGTCGTATGCGGCATATCAAAACCTGCTGCACTGTGGAAAAAGCTGCGCAGTTTCGGTATAGGGAAGCGAAGATCTGACGCTGTTTATCAAGCGTCTGCAGAAGAATTAAACGATTTCTTCTCAACAGCTGTAAACTGCCACGCAGCGACAAATTACCAGCCCCAAGATATCAATCTCTCGAGAGACAAGTTTTTCCTAAAACATGTCACTACCGGCACAGTACACAAGGCAATTACGAGAATCTCTTCCGAGGCAGTAGGAAATGATGGAGTGAGCATTGGCATGATCAAGAACGTCGTAGACACTATTACTCCAGTTATCACAGACATCTTCAACCTGTCTCTTGTCAGTAGTACATATCCTACTGAGTGGAAGCAAAGTTTAATTCAACCTATACCCAAGACTGACAACCCTAAGTCGCCAGGTGACTACAGGCCGATCAGCATACTACCTGCAATATCTAAAGCCCTAGAATACATCGTCCATGAACAGCTGACGGATTACCTCAAAACTCATAACATCCATGACAAATATCAGTCAGGCTTTCGAAAGCACCATAGTACAGCAACTGCATTAGTCAAAGTAACTGATGACATTAAACATGCTATGGACAGACGTGAAGCTACCATCCTAACACTGCTTGACTTTAGCAAGGCTTTTGATACAGTTGACTTTGATATATTACTAATTAAAATGAAGCAGCTGAATTTCTCAAACAGCGCAATACACTGGTTCGACAGCTACCTCAAAAACAGAAGTCAACAAGTCATTTGTGGGTCGGAAAAGTCATCATGGAAAAACGTGCGCTCTGGAGTTCCCCAAGGCTCCGTCCTTGGTCCATTACTCTTCTCACTGTACATTAATGATATTTCTTCAGTGATTCACTCCTGCAACTACCATCTATATGCCGACGACATCCAACTGTACATAAGTGCAAGCCCCAAGAACATTGCTGACGCAGTAGCGAGTATGAACGCGGATCTTTGCTCTGTTTCTCGATGGGCACAGAACCTAGGTCTGAAACTAAACCCCAAGAAATCCCAGGTCATACTTATATCTCATCCAAAGTTAATCAGTCGGCACTTTTACGAAACGGTCCCTCAAATACACCTCAATGGTACCCAACTACCATACCAAAAAACAGTAAAAGACCTTGGAATAATCTTGGATGAACACCTAAACTGGGAAGAACAAACAGTTACAGCTTGCCGGAAATCGCTCTCCTCCCTACATGCAATTCAGAAATTTAGAAAAATATTTCCAACCCATGTTAAACAAAAATTAGTCCAAACACTAGTCTTGCCTAATCTTTACTACTGTGATGTAGTTCAACACGGCACAAATAGTGAAAATTCGAGACGCCTCGAGCTAGTGATGAACGCTTGCGTTAGATACGTATGCAATATACGGTTGTATGATCATATCAGTCCTTCATACTCCCAGCTAGGTTGGATACGCCCACATAAGGCACGCGATCTCCACACGATGTGCTTACTTCATCGATTTCTTAGCCACTGGTGCCCCCAATACTTATCTTCTCACATTAAACACCTATCATCATTCCACAACCGCAATACCAGATCGGATACGTCTAGCATCTTGGCTGTACCTTTACATAACACAAAATCTTTCTCCATGTCATTCTCCATCTCAGCCATACGACTATGGAACGCGCTCCCCTGTGATCTGCGTCTTATCCAGAACCACTCAACATTCAAGAGTGAACTCAAGACTTACATATTAGGGACGGAATAGCCACCATTGTTGGGCCCCTCTCATCTCTTTCTTTCTCCTCTCCATCATAGCTTCGAATTTTACCATTCTATTTCTCTTCCTCTAACCTATCTACCTCTTCTATATCTCTTTCACCCCATTCTATCGTCTAATGTCTCTGCTTGATGAGAATAGCTCACAAGCTGCAAGAATATAACGAGAAAATTCCCAACTAGCAATAGGACTGACATTCATAAAAGAAAAATATGTTTACTTTCATATACATAGTCATTATTATTATTATTATTATTATTACTATTATTATTATTCTTGATTGTTATAATTAATTTTTGATTGTTATAATTATCATTGTACTACGTTTATAATCTCTATTTTTTTCTTAACATTAATACTGTATAACATGTAATATGTCCTTAATGTTCTGTAGAAACTGAAATTTGTTGAATCTGAGTATGCCTGGTTAGGTGTAAGAGAGGGCCTGAAGGCCTTAATCTTGCCAGGTAAAATAAATGCATAAATAAATAAATAAATAACAGCCAATGAGATGTCAACTGTTCGAAGAAAAACGGCCCGAGAATGAAGGGGCTTTCGAAACCATATCACACAGTCACAGGAGCTCAGTGCAGTGAATGTTTCTGCGCAACATGTAGAGGAGTAGGACCCCTACGTGGCAGTTCTTTGCCTGCACGGAACTGTGCGATGTAACATGTGTCTCGTCTGTCCAAAGAATGTTTCCCGGCCACATGTCATCCACTTCAATGCCTGCCAAAAACAGAAAATTTGAAGTCACGTCGTTGTAGCCTTTCTTGGAACTTCATTTGGTACGCATTCTGAAACTTGTGGAGGTACTAGTATAAAATGCATCTCGAAATCTTTGGAACTGTGGACCAGGGAAGAGACAAGTCCCATGACACTGCTCGAGCTCTGGCTGTAGAATTTGAGGCTTGTGCTGCACGGTCGGCTGTAACTACAGCAACTTCATTAACAACTGCCACAGGAATGGGTCGCCACACTCTCCCTGCTGTACCACCTAATTTTCCAATTTTTCAAATTTCTTGAACATCCTATTTTGCCCATTTATTGACACGTGGCGTCTTTGCAGCTGTTTCTGCTGGAGATATTCCCGCAATGCAGCTCTGCTACTGCTGCCGTTCTGATAAAATATATTTACCACCAGTGGACAAACCTTGTTTCAGCCTCCTTAACCTATCACTCTAACATTCACTTCAGAAAAGAAATCAACACAGGTTGCCAAACGACAAACAGCACACTGAAGCGAAAGCAGGAAAATGTCATATTTTGTCTCTGTAGAGCGCCATATTTTCATCTGCTGGCAGGAAGAGGAACAACTATTTTTCCAGCATATATTGCGAGCACACCGATTAATGGACATATCTACGATGTTTCAGGGTCCTGTGATGTACACAGCCCGCACTGCAACACTCAGAACACTGTACGTTCGCTTATGACCACCCAGTACCATAACATGTCCACCAGTATCCTTGAAAAGTTTTCCACATTGAAATAAAACTACTATTGCTACTACTACTAGCTCTCCTATTATTACTATTTGTGCTCCGAATCATGTGTCCTTATAAATCAAGTGTCCTTCTTTTTTTTTTTTTTGAGTCATCTGTCTTCTGATTGATTTTATGTAGCCCACCATGAATTTCTCTCCTGTGGCATCTTCTTCATCTCGGAGTAGCACTAGCAACCTACGTCCTCAGTTATCTGCTCAATGTATTCCAATCTCTGTCTTCTACAATTTCTGCCGTCTAGAGCTCCCTCTAGTTCCATGAAAGTCAGTCCCTGATGTCTCAACAGGGGTCCTATTATCCTGTCCCTTCTCCTTGTCAGTGTTTCCACGTGTTCCTTTCCTCTCCGATTTTGTTCAGAACCTCTTCATTCCTTACCTTATCAGTCCACCTAATTTCCAACATCCGTCCGTAGCACCACATGTCAGGTGCTTCGATTCTTTTCTGTTGTTTTCCCACAGCTATGTTTCACTACCATACAATGTTGTGCTACAAACATACATCCTCAGAAATTTCTTTCTCAAATTAAGGCCTATGTTTGATACTAGCAGACTTGTCTTGGCCAGAAATGCCCTTTCTGCCAGTGATAGTCTGCTTTTGATGTCCTTCCTCGGTCCGTCATTGGCTATTTTGCTGCCCAGTAGCAGAATTCCTTAACTTCATCTACAGCGTCTCTCTAGGTCGCCTTGGTCCTTCTTAGCGCTGTGTTCTGGCATGGTTCACCCATTCCTGTCAACGTCGTGCAAGAGTGGCATCACACACGTCGAGAGGTTCGTCGATTCCTCCAACCAGTTTCTTTGATCCCAACTACACGTCCTTTCTTAAATGCTGAGATCTACGTATATTGTTCATGCATCTTTCGGCGAGGCACAGTTACTATCCAATTGAGTACAAGGAAAGAATTCACAAAGAATTACATGGTATCAACATGCCTCTTATTTACTATCCTTGGTAGCTGCTTGGTGAAAGTTTAAAATTTAACACTTTCCATCAATACCTGTATGAATATCAATTTATGAACAATTTGCATAACTTCTTCGTTGTGCCTTTTTTTGTCTTAGAGTGAAAATTACGGGCTCCGTCTAGTAGGTGACATTGCTCGATAAGATTGGATTAGCTTATGTATACTTTCGACTGATGCCTGATGCAGAGACTGCGCTGGTCGGATGCGAGACGTCAAACACAGACTAATGTGGTACTCTTTATTCTTCCTCTGGCAAGGTGTGTTCTGAAAGGTCACAGACCTGGATATCGAAACGGTCCCTTACGCTACACCATACCAACACAATGAACCACAGGCTGCAGAATGCCTTGTTGCAGGGTGCTACGACAGCGCTAGTATAGTCCCCAGTAGCTGCAGAATTACGTCGTTGGGTGGGCCACATATGACTTGACATATTGTGAAGACCTGCCTGAAGCTCAAGCCACAACAGTGCTCCACCCCTTGGGAGAAATTTTTCCTCTAAATTACAGCTTAATACTATCGTATGTACAGTTGTCACTCTGATCCTGGGATGCACTCTTTCCCACAACACTATTTCCATTTCCGCCACTATCTGTTCTTTCAGCTTACACTGTCTGTCATATGACATATGGTGACCTCTACAGCAAGAATGCTCCGCCAATTGAACTTAAGACTCTCTGCCGATGGTGGACATAGACCACCCAAACGATAATCAAGATTAAGAAAATTCCCAAGGTCGTAACTCCTATTACCACGATTCAGTGGCCTTAAACATGGTGGTATTTCTGAATGTTGTTGTTGTTGTGGTCTTGAGTCCTGAGACTGGTTTGATGCAGCTCTCCATGCTACTCTATCCTGTGCAAGCTTCTTCATCTCCCAGTACCTACTGCAACCTACATCCTTCTGAATCTGCTTAGTGTATTCATCTCTTGGTCTCCCCATACGATTTTTACCCTCCACGCTGTCCTCCAATACTAAATTGGTGATCCCTTGATGCCTCAGAACATGTCCTACCAACCGATCCCTTCTTCTGGTCAAGTTGTGCCACAAACTTCTCTTCTCCCCAATCCTATTCAATACTTTCTCATTAGTTATGTGATCTACCCGTCTAATCTTCAGCATTCTTCTGTAGCACCACATTTCGAAAGCTTCTATTCTCTTCTTGTCCAAACTATTAACCGTCCATGTTTCACTTCCATACATGGCTACACTCCATACAAATACTTTCAGAAATGACTTCCTGACACTTAAATCTATACTCGATGTTAACAAATTTCTCTTCTTCAGAAACGCTTTCCTTGCCATTCCCAGTCTACATTTTATATCCTCTCTACTTCGACCATCATCAGTTATTTTGCTCCCCAAATAGGAAAACTCCTTTACTACTTTAAGTGTCTCATTTCCTAATCTAATACCCTCAACATCACCCGACTTAATTCGACTACATTCCATTATCCTCGTTTTGCTTTTGTTGATGTTCATCTTATATCCTCCCTTCAAGATACCATCCATTCCGTTCAACTGCTCTTCCAAGTCCTTTGCTGTCTCTGACAGAATTACAATGTCATCGGCGAACCTCAAAGCTTTTATTTCTTCTCCATGGATTTTAATACCTACTCCGAATTTTTCTTTTGTTTCTTTTACTGCTTGCTCAATATACAGATTGAATAACATCGGGGAGAGGCTACAACCCTGTCTCACTCCCTTCCCAACCACTGCTTCCCTTTCATGTCCCTCGACTCTTATAACTGCCATCTGGTTTCTGTACAAATTGTAAATAGCCTTTCGCTCCCTGTATTTTACCCCTGCCACCTTTAGAATTTGAATGAGAGTATTCCAGTCAACATTGTCAAAAGCTTTCTCTAAGTCTACAAATGCTAGAAACGTAGGTTTGCCTTTCCTTAATCTTTCTTCTAAGATAAGTCGTAAGGTCAGTATTGCCTCACGTGTTCCAGTATTTCTAGGAATCCAAACTGATCTTCCCCGAGGTCGGCTTCTACTAGTTTTTCCATTTGTCTGTAAAGAATTCGTGTTAGTATTTTGCAGCTGTGGCTTTTTAAACTGCTTGTTCGGTAATTTTCACATCTGTCAACACCTGCTTTCTTTGGGATTGGAATTATTATATTCTTCTTGAAGTCTGAGGGTATTTCGCCTGTTTCATACATCTTGCTCACCAGATGGTAGAGTTTTGTCAGGACTGGCTCTCCCAATGGAATGTTGTCTACTCCGGGGGCCTTGTTTCGACTCAGATCTTTCAGTGCTCCGTCAAACTCTTCACGCAGTATCGTATCTCCCATTTCATCTTCATCTACATCCTCTTCCATTTCCATAATATTGTCCTCAAGTACATCGCCCTTGTATAGACCCTCTATATACTCCTTCCACCTTTCTGCTTTCCCTTCTTTGCTTAGAACTGGGTTTCCAACTGAGCTCTTGATGTTCATACAAGTGTTTCTCTTATCTCCAAAGGTCTCTTTAATTTTCCTGTAGGCAGTATCTATCTTACCCCTAGTGAGATATCTTTCTAGATCCTTACATTTGTCCTCTAGCCATCCCTGCTTAGCCATTTTGCACTTCCTGTCGATCTCATTTTTGAGACGTTTGTATTCCTTTTTGCCTGCTTCATTTACTGCATTTTTATATTTTCTCCTTTCATCAATTAAATTCAATATTTCTTCTGTTACCCAAGGATTTCTACTAGCCCTCGTCTTTTTACCTACTTGATCCTCTGCTGCCTTCACTACTTCATCCCTCAAAGCTACCCATTCTTCTTCTACTGTATTTCTTTCCCCCATTTCTGTCAATCGTTCTCTTATGCTCTCCCTGAGACTCTGTACAACCTCTGGTTCTTTCAGTTTATCCAGGTCCCATCTCCTTAAATTCCCACCTTTTTGCAGTTTCTTCAGTTTTAATCTACAGGTCATAACCAATAGATTGTGGTCAGAGTCCACATCTGCCCCTGGAAATGTCTTACAATTTAAAACCTGGTTCCTAAATCTCTGTCTTACCATTATATAATCTATCTGATACCTTTTAGTATCTCCAGGGTTCTTCCATGTATACAACCTTCTATCATGATTCTTAAACCAAGTGTTAGCTATGATTAAGTTGTGCTCTGTGCAAAATTCTACCAGGCGGCTTCCTCTTTCATTTCTTAGCCCCAATCCATATTCACCTACTACGTTTCCTTCTCTCCCTTTTCCTACACTCGAATTCCAGTCACCCATGACTATTAAATTTTCGTCTCCCTTCACTATCTGAATAATTTCTTTTATTTCATCATACATTTCTTCAATTTCTTCGTCATCTGCAGAGCTAGTTGGCACATAAACTTGTACTACTGTAGTAGGTGTGGGCTTCGTACCTATCTTGGCCACAATAATGCGTTCACTATGCTGTTTGTAGTAGCTTACCCGCATTCCTATTTTCCTATTCATTATTAAACCTACTCCTGCATTACCCCTATTTGACTTTGTGTTTTTTACCCTGTAGTCACCTGACCAGAAGTCTTGTTCCTCCTGCCACCGAACTTCACTAATTCCCAATATATCTAACTTTAACCTATCCATTTCCCTTTTTAAATTTTCTAATTTACCTGCCCGATTAAGGGATCTGACATTCCTCGCTCCGATCCATAGAACGCCAGTTTTCTTTCTCCTGATAACGACATCCTCTTGAGTAGTCCACGCCCGGAGATCCGAATGGGGGACTATTTTACCTCCGGAATATTTTACCCAAGAGGACGCCATCATCATTTAATCATACATTAAAGCTGCATGCCCTCGGGAAAAATTACGGCTGTAGTTTCCCCTTGCTTTCAGCCGTTCGCAGTACCAGCACAGCAAGGCCGTTTTGGTTATTGTTACAAGGCCATAACAGTCAATCATCCAGACTGTTGCCCTTGCAACTACTGAAAAGGCTGCTGCCCCTCTTCAGGAACCACACGTTTGTCTGGCCTCTCAACAGATACCCCTCCGTTGTGGTTGTACCTACGGTACGGCTATCTGTATCGCTGAGGCACGCAAGCCTCCCCACCAACGGCAAGGTCCATGGATCATGGGGGGATATTGCTGAATATGTTGGCACAATTGATGGCCACTACAGTGTCCACCTTGTACTACTGACACCTTGTCCAGTGTTGACAGTATCAAGGATAGCATTCAGGTATGTTACTTTCCTTACTGATAAATGAGGTATACAATAGGTATAAACAGCATACGTTGAATTCAGGACCGTAGTCCCTTAATTGTCAGTGGCAGCTGAAGAGCTGTTCCCCGGTCTTCACGTTGAGTCCTGTTTAGCAGCGTCCAACTGTTCTGTGATTCCATTTGTTCTCATTCAACTGACCCTCCCAGCCCCTACAAGTTGGTGATAGCTACGACTTCAGCCTGGAATTTAATTGACTGGAATAGGTGTTTATTGATGAGTCCCGCTTCGAAACGTGCCCCAATGCCCAGCGGAGACGCCCCAGAAAGTGGTGGGATGTCAACCTGAATGTTGTCCGCCATACAGCCCGACAAACAGGAGTGATGGTCTGAGGTGCCATTTCTTTTCACAGTAGGACCCATTCAGTACCTTACCTGACTACAAAATTATTAATATCGCTGTTAGCTGAAGACTGACAACGATCCCAGTTTTTCTGTACGTAAATCTGTACCTTATTTATGTTCGATAAATTGCTTAGCCCAATAGTTTTAAAATTTTGAAGTCGATAATTTTCAAACAAAACCGAGAATAGATGGGGCCTCTGAACTGTCTCTGTTTTAAATTCTGTAGCTTCGTAAAATTACAATTTCATTTTTACGCTTGTTACAGCTTCGTTATTACGTGTAATAAATATTGTGCCGTAGCCGTGGTTTTGTATCTTAACAACAAAAGTCGCTTAATCTAACTCGTTGAACAAATTTTAGGTACGAGTTTTTTTCCTTTTTAATATTTCAAAAAGTAGATGAGGTAGTCTCATGAAAACTTTTACTGTATATTTTTATGACAAACTAAACCTAACACTAGAAGGAGAACCCTCTAACTTTAACATTAATAACTTCTAAACTTTCGACAACAGTGGGATATTTCAAGATTTTAAACATGGCTGCAGCAGCAACTGTTAAAATTCTTCACAATAAAGGATGACAGCCAAAAACAGTTGCAGGATAGAATTTTTTATTAAAATTCTTGACCAAGGTTTCGGTACATATAAATATACCTTCATCAGAAGTAAAACTTCTAAAATTACATCATGCAATGGAGAATAATAAAACAATTATGCCAAAGGCGTCGTCAGTAATTTAAAACATCATCTCCATTTGTACAACATGTGTAATGGTCACAGGATCATAGGGAACAGTTTAACACCGTTACTTCGCCTATGAACTATGTTTTTAATTACTGACGACGCCTTTGGCATAGTTGTTTTATTATTCTCCATTGCATGATGTAATTTTAGAAGTTTTACTTCTGATGAAGGTATATTTATATGTACCGAAACCTTGGTCAAGAATTTTAATAAAAAATTCTATCCTGCAACTGTTTTTGGCTGTCATCCTTTATTGTGACAGTGGGATATTTAAAAAAAATGAGGTAGCTCCCAAACAATGTCTAACATGAATTTTTAGGGTAAACTGAAGATAATTTCATTAATAAAACTTTCTAGCTTTAGTAATGCACTACACTTAAAATTTTAAAAAGAGTGGATTTTCGTAGGACGTGTTTGGTGAACCATATTGATATTCTGCTTTTAATAGCCTTCCATAATCTGACAAAATTATGAAGCAATATTTAAAAGTTTAATTTTTTAGAATTAAATAGCTCACTCTATTTGTTAGTGGCTCGAGGCGTATCCTAGGCTCTGTTACCTCGATCTTGCTTTCCCCACACCCTGTAGTTCGTGTGTTTGCAAACGATCTCAGAATGGTTAAGAGAGCAGAGAATGCTCCAGATACACTCCTGGAAATGGAAAAAAGAACACATGGACACCGGTGTGTCAGACCCACCATACTTGGTCCGGACACTGCGAGAGGGCTGTACAAGCAATGATCACACGTACGGCACAGCGGACACACCAGGACCCGCGGTGTTGGCCGTCGAATGGCGCTAGCTGCGCAGCATTTGTGCACCGCCGCCGTCAGTGTCAGCCAGTTTGCCGTGGCATACGGAGCTCCATCGCAGTCTTTAACACTGGTAGCATGCCGCGACAGCGTGGACGTGAACCGTATGTGCAGTTGACGGACTTTGAGCGAGGGCGTATAGTGGGCATGCGGGAGGCCGGGTGGACGTACCGCCGAATTGCTCAACACGTGGGGCGTGAGGTCTCCACAGTACATCGATGTTGTCGCCAGTGGTCGGCGGAAGGTGCACGTGCCCGTCGACCTGGGACCGGACCGCAGCGACGCACGGATGCACGCCAAGACCGTAGGATCCTACGCAGTGCCGTAGGGGACCGCACCGCCACTTCCCAGCAAATTAGAGACACTGTTGCTCCTGGGGTATCGGCGAGGACCATTCGCAACCGTCTCCATGAAGCTGGGCTACGGTCCCGCACACCGTTAGGCCGTCTTCCGCTCACGCCCCAACATCGTGCAGCCCGCCTCCAGTGGTGTCGCGACAGGCGTGAATGGAGGGGCCAATGGAGACGTGTCGTCTTCAGCGATGAGAGTCGCTTCTGCCTTGGTGCCAATGATGGTCGTATGCGTGTTTGGCGCCGTGCAGGTGAGCGCCACAATCAGGACTGCATACGACCGAGGCACACAGGGCCGTACTGGCCGTACACCACTGGTGATCGTCGAGGGGACACTGAATAGTGCACGGTACATCCAAACCGTCATCGAACCCATCGTTCTACCATTCCTAGACCGGCAAGGGAACTTGCTGTTCCAACAGGACAATGCACGTCCGCATGTATCCCGTGCCACCCAACGTGCTCTAGAAGGTGTAAGTCAACTACCCTGGCCAGCAAGATCTCCGGATCCGTCCCCCATTGAGCATGTTTGGGACTGGATGAAGCGTCGTCTCACGCGGTCTGCACGTCCAGCACGAACGCTGGTCCAACTGAGGCGCCAGGTGGAAATGGCATGGCAAGCCGTTCCACAGGACTACATCCAGCATCTCTACGATCGTCTCCATGGGAGAATAGCAGCCTGCATTGCTGCGAAAGGTGGATATACACTGTACTAGTGCCGACATTGTGCATGCTCTGTTGCCTGTGTCTATGTGCCTGTGGTTCTGTCAGTGTGATCATGTGATGTATCTGATCCCAGGAATGTGTCAATAAAGTTTCCCCTACCTGGGACAATGAATTCACGGTGTACTTATTTCAATTTCCAGGAGTGTATGTATCAGTACGTGAGGCGCTGTTTCAGACACAAGGCCCCTGCCTCGCGTCGTTAACGGGCAGGACGCAGCGGTCGGCCAGTTCCCACACCAGGCCCTCGTCGGCATCGGCCAGCACTCCCTGTGCGGCGGGTCGCTCATCTCCAAGGCTTCAGTCCTCACCGCCGCGCACTGCACCATCGTGTGAGTTGCAACAGCCGCCAGGAGGCGACTTGTATAAGGTTTCCCAAAAGTAACACGCGAGTGGCGTTCACTAAGTAAAGCAACCATTTTTTCTCGGGCAGTTTCAGTTGAAAATAATTAGGAATTTGTTGTGGGATATCGTGGAATACTTCCGCTTCATCCCTTGCAGATTCATAAAGTTCCGATAGGTGGCGGAGTTATACGTAGCCTTCAATATCGCGTCTGTAAAGGAGATGCGTTCCAAGCAGAGAGCTGAGTTTCTTTCGGCGGAAAGACATGTCATTACAGATATTACACTACTGGCCATTAAAATTGCTACACCAAGAAGAAATGCAGATGACAAACGGGTATTCATTGCACAAATATATTATACTAGAAGTGACATGTGATTACATTTTCATGCAATTTGGGTGCATAGATCGTGAGAAATCAGTGCCCAGAACAACCACCTTTGGCCGTAATAACGGCCTTGATACGCCTGGGCAGTGAGCCAAACAGAGCTTTGATGGCATGTACAAGTACAGCTGCCCATGCAGCTTCAACACGATACCACAGTTCATCAAGAGTAGTGACTGGCGTATCGTGACGACCCAGTTGCTTGGCCACCATTGACCAGACGTTTTCAATTGGTGAGAGATCTGGAGAATGTGCTGACCAGGGCAGCAGTCGAACATTTTCTGTATCCAGAAAGGCCCGTACAGGACCTGCAACATGCGGTCGTGCATTATCCTGCTGAAATGTAGGGTTTAGCAGGGATCGAATGGAGGGTAGATGCACGGTTCGTAACACATCTTAAATGTAACGTCCACTGTTCAAAGCGCCGTCACTGCGAACAAGAGGTGACCGAGACCTGTAACCAGTGCCACCCCATACCATCACGCCGGGTGATACACCAGTTCCGCTATGACGAATACACGCTTTCAATGCGCGTTGAGCGCGATGTCGCCAAACACGGATGCGACCATCATGATGCTGTAAACAGAACCTGGATTCATCCGAAAAAATGACGTTTTGCCATTCGTGCACCGAAGTTCGTCGTTGAGTACACCATCGCAGGCGCTCCTGTCTGTGATGCAGCGTCAAGGGCAACCGCAGCCATGGTCTCCGAGCTGATAGTCCATGCTGCCGCAAACGTCGTCGAACTGTTCGTGCAGATCATTGTTGTCTTGCATACGTCCCCATCTGTTGACTCAGGGATCCAGACGTGGCTGCACGATCCGTTACAGCCATGCGGATAAGATGCGTGTCATGTCGACTGCTAATGATACGAGGCCATTGGGATCCAGCACGACGTTCCGCATTAACCTCCTGAACCCACCGATTCCATATTCTGCTAACTGTCATTGGATCTCGACCAACGCGAGCAGCAATGTCGCGATACGATAAATTGCAATCGCGATAGAATACTATCCGACCTTCATCAAAGTCGGAAACGTGATGGTACGCATTTCTCCTCCTTACAAGAAGAATCGCAACAACGTTTCGCCAGGCAACACCGGTCAACTGCTTTTTTCGTTTGAGAAATCGTTTGGAAACTTTCCTCGTGTCAGCACGTTGTAGGTGTCGCCACCGGCGCCAACCTTATGTGAATGCTCTGAAAAGCTAATCATTTGCATATCACAACATCTTCTTCGTGTCGGTTAAATTTCGCACGGCAGCTTCGTGGTGTAGCAATTTTAATGGACAGTAGTGTAGTAGGTACTCGTAGAATGTCACGGAGACGAGACAGTGAGCTAAATCACGGTATCAAGTTGGGCGAGGCGTTTGTCACCATGGCAGCAAGGTCACCAAACGCGCCTGATCTTCGGCGTGCCGGACGGCAGCACACGGCTATGACTCCTGATTCCGGCAATGCTGGAACATGCGGTCACTCTCATTCGAAGTGACTGACGAATTACAGACGCGTCACTGCTCAACTTGACGTCTGTGTTGGTAGAGCTGACATACTCGTCCACCAGCTGGAATGCTCAAAGATGTGTAACCGCTGGGTACCTGTTTGCCTAACAGAAGACAATAAAGAGCAATGAAGGACCATCTGTGCGGAACTCCTTGCGCATTACGAGGTTGATCGTGACAATTTTTTGTCGAACATCATTTCAAGCAATGAAACATGGGTTCATGCCTTCGAATAGGAAACAAAATTTCAATCCGTGAAGTGGCGCCACACTACCTCTCGTCCAAAGCAAAAGCTTCAAACCCGCACCCGCTGCCGGTAAAGTCTTCTGGGACTCTGAAGCTGCTACTCTGATTGATGGCCTCCGTCATAGTGCAACGATCAACTCTGAGTGTGTTGTGCTACCCTCAGGACGCTCAAGATGTCAAGATGTTCGTTTCATAAGAGCTCACAAGTCTACGCACCGAGAGGAGCTCAGAAACTTGGTTGAACTGTTCTTCCTCATCCACCCTACAACCATGATTTCGCACCCTCCGACTTGCATCTGTCTGGCACAATGCAGGATGCACCCCGTGAGAAGCAGTACGTACAAGATGGGGAGGTTACTGATGACGCAAGACGTTGGCTCTGGCATCGTCCAGTAGAGTGGTACCATGTGGGCATACAGGTACTCCCAGTAAGGTGGCGTAAGGCCGCCGCATTGAAAAATAGTGTTTTTTAGTCAAAAGAGAGAGGAATAGTGTTGTGTATTACACTCCTAAATAAAACCAACCTGGTTTCAGAAAAAATATGTGTTTCATTACTTACTGAACGTCCCTCGCAGATTTATGTCTATGTTCGGGTGCCAAAACTGTTTTTAGAGTGTATTATGTCACATGTTACAGCTTATAACATAATTGGTTGCAGTAGTTGCAGCTATGAGTTTCATGAGAGTATTGTTGCAATGTTTCCAGTCTTTGTAATGGCGACACGTTACTTTAAGGTAAATCATGAGTTAATTCAATACTTCCAGTTCATGACGAATGTAATGGGTGATTTGTTATGGAACATATACACCGCCAGAAGGCAGAAGTGCCGCAACACGACATGGTATGGACTCGACTATTATCTAAAGAAGTGCTGGAGGCAACTGACACCATTAATCCTGGAGGGCTGTCCTTAAATCCGTAAGAGTACGAGGGGGTGGAGATCTCTTCTGAACAGCACGTTGCAAGGCACCCCCAGTTATGCCCAATAGAGTTCATGTCTGGGGAATTTGGTGGCCAGCGGAGGTGTTTAAACTCAGAACACTGTTCCTGGAGCCACTCTGTAGCAATGCTGGATATGTGATATGGCACATTGTCCTGATGGAATTACACTCACCCCCTATCAGATGTCTCGGCAATGTATTATGACGTCTTACTCACTGTAATCTTTCTGCCATTAGGTACGCTATAGTCAGGTGTGTGGTTCAAGTCGTGTTACAGGCTACGTTAGTTTTTGACATGTTTGTGTGCCTTATTGTACACTACTCTCAAGCCTGGGAACGTATCACGATATTTTACCTTCTTCCAAACGTGTTTAGCGTTAATGAGCTGTACAGATGGTTACTACACTTATATTTTCCCTCTTCCACCACTTGCTAGGAATGGAAACCTAGTACTCCACAAGTGAGATGACGTATACGATATTCTGCTATGCAAATGGACGTAAGCTATGAGCCCATGCCTTCATCGCTGAGAAAGATCTCTCTGATAAGGTGTTCAGCAGCCTTTTCCAACATCTGAGAGACACGGATACCTTTGGACATGCCTGACAGACGAAGGCACCGCACCGTTCACACTCCAGGCATGGAGGAGCATGTGTTATTTTCAGTGAAAGAAACCCCTTGGACAAGTGTGCGACAATTAGCAGCAGCATAAGGGCGTGTCGCACTCTTATCTGGGGGAGGGGGGGGGGGGGTTGGTATTTCATGAACATTTGCTGTACCCAAATCATCTACAGTGCACTCAGGTCCTAAGGCCACAGGATCATCACGGCAGATGGCGGTTCCTTCAGTGCCTGTAGCAGAAGTTTGCCGAAGATCTGCTGTTCACACGCAAGATTTTATTTACCGATGAGGCAGGGTTCACAAGAGATGGTGTTGTGGGTGTTGTGAATTTCCGTAAACAGCATGTATGGCTAGATGTAAATCCCCAAGAAATTCAGGAAAGAGGGCATCAATACCGATTTTCAGTCAACATACGGGCAAGCGTACTCAGCGACAGATTAATAGGACCATATGTGCTACTACAAAGGTTAACTGGGGCACATTACCTCCGCTTTCTCATTTAATGTACTTCTTACCTTGCTGGAGGCTGTGCCATTGCAGCAACGAATAGAAATGTGGTCCATGCGTGATGACGCATCAGCATACTTTCGTCACACTGTGCGTGAACATCAGATACCGTATTTTCAGGACCGCTGGATTGTTCAGGGGACGCCACGCCTTGGCCTGCTCGTTCCCCAGACCTCAATCCCTAGACTATTGGTTATTGGCACAATTGAAGGAATTGATCTACGCCACGCCAATCAATGATGTGCAGCCGCTCCAAGGTCACATCTTCAATGCGTGCCAACAGGTACAAAAACAACCGGGTGTACTTCAAAGCGTGGGTCATTCCTCATGCCGGAGGGCAGAGGGGTGCATTGTCATGAATAGGCGTCACGCTGAACACCTCCTGTAAACATGTGTTTGTCACAGAAAGTATGCATTTCCGGACCCATGTTTATAAGACTTTTGGACTTATGTCAGAAAGTATACATTTCTGGACACATGTTTCTTATTTCGATGAGTACCGCCATCTCTAAAAATAATCGACACTTTATAAGACCGAAAAATGTGAAGCGGGCTTTTCGGTGCTCCTGTGCGCCGATTTTGGCCAAGGGGAAAAAACAGCAACACTGCGCAACATGCGAGTGTTGTAGGTAGTGGACGCCGCCGATTAGAAGGCGAGGAGTGCGGCGTCAAGCGACGGCGTGCGTGGCAGTGCCAGCAATGACAGCATCCACATCTATCTCCTTCCGTTTTAGCCAGCCGGTATTACGTATAGTGGCTAGTTGGCATAGGGAAAGGAAACTGAGGAGGAACTGTGTTATTATGTATGCATGGTTTAATATTTGATTTTTGTGTGCTGAAGTTATTCTTAAGGAACGAGTACAAAGAGTCAGAATACAAAACACGACTACTCAGTTATGTCCCAGTTAATCCACGTGAATACATGCAGCTGTGTAAATCTAATCTAACACAGAAATACGTGGCCAGAGCTGCATTGGCGGATCCAAGAAATACGTGACCAGTAGCTGCATTGGCGGTTCCTAAGTACAGTTCACAATGGGAGCCACGGTGTATGTGGCAAATTTCAACTCTTTGCACAAAGGATTGCTGAACATAATCCTTCATATCCGTATCTCTAATCCAAATGTCACATTCCTGTTCTATTATGCGTCTAAGATTTGGACATCCACAATCCCTCCTTCATAAATCACAGATTGCCTCAGAAAAAAATCCAATGGATTAAGGTCTGGCCGTGCTACAGGACCTCGAATGTTCTGATACAATTCCACATACGTTATAATGCGATTTGTTCATTCTCTTACCTTTCATACGAATCAGCTCATACGTGTGATGCATCTCAGGGTGAATAACACATCTTGACAGTGGGATTTGTCGATTTCTCGTTAAATGGTTACCTGTTCCTTCTTTTAAGAACTCAGTACATCCAGAAGAGCAAAACTTACTTGCCGTCACTTGAGCATAACAGCATGCCATACTTTGGTTACTTATTGTTCACTACTCATGAAAAGCTTCTTCCATTGATTTTCCATTCACGATCGCCCACCCATAAATACAAAAAATCGCAAAATTTATGATTTCGTGTCAAGCGTGGCCTTATACCCTCCACCGCGGCGGTACGCGCGTGCGGGTCACACGCTGGTCGGCAGAAGAGAGATACGCTTACACATGCGCCGCTTGTGGCAAAGGCGTACAGACATTCGAGTTGCTTATCCATGAATGTTCTGAGGCGATGACACCATGACGACTCCTCTACTGTTTAATTATCCCAACAGACGGATTCCATGCTTTGCCCCAATTAAAACCATTATCTCTATTAAATCATTAGCTAATCTAAACTCTATAGCTTCCTTGACGACAGAATCCCAGATGTTACAATCTTCGCATCACTGTAGTTCATCGAATGCCTTGTATCAATACAATGTTCGGCCACAATTGACTTGTCTGGCTGTGATAAGCACGGATATCTCAGTTCACCTGAGCACAAGACTGAAACCCAAAGGTTAAATTCAGAATATCAAAGAACAGTTGCTTTCTGTACATTTACCGTAACTAAACGTGACACTGTAAAAATCAGTTTGTACTAAATTAATGCATTCGATTGCAAGTTTGCCGATTACAATCATGATAAAGACAACGAAGCAGGTGAAGACATTTATACAACGATGTGAATTCGTATTGAAGTGAGACTGGTGAAAACAGTTTCATGACCAAAGCTTGGGATCGCGAGGTACCTGAAGTCTGATTGAGCATAACAATCATAAACGACGATAGCTGATAGCACCCATGAGAACCCATCGTCGAGCAGTAGGGATAAGGTGCCCACAAAAAACGTGAGTAATCATGTCACGAGTTACGAGTGCGGCGTTAGGAAACAGGTGGAACAGACCAAGGCCGTGCATCACAGAAAGGGAAAATTGTCCATCATAAAATCATGTATTGTCAGAGTTATATTTTTTTGAGAGTGTCTCCACTGGAACAGTCGAGCTATGCAAAGAACGAGGATGAGAAGGACGGATATACCGATGGTCTGACGTTACTGCAGCATAGAAAAGTTAGCTGTGGGTGTGACAAGTAACTTTTCATAGTAAACGAGCAGCCTGTTGAAACAGGTAGGACCTGCATCGAACGACAGCTCACCATCTATGGCATAACAACCTACTTTTTTTTTACTCTTGTAGGATTAACAACGTCTAATCAAGTAAAATCGTTAAGTTGTGTTGATGAAGCATATTTTGTTGAGACCATCTACACAGAATCAGATGATCAGAGAAAAAGTGCAAAATTTATGCCGTGCGATACACCATCACTCCTTCACTCTTCGGTAAGTGTGACGATGTGAACTATCTGGTCGTTTACTGCTTCAACGTTGTCGCTATATCATTGCTGATGACTGCTCGTCGTGACTGCGAGTTTAGGTCATTATGTTTCTTGGGGAATATCATGTAAGATTTTGTCAGCAGTCCCAAAACTATTCTTGCATTGTGACTTCAAGTTGCGTATGGCACAGAGCATAAGTAATATGCCTCACAGCACAGCAATGTTGTGGCAGCTTAGAGTTGTGAATTCATACGGGTGCAACTGCTTCATTCGTAGCGATAGTACTGCGTCGACTGGCAAGATTTGTGGCCGCATGAGCTCCACGAAGTCTGATAAACGCACTTGTAACGTCGCATAAGCGCTGTAACGAATGTACAGCTACCAAATTGGAGGACACTGGGCCTCAACAACACAAGATGTTTCAGGAGGAACGATCATTATTGAGGGATGTGACAGGAACGCTCACTGGAAGTAAAATGCCTCAATTTTGTTCTATTCCGAATGCTTTCCGAGATAGAAAACATGTAATGTATATTTGTCTTTGGGCCAGTGGCGCGCACGTATGTGTCGCTCCCACCCACCGTCTTTGACATTTTATACTAGCCCAATCTACCTCGTTGGTTTCAACTTCATTCCACGGGATGTCTTTCTACCATTAAACTGGGTCGCTGTAAGCGTTTTTACACTACAGATTAGTAAGGAAATGGGAGAGTAAAACTTTATAGGTCGGTGTTATTCAATCAACGGGCTGTGTCAACAGTCGCCAGCTGGGAAACCTAAACGTTTCAGCACCGTCACCCGGTAAGGAAGACGGCAACCTCGACACTCTTCAGCGAGACAGCGAGGAAGTTCAGCAAAAAATCGTTAGAAGAGTGCAGATCGAGGCCAAACTGCCTCTTCGTAAGTTACGTAAGAGCATGCAACATCGTCTGGCAGGGGTTTGACTTTTTTATTTTTTTGAGTCCTCAGTCTTCTGACTGGTTTGAAGCGACCTGCCACGAATTGCTCTTCTGTGCCAACCCCATCTCAGAGTAGCACTTGCAACCCAAGTCCTCAATTATTTTTGGTTGTATTCCAATCTCTGTCTTCGTCTACAGGTTTTGCTCTCTAGTACCATGGAAATCATTCCCTGATGTCTTAGCAGATGTCCTATCATCCTGTCTTTTCTTCTTGTCAATGTCTTCCATATATTAATTTCCCCTCCTATTCTGTGCAGAATCTCCTCATTCCTTACCTTATCAGTCCATCTAATTCCCAACATTCGTCTGTAGCACCAAATCTCAAATGCTTCGATTCTCTTCTGTTCGGGTTCCCACAGCCCGTGTTGCACTACCATACGACTCTGTGCTTCAAACGTACATTCTCAGAAATTTCCTCCTCAGGTTAAGGTCTATGTTTGATACTAGCAGCCTTCTTTGGCTAGGAAAGCCCTTTATGACAGTGCTAGTCTGCTTGTGATGTCCCCCTTGCTCCGTCCGCCGATGGTTATCTTGCTACCTAGGTAGGAGAATTCCTTAGCTTTATCTACTTCGTTACCATCAATCCTGAATGTTAAGTTTCTCGCTGTTCTCATTTCTGCTATTTCTCATTATTTTTGTATTTCTTCTATTTATTCTCAATCCATATTCAGTACTCATTAGAATATTCATTTCATTCTGCAGATCCTGTAATCAGGATAACAACAGGATCAGCGAATCGTGTCATTGATATCCTTTGGCCTTGAATTTGAATTCCACTCCTGAACGTTTCTTTTATTTCCATCTTTGCTTCTTCGATGTAGAGATTGAACAGTAGGGTCGATAGACTACATCCCTGTCTTATACTCTTCTTTAATCCGAGCACTTCGTTCTTGTTCGTCCACTGTTATTATTCCCTCTTGGCACTTCTGTACTTCTATATTATCCGTCTCTCCCTATAGCTTATCCCTATTTTTCTCAGAATTTCGAACATTTGGCACCGTTTTACATTGCCGAACGCTTATTCAAGGTCAACAAATCGTATGAACCTGTCTTGACTTTTCTTTACTCTTGCTTCCATTGTCGACCGCAACCTCAGAATTGCCTCTCTGGCGCCTTTACCTTTGCAAAGCCAAACTGATAGTCATGTGACGTATCCTCAACTTTCTTTTCTACTCTGTTGTATATTATTCTTGTCAGCAACTTGGATGCATGAGTTGTTAAGCTCTCGCGCTTATCAGCACTTGCAGTATTCGGAATTGTGTAGATGATATTTTTCAGAAATTTAGATGGTATGTCGCCAGTCTCATACACGCTACACAACAACGTGAATAGCCGTTTTGTTGCCACTTCCCCCAACGATTTTAACAACTCTAGTAGAAGGTTATCTATCCCTTTTGCCTTATTTGATCTTAATTCCTCCAAAGATCTCTTAAATTCTGTTCTGCCGGCCGCGGTGGTCTAGCGGTTCAGGCGCTCAGTCCGGAACCGCGCGACTGCTACGGTCGCAGGTTCGAATCCTGCCTCGGGCATGGATGTGTGTGATGTCCTTAGGTTAGTTAGGTTTAAGTAGTTCTAAGTTCTAGGGGACTGATGACCAGAGATGTTAAGTCCCATAGTGCTCAGAGCCATTTGAACCATTTTGAATCTTAAATTCTGATTATAAAATTGGATCTCCTATCTCCTCTAAATCGAACATTTTTGCATTTCCTTCTTTCATCGACCAATTGAAATATTTCTTCTCTTAGCCATGATGTCTTCCCAGTTCCCTTCTTTTTAGCTATATTTTTTTTATTTCAACGTCTGTGATTGCTCTTTTTCGAAAATTCCATTCATTTCGACTGTATTGCCTATTGAGCTCTTCCTTATCGCTGTATCTACAGCCTTAGAGAAATTCAAGCGCATCTCGTCATTCCTTAGTACTTCTGTATCCAACTTCTTTGCGTATTGATTCTTACTGACTAATTTCTTAAACCTCAGCCCACTCACTGCGTTGTGATCTGAGTCTATATCTGCTCTTGGGTAAGGCTTACAATCCAATAATTGGTATCGAAATCTCTATCTGACCATGATGTAATCTAACTGAAATCTTCCCGTATCAACCTGCCTTTTCCGAGGTTTGCCTAAGCAGTAAATACGCTGTATGAAATTCGTTAAGCAAGTGAGAACCGCTAACGAGTCGAGAATCAGAACCGATTTGATCACTTAGGATGACGTCGTGGGGTGCCGTCGACGACATAAATACTCCACCCCCATAAGCCTACAGCAGGAGTATCCATGGCGGCCATGACGCTCGCAGTTGATTCTCTGGTTATGATAACGTGGGTGAGACTGTTGTAATGTTGGCCTTACACTTGCTACCCTACGAGACGATCAGCTATCCGCAGCCATAGATAGTGAACACCGCCTCGATAACTGAATGGTCAGCGTGACGGACTGCCGTCCTAGGGTGCCCGGGCTCGGTTCCCGGCTGGGTCGGGGACTTTCTCCGCTCAGGGACTGGATGTTGTGTTGTCTTCATCATCATTTCATCCCCATCCGGCGCGCAGGTCGCCCAATGTGGCGTCGAATGTAATAATACCTGCACCAAGGCGGATGGACACGCCCCGTAAGGGGCCTCCCGGCCAATGACGCCAAACGCTCATTTCCATTTCCATAGATAACGAAGTTCAGAATCCAGACCTAAAGTTAGCACAGCAGCCAGCAATGACGGGTAGTCCGCGGGTCCAGAGTAGAAGCTGCCCTACAACTCGAGCGTCTCACGAGTGTGATGGCCTTCCATAATGGCGGGCCAGTTTCAGCGTTCAGCACATCACTGCATCTGATATCGTGGTCTACCTGATGGAACAAACCGGACAGTGATCTGAGAGGGAGTGAGTACTCCCCAAAACGGCGTGTGAATTTAACACACAGGTCGCGGTCATCGCCATCTCCAAACAGAATCACCAACGAGGCATGCCTACCTTGCCAGAAGGCGGCAGATCGCCCCATTAGGGTGTCATCGACTTCCAGTCCGAGCTCATCAGCGCCATCCGTGAGCCCGTTATTGGATTCTGCGTATTCCTCTCCGGATTACGTAGCCCCATTTTCGCATAAGACACGGCAACGACTTGTGTTCTGAGTATAAATAGAATAATATTGTATACTGTTTTATTACGTCTAACGACGCATCCTGACAAGGTAGTAGGGATTTCCAGCCAGGCAGTGGGCGACCCCTATGGTACAGATGTACATGCTGTGTTGTTAGAGGTTGAGAGTGAATCAGTGAAAAGCACCAGTTAACTGTGCCGTGGGAGTACAATTAACTGGCCACCAAAATTCCCATTAGTTTGTTGTTTATGTTTTTGGATGAAGTCTGAGATGGGCAAACGAAATGTGGATATACTTGATGAACTGTTCGTCGCATCATGGGTATCGCACTATGGATGCTGCTGCCCTCATTAAGAAACGTGCAGACACACACACAAGCAATACATGTTCTCCCAAGAGACAAGAAGCGCTCAAGTTGACTGTGATATATTAGAACGTTTGTTATTGGCTGCATAGCAGCTGTAATTTCAGGTGTACGTGTTAAAAAAATGTACTTTTTAACCGATGCTTGGGAAGCGGCCTCTGAATTCTCCTTTTCTACCATGAGGCGATAGGCAAATAAACTATTTGCTGAACTAGGAATTCTATTATAAATTCCCCCAATGCGATTCTTACGCACTTAATGGCTATGCAGTCCTGGCCTCTGAAGAAGAATCGGATTGGGTGAGGTCGCTGGCCTCTTAGAAAATAATTATCCGTGTAAATTGTTAACATAGAGCTAACCCCACCAAAAAATTGAGACTTGATGAAGGGAAAAGTTTGGAGTGTCAATATATGTACCCTAAATACCGGAAAAGGTAATTAGATTTATTCTGTTTCAGAATTTACATACACTAAGAAATCGAATTAACGAGGCGATGCCTCTTAATTGTGGACAAATTACGAGTAATATCTCAATAATGACAAAGGAGTATAACACAAATCTAGAAGTATAAAACCTAGCAATGCGGTTTGGCACTTCCCCTTAACTGGATGAGAGCACAAGATTCTACGTCACGTTCTTTCCAGCAGAATCTAATCACAGAGCTAAATGCGAGAACGTGCTGCGATGCTCAGTGGGTCAATGGCCACTGTTTAACTTCTGTAAACTGCAAGGCTGATCGCACTACGGCCAGAGCTGAGTATATTACCTATTCATCTTTTCAATGAAGGAGTCCCTAGCTGGCTGTCCTCGTAGTGGCGTTACGCAGAAAATGTGTGATGTCCTCTCAACCACTGCGCCGCACGTACATGTCACAGTTCCCTGACATTCTCCGGATTTCCGGATAAGGCACACAACTACCCCGCAATTACTTCGTATCGATACAAAGTACTGCGCCCTTATTGGACAGACGCTGAAACGTGAGTGTCCTATTTCTCCCAAAATCTAGTACGGCTTGCCGCTCCACTACTGCAAGTGTGCAATAGCGAAATTTTAACAAAATTTTAATCAATGGACGTGTCTCTCACCCGAAAGTGGGCGCGCAGGAAACATTGCTTACGTCACATCGATATATCCTGCTGTCGTCTCTGGGAGACGACGCTCGCCCGAAACACTTTCCAGATGCTTCCCTGCCACAAGCGACTAGATGGACGCATTGAGCTCCTCTGCCCACGATTAAAAAGAAATAGGAGGGGGTGATTTGCAGAAGTATAGGGCCAGGATCTCCTGGGGCGCTGTAGGTTGTAATATTTGAACTCCAGGCTAACATGCTGCTGGCTTCAATCCCAAGAAAATCACGAACGAAACTCTGTCCTCAATACTGTTTGCACTTAACGCAATGCAGTACATTCTCATAGCTCATCCAGCAGTCACCTCTGTTAGAATAGCGCGGAGAGCCATAATTTGTTCACATCAATGACGCTGCTGGTCATTACTGCCCTAATTACAATCATGCAAACTGGCGATTGATGATGACCTTGCACTCCCAGTGCACGCCTCATATAGTCTGCTACCTTGTATTCTTTGTAAAACACCTATTGTAGTGCGTAACTAGATGAAAAATGTATCTTCTGGCTCAGTTTCCTTTTTCTAGCTCACACATTCGTTTCACTCTCTCATTCACTAAACAATGAAAACTTACCCACTTTTCTTCTACTATAAACAGCTACTCATATAGGTAATATTAGCACAGTGCTATGCTTTCAACCACCCAGTTTCAACTACTTTTTGAAAACAATTAAATTTTATGTCTTTATTAATAATTTTGTATCTCTAATTCTAATTACTTTTACATAAACCTAATAAATTTATTCCTCTGTAAATGGGAGTTGAGAATAAATATCTACTACTAATAAAAAGAAATATTCTATAAGAGAACTTTTTGGAAATAAAGTAAAACCAACCAACGAAAAATTTGGTTTATTTTTGGTTACAGAAGACTTTTTACAAAAGATGGCGATATTATTTACACAAAGGAGAAGAAAAATTAAAACAATTTGAACCAATTACAGAACCATTCTGCCATTACTTTATGGTAGTTCAAATTACGGATTTAATACACTACACAAAAGATGCAGGCCGGAAACAATTTTTAGCTACAAAGGAAATATGTGAATCATATTACAGTTCCTTGTGAGGAGTATTTTCTAAATTTTGTTCTGTGAAAGATGCTGTTAAAGTTAAGTTACATCTTCTTTTAGATTTGAGTGCAACAACATTTAAAGGAGCTAAAAAAGCTATTAATGTAGATACAGATGTCATAAGAAGTAAATATACTAATCCAGTTATCAGAATGAGATTTTCACTCTGCAGCGGAGTGTGCGCTGATATGAAACTTCCTGATAGATTAAAACTGTGTGCCCGACCGAGACTCGAACTCGGGACCTTTGCTTTTCGCGGGCAAGTGCTCCAGTTATTATTCCCTACGTAATAGAATTAGCAGATGGCAAGATTGAGAGCTACCACAATTATTGCAAGAATTTAAAATGGAGCTCTACTATTTATTAGATTTAGACATAACACAAGTTTTTGCAGGAATTTTTAATGAATCATAAATGTTCAAATATTTAGCTAATAATTTTGATTTTCGAAAACAAGGAGAATATAAAGAAGGAAAAAGAAATTACAAGACTGGAAGCAAGAATCTATTAATTATATTAACACAGATCTCCAAAAAGAACAGGAATTCGATTCATTAACAGACTGTTTAGGACTAATAGCAAACAACAACAAATATTTCGAAAAATTTCCATTTTATTCTGTCCCAGTCTCTAAAATGTTGCAAAAATTAAGAGGTACTCTACAGTTGTTGTCTTATTTACAACAGTCTCTTGAAACATGTTTATTGGAGCAATAGTAACATGAAAAAATTAACAGAAATACAAATAAAAATTAAAACAGAAAATAAAGGGGAAAGGAAAAATTAGTTAAATTTGTTTTATGCACTTTTAGGTTTAATTGCTTATGCATTAATTGTATAGAAATTTTCGATGAGACACAGAATGTAATTTCTGTAAAACAAATATGCTTTGTAAAATCTGGGCACACAAATTTTTCTAAAAGAGTCTGTTTTCTACAATACCAAAAGAAATAAATATTGAAGAACTAGGATTGACTCATACTGAAAATATTATTTCTGTAGAAAAAGAATAAATATAACCAATAAAAATTCCTCAGTTCCTTTTAAAGAAAGTAAAGCGATTAATGCAGTATATTTAGAATCCACTAAAAAACGAGAAGAAGAACTAGAAAATTTAAGCATACAAGAAAGAAAACTAGAATATTTGGACAACACGCAATCTTAAAAGGAAGAACACAAAAATATTTCGGAGAAGGAACAAAAAGTAAGAGAAAAGGAATAAAAAAATACAAGAATATTTTAAATGACCATGGATAGATTCGAAAACAAATGAAATTTACAAAAATCCATGCCTTTGTGGTAAATGATACTAACAAGTATCCATATGTTGGTGTTGTGGGTGAAGGTAATGGTGAAAAATCTTAATATTATACGAAAGACACCAATAACAACGTATTTGTAGATGTAAGAGAAACTTTAAAAAAAGAGGGATTTTTTGTATCCCATACAATTGTTTCAGAAAGCATTTTGAAGTTTTTTCTTACTCTAAAGAAGAGTCTTTTTGGAAATAAAAAAAAGTTCTTTTCAGTTTGAAGGAACACTCTTTTCCTAAAATAATTTACTTAAAACAATAAGGGTTTTCAAAGACAAAGTGAGTTTATTGTATAAAGAAGAAGATAAAGAAATAATCAGAAACATAATAGTGAGTCAAATATTCAGAAATATAAAAATGGAAGAAACTGTAAATGACTAGAAGATTTAGAAGATTTATAATAATCTCCAAGAATATAAAGAGGATGAATTAAATGTGCATCCTACACACAATAAAATGGTAAACATTATATCCTAAGTAAATAAACAATAACAAACCATTCTTTTTTATAGTCTCTCTAGTTTTGTAAAGAAATACATGTTTCCCAATATGCAATATCTTTAGGAATAATTAGATTTCCACTTATTGCAAAAAAAATTGTTTATAGCTTATAAAATTTGTGGTAGTAAATGGAGGAAAACAGAAATGCTATAATTTAATATCTATCATACAAGGTTAAAATGTATTACCAAGAAACGAGAGAAGAGTACCAAGTACAACATTTGAATAAAAACTGTAATGTGAAAGAAAACGATTCGGTTTTCTAGTGTAAAAAGCTAAACTGATAGCAGTAAATACTATAAATAATATTTTCCACCAGAAGAAGTTGCAAAAGAGCATAACAGAGGTCGAGTTTATCAAAGAATAAATTAATTTTTGTTGTTGTTTTATTTCTTTAAGATCTTTAAAGATTAAATTTTTATTCTCTCGATTTCCATAATATAATTAGAAATAATACAATTAAGAAAAAATATAAGACTACTCCAAACATGTCCCACAGAAAATTCAACGTTTTTTAATAAGAAAAATGGTGTGGTCCTTGGCAACACACACAAAAGTTCAACATACACTTCACTGGTTCATACATCGACTGCTAAAAATTAACTTGGAACTAAGATAAATTAAGTAACAATAAATTAAACTTATTGGAATAGAGATGAAATTAATCAGCTTCAAAATGGAGGTAAATTGAGTAATGATACATTTCTCGTATTGGAATATAGAGGAAATTAATCAACTTAAAAATGGAAGTAAATTAATTAAACTCAAAATCTATAGATTATAATTAAATGTGAAATGAAGATAAAATTACAAAAAAATTTTCTGTTGAAAGATGATTGATTAAATTCGAAACAACAGTAAAACAAACCAAATATTAAAAGAACTACACATGAACATTAGCAAAAAGATAATTAAAATAAATTATAGTGTGTAACATTCGTTTAACATTGGTTGGTTCTTTTATCATCGTTTCGAACTTAATCAGTCATCATTCAACTAGTTACTCGATATAATGATAATAAAAGGTATATGTCCATTTGATTACATGAATTCTTGGTCAAAAATTTGAAGAGACACAATTACTAGAAAAAGAAGAATTTCATAATAAACTTAATGATTGTGAAATAAGTGATGAAGATTATAAACAGGCAAAAACAGTTTGGAAAAAATTAATATTAAAAATCTTGGTGATTATCATGATACATATCTTAAACCTGATTTATTGTTATTGTCTAATGTATTTGAAAATTTTAGAAGAACTTGTATGGAAGGATATGATTGAGATCCATCTGTGTACTTTACTTGCGATGCAATGTTGACATTAACTAAACAACCACTTGATTTGTTACATGATTATGATGTATTTTAATGGCCAAAAAGGGAATATGAAGAAGAATATCACATTGTTGTGAAAGCAAGCAATAAATATATGAGGGATTTTGATAGTGAAAATATATTAAATTTCAGCATATTTAGATATGAATAATTTATATGGATATGCCATGAGTCACTATTTACCATATGGTGAACGTGAATAAGGTAATCCAGATTCTTTTGATGGTACAAATATAAGTGAAATTTCAAATTCTGATAAAACTGAATATATTTTTGAAATAGATTTAGAGTATCCAAAAGAATGATATGATTTACATTAAGATTTACCATTAGTTCCTGAAAATAAAATTGTCTCTGGAACTAGAGAAAGCAAATTGTTCACTACCTTAGAAACCAACATCAATATGTAGTTCATTATAGAAAACTTAAGCAGCATTTATCATTAGGAATGAAATTTAAAAAAATACATAGAGTTTTCAAATTTAGGCATTCAGATTGGTTGAGGAAGTATACAGATTTAAATACAGAAATGAGAACTAAAGCCAGAAATGATTCTGAAAAAGATTTCTATGAATAATTCGGTCTTTGGCAAACCTATGGAAGACATTAAAGAAACGTTGATATAAAATTAGTGCAGATGGAGAAAAATGTGATAATTAGCAAAGCCAAACTTTAAAGCAACAATAATATTTAATGAAAATCTTGCTGCTGTTCATATGAATAGGACAAAAATCATATTTAATAAACATATCTATGTTGGGATGCATATACTTGATTTATCTAAAGAACTGACACAAGATTTTCATAATACAACAATGATACTGAAATATGTAGAAAATATGGAGTTGTGTTATCAAGATACCAACAGTTATATCTATAATATACAAATACAAAATTTTTATGAAGGTACAAAATTGATATTTGATGAATTTGTTACTAGCAATTATTCTGAAACTAATGTTTACGGTATTCCACAAGTTAAAGAAAAAGGAGCAAGATAACTGAAAGATGAATGCAATAGAAAAATAATGGAAGAATTTTGTGGTGTGGGGGCTAAAATGTATGCTTATAAAGTATGAAACAAAATAGAGAAAAATTTTAAGGAGTGAGGAAATTTATTGTCAAAATTAGAATAAGCCTAGAAGATTATGAAGATAGTTCGTTTAACAGTAGATAACAGTACAGAAGGATTAATATAATTCAAGGTGAAAACACAAAATATATGCAGTTCAAACAAACAAGAATGCATTGAGTCCTCATGATGACAAAAGATATATTTTGGAAAATGAGATAGATACATACCATATGGTGATTACAAATTATGAAAAAAACCTAATAAAAATTTTGGTACACTAATGGAGAGTCAACAATGCAACTGACTCAAAAGAGATTAAAAAATTTTGGGAGTTAGCGATAAATGTTTTATTCAATTTTCCTGGATGTGAATATTTATATACTACATACATGGAGAAAAAATTTGTTTTGAGCTTAATAATGAGTTTAAGATTATTTTAGCAGACAGATTTTCTAAATTAATTTCTGACTGATATTTTCAGATAGTTGAAAATGAACAGATGAAAATGAAATATGAAAGAACAAAGGAATTTAAAAACAGATATAATGAATTTCAGGGTATTGAATTAAAAATGTGAAAATTTTGGACTTTTTGATAATGAATTTATTATTCCAGGGTTCTCGAAGCAAAACCCTGGAAATTCAATATATAATTCCAGGGTATTTGCTCATACACCCTGGAAAAATAGAAGATACATTTTACATTGACTATAACGTTTTATTTATTTTCTTAATTTCACCTTTATAAAAACAATACTAAATTTTATTGTATTACATTGACTATTTATGAAAAAAAATATTAAATTTTATTTTCTTATGTTCACCTTTTTTATGAAAAAAATTATTGTTTTGGAAATTGGTGTAGATGATATGAAAAAATTTATTTTCAACAATTTTTCTAACTAATTGAAATGAAATTGAGTTAGATCTGAAAAGTGGATTATAGTAAATGGAAAGTGTAGGTTCTGGGTAAGTTTTCATTTTCTATTGTACAAATGGATGAAACGAGTCAGTAGGTAGAAATTGAAACTGAGTGAGTCCATACACTTTTTATCTACTGGTTTACTAACTTCTGTAGCTGTATACTTGTGTAACCATGACAACATACTGAATAATAAGAAAGAATAACACTATTCATTAGATATGTTCTATCTTGCAGATCATTCAGCACATCACATAAGTCCATATGAATCCTTTTGCTTCAAATGACCGTTTTGAGATATCCCTGAATACTGCCTATTCCTCTTGGTATACACTTTATATTAAGATTTTATGAGATTTGTTTGCTCTTCATTTGCTGGTGTACCAATCTGAACCAGTGTGTTGGGGCCCCAGAAATGAACCACTGCAATAGTCATAAGAATAGGTGAGGTTAACAGTTCGAATTTGCACGGATGGATTTCGAGTATGCTGTATCAACATGTAGGTCTCTGTTAGCCTCCCACTACCTTGTACAGACAGTGGGTTCCACAGTGCGCTGTTCGATAGGGTTGGCATTTATTTTCTCTCGATGTAAACCGATGTATTTTGCTGTGATCAGCTTCAAAAGGGTCCATATCCCATTAATTTCAGACACCAGACAATTTAGCCTGTTCCAAGTTGCAACCACATAAGGTGGAAACAGCACGGCGACCACCAAATGGTGACTGAAGCACAAGGACAGCAACAGGAGCGTGAGTATGACAAAACGCCAATGTCTAATTGCGGTAAACGAATTCTCACAGAAAAACTGTTACACCCGAAGAGAGTTCCGTTTGACGTGACTGGTATCGCTATCAGTCACTCCAAACAGCTACTCAACACGTTACAGCACTGATAGATGTATATAAAAGTTTGCCTGCCTCTTTGTGTTCGACTGGGTTGCGTCGTCTCAGTGTGTCAATGAAACGAGAGCAGAAGATTAGTCGTTTCGCTTTAATATTCTGTCAGATGAACAACAAGAACCATCTTAAGCCAATTTGCTAGCTTTTTTATTTCACGAGGAACTTTCGTGAGAGGCTTTCATGAGAAACTACTGCAGACAGTGACGATGTGATGAACGTGCTAACCACCAGTCACTAGGCTGTAATGAGGGCTATAGTTATCTGCACTACTTTTGTTGAGATTAATGTATGGCGAAGCACATGGTGTACGATGGGCAATGCCTTTGGATATTTGAGCACGGTGCTATCACAGCCAAGACACTTGGCTGCAGTCTAAGCTGAGTTTGTTAAAGAACCGACTAAATTTTCTGCTATATTTGAATTTCTCTTTCTTTTGTTCTTTTGGAATGTTATCGCCAGCTCACGACATAGTAGTCTTTCACACACTTGTTGGAAGTACGAAAGTCATCTATATCTACATCTGTATATTCATAGATACTCCGCAAGCCACCATATGGCGCGTGGCAGAAAGTACCCTGGACAACTACTAATCGTTCTCTTGCCTGTGCCGACATGCAAGCAGAGCGAGGGAAAGACGACCGTATATATGCGTCCGTACGAGCTCTAATTTCCCCTATCTTATCTTTGTGGTCCTTCCCTCACTGTATGTTGGCGGCTGTAGAAGCGCTCGACAGTCAGCTTCAAAAGCCAGTTACCTAAATTTTCTCAGTAGCGTTCCTCGGAAAGAATGTCGCCTTCTCTCGAGGGATTCCCATTCGAGTTCCCGAAGAATCTCCGTAGTTCTTTCGTGTTGTTCCCACCTACCGGTAACAAATGTAGCAGGCAACCTCTGAATTGTTTCGATGTCTTCGTTTAATCCAACGTGCTACATATCCAAAACACTCCAGCAGTACTCAAGAATAGGTTGTACCAGCGTCCTATATGCGGTCTCCTTTGCAGATGAAGCGCAGTTTCCTAAAATTCTCCCAATAAACCGAAGTCTTCACACGCTCGTTCCATTTAACATCGCTCTGCTACGTAATGCCCAGATATTTAAACGTCGTGGCTGTGTCAGGTAGGACACGACTAATGCTGTTGTTTTTCCTATTCATCCGCGTTAACTTACATTTTTCCACATTTAGAGCTAGCTTTCAATTCATCACATCCGTTAGAAATTTTCTCTCAGTCACCTTGTATCCGCCTACAGTCAGTCAACTTCGATAGCTTACCGTACATTACAGCATCATCAGTAAACAATCGCAGACGGCTGTTCACCCTGTCCGCCAAATCATTTATGTAAATAGAAAAAACGGCGGTCGTACTTCTCTGGGGCACTCTTGAGGATACCTTTCTCTCTGACGATCCGTCGACGATAACATACTGGGTGCTATTACTCAAAAAGTCTTCAAACGGCTCACATATCCGGGGACCTATTCCACATGTTCGTCCCTCCGTTAGTAGCCTGCAATGGGGCGTCGTTTAGAAACATGGAATCTGTCTGTCACCCTTAATCTATAGTTCGCAGTATATCATGTGAGAAAAGGGCAAGTTGAGCTTCGCACAAGCAATTCTCTCTAAAACAGTGCTGATTCGTGGATATAAGCTTCTTGGTCTCAAGAAAATTTGTTATATTCATACTGAGATGGATTCTGCAGCAAACCGAGGTTAGAGATATTGCTCTGTAATTTTACGGGTCTTTTCTTTTACCCTTCTTATAAACAGTAGCCACCTGCGCTTATCTCCAGTTCCTTGTGCCTTTGCGATAAATGGATGCTCGGTATGGGGTAATGCCCTAGAGTATGATTTGTAAAACCGAACTGGTATTCCATCCGGACCTGGTGACTGTTGTGCATTCAAATCTTTCAGTGATGCTTATTACAGATGACATCCATACGAGAGTCTGTCTGATGGTCAAATGATGGTATGTTTGTACGATTTTCCTGCGTGAACAATTTCTTAAACGCGAAATTTATAACTTGGGATTTTGTTTCACTATCTTCAGCTGCTACACCATACTGGTCAACAAGAGGCTGGACGAAAGCCTTAAGTCCGCTTAGCGATTTTGAATTTTCTCGGATTCTTAGATATTTTGCTAACAACGGAAACTCCCCAGCGCATCCTACTCAGATTTAGTGGTAAGATGGCCCTATGGACAGCTTGACAAAAACTGAACGCAGATCAAGCATGACGACAGGAAGAAAGTGTACTGAACCACGTAAAAAGAAACAAAATGGAAACAGTGAACGGTGAAAGGTTAACATGTTTAACTTCGACGAAGACAGAAAAGCCACGGCGTGTTGGTTATGCGGTTGCGGTGTTGGATTGCGAAGCGGGAGGTCTGTGTTCAAGCCTCACTCGCGACTAATTTTTTTATTTTTTGATGAAATTATGAAATGTCCGGTCATAGCGAAATTATGAACTCTCAAGTTCAAAATGGTTCAAATGGCTCTGAGCACTATGGGACTCAACATCTTAGGTCATAAGTCCCCTAGAACTTAGAACTACTTAAACCTAACTAACCTAAGGACATCACACACACCCATGCCCGAGGCAGGATTCGAACCCTCGACCGTAGCAAACTCTCAAGTCATTGACATTTCTGTTCCCTGTATTCAGATTTGTGCTGCGTCGTTGTGTACGTCCGTTTGCAAGTTGTAACGACGTGAACTCGAGATGTACGTACCTCCTATTTGTTACACACAAGTACCAGGAGGATTTGATCACACATTTCCCACCTGGCACTAACAGTGACCACACACGCACTACGGCGTGTTGCTGCAACTCCCTCGATGTTGCACATCTTGAGCTTGGCCAGTTCACTGTTTCTATTTCGCTTCTGTTCTCACAGTTCAGTACACCTTCTCCCTGTTTTCATTTTTCATCTGTGTTCAGTTTCTGATGGGCTATCCACTGAGCGACTTTAACACTAAATCTGGGGAGTTTTGCTTGTAAGGTACGACGATGGTAGCAGTTGTATGTTTCGCGCATAGACCTTTTCACAGAGGCACAAATCTGTACTAACCTTTGCTAGTCGTAGTTTTCACCTTGTCTTTTGGACCGAGTGTGAAACAGCCTCTGATTTCTCAGCATGTTTCGAATTTCGTTATTAAACTCTGGTGCGTCTTGTCCATCCTTGATCCACTTACTAGACACATAATTCTCCAGAGCACTATTTACAATCTGTTTAAACTTGTCCCGCAATTCCTCTACTAAGGGGTGTCAGTTCACTGTCTAACTAAGATACTAACAACTCAAATGGTTCAAATGGCTCTGAACACTATGGGACTTAACATCTGAGGTCATCAGTCCCCTAGAACTTAGAACTACTTAAACCTAACCTAAGGACAGAAAACACACCCATGCCCGAGGCGGGATTCGAACCTGCGACCGTAGCGGTCGCACAGTTTGAGACTGAAGTTCCTAGAACCGCTCGGCCACACCGGCCGGCTGCTAACAACTGATTATCTGCTCTTACTAGAAGAAACACTCGCCTACCCATGTTGACCTTTCGTAACCATAGTTGCTATAACGCCATTAAAACCGGTAATCCCCGTTTCTAGATTGACGTTATGGATACGGTCCGGCGTATTTGAAGCTACTATGTTTAAGATATTTCCATTGCGTGTGGGCTGCCGAACTAGCTGCTCAGCACAGTTTTCAGAAAACAGATCAAAGGACCTCGCACGACTCTCTACCTCTACGCGCAGCAGTAAATCCATATCATCCCAGTCTATACTCGGGACGTTAAAGTCGCCTCCAGCTAGTAGTGCATTTTCTGGGTATTTACGTGTCACTGACTGAAGACTTTCTTTGGTTTCCTATCGCTTTCTACAAAAGCACAATATATCTGCAGACATTTTCAGGTATCAGCTGATTTTGAATGTTCCTAATACTGATTATCATTCTGCCATTCATAAAAATTAATAGCGTCACAAGTCTCGGCCTTGACACTGGAAATTCGAAATTTACTGTCTCAGGGCTAAAACGTACACCATCCGCCTGGGAGGCATCCATCAGCGGGGGGACGAGGACACGGCCTGGATCACCGTCTCCACCTGGGCCAAGGCGTACCCGGATTTCAACACAACGGGCAGATCCGACAACGACGTGTCTATTATCTTCCTGACTGAGGAACCTCCTCTGAGCAGTGAGTAGCCGAGAAGTAACGTCTTGTTTCAGAGAGAAAGAAAGAGAGGCAGATCACAGCTGCTGAACGTACAAGGGTGGTTTGATAAGTCTAGTAAATGTCCATGAATGAACGAAGCATTTTTGTTGCGCCTTCATAGTTGGTAAGCTTGATTATCCTCAGGATCGTACGAAGATTCACAACAATTTGCAGCGTTGAGTTCATTGTTGACAATTATCTCAATTAGTCATTGTGTCGACTCCGACTGACAATGGAGAAAACTGAGTTTCGTGCTGTAACCATGGACCTTGCCGTTGGTGGGGAGGCTAGCGTACCTCAGCGATACAGATAGCCGTACCTTAGGTGCAAACACAACGGAGGGGTATCTGATGAGAGGCCAGACAAAGGTGTGGTTCCTGAAGGAGGGCAGAAGCCTTTTCAGTAGTTGCAGAGGGCAACAGTCTGGATGATTGGCTGAACTGGCCTTGTAACACTAACCAAAACGGCCTTGGTGTGCTGGTACTGCGAACGGCTGAAAGCAAGGGAAAACTACAGCCGTAATTTTTCCCGAGGGCATGCAGCTTTACTGTATGATTAAATGATGATGGCGTCATCTTGGGTAAAATATTCCGGAGGTAAAATAGTCCCCCATTCGGGGGGAGATTACTCAGGAGGACGTCGTTATCAGAAGAAAGAAAACTGGCGTTCTACAGATCGGAGCGAGGAATGTCAGAGCCCTTAATCGGGCAGGGAGGTTAGAAAATTTAAAAAGGGAAATGGATAGGATAAAGTTAGATATAATGGAATTAGTGAAGTTCGATGGCGGCAGGATCAAGACTTCTGGTCAGGTGAATACAGGGTTATAAATAGAAAATCAAATATGGGTAATCCTGGAGTAGGTTTAAAATTGAATAAAAAATAGAAGTGTGGGTAAGTTACTACCAACAGCATTGTGAACGTATTCTTATGGCCAAGATAGACACGAATCTCACGCCTACCACAGTAGCACAAGTTTATACACCAATTATCTCTGCAGATGACGAAGAGATTGATGAAATGTGTGATGAGATAAAAGAAATTATTCAGATAGTAAAGGGAGACGAAAATTTAATAGTCTTGGGTGACTGGAATTCGGTGGTATGAAAATGAAGAGAGGGAAACGTAGTAGGTGAATGTGGAATGGGGGTAAGAAATGAAAGAGGAACAGAGCATAACTTAATGATAGCTAACACTTGGTTCAAGAATCATGAAAGAAGGTTGTATACATGGAAGAGGCCTCGAGGTACTGGAAGGTTTCAGATAGATTATATAATGGTAAGTCAGTGATTTAGGAACCAGGTTTTAAATTGTAAGACGTTTCCAGGGGCAGATGTAAACTCTGACCACAATCTATTGGTTATGAACTGTAGTGGGTATTTAAGGAGATGGGACCTGGATAAACTGACTAAACCAGATGTTGTAGAGAGTTTCAGGGAGAGCATAAGGGAACGATTGACGGGAATGAGGGAAATAAATACAGTAGAAGAAGAATGGGTAGCTTTGAGGGATGAAATAGTGAAGGCAGCAGAGGATAAAGTAGGTATAAAGACGCGGGCTAGTAGAAATCCTTGAGTAACAGAAGAGATATTGAATTTCATTGATGAAAGGAGAAAATATAAAAATGCAGTAAATGAAGCAGGCAAAACGGAATACAAACGTCTCAAAAATGAGATCGACAGGAAGTGCAAAATGGCTAAGCAGGGATGGCTAGAGGACAAATGTAAGGATGTAGAGAGATATCTCACTAGGCGTAAGATAGATACTGCCTACAGGAAAATTAAAGAAACCTTTGGAGAAAACAGAACCACTTACATGAATATCAGGAGTTCAGATGGAAACCCAGTTCTAAGCAAAGAAGGGAAATCAGAAAGGTGGAAGGAGTATATAGATGGTCTATACAAGGGCGATGTACTTGAGGACAATATTATGGAAATGGGATGTAAATGAAGATGAAATGGGAGATATGATACTGCGTGAAGAGTTTGACAGAGCACTGAAAGACCTATGTCGAAACAAGGTCCTGGGAGTATACAACGTTCCATTAGAACTACTAACAGTCTTGGGAGAGCCAGCCCCGACAAAACTCTACCATTTGGTGAGCAAGATGTATGAGACAGGCGAAATACCCTCACACATCAAGAAGAATATAATAATTCCAATTCCAAAGAAAACAGGTGTTGACACATGTGAAAATTACCGAAGTATCAATATAATAAGTCACGGCTGCAAAATACTAACACGAATTCTTTACACACGAATGGAAAACCTGGTAGAAGCCGACCTCGGGGAAGATCAGTTTGGATTCCGTAGAAATATTGGAATACGTGAGGCAATACTGACCCTACGACTTATCTCGGAAGATAGATTAAGGAATGGCAAACCTACGTTTCTAGCATTCGTAGACTTAGAGAAAGCTTTTGACAATGTTGACTGGAATAATCTTTTTCAAATTCTGGAGGTGGCAGGGGTAAAATACAGGGAGCGAAAGACTATTTACAATTTGTACAGAAACCAGATGGCAGTTATATTGCTTCATTATTGGATAGTACGAAACTATGGTTTACACGCAAAAAAAGTGCTATTTCACCAGGATAATGCTTCATCCCAAACATCAGCGGTAACAATCGCGAAATTAGCTCGTCATCCGCCCTATTCCCAAGCTTCACCCGAAGTGTCTTCTTCCTGTTCTCTAACTTGAAACGCTGGCTTTCTGGGAAGAAATTTTCGTCATACGAAAAAGCGATATTTGGAGTCAACGAGTATTTTGCAGGGTCTAACAGAATCTGTTTTTTTCGATGGGACAAAAAAGCTGGAGGAACGCTGGACCAAGTGTATATACCTCAGTGGATTGTAGTCGAGAAGTATGATGAATGCTTACAAAACAATCCTCTTTTCTTGCTTTTTTACCGGACTTATCAAACAATCCTCGTAATTCTTGTGATGGTATGCTGGTAAATTATCTTTTTATTTTCTGTTCTTGGTTCGTTTAGTTAAATTTTGTGTATTTACCTGATAATTCTACACTGGCCACTTAGTTATTGAGGTTTGCCTTATATTAACTTTATGTTTCCACACAATCAGTGGGACATGGTACTCGGTATTTCTACATAGTTGGGATGGTATTGCTCAGACCATTCTGGAGGTATTCTTCACCTGTCATTCTTTTTAACTCCAACTTCTCCGACAATTGTCGTCGGGAGTGTTACCAAACAAGCTTAGCTACAGCAACAAAATTAATGATTCTTTTTTCCAGTTCGTATTTAATGATTTTTACTCCGCAAAGCTTCGTGTGGATACTTCATCTCAACAGAATCTCGTCCACGTAATCGGTATACCATGTCCGGTTGAGTCGGTTCCAGGCGTTGCAGAGCTGTACCTACGGCCTCTCCGTAGTGATTTTTTGTTTATATGTGGGTGTGTAGCTTAGTTGTGGCGTCAGCGTCGTGGTGTCTTTTAAATGTGTGTTTATTGCTCGGGGGGAGGGGGGGGGGGGCGCTGAACAGTAGGTGAATACTCATTGTTAAGATCCTACAGTTTCATTCTACAGGTAAGAAACTCTGCCCTTGATAATGTTAAAGCTTCATATATTCAAATTCCCGTTAAATAAACCACTTTGGAATGTCTGTATAGATGTAAAATAAATTAGGAATAGCTCGGGGTGAAGCACCTAAATCGTTTACTTTTAGAAATATCTAAGGGGTTTAATGGAATGTCTTGTAGCATGAATAATAATTTATACCTTCACTTGAACAAAAGATATCCTTGAAGCGGTAATCACAGATATCTGTTTGCAAAATGTGTGAAATTAACTTGGGTTTAGTTTGTTGATTCAAGAAATTAATTGTAACGTATCTCCTTTTTGATTTTACGGCACGTAATATTGGAGCAATTTGAAAAAGATTCTGCCGACTTGCAAATAATCGCCAACAAACTAATTACAACTCACGTTGTACAGCACCTTACTAATCTCTGAAAAACGTACGATTATTTCTTCATACATATGGGGATGCTAATACTACTGAAATAAGTGGTTTGGTCATCAATAATATATATTTACCAGAAATACGTTACAAGATATAAACGTCTCCATTCACGTCTTTCTCGTAAGAAGATTCGAACAAGAATAAAAAGATTATGAAAATCTGCTGTGTTGTTTTCATAGTTCTCAGTATCTTTACTACAATACTTAGATTATTATGTAATATAGATACTAATTTTCATATACATCACAGTGAGACAATGAATATTTTTACGAACTCTTTTCTACACAGAATAACAGTTCGTTTTATTACGTAAACATTTCATGTCAACCATAAATAGATATTTCTCACTCTCTGTGGACCAGTACATCTCTCGTCCAACGTTATCTAATCACTTTCCTAGCAGTGCTACGAGCGCCCTTGTTCAGCATTATATCGTCATGTGTGTACCAATTTTGATTGAAACTGCTTCTACAAACATCACTCCATTTCTATGAGTATACAGTGTGAAGCAGCGCCGACGAAATATCGCAAATTGTTCAGGAATATTTCCAGACTTTTTAGTACAATGGGCCCAGGTCTTAATTTGTTGCTCGCATTTACGCGCTGACAGACGAAAAAATAATGCAACTCCGTGAGACGTGATAGGATGTCAGTGTAACTTGGCACACGTGCACACCATGGGTGGGAATATAAATGGTTAGAGTTGCAATTCTGATGGGTAGAACTTTCACTAGAGTGTATGAGTGGGGTAATCGGCCCTGGTATGGTATACAAGGGATCTGAACAGCGTCAGATGTTGAGTCATCAGTGTGAGGGACACATAGATGCCACGTACTCGTGTAACAGTGTTATCAGTACCTGCAGATTTTAAAGTAGCTGTCACTGAGGGTCTTTATATAGCCAGTTGGTCGAATCGAGCATATCCAGATTTGTGGCGCATTTGGATTTCACAGCAGCCATATGTTGGACTGAATTGGAACGTGAGGGCAGATATATGGTGTAAGGCGGCTATAATTTCGCACCTTACAAGCAGCCATCCACATAATTTGCCGTGATCTACAAACACGATTAGGTACCATGTGATAGGTTGTACATCGTATATATGAATATATAAAGGAGACTGACATTGACACGTACGCCTTGCAAGTAATTGATAACGCTTATTGCATGAAAGGTGACGGAGTGTCTTTATTATCATACTAGTAGAGGTTGGAACGACAGTGGAAATGAAACGGCAGGCAGAACTCAAGCTCTGGATGGAAGGCCCGCCCAGGTGTTGGTCCTGCTTAAACACAGGAAGTAGCTAGATGGACGTCATGGCACCTGAGCTCTAGAGCACAATAGGGTGTCGGCGGGCCGCTGTTGTAGCCGTACGGTAGGACAACTGGATAATACTTCCGAACTTTGCAAATGTTGAACGCAGATGAGAGGAACAAAGAAGCGGCACCACGGAAACCACACAGGCTGGATTATTTTTAAGGATTTTTACTCAGAAGCGTACCATTGTACGAGTATAGGTTTTTCCCCTTAAACTTTCCGCGCCGGACGACAAAAGACTAAAATATGGTTGGTCGGCGTTCGGAAGAATCTGTAGAGAGAGAGAATATTCCGTGGTTTCGGGAATATGATTCGTTTTCGGAATTACGATCGTGGGGAGCTGAGCCTTGCTGGGGAGCCAGCGCTGGAGAGACGAGGTCTTCCGTTGTGAGCGCCCGTGTGTGACGGTCGCTCGAAATCAGCTTTGTTGGTACGGATGGACTTGCTGTCTTTGCTCTCAGGAGAATTTATAGTTAGAACTGTCAGGTGCTGTACTGTTGCGAACCTATACGATTCTGGACTGCACCTCCGGGCTGGAAGTCGTCGTTGAGTATGCAGCGTTCAGTAATTGAGAGCACTTCCTCTGCCTATACTTACGTTGAGGCGTTATCTGAACTCTGCCCTTATGACTAGGAGTTCTAGTTTCTTGTCTGTAGAACACAGGAGAAGACAGTATTAGAGTATATTAGTCAGAGGACCGCCTTGTGCCGTCCTAGAGTTTGAAAGAGTTTATTTGTGGCTGGAGTTCTTCCATCGTCGCAGACGAGTACGAGAACCATCACTTCGACGCATCGGACGCAGTACATACGGTGATATCGCATATTGCTTCGGCTTATTAGGGCTATAAAAGCTAAACAGCTGTGATCACGTTAGTTTATTTTCACTGAGGTTCCACGCTACCGTAGATCATCTTTGAAAGTAGTGTCTTCTAGTGTTCGGTCCGTAGATTATGTCAGTCATTTCGCGTTATTGATATTAGACCGCACAGGGGCAGAGTTAGGCAATTAATTAGTAATTTTACTTAGTAAATGTAAACTTTGTAATATAAAGGTTTTTTATCTACAATAAATATACAGTGTGGTCCATTGATAGTGACTGGGCCAAATATCTCACGAAATAAGCATCAAACGAAAAAACTACAAAGAACGAAACTCGTCTAACTTGAAGGGGGAAACCAGTTGGCGCTATGGTTGGCCCGCTAGATGGCGCTGCCATAGGTCAAACGGATATCAACTGCGTTTTTTAAAATAGGAACCCCCTTTTTTATTACATATTCGTGGAGTAGGTAAAGAAATATGAATGTTTTAGCTGGACCACTTTTTTCGCTTTGTAATAGATAGCGCTGTAAAAATCACAAACGTATAAGTACGTGGTATCACGTAACATTCCGCCAGTGCGAACGGTACGTGCTTCGTGATACATTACCCGTGTTAAAGTGGACCGTTTACAAATTGCGGTTCTAGGCGCTACAGTCTGGAACCGCGCGACCGCTACGGTCGCATGTTCGAATCCTCCCTCGGACAATGATGTGTGTGATGTCCTTAGGTTAGTTAGGTTTAAGTAGTTCTAAGTTCTAGTGGACTGATGACCTCAGAAGTTAAGTCCCATAGTGCTCAGAGCCATTTGAACCAATTGCGGAGAAGGTCGATATCGTGTTGATGTATGGCTATTGTGATCAAAATGCACAACAAGCGTGTGCTATGTATGCTACTCGGTATCCTGGACGACATCATCCAAGGGTCCGGGCCGTTCGCCGGATAGTTACGTTATTTAAGGAAACAAGAAGTGTTCAGCCACATGTGAAACGTCAACCACGATCTGCACCAAATGATGATGCCCAAGTAGGTGTTTTAGCTGCTGTCGCGGCTAATTCGCACATCAGTAGCAGACAAATTCCGTGAGAATCGGGAATCTCAAAAACGTCGGTGTTCAGAATGCTACATAACATCTATTGCACCCGTACCGTATTTCTATGCAGCAGGAATTGCATGGCGACGACTTTGAACGTCGTGTACAGTTCTGCCACTGGGCACAAGAGAAATTACGAGACGATGACAGATTTTTTGCACGCGTTCTATTTGGCGGCGACGCGTCATTCACCAACAGCGGTAACGTAACCCGGCACAATGAAGGGCATATCGTTTTGTATTATCGTGAAACAGGGTAGATAGTGCCACAGACATGATACGTGACTTGGAGTGCCAATCATTCAAACAAAGGCGTTTTTCGTTGCGTCCGGATCTTCTCATGAAATTTCAATCACCAGTTTTCTCCTCCGATTGCTGAAACATTCTGTTGGCACCGATAAATGATCATCGCGATAAAACAGAAAAAAATCAGGGCTCGCACAGAAGAAATTTAAGTGCTCGTTTTCCCTGGCGCCGCCCGAGAGTGGAACGGTAGAGTGACAGATTGAAGGTGGTTCATTAAATCCTCTGCCAGGCACTTTATTGTAAATAGCAGAGTAATCACGCAGATGTAGATGTATCTGGACTGCTGGTAGTACTCTGGAACTAACGTGTCGTTCTGTCCGCTGGTTTGATGCGTCTTTTTTGTGTTTGTGTGTGTGTGTGTGTGTGTGTGTGTGTGTGTGTGTGTTCAAAATGGTTGAAATGGCTCTGAGCACTATGGGACTCAACTGCTGTGGTCATCAGTCCCCTAGAACTTAGAACTACTTAAACCTAACTAACCTAAGGGCATCACACACACCCATGCCCGAGGCAGGATTCGAACCTGCGACCGTAGCAGCAGCGCGGCTCCGGACTGGAGCGCCTAGAACCGCACCGCCACCGCGGCCGGCAGTGTGTGTGTGTGTGTGTTCGTGTGTGCGTGTGTGTGCGCAGCCATCCTCTGCAATGCTCGACAGTTTCTGTCCGTCAATAGGTGTGGTCTGCCAGGTCTTGGTTTAATAGTGGTGGATCCTTCACGTTTCCACTTCACACACTACCAACAGTCGACTTGGGCAGCTTTGGAAGGGTTAAAACGTCACTGATTTGTTACTTAGGTGACATCCAACAAGTGATACACGTTCGAAGTCACTGAGCTTTCCTGATGGTTCCATTCTGCTGTTGTGGCTTGTTTGCTGACAATACAATACTCACCGCCATCTTTTATACAAATGGGTCCACCTCTCGAGACATCCAGCGCTCAATTCCTCATTACGGTGGTGTGTTCGGATACGCTTCATCAAATAGTGTACGTCTTATCTGGAATTAAACTTGTACCTTTCATTGGCAGTACTAACGTTTTACAACAGTAATTCCGACTTTGCCCTCCACCCTAATCTTTGAACTGCTTGTTTTCGCGGTGAGTTCTACGTCAATAGTGGTGCCCAGCAGTATGGATAGGTTTACACGTGAAGAACTGGCCGATACTCATCTCGTGTATTGATTCAGTCACTTCAAACGAGGTGCAGCGGAATAACGCTATACTGGCCTATGCTGTGTTTACTCTAGCGCATATAACGTGATTACATATCACAGGCTTCCTCAGTGCTGAGAAGAAATTTCACAGAATTACAGTATCTTGGAATAACAAACCCAATAAATTATAATAACATTATTATAACTGAAGTTGATGGTTCCGTGATACCAGAATTCCATGAGAAAATTCCTGAACAACATTCAAAATTTCTTCAGTGCATGTTGGGTTTCCTCTGTAGATGAAAGAAGATTATAATTTCTCAGCGACAGCAGGATTCTGAAGATGGTGCACAAGATCGTCTGAACAAGGGTGGGGAAGGAAGTCGACCAGAGACTATTTCCGAAGAATCTGCCAGACATTCACGTCAGCAGAATTGACGGAAAACTGCTGAAAATCAAAATTAACAGTGGGACGAATTGTTCCATCTCACTACATATCAGGCCGGCCGGAGTGGCCGAGAGGTTAAAGGCGCTACAGTCTGGAACCGCACGACCGCTACGGTCGCAGGTTCGAATCCTGCCTCGGGCATGGATGTGTGTGATGTCCTTAGGTTAGTTAGGTTTAAGTAGTTCTAAGTTCTAGGGGACTTATGACCACAGCAGTTGAGTCCCATAGTGCTCAGAGCCATTTGAACCATTTGAACTACATACCAATACAAGCCCAGGAATCCTAAGAAGTGTCCCATTTCACTCGTTTCTAGCGTTAGAGAGCATGTACGGCTTTTGACATAAGACCTCGCAACTGGCTGCCGCTTGCAGATACAAAGTCCAGTAGGTCTGATAAGGCGGCAATAAAACTCTCCGACTCTCATAAAGCTGAACGACCTGGCAACGCTGCAGGACGAAGAACTGCGTTGAGGTGATATTGTCTTTCATTGGGGCCTTTCTGGTGACGTATGTGCTCTAGGGGTAAAGGTTATGTTCTGTAAAGATGATGTCAAAAGTTCAAGCATATAGCTTCCTTTTTTTAAGCCCATCATCTGCATTCTAAGAGTATGAGTCTGACGTAAGCACAAACATACGTTATTACACTGTCTAATACAACACTAAAGGCAAAAACTTGTGAACACACCTCTACTGGAGGGTTTGCCTCGACAAAGAGACTAATGGTTGCGGGCCACGGACATCGCTTCATAGTGACCGCTATCAGTCCAAGTGGTTGCAGCATGTTGCACATCGCTAAACGGATGAAACACAGTGACATAATAACGAGGGTGTCACCATTGCCGTGACGTATTTGATGTGAACGACACTGAACTACATATTTTACACCTCTGTTAGAATGTACCTAAGAATATCAGATTGTTAATTACGTTTGTAGTGTTTTTGTTTGGTACGGGGATGCGTAGGTTCCTCTGAACGTTTTTTTTTTTTTTCGTTTGAAGTTTCTTTAATTTGAAGTTCTAGTACTTGCCCTACTGGCAGGTATAAATTTTTCATATATGAAAGTTATGAGTGTTGCTTATGCGTTATAAATTGTAGTTTAAAATGGGATTCTGCCTAACTATTTAGACAACTTTTTCACTTTGGATTTAACAGAGTGCTGAATACAATAGATCCAGCCCGAAACATTTGTGCTGCGCGAAAGGTGATTTTCATTGGCAAAATCGCATATGTAAGTGTTTTTCTGATGTAAGACGGAATATTCAGACATCATTAATTAAATATATTGTGGAAGACGTAAATATCGAGAAGAGAAATGCTTAGACGGTATAACCACTGACGGTCCAGATCAGTATACCAAAAATTTGTCAAATGTAATGACAACAACCATTTGACCTTCCTGTGACATTTGTATGCTGTGGAGAAGATGTGCAGGTACAAAGAGTGCTCTACGTGAAAGCAGCAAAGCTCAAAAAGGTAGTAGTGTATGCATTTTTGCTTGAACGACACCAATTCTCCATTGCGCATTCCTGTGCAATATCGCTACAAGTGACCAGAAATGCTGCATTTATGTTAACTGCATAGCAAAAACATTATACTTAGGGCTCGGCCAGTAATTATCTCCTAAAGCAATATCCAGATGGCAAATATTATGCATCTCGTGACACAGAGGGGATGCTGTCGTGTCCATCGTATCTGGCATTTCTTATCATAACCGAGATTCCTTTCCGTAAGAAAACCGACCAAGAAGAAGGCATCAAGTCACGCGATGCGGTCTGCTAATTTCAAAAAGAAAAGAAAAGAAAATAACTAGAATCAAATAGTCAAACAGTTTGATTTGCAATACTTCCATCATCACCTTTAATCTCCGCATCTTGCATGATCTCGCTCCTTATCTGATGACCATCACGACAAATTCTTTCGATGTAAAACCCTTATACAAAATCGGCTGTATGACATAGAAAATAGGCTCATAGTATTATAATTTTAAATTCCTTCCGTTTTCATTATTTTTATTTCTTTATAAGACTTGCATACAACTTCAGGAATCGCAATGCCTTTTAAAAATTGTCACATGTAATTAAAAAAAAATGCAATCTACATGCGAACTTCATAGACAATATTTCATAAATATGGACAACTATTTCGTATCGTATCTGTGCAGCATGTAGTATACATGCCAGCTAAAGATTATTGCAGCCTACTCACTGAAAATCGTTACAATAATCACATGTTGCTGCTCAATAATACACTGTCTGACGTGACAGTCTTCGCCGTTCCACTTTCGCAACAACTTCGTTGGAAAGAAGCATGCTGCCACATCTTTGCACTGGCGTTTATCCTCACCATGGCTACCACTAGTTTGCCTATCGACTTTACAACAACTTCAGTGGAAAGAAGCCGACTGCCTCATCTTTGGAACGGCATCCAACTTCAACATGGCAACCAGTGGTTCCAAATGGTTCACTAACAGGCCCTGAGAGGACAACCCATGTACTGCCAAAGCGAAGTTCATTTATCCTACATATTTAAATATTTTTAACGCCTCTTAGTTGACAATAGCTTTTTAATAAGCTAAGTTTCGTGTGTGTTTATTTTTATTTCTTGACAATATTCTTTTAACTAAGAAATTGTACATTGTTATTCGACTTATAACTCATTGGTTAGTAATGACATCATGCCGTCAGAAGTGGGCGGAGCCTCCATTATATATAGTAAGACGTGCACTAGTTTCTCCAATAGTGATTCTCCAGCAGGAAGAGGTTCCTACTCAATGGTAATTCATCGTTTTATAGCTTTATAACTTTATGTATTTTCTTTACTATATGTAGCCATCTAATTAAAGCTTTATATACGACTTGTAGGTCTGAAGATGACCACAGCAGTGGTCGAAACCGATCACCTTAATAAATAAATCGTGATCAAGACTGTTTTTATAGCAAATAAAAAAGAAAAAGGAACAGATGGAAGAAATTTAAGCAAACTGTTTATTAGTTCAAAAGTAATCGCTTCAACTCTTAATACATTTATCCCACTGCGAGACACGACAGTCAGTTCCCACACGGTAAAATGTTTGCGATTTCCTACGAAACTGAGCTTGTACCTAGGCGTGCAATTGTTCGATACAGGTCTTCCGCCATGAATCTCTTTGTTCATGGCTCCAAAATATGGAAATCGCATGGGGAGAAATGGGAAGACTGTGGAGAAAGGGCTTCCCAGCGAAATTTGTGCAGCGCGTTCGAAGCAACCTTGGCAACGTGTGGGCCCACCCTGGGAAGTCCTTACTCGTCCTCCACACTGTCCCGATCTCTCCCCGTGCGATTTCCGTAGTTTTGGAGATCTGAAGGAAGGGCTTCATGGCCGCCGATTTGCCTCGGAAGAAGAAGTGCACACCTGGATACAATCATGGTTGCGTATTCAACAGAAAACATGTTTCCATGAAGGCATTAACTGTGTTGTCTCACAAACTCCAAATTTAACATTTGTCTGTTCAATAGCTACACCTGGTTTTTAATTTTACGTTTGTGATTAATTTTAATAATATTATCTGCATGTGACTTGGGAGCCTCAGTACATGCTGAATGTATCAAGTTTTACATAATGTAATCCAAGTAAGACCAACTTGTTATGAGGAAGATATCCTTAGCGGGTTTGGAACCTGCGATAAGACAAAAAATAAATAAAAATCGCAACTGATTGACTGTGTAGTTCATTAATTTGGAATTTACTGCAAATTGTAACAGCTATCTTCAGTATTGTCTTACATTATCGTTAAGTAGTGTTCAAATAGGCGATTTCCTGATATCTAATCAGTTAGCCTACTGTTGGTTTTTGCTAGGTATGTCTATCTGGTCTGTATTCCAGCATAGTGTAGACAATTCTTTGTGATGTTTAAGTTGTGAGATTTAATCGTTTTTGTGTTGGTTCCCATTTGTATTTGAAACGCCTATTTATGAAAGACCTCTTGTCACATTTTTTTAATAAAATTAATTTTGTCTGAAAACGGAATCTCAATGCTTGATTACATTGTTTATATACGAAAGGTGGTTTGTCCCACGGATTCAATACTGTCATTAGACCATATGAAACGTGTTTATTTAAGGAAGGCGTCTTGTCATGGAGAAGGGGTCTTTTCATAATATAAAGTGTTGTGGCCGCCCTGGGAACCAGCTCTTTTTGTTAGTTTAGTTCTTTTGTGTTGGTCACATTTGTTCTCTGTCACAGTTTCCTGTTCATTCTCTTCTCATTTACACTGTGACTGTGCAAAGCAAGTTCCATTTTAGTTTATTGTGAAATATTGTTTGTAAAGTGTTTGTTGTCTTAGTGACGTGAACAACGTCAGATACTGAGAGGGAAAGTGCTAATGAAGATTATTTAGACGTATATAAAAGCGCATGAAAGGTCTTCGTAGGCCTGTCAGCTACAAAGTCAGTCGAATAAAGAAAGCAAGAATTCGTGGGTGTGAGCATTTTAATTACGAAGGAAACATTTTAGAAGCACAGAAAATAGAAATGCCTTGCACTTAAGTACGGGACCCTACTCTTACTGCGGATAGTTTTAGGTTTTTTTCAGGTTCGCACTGAAATTTTTCATTAAACTAACTGAACATGACCGAACTTATATCCTACACAAAAGTGGAGATTTTAACAGCAAAAATGAACAAGATTTGTTTTTCCACTCCTTAGTAGAAGCATTTCCCGTGAACACCATGCGCTCTAGGCTTCGGTCTATAGCAGATAATGGGGAAACTGAAATGAAACCTAGGCCCAGTCACTCCGCGCATCAAGCAAGTTCATTCAAATTTTTTAATGGCTGAATAATCAAGAATTAAGGTATGTAAAGAAACGTTTTTAAGTCTATATGGTACAAGTGAATGGAGAATGTCAAAGCTAAAGGAGTCATTACTGATGGGTATGGTCGCAGGGATCCCAGGGGACAGCAAAACAATCGCAAGACGTTTCCCAAGGATTTTATAGACATATTTCACAATCATATTAATTCATTTCCTGTGAAGGCTAGTCACTATGCTTCCAAGGAAATAATTTACTTAGACGCAAAGCTTGACATTAAAATGATGCATTTTCGTTCAAAGAAAGCAGGCTGCTGCGCGTGGAGGCTCTAGGTTGGAGTCCCGACGCTGTCGGCACGAGAGGCGTTCTCATAGTGCGGAGTGTACTCTATCCCACCCCGTCTTCTTCCCTGCTCCTCCTGGTGGCTCGTCCGCGGTGGATGGGCGGAACGGGCTGCAGTCCCCCAGCATTGTCGGCTCACCCGGTTGTGACGGCGGATGCACAGGGCCTAGGCCCCGCACGATCTCGACGACGGCTCACTGATGTGGTCAGCATTGGCGACGAGCGAGTCTGCCGCGATGTCTGCTAATCCTTGGTTGATGATTGGCAGCGGCAGCAGAGAGGACCAGAGGTGGTACTGTCCCCTCACGTCTGCTGCTGGATGGGCCGCCCTTACTGCAACATCTCCTTAATAAAGATTAATATGTCGATCACCGAGCTGAGCGCTACACAGCGACCCAGTACACATCTAACTGCAAGTCTAACTGCGAGTGCGAGTGCCTTGTTGCTATCAAAGCTGGCGTATTTAAAGGAAGCACGAGCGACGTCCTGACGTCATGCTCGTTTGTAATGAAAGCATTCGTTCCACTTATACTGCTGATTCATCTGTCGTACTCGCCCCTTAGGTGTTCTTGCGACAGAGTTACGTGTTGTTACGGCAGACTTACGCGAAGTTGTGAAATGCAATACAGCTGACGCTATACATCTGTCTTGCACTCTACGAAAGTCTCCGTCTAACTCAAACCCGCGTGCTAAGCAATTCTCTCTCGCCTGTTGTGTGTAGCCAGGCCATTGCCCCTGCATGACGATACATTCCGATATATGTGCAATCCTCTTAGCTCTTGGCTAACCTACTGCCTCTGGCTCTCGGCATAGGCAACGAAACTTTGACAATATTCCACGTTTCCATCTCTTTACTATTCCACGACACTACACATCCCCCTCCTTTAAGAAAATTCGTCCCGAATGTTACAATTCTGGACATACTGGTTGTGCACGTCATACGTCCTTATACTCCTTCGACACTGTCAAACTTTTCGTACCCGCTAATAATCTATTTACACTTAATACTGATTCCAATCTTATCGTTGGTTATCTATTTATATTACATTCCACTATTCCCGATCCATCCCATAGGTATTTGATGTACGGTTGTTATTTCAGAACCAGAGATCTTTTTCCGTATACCAAAGTAAGTTGCAAAAATAAACACTAGAACTAAGATTATGCTAGTCGTTGACACACCAAATATAATTGTGTTTTGCTTACTTTTCTCCCGATATTGCTGCACGTGCTGCATTAGTTGATTAACTGAGATCTGCTCTTTTTCTGAGATAATCAGGCTATCTAAAGATTGTAGCAATGTGGGATCCAAGGACTCGTTAATAAACGTTAGGTTCTGGCGAGGCAATATGTGATGGTTCCTCTGGACAATACAAGATAGGCTGTGTCACGTTAATCATTGTTGTACCTGTGAAAGTAGCTGGTAGGTGAAAATGCTTCCTCACTATTTCACATCCAGTGCCATTAATCAATAACCCACTGCCCTGCAATTCAAGCGTTGATATATCTGTCAATCTACCATTTCTGTAACAAGTGGCAACTACGGTCTCTAGTTCGAACACAGAGTAAATACAATGTTCCCCAACTTTCTGAAATTTCGGTCTCGGAAGTAACACCCTCTTTTCGCATTCTAAGGTTTCCATATTCCCCAAGAACAACTGCTTCTCACACGAATGATTGTGGGTTACCACCTCCTTTGCTGGACAAATAAAAACACTTCCCCTGAAACAGTCTGTCAAATCTTCCGTAGACATTACCACATGAGCACTCCTCCGTCTTGACAGTAACAACACTTCCCGAGTTTGCACTTGCACCCACTTCCCAACTCCTCTGCAACAGTGTGGCAGTACCAGACTGACAAAAAGTTTCCCGGGGCACATCCTGGCACGGCACCTGAAGGGAAAGGAAGCCATGTCAATCGCTCCTTTCCTTACCACGTCTAAAACACACAAATGACAAGTAAAAACTACACGTACCCTGCTACCTAATAACAATAAATACTTGTTCCTCCCCGAGAACACTTAATCTATTTATCCCTAGACATAAGTGCGTAAGGAACGTTCCTCTGCTGTTCTTTTAGCTTTGGTACCCTCACACCCTTTGTTACTGCTGGAGGAATCTGCGGTAACGCATCCACTGCGCCCTTAAACGGCTTAATCCTACTCACATGAACTACTGACGACTTGGTTGGTAACTGCAACTTTACGTTCACTGGAGACACTATTTCATTTACCTGATACGGTCCAGAATATTTCGTCAAAAACTTCTTCGTTTTACTCTTCGGAACATAAGGATTAGCCAACAATACCCATTGACCAATTCTGTATTGCGGCAGTTTACGTGTTCTTTTCCCAATACTCTCTTGTTTCTCCAAAGCTTTAGTATTAGCACGCCGTACCCTTTGCCAAATCTTTCTCAATTTCTTGGTGAAATTCTTCACTGACCCATCCTGTGAACCTACCTGAGGTTTGAGCACATCAAATGGTGATGGCATTTTCCGACCATAAATTACCTCATACGGATAGAGCCCCGTTCCTGTATGAACTTTCGCGTTATATGCGCTTGTCAACAGATTTAAATACACGTTCCAATCCGTGTGTTCTGAATTTACGTAATGACTAATCATCTCAACTAACGTCCTATGAACCCGTCCTGTTCGTTCATTCGACTGAGAATGAAATGGGCTTGTCCGCAATTTCTTAACTTTCAATAAACGGTGTAACTGCTTCATCAGCTTGGACATAAAGTTACTACCCTGATCTGTAATTATAGTATCAGGCACACCATACTTCAGCAACCAGTTATTTACTAAGGCTTGCGCAACAGTGCTTGCCTTCTGATCTGGAATAGCTACCATTACCAGGTATCGGGAAAAATGATCTAATATTGTTAATACGTATCGATTACCCGCTTGGGTCTTGTTAAATGCTCCGATTACGTCTAATCCGATGAATGCGAACGTACGATCCGCTTCAGGTAGTCTCTGTAACGGAATTTTCTGATGACTTAAATCTGCTCTCTGTGCACACGGTATACAGCTTTGCACATACTGCTCTACATCATTGCAACGTGTCTTGCACCAAAACCTTTCAGCTACCGGTCGATCAGTCGTTCTCTTACCACCATGACCCGACAATACATGGTCGTGCGCTTATTTCAACACTTCTTCCCTTAGCGACTCCCATACTACGACGCGTAGTCCGCACTTCGTCTTCCTGCAAAGCGACCCATCCTGCATTTCAAACTACGGTTGCGTTCGGAACAATTGACACTCTCTGTCAGTGGCTTGCGCCTTTGTCCACTCCTTCTCACTTATGCCCACAACTTGTACAGCTGCTATTTTTCTACTAAGCGCATCTGCATTCGTATGTTTTACCCTTGGTTTGTGAATAACCTCGTGGTCAAATTCACTTAGTTTCAGTGCCCATCTCGTTAAACGACTCGAAGGATCTTTCAACCCCAACAACCACTTCAATGCTGCGTGATCTGTAATCACCTTGAACTTACGCCCATATAAATAACAGCGAAAATACGAGATACCATAAATCACTGCTAACATTTCTTTCTCTGTAGTTGAATAATTCTTCTCTGCCTTATTCAGTTGCCTGGAAGCATGAGCCACTGGATGTTCCTGTCCATTAAACCTCTGAGAAAGAATACAACCTACAGCAATATTACTAGCATCACAAGATAGTATGAACTCTTGTTCGAAATCAGGAAGTATCAACACTGGGTCTGATGTTAGTATCTGAGCTTCTTGAAGGCCTCCTGACACTGTGCTGTCCATTCAAACTTAAAACCTTTCTTTAACAATCTCGTTAATGGATGTGCAATTTCTGCGAATCCCTTTACATATCGTCTGTAGTACTGTGGTACTGGAAAATCACGCACAGCCGATGATAGACGAGGATCCATTCTTACCCCATCCTGACTGATAACATGCCCAAGATAAGTCACTTGCGTCTGAGCAAACTGACATTTCTCGACATTAAGCGTAAGATTTGCCGCTCTTAGCCTACTAAATACTTCGTTCAGTCGTTCCACACACTCTTCTATATTACGCGGAAAAGTAACAATATCATTGAGGTATACCATAGCAATCTTCGGTTTCAATCCCCGGAGCACACCATCTAACAGACGCTGGAAAGTAGCAGGAGCGTTTTTCAACCCAAATGGCATTCTGCGATACTGAAAGTAAAGCTTGTTGTAAAGGCCGTCTTCGGTCTATCCTCGGGACTTACTTCTATATGATGGTACCCACTCTCTAGATCTAGTGTCGAAAAATATTCACACCGACCTAGGTTCTCCAATGTTTCCGTGATGTTCGGTATCGGATACGCATCTGTTACAGTTCGTGCGTTCAAAAAACGAAGGTCACAACAAAACCTATACTTTTTAGTACCGTCCAATGACTTCTTAGGAACTACCACTATGTTGGCAGACCACGGGCTTTCACTGTTCTCTATAATACCGTCCCTTAGCTGTTGATTAATAAATTCTTCCACTAGTTGTTGTAGGTGTTTCGCTATCCTGTATGGTTTTCTATAGACCGGCGGACTATCTCCAGTCGGTATACGGTGCTGTGTAATAGGAGTTGCTGGCAACGGACCTTCTGAATTAAACAAATCTAAATACTCTAATAGCAAATCTTCCATAGCTTTCCGATCACCATTCTCCAAATGACGAATCTTCTCACGTAGTACAGATGCCTTGACGGTTTGCTTGACGTTATAATCATCTTGGGATTCACCTATATCCTCATCGTCGAGTATTTCCAAACTCGCTACCATTAAACCCTTGGGACATCCACTTCATCTGCCCCAACATTATCTACACTGACCGGAATCATCAGTTCCCCATTTATATCCGTTACGCGCGCAACGCTCCTCCTAATAAAACAATGCATTTCATCCATTGCTTCATTGCTCTGCAGTGGCTCTACCACACATAGTCTCTGCTGTGGTACATCGGTACCTACTGACAACCAAACTAACTTCCCTGTACCCGAAGGCACTTTGACATGCGTAATCATCTTTAATGCCCTTGTACGCGGTTCAATTGGCGACGTCTTAGCAACGGATGCACCTCGCGACGTAGAAACATTTACAGCTGTTGTACCCATTGAAAACAAGTTTCCACTAAGTTCAACTGAACGCTGTGAAAGATTAATTTTGGCATGGTGTTTATCACGGAAGTCCAGTCCGAGAATCACAGAATACCCTTGTCCCACAGTTGGCAACACCTCCATCTGCTCTCCGAACTCTACAATTCCAATCTTAAAAAGTAGCTGTGTTGTACCCGATGATTGCAACTCATTATTCCCTACTCCACGTAATCTATACCTAGGAATACCTAGTCTTCTCCTACCCACGAGGTCTAGACTATCAACAGATACATGTGCCCCTGTATCAATCAAAAACTTACATCTGTTTTCCTTACAACACCCATCAAGCAACAATCCGTCTCTGTACTAGTTTTCACCGTACTTCTGCTTACCGGGAATGTCTTCCGAAGGACGAAACACACCCGTTCCCGTTTATCGCTTTTTCCTGTTTATTTCCATTACCATTCTGCTTACTACAACACTCATTCGCCTTGTAACCGTAGCGTTTACTAGCATAGCACTGCGGCTGTCTGCATTGAGCCTTCACGTGACCTTTCCTCCCACAACGCAAACAATTCCTCTCCGACGCAAAGATGCGTTCATCATTGCGAACCCTTGTTGCAATGTCTATCTCCTGCAGGTGCGTTGCAATACGCAGTGCTGCAGCTAAATCCCTAGGATTCTCCATCCTAACCCTACGAGAAAATTCTGCAGGAATTCCCATAAGGAATACATCGAGGAGTCTGTTTTGTGCCTCTCGTAGTAACACACGATCCGCATCACGGTTACCCGATAATTCATAGGTTGAAACGTCCCCTTAGAACAATTATGCACGACTGTGCTTAAACTGACACACAATATTTTTAGCGCAACGCAATCTGACTTTCAAAAATCCCTACAAAAGAATGGCCCTGACTAACATTAACCTATACGTTTCACAAATCACTTACCTCACAAAAATCTTGGTTACTCGAGCTACTGCAGTACAGCGAGCGCCACTACTGCCAGCAAAATAAAAGATTCAAACTACGGAAGGTACTAACTACTGATATGCATAGTTAGCAAATGAAAGATTTAGGCAGAGAACAAACAATGTATTTACCTTACTAGTGTTCAAAGGTCATAATATATACAGCAGTTCATGACAACTTTCAAAACTCCGCCATCTCTTTCCCCACATCCACCACTGCTGGCGGCTCACCTCCAACTGCGCAACGCTACGCACTATTCACAGCCAGCTACCTAACACTACAATGGCGAGTATTACAACAATGCAAAGCAGCCACAGACTGCACACAGCACAGCCAGTGATTTTCGTACAGAGGTGGCGTTACCAATAAAAAAACCTAAACAGCCTACTTACATAGCCCCCATGCTCCCCACAAAAAATTTTACAAATTGTTTTGGGCAGTGGCCAATAACTATTTGATAAAATTTTTCATAATTACAATAACAAAGAAATCAAATGCACACACTATTTGATACAATGTTGGTCAAAAGCTAAAATTTTCTCACAGTCCATAAAGACAGTCCTGATCGTTGAATTGCAGTGTTTTTCTCAAAGTCTGAGCAGTAAAAGAAAATGCACACGGAAGTAGTGGATTTCCATGCAGTCTTGAAGAAGTAGTGTTGTCCTTCCAACGGAAAGACGGTGCTGACTCTTGACATGCAGATAGGTAATGGGCCACAACAGAGCAAACCCACAGCAGAGTCAGTCGAAGTTGAAGAATATTGGTACGTAGGTCATCACAGAGCAGACCCACTGTAGTCCTGGTAGAGATTACGGTATTGGTGGGCCACCAGAGGTGCTGAAGTCCTTGTAGAAATAATGGTACTGTTGGGTCATCAAAGATGCAGACCCACTGTAGTCCTTGTAGAGATGGCCAACAGCCATCTGTTGTGACTGTGCAGGTGCACAATCACCATTGAAGAGTCTTGCGAATAATAGAGCAAGTCCATAACCACCACTTGTGCACTCACAAAGCAATGCTGTTATCCAGTCCCTTGCTGAATTATTAACACATGTGCAAACACTAACAGTCCCTACTTCTCACATATTGTCCATATATTATGACCAACAGAAACGTGTGCAGTGAAATGTAACTTACAAGTTAATAATATGATGAACTGGTGTCAATTACAATTTTATAACATAAGAATACAATAACAAAGGTACAAAATACATCATTAAAGAACATAACAATACAGATAACATTTGTAGTAAAACAGGCTTTACAACAGAATATAAATAAACATATACATCAATGTTACAGGAATTATGAGATAAGTAGATACATAAAAGATCAGAATAAATTTTGAAACATCAACTTCACACATGAGCATTAAAACAAAACAGAATAAATAATGTCTAAGAATATTTACAAGGTAAATAACATATTATTAATGCCAATTATATTTGAGGATAACAGTATTCCTCATCATAGTGAATGTAGCTTAGTATTAGAAAAATTCTACAACATAAGTCTTATCAGATAAACACATAAATACAGGAAAAACATTAATACCCAAGGGTACACAAACATATAGCGGAATAGTACAAGGAAAGGACAGGGTTTGTTTTACTGCAATATTTTGCAAACAAAACTTTCTTTACTTCTCGGAGATCTCCCTTCGTTCTTCATTATTTCCAAAAGTCCTATCTATACCTGTTTTCTGTACTTTTCTCGTATAGCCTCTCAGTGCATTTCTTCAAATTCATCGCAACTCATTCTCTTATAGGCTACCCCCTCTTAAGCTAACTTAAATCTACTGAGCTCAGATGCTAAACTAAGGGACGAGGCAATGCAGCAGTACAAAACAATTAACACAAACATCAATGACAAAAAATTTAAATAGGCAAAGCAATTGCAATATTACAACTAATATAAGGCACTGTGCAGCAAACAAGAAAAATAAATCAGTAGTAAAACTAGCTTAACAGAGTAATACAAAGTGAAATTTAGTAGCACTATGCATGGCAAACAGCAGCAGCAAATGCTGTAACTAATACCTAAGCATGGCAAAGATCAAGCAGAAAAAATATTACACTCAAGACAACAATGCAGACAAGGGAAATGTCTATTCACATCTTAATGTCTATGTAATTAAAGTGGTGCACCACAAGAAGTTATTCTACCAAAAAATTACCAAGTAGTTGAAAAGAAAATTCCGTATGCAATTCCTGTGAAGGGAAATGTCTTTTTATGCTCCTTTGTTTTTTTTTAATAGATCATAAAATTATTTACTGGATCTGTAGGCATAAAATATTTATATTAGTACATCTATTAAATTTTATTTTAACCAATGCTGCAGTGCAGCTAGAAACTAGATATTAAACAAAACGAGTAAATAAATACATAAAGCAAGCCATATGGCATTTCTCTCAACTAGCAAGACAATATCTGTGAAATGTTTCTCATCGTTTCATTAGGCATTTTAGTAAATATCATAAATTAAGAACTCTACAGTGTAATCATGTTTTCAAGTTTGAGCGTGTCGTATTTGCGATGCTTTCTACAAAGGAATGTCAATAGCGAGGTTAATGGCCTCTTTTTTTTCACCTAATGGCTGTTTCTCCAGGTGGCTGGCACAGGTGGCCACTCAATACGCATTACGTCAAGGTCACTTACCTTTCTTACCGAAATATTTACAACAGTTTCCGCTACAGTGGCAGTCTCGTATAAAAATATTTCACAGGTCAAGAATTTGCGTTACAAATCTGTAGAAACAAAATCCTATTGATATAACAGTGTCCAAAAAGTTTTCGTTGGCATTGTAATACATTCACGCATTTACATACATTTCATAACTCTTAAAGTACGATTCTTGGTTTCCAACAACCTATTTCACAAACCAAAGTGAGTCCCTAACCACTACTCATTATTCCTTACCTTATTCGTCGACACTTCTTCAATATTTTATGATAACAGATACGTAGCATACTCAAATAACTCATATAGCATCAGCTTATTGATCATAAACATACCGCAACAGCATAATACACATAGTCATCGTAATAATATCATAACACCTCAGTCAACTCTCAAAATCGTCGTAGCTTCCTCCAATAATTTCAAAACCTAAAAAAAAATTCTCTGCTCATGTCAAAAGTGTCATCTGCCTCAAACGTACTTTAAAAATCGTGATCCCATACCAAATATATCATTCAAAGCTCTCATAGTATCACAATGGTTCCAAAAAAATATGAACAGTTCACAAAGTACAAACAACATACAATTTCGTAAGTGTGAAGTTATCCAACTGTGTAATTACGTAAACATCTGTCACTGACGTAGTAAAAAAAAATGTTTCTTTCTCTGTTAAATGATCAGGTAGCTGTGTAATTTATGTGTTACAGAAATATGGTACCGATGTGTAAAGTTGTATAAGCAAATACCATATTAGCTAGGGCTCCTTGTGCTTGCCAAACACATGGTACACAAAATAAGCGTGTACCCCCCTGAGGATTAATGTAATTATACCCTCAGGTGTTACAGATTACAGCAATGGAATGAAATGTATCACGGAAAACCCTTGTATCATTGCACTTCAAATATCTTAAAAAAAATAAATGTTTTAAGTGCGAAATTAATCACTCAAATACGTGTACTGTAGCGCTAAACTGTGCGTCATGTTGTAAGATAACCTCTGTGGAAGTCTCGTAGTTATCGTCCTCCGAAAGCTAAGTTCTGCAGAAGTCAATGTACTTACCTCATGATAAACAAAAGTGAAATGCTTTGTGTATAGATATCGTAGTTATTACGCTTATTGTTGTGATGAAGAAAGTACTGTACTGTAACATATTGTTGTGCCACGAAAAAGGCTGTCTCATTGTTGCTATACCACAAAAGTTACTACTAAAACATGTTTTTCTTTCCAGAAGAATTCAGAAAGCTGTCCAGATATAAAACAGATACACCGCAAAAGCAACATTGTAAATTGTCTCTCATTAGTAGCGTCATGATAAAAATCGTGTATCTGTCACATAAACTAACCACTGTGTCATCTGGTATCTCACAGAAAGTACTTTAAATCCAGAATGTATTTTCAAGTAAACCAAAATGTTGCATTAAAATCTCATTAGCAGTACCAGTACATGTTCGAAGTATGTAAGCCTGATAGTCGTTACGTAATCGTGTAACTAACAAGCAAGAATGTACAAATACAACACTGTGTCGTCTGTTCACGATAACAATGCATTCGTAATTTCTGTTTAAAAATGTTCCCTAGGTTCTAGACTGGATATTTAACTTCAAACATTGTTGCATGTTAACAGTTTCTTAAGTCTGACAAAGCATACTAGAAATGTGAAGTGAAAAGTTTTATGGCAAAGACAAAGTTAAAAAGCAGATTATCTCTCAATAAATGGTTTTACATGTGAAATGTGGTGTAAACCTTTACTCTTCGACTTTCAACTGAAAAGCAATTGTCATGTTTTATACATCGGTAAAGAATGCTAAAATTTTTCTCAAGGCTAGCGTCTTATGTTATTTTTCTCGGAGCCAGCGGGCGCACGCGGCTGCCTGCTGTGCGAGTCATTGTCTGTCTCTTTGTTGGCGCGTGCCGTTATTGGGATTAGGAGACCTAACTTCTACAAATTCACTCTGACGAGAAGGCCCTGCCCTGTTTGAATCCCGCCAGTTCTGATGCAATTCAGGTCTGTCGTTACGAATATATCGTCTGTCGTCATGTCGGTAGATTCCGTAGTTTCTTCCTTGTCCGTCACGTGGTGGAGAATTTCTCCCTGAATCGTAACTGTGCGCCGAACTGTTGCGTCTGAAGTTATTCTGCCTCCCTTGATAATAATTGTTTTGGTTCCCATATTGTCTGTTTCTCTTATTGTCTCTGTGATAGTCATTACTACGGAAATGCGATCTTTCTCTGTAACTATTATTACTCTGCCAACGGTTGTCATATGGGTGGTGTCTGTTTTGGTCACGATTTGTGTTGTGAGGATAGCCTTGTCGCGTCCAGTTATTATCGCGGAATTGTGACGGATGTGACCTGTAATTGTTGTGTTCCTGTTTCCGCATTCCGCGATTGTCAGTGTCAATTGGCTCTGAGCACTATGGGACTCAACTGCTGAGGTCATTAGTCCCCTAGAACTTAGAACTAGTTAAACCTAACTAACCTAAGGACATCACAAACATCCATGCCCGAGGCAGGATTCGAACCTGCGACCGTAGCGGTCTGGCGGTTCCAGACTGCAGCGCCTTTAACCGCACGGCCACTTCGGCCGGCAGTGTCAATTTCCAATTCTTGTAACAGTCCCTGAAAAGCTTCAATGTCGTCTTTGCAACGTCCTGCCAAAATAATGTGTCGTAAATGTTCAGGCAATTTGATTAAGCAAATGCGGATGAGTTCTGAGGGGCTGTATGGGTTTGACAGATACTGATTCTTATGCAACATGTCTTCAAAATATTTCATAAGACTGGAAAATTCAGATTGTTCGAAACGTTTCATCATTATGATGCTATGTTTTACTCGGTCTTGTGTGGCTTGAGACCAATATGCTGAGAGGAAGGCATGGTAAAACTCTCCTTCACTGTGGCAATCGTGAATGACCGACCACATTCTTACAGCTGGTTCATTCTCTAAGTAGCCACACATAAATTCTAATCTATGCTCTAATGATCAGTTGGGAGGAAAACAATGAGAGAATTGATGAAGCCACGCTTGTGGATGAATGTCGTTGCCGGAATTCTTAAATGTTTTGAATTTACGTGTAGTAATGAACAGCTTATAGTCAAAATCATCATGTCGGCGAGTCGCATGTCGGTCATTATTACGTCGTTTCGGCGGTTCCATCTCAAAATTCGGTGTGCCTTGCCAATTTCTTTCATAATTTCCGAAGTGTCCTGTATTATTATTTTGTGGTTGTTCCGTATTTCTAAGTCCCTCTTCCCGTATTGGAGCGCGAGTGGCCTCTGAAATACGTAATTCTTGTATTACCTGAGTCAGCTGATCTTGTACTTCCCGGATTTCTCTTTGGTGTTGCGTATTAATTTGATTCTGATTTTGTTTGAATTTCCTAATTTGTTCGCACTCTTCTGTGTCGTTAACGACTACCGGTTTTGTGTCGTTCAGATTATCATCTACCTTCGTAGAGAAGTTAGTGAACTGATCCGAAAGTTCGGCTACTTTCTCCGATAGTGAACGCATTTCCTCAGTGTGTTTTTCTGAACCAAGTTTCAGAGTGTCCATTTGTGTTGAAATCGAATCTACTGTGTCCTTTAAGTTTTCCTGAGTTTTTGCAAGTTGCATAACCGAATCGGTAGATGCAACTGAGTCAATTTTAGCCGACAAGGTCTCATGATTTTCATGAACAATGGTTTGCAGTTCTTTTATGGCTGCTTCGTGATTCTGTAATGCATTTTCATGCCGCGAAAAAATGGGTTGAAAATGCTCACAAATTTGTGTTTTTACGTCATTACAGACTTTTTGACATTTCGATTCAATGTTATGTAACTCAGTAGTTAAATCTTCACGTGTTTTTTTAAGTGTGGTGTCTAACTTTTGAAGCTTTTGCTGTGTTTGTCTCTGATTTTGTTCCATTGTGTCTAAATTTTGAAGATTTTGTTCCATTGTGTCTAACTTTTGAAGATTTTGTCCCATTTGTTTCTGATTTTGTTCAAGCGTTGTGTCTAACTTTTGAAGATTTTGTTCCATTGTGTCTAACTTTTGTAGCCTTTGTCCCATTTGTTGCATTAATTGTAATAACAATGCACTGGTGTCTGAAACATGTTCCTCAGTGCTTTTAGGCAGTGAAGTTGCACCGGCAACATTCACATTTTGACAAGCAGAAAATGTGTCTTGACTCATTTGAGAAAACGGTGAGAACCCAAAACCTGAGTCTACAGTATTTGCAATATTGTGCTCTGTCATTCCCGATTCCTGAGGCGAGCTGTTGCCGACCGATCGATCGATAATGCTTCCCTGTTCACTACCTGCTTCACTGTCTACACCATTATTTGACGCCCGCTCCATTTCCCTATGCACAGTTACCAAATTACTACTTTGAATATTAGTTAATTCATTACATGGTGGCGCTAACACACTGCTTTCGTCTTCACTGTCATTTCTCAGTTTACTTTGGAGCCTAGTATTACGTTTTTCACACGCCATTATTGTCACAATATTTCACACGACAACACAGAAAAGCACAATTTGAAGAGCAAAAATAAGAGAACACATTCACATAGCACTGAAAATAATATCTAGTTAATTGCATGCGCAGCTGCGAAATACTTGCTGCAAATCTACATGCATGCCACAACTGTTTTACTGTACAACAATGAAAAACTACAACTACAAAGGAACTTCTCTCTATAATTACGCGCTAGCAATAAACAAAAGCTACACTAATTACACAAACTACAAGAAAAAATCAGAAGATTCCAGTGAGGTATCCTCGGCTAAGGGTCGACATATGAAACGTCCCCTTAGAACAATTATACACGACTGTCCTTAAACTAACACACAATATTTTGTTAGCGCAACGCAATCTGACTTTCAAAAATCCCTACAAAAGAATGGCCCTGACTAACATTAACCTATACGTTTCACAAATCACTTACCTCACAAAAATCTTGGTTACTCGAGCTACTGCAGTACAGCGAGCGCCACTACTGCCAGCAAAATAAAAGATTCAAACTACGGAAGGTACTAACTACTGATATGCATAGTTAGCAAATGAAAGATTTAGGCAGAGAACAAACAATGTATTTACCTTACTAGTGTTCAAAGGTCATAATAGATACAGCAGTTCATGACAACTTTCAAAACTCCGCCATCTCTTTCCCCACATCCACCACTGCTGGCGGCTCACCTCCAACTGCGCAACGCTACGCACTATTCACAGCCAGCTACCTAACACTACAATGGCGAGTATTACAACAATGCAAAGCAGCCACAGACTGCACACAGCACAGCCAGTGATTTTCGTACAGAGGTGGTGTTACCAATAAAAAAACCTTAACAGCCTACTTACAAGGTCTGCGAATTAATTTTCCGTTTCCTACCTGAAAAAGACTCCACTGTCTCATTGACCTTCTGTGTCAAATTAGCTAACAACTCCCTAAAAAATCTTGCACTATTCTGCTTACGATATCTTTGTCGAAACCCATCTGCCAATTCTTCAAACGTGCTCGCCTTACTAAGCGTCTCATGGTTCATCACGAACGTCTTGACTTCCCCTGCAAGTCGCAAATTTGCCATATGTAACGTAGTTACGTCCGACCAATTGCTCATTGCAGCTGTTGCCAAACATCGTTAATGAACGTTGTGACATCCTCTGTTGTTTTACCGGAGAAAGGCGTGATCAGGTTAGCTACTGAAGGATATATTGCAAGGTTGGACATTACTACTGACTTGCAGTCACTTGAACCCGTTTGCGACTCTTTCGCCGAACGCAAGGTCTCCATTTGCGTCATTAATTCTACATGACGTAACTTATGCTGCGCATTCTCCTCTAACAATTTTGAGACTTGCTCCGTCAGAGCAGCTATACTCACTCCAGTACTACCAGATGTTGTTTCCGGCATGATTTGTGCAAATTACCAACAACTCACTCCATAATGAATTTACTCCTCGGAACAATAACCACACTAGCTACTCAACTCCTTTGTCACAGTTGAGCACTACACACAAGAAGACAAACAAGACTCACAATGCACAACTAAACAAAATTAATCCTTCCGCCTTGTTATTGCCCAGCGGCACTCTCTACAATTGTGTGCTTCGTGACCAAACTGTCTACAAATTGAATATTCTAACGGTACAAACTTCGTGCATGGCTCCGCATGCCCCGTTAAATTACACACAGTACATCTGACTGGTACCAAGTACGTTTTCCAACTGTTTCCCTTAAACTCAGATAAATCTGCTGTTTCCGCAGGTCTCACAAAGTGCACTCCCAACAAAGAACGTGCATCCATAGTTATTAACAAAAATCGCCTCGTGCACTTACCACTACACCAAATCTGTAGGCGGTGGGGACGAGGACTTCCGACACCAAATCTGTAGGTGGTGGGGGCGACCACTTCTGACACCAAATCTGTAGGCGCCGCGGTGCTCCCAGTCGCCTGCGGTGGACTGGATGGCCGATCGGTGACCTCTCCAGTTGTCAGGATGCTAGGAAATGGCTGTAGAAGCGTCAGAAACGCCAAGGAAACATTATTAATTCTTAACACCTTTATTCCAGCGGAGTACAATGTGGCTTAGTGATATCAACGACCCTCCCCGAGTCCTCGCTGACTCGTAGCGATGACACCAGATCCGGGCCGCACAGTCTTGCTAGCGCAGCGCCGCGTGCTGTGATGTAGCGGAGGAATGTCGTTACTTCGGCTGCGCCTAGCTGGCGGCGCCCGGCTGGGCGGCCGGCTCGGCTGCGGACAGCAGGCTGCTGCGCGTGGAGGCTCTGGGTTGGAGTCCCGACGCTGTCGGCACGAGAGGCGTTCTCGTAGTGCAGAGTGTATCCCACCGCGTCTTCTTCCCTGCTCCTCCTGGTGGCTCGTCCGCGGTGAACGGGCGGAACGGGCTGCAGTCCCCCAGCATTGTCGGCTCACCCGGTTGTGACGGCGGATGCACAGGGCCTAGGCCCCGCACGATCTCGACGTCAGCTCACTGATGTGGTCATCATTGGCGGCGAGCGAGTCTGTCGCGATGTCTGCTAATCCTCGGTTGATGATTGGCAGTGGCAGCAGAGAGGACCAGAGCTGGTACTGTCCCCTCACGTCTGCTGCTGGATGGGCCGCCCTTGCTGCGACATTTCCTTAATAAAGATTAACATGTCGATCACCGAGCTGAGCGCTACGCAGCGACCCAGTACACATCTAACTGCAAGTCTAACTGCGAGTGCGAGTGCCTTGTTGCTATCAAAGCTGGCGTATTTAAAGGAAGCACGAGCGACGTCCTGACGTCATGCTTTTTTGTAATGAACGCATTCGTTCCACTTATACTGCTGATTCATCTGTCATACTCGCCCCTTAGGTGTTCTTGCGACAGAGTTACGTGTTGTTACGGCAGACTTACGCGAAGTTGTGAAATGCAATACAACTGACGCTATACCTCTGTCTTGCACTCTACGAAAGTCTCCGTCTAACTCAAACCCGCGTGCTAAGCAATTCTCTCTCGCCTGTTGTGTGTAGCCAGGCCATTGCCCCTGCATGACGATACATTCCGATATATGTGCAATCCTCTTAGCTCTTGGCTAACCTACTGCCTCTGGCTCTCGGCATAGCCAACGAAACTTTGACAATATTCCACGTTTCCAACTCTTTACTATTCCACGACACTATAGTCCTGTAAACTACCGTTAAATGCTATTAAATATTCATAATTTTATAAAGAAAGTCAGTTCTGCTGAAAGAGAAGAGAGTTGTATCTTGGAATACGCTTTCAGTCTTTCGGCAGCAGCCAGTTCTGTGATACAGGTTTAACATTTTTTCTTACTTCATTTTGTAATGATACAGCAGCATTCACATTATGCGTGCTGCAGCCTTTTTCTGAATTTACGAAAATTACTTAGAAAAAGTGAGGTTTTCTTAAATGTGAAACACTGTTGCAAGGTTTTGCATCGTCATACATTTGGGAACAAATATTCTAACTTAGAAGTGCTGAAATCAAGAAAAACTTCTGAGAACCGTATTTAGTGATATTTGTGTTACGTTATAACTCTGCTGCACACCAATAGTCAGTCAGAAAAATCAAATGAAGCAGAAGTATTATCAGAAACCGGTTCCAAGCTAAATACATTTTGAAATTCAATCTGTTGGCAATCAATAAAATTTCCATTTTCAAGACACGGAAAATAGTCAAGACATTAAAAAGCTCAGTTCATTTGAAAATATTACATGTTCCATGATGGAAGAACTTCCGTTTCGGGGTACAAGATGTCGCACGACTGACGAAGTATGGCTTAAACGTCAATGTCCGTACGTTGCCTAATGGGTTTTAAAAATATAATTAACATTAAGCGCCATAAAATTCTGTAATCCTTAAAGTAGCTTTAATATTTTATACATTGCTTTAATGTATATCATTCGTATTATTTACAAACGGTGCACAAAAAGCAACCTGATGCGTCACAACATTAAAAACAATGGAAAATGGTGGAATACGTTTTTGGTGGTCTGTAGTGCACACTCCTTCATGTGAGTCTACAATCGCTCATTGGAGTGAAACACCAACCGTGAAGCATCATGTGTCCCTATGTACACTATCACCCAGGTACATCACTCTCCCTTGTCCTCAACATGAGCCTGTACAAAATTACACGTATCAGTAGGACCTACGAACTTTTGATATTGATATGGTCTACATAAAGTCCTGTGTCACAGTAAAGTAAGTATTAAAATCTGGCTGTTACAGCAGATGTATAAAGAAACTTAGTTAAAATGTTTTGTGGGGTCACACATTAAGCAATCGAATTGTGTATTGACAGAAAAAAAGCAAGCATCCAGCAACAAGTTATCCCAGTCTGCAATTATTCAGACTGAAAAGCTATAACCTTCAGAGCTGTGGGATAACGAAACGAGGTTGCAAGACAACGATGAAGTTATCTAAGAATTCTATTTATGTTTTTCGATCTAGCTGCTTGAATCTTGGTCAGAAAAGAGGTACAAAACTACTGAAGTATTTAGGTCTCTCGTGAGTGGAGAGCTTAGGCAGCTGTGACTTTTCAAAGAAGCGGATTTGTGTCCTGTCTCCTTTTCTTTCTCATAATGATGCTTAACGCAGATATTTATCAATGTAACAGACGACATTGACTGCAGTATATCTGTGTAACGTCCTCCGTGAATTCTAAAACATACTTTTTGCAACCTGATGTTACGCCTCAAGTACAGTCATAATGTACGAGGGACGTTCAGTAACTAAAGCAACTCTTTTTTTCTGAAAGATGGTTGGATTTGTTCAAAATTCCAATACACCATATTATTCCCCACTCTTTTGGCTACAAAGCACTATTTTTCAATACAATCTCCGTTCAGTTGGAAGGCCGTACTCTACTTTACTGGGTGGGCCTGTTTTGCCTGTATATCACAACTCTACTGGTCGATGTCAGTGCCAACGCCTTGCTACGTTAGTAACTTCTCTATCATCCACGAACTGCTTCACGCATATTGCATCCATCATTGGACCAACGAGATGGAAGTAGGGATGTGCGAGAAGTGCGCTGTGGGATGGATGAGGAAGAACTGTCCAATGAAGCTTTGTGAGCTCCTCGTGGGTGTGCAGACTTGTATGAGGCCTTGCGTTGTCATGGGAAAGGAGAGGTTCGTTTGCATTTATGTGGCTACGAGCACGCTGAAGAACAACACTGAAGGAGTCCCAGACGCGTGCGGTTGGCCAGCACGCGGCTGATCGGACGGGAATGTGGTACTTTGTTTCGGTGGTGACAGACGCCCTCTCCCAACGACTCACAGTGCTTTTGTTCACTGCCGGATCTCCGTAGACATTCTGCAAGCGCCTGTGAATACCTGTGATGTTCTGGTTCTCCGCCAAATGAAACTGAGTGACAGCTCTTTGTTTGGAACGCACCCCCATTAGAGATGCAATATTGAGAGCACCGTACAACGCCGCCACGTATCGGATATCATGAAACAACAGGGGCTGAAGCACGGATATTCCACGATGTCCCGCAACAGGTGCCAAGTTTCTTCAACCGATATTGGCGTAGAAAAACCGTATTTCATAACTTACTGAACGCCCGTCGTACTTAATACACTACTAGCCATTAAAATTCCTACACCACGATGATGACGTGCTAAAGACGCGAAATTTAACCGACAGGAAGAAGATGCTGTGATATGCAACTGATTAGTTTTTCAGAGCATTCACACGAGGTTGGCGACAGTGGCGACACCTACAACGTGCTGACATGAGGAAAGTTTCCATCCGACTTCTCATACACAAACAGCAGTTGACCGGCGTTGCCTGGTGAAACGTTGTTGTGATGCCTCGTGTAAGGAGGAGAAATGAGTACCATTACGTTTCTGACTTTGATAAAGGTCGGATTGTAGCCTATCGCGATTGCGGTTTATCGCATCGCGACATTGCTGCTCGCGTTGGCCGAGATCCAATGACTGTTAGCAGAATATGGAATCGGTGAGTTCTGGAGGGTAATACGGAACGACGTGCTGGATCCCAACGGCCTCGCATCACTAGCAGTCGATATGACAGGAATCTTATCCGCATGGCTGTAACGGGTCGTGCAGCCACGTCTCGATCCCTGAGTCAACAGATGGGGACTTTTGCAAGACAACAACCATCTCGACGAACAGTTCGACGACGTTTGCAGCAGCTTGGACTATCAGCTCGGAGACCACGGCTGCGGTTTCCCTTGACAATGCATCACAGACAGGAGCGCCTGCGATGGTGTACTCAACGACGAACCTGGTTGCGCGAATGGCAAAACGTCGTCTTTTCGGATGAATCCAGGTTCTGTTTACAGCATCATGATGGTCGCATCCGAGTTTGGTGACATCGCAGTGAATTCACATTGGAAGCGTGTATTCCGCATCGCCATATTGGCATATCAAGCGGCGTGATGGTATGGGGTGCCATTGGTTACACGTCTCGGTCACCTCTTGTTCGCATTGACGGCACTTTGAACAGTGAACGTTACATTTCAGATGTGTTGCGACCCTTGTCTCTTCATTCGATCCCTGCGAAACCCTACATTTCAGCAGGATAATGTGCAGGTCCTGTACGAGCCTTTCTGGATACAGAAAATGTTCGACTGCTGCCCTGGGCAGCACATTTTCCAGATCGCTCACCAACTGAAAACGTCTGGTCAATGGTGGCCGAGCAACTGGCGTATTGTGACGAGCCACAATACGCCAGTCACTACTCTTGATGAACTGTGGTATCGTGTTGAAGCTGCATGGGCAGCTGTACCTGTACACTCCATCTAAGCTCTGTATGACTCAATGCCCAGGCGTATCAAGGCCGTTATTACGGCCAGAGGTGGTTATTCTGGGTACGGATTTCTCAGGATCTATGCACCCAAATTGCTTGAAAATGTAATCACATGTCAGTTCTAGTATAATATATTTGTCCAATGAATATCCGTTTATCATCTGCATTTATTCTTGGTGTAGCAATTTTAATGGAGAGTAGTGTAGAATTGACAATGACATACCAGTGAATTAAGCAGAATGATTCTCTGTGAAGTAAGTCATCGATCACTTAGTTTCCATGCGTGTTCTCTAATAGTAACCAGTCTCAGTCACACCAAAGTCGGGAATAACATGTTTCCGCAGCCACTTGTTCCTTAAAATATATGACGCTCAAGCAGCACTATTTGTAGTACAAAGAAATAGTGCTGGTTGCTATAGACCTCTCCGGGGGCGATATTACCAGAAGATTAGGCCAATGGGTTTTATTCTTATTTCTGAAATCGCTACAGTCTTTGAGTATGCACCAGTATTAATAAATGTGGTAGCTTGGCAACATGTATGAGCATCATTAGGCTAGGCGCGAATTGAGACGCGTATAGCACGTGTGACGTGACCCGACACTACAGCGCGACACGCACGTGCCGCGCGAGTCGCGCGAGTCCAGCGCATATTGCGACGCGAACACCATACTTCGCACGCGCCGACTGGCGACGCTCTGCGCTGGCGGAACCGAAGAGCGCGCCACCTGTTATCTTTCTCAAATGGTTTTACACAAACTATTCACTGAAAATATTTGATTTTTGCCCTACTTGTAGCGTTATGTTTCAGCTTCGTGGCGAAGTGCCCATCATCTCGCTAATGACCATTCTTATTGTTATGTACACAGTTTAGGAAGACACTACGCAAAACTCAAGAAGTTTGCAACGAAAATTAGGGGGCGCTATGATTCTGCGTTTGGTGCGTATTACACCATATGTTGCTGCGTATGAAATTTAGCTAACATGTAGAATTTTTGTTTAAACTTGGGAGGAGGTCTCTATCTGCCTTCGATCTCGGTAAAATGGATCCTATGTAGCGCGCTCACTTCCGATCTCACGCCCGCGAGAATGAAATACTCGCAACATCTCTCGTATCTCCTAAACTCCTCGAGACATCGAAATGAAAGTTTGACGAATGCTAGCACGCAAGGAAGAGAGTGTTTTGCCAATTTTTAAACACACGGAACTTCCTTATCTATGGCGATATATCAGTACTTATACTTCCCTTTTTATTTATTTCACTCCAGTGACTGTAATTTTTTGAGTTATCGACATCTAGCGAAACAAGAGCTTCCCAGTATAAAATTAAACATGAAATTTCTTCTTTTATGTTATTGCAAACCGACACTATCAGGTTTTTCGTAAGCTATTGAGCTCTGTGATTGCCAATTACTTGATTAATGAGGCACTCCGTTTCGGAATTTTGTCGCAATAGCTGCTGTGAGATGACCTTGGCAAACTACACTGTGACAAAGGAGGTATAATTAAACCAGTCGCCAAGAGAAATGTGGCCGTTACTCACAAACGGTGATGCTTCTTTGAATGAGAAAAGGTTAACAACTCACACAAAAATAGACTGCCAATTCTGTTGGAATTTTGGTGGAATCCCCGTAACCCATCGTATTTTAACACTGAGCGACTATATTGGAAACTTACCAAAGGATTTTACTCCTTCTCTTGATGTGGGCAGTATTAAAATAATGACGAGCGTACCTTCAGGCGTAATGATGGGCACATGCCAAATACTGGTTACTCACCTTCGGCTTGCCAAGCTGACAATGTGTGATCGCGAATAAAATAGTTGTTATTTCGTGTTTCTTCGATTTACTCTCAATCTACATTCCGTACTCATTAGACTGATCATTCCATTCAGCAAATCATGTAATTATTCTTCACTTTCACTAAGGATAGCAATGTCATCAGCGAATCGTATCACTGATGCCCTTTCTTCTTGAATTTTAATTCCACACCTGAACCTTTCTTTTATTTCCACAATTGCTTCTTCAATGTGCAGATTGAACAGTAGGAACGAAAGACTACATCCCTTTCAGATTGAACAGGAGGGACGAAAGACTACATCCCTTTTTAATCCGAGCAATCCGTTCTTGGTCGCCCACTCTTATTATTCCCTCTTGGCTCTTGTACATATTGTATAATACCCGTCTCTCCCTATAGCTTTCCCATATTTTTCCCAGAATTTCGAATATCTTGCACCATTTTTACACCGTCTAACGCTTTTTCTAGGTCAACAAATCCTATGAATGTCTTTTGATTTTTCTTTACCCTTGCTTCCATTATCAATCACAATCTCAGAATTGCCTCTCTGGTGCCTTCACCTTTCCTAAAGCCAAACTGATCGTCGTCTAACACATCCTCAGTTTTCTTTTCCATTCTTCTGTATATTATTCTTGCTAGCAACTTGGATGCATCAGTTGTTAAGCTGATTGTGCGATAATTCTCTCACTTGTCAGACCCGTGCAGTCTTCGGAACTGTGTGGTCGATATTTTTCCGAAAGTCAGACGGTATATTGCCAGACTCATACATTCTACACACCAACGTGAATAATCGTTTTGTTGCTACTTCCCCTAACGATTTTAGAAATTTTGATGTAATGGTATCGATCCCTGCGACCTTATTTGATCTCACGTCCTCCAAAGCTTTCTTAATTCTGACTCTAATATTGGATCCCATATCTCTTCAAAATCGACTTCCCTTTCTTGTTCTATCACATCAGACAATTCTTCCGCTTCATACAGGCCTTCAACGTATTCTTTGCACCCGTCCGCTCTCTCCTCTTCATTTAAAAATGGAATTCCGGTCGCATTCTTAATGTTATCACCCTTGCTTTCAATTTCACCGAAGGCTGTTTTGACTTTTCTGTATGCTGAGACAGTCCTCCCGACTATCATTTCTTTTTCGATTTCTTCACTTTTTTCTTGCAGCCATTTCGTCTTAGCTTCCTTGCATTTCCTGTTTATTTCATTCATCAGCGACTTGTATTTCTGTATCTCTCAATTTCCCTGAACATTTTTTTGTACTTACTTCTTTCATCGATTAATTGAGGTAGTTATTCTGTTATACATGGTTTCTTTGCAGTTACCTTCTTTTTACCTATGTGTTTCTTTCAGCTTCTGCGATTGCCCTTTTTCGAGATCTCCATTTCCCTTCAACTGTACTGCCTACTGAGCTAGTCCTTATTGCTGTATCATCTATAAACTTAAAGAACTTCAAATGTATCTTGTCATTCCTTAGTACTTCCATATCCCACTTCTTTCCGTATCGATTCATTCTGGCTTACCTCGTCAACTTCAGTCTACTCTTCATCACCACTACATTGTGATCTGGGTCTATATCTGCTCCTGGATAAGCCTTACAATCCAGAATCTGATTACGGAATCTCTGTCTGACCATGATGTAATCTAACTGAAATTTTCCAGTATCGCCCAGCCTTTCCCAAGTATACCTCCTCATCTTGTGATTCTTGGACAGAGTATTCGCTATTACTAGCCGAAATTTATTACAGAACTCAATTAGTCGTTCTCCTCTCTCATTCCTTGCCACAATAGCATATTCCTCTGTAACCTTTCCTTCTACTCCTTCCCCTAAAACTGCATTCCAGTCGCCCATGACTATTAGATTTTCATCTTCCTTTACGTACTGTACTACCCTTTTAATATCCTCATACAGTTTCTCTATCTTTCACCTTCAGCTTGCAACGTCGGCGTGTATACCTGAACTATCGTTGTCGGTGTTGGTTATCTGTCGACTCTAACAAGAACAACCCTATCACTGAACTGTTCACAGTAACACAATCACTGCCCCAACTTCCTATTCATAACGAATCCTACTCTCGTTATACCATTTTCTGCTGCTGTTGATATTAGCCTACACTCATCTGACCAGATATACTTATCTTCTCTCCATTTCATTTCACTGACACCTACTATATCTATCTTTTTAGATTTTCTAGCTTCCCTACCACATTCAAGCTTCTGACAGTCCACGCCCCGACTCGTAGAGCGTTGTCTTTTCTTTGGTTGTTCAATCTTTTTCTCGAGTCACCTCCCCCTTGGCAGTCCCCTCCCGGAGATCCGGATGGGGAATCTTTCGCCAATGGAGAAATCATCATTACACTTTTCAATTACAGGCCACATATGCTGTGGATGCACGTTACGTGTCTTTCATGCAGTGGTTTCAATTGCCTTCTGCATCCTCATGCCGCTGGTCGTTGCTGATTCTTCCCCCTTTATGGGCAGTTTCCCACCCCCAAGGACATGAGATGCTCTGAACCTGTCTACTCCTTCGCCCTCTTTGACAAGGTCGTTGGCCGGAAGTCTTCGGCCTCTAATTCTGCTTATTAATCAAAAGTTATGCGGTGGCGGGACGAACCGGGAACCGAAGACGTTTTGATTATGAATCAGACACTGCCTGTAGACAACGGGTCCTGCAATCTATTAGTTAACTAATGTGACAGACTTTTATCAGATCATCTACCATGGCGACCACCTGACTCAGTAGCCAATATCTCGAATCCTAGAGCTCTATATTAGACAGGCACTACGCACTGGTCTATTCGGGAAGTTTACAGCTAAGGATCAGCAGTTCACTTCTTACATTGTTCGGTGATATGGCTGTAAGGATACATGATGAGCTCCAAATGAGTGTGTAGGATGTTGGGCGCAACGATCTGTCCAGTCAAGTAAGGGGCAATTTTTAGTGCGACGATTTGTCCACGCAAGTTGCCACTTCCCAGAGTCCTCGCACTTCTGTGAAACACGGAAAAAATGTAGTTCGAGAGTCAATGGAGCCTGTAGCTTATTTAATAACATGATATTTGAGTAGTCAACGTTCTCAATAATTGGTCCTAATAAAAAAACAGAAAACACACTTTACAGTTGTTGTTGTGGTCTTCAGTCCTGAGACTGGTTTGGTGCAGCTCTCCATGCTACTCTATCCTGTGCAAGCTTCTCCATCTCCCAGTACCTACTGCAACCTACATCCTTCTGTATCTGTTTAGTGTATTCATCTCTTGGTCTCCCTCTACGATTTTCACCCTCCACGCTGCCCTCCAATACTAAATTGGTGATCCCTCGATGTCTCAGAACATGTCCTACCAACCGATCCCTTCTTTTAGTCAAGTTGTGCCACAAGCTCCTCTTCTCCCCAATTCTATTCAATACCGCCTCATTAGTTATGTGATCAACCCATCTAATCTTCAGCATTCTTCTGTAGCACCACATCTCGAAAGCTTCTATTCTCTTCTTGTCTAAGCTATTTATCGTCCACGTTTCACTTCCATACATGGCTACACTCCATACAAATACTTTCAGAAACGACTTCCTGACACTTAAATCAATACTCGATGTTAACAAATTTCTCTTCTTAAGAAACGCTTTCCTTGCCATTGCCAGTCTACATTTTATATCCTCTCTACTTCGACCATCATCAGTTATTTTGCTCCCCAAATAGCAAAACTCCTTTACTACTTTAAGTGTCTCATTTCCTAATCTAATTCCCTCAGCATCATCCGACTTAATTCGACTACATTCCATTATCCTCGTTTTGCTTTTGTTGATGTTCATCTTATACCCTCCTTTCAAGACACTGTCCATTCCGTTCAACTGCTCTTCCATGTCCTTTGCTGTCTCTGACAGAATTACAATGTCATCGGCGAACCTCAGAGTTTTAATTTCTTCTCCATGGATTTTAATACCTCCTCCGAACTTTTCTTTTGTTTCCTTTATTGCTTGCTCAATATACAGGTTGAATAACATCGGGGATAGGCTACAACCCTGTCTCACTCCTTTCCCAACCACTGCTTCCCTTTCATACCCCTCGACTCTTATGACTGCCATCTGGTTTCTGTACAAATTGTAAACAGCCTTTCACTCTCTGTATTTTACCCCTGCCACCTTTAGAATTTGAAAGAGAATATTCCAGCCAACATTGCCAAAGCTTTCTCTAAGTCTACAAATGCTAGAAACGTAGGTTTGCCTTTTCTTAATCTTTCTTCTAAGATAAGTCGTAGGGTTAGTATTGCCTCACGTGTTCCAACATTTCTACGGAATCCAAACTGATCTTCCCCGAGGTCGACTTCTATCAGTTTTTCCATTCGTCTGCATGGAATTCGCGTTAGTATTTTGCAGCTGTGGCTTATTAAACTGATAGTTCGGTAATTTTCACATCTGTCAACACCTGCTTTCTTTGGGATTGGGATTATTATATTCTTCTTGAAGTCTGAGAGTATTTCCCCTGTCTCAGACATCTTGCTCACCAGATGGTAGAGTTTTGTCAGGACTGGCTCTCCCGAGGCCGTCAGTAGTTCTAATGGAATGTTGTCTACTCCGGGAGCCTTGTTTCGACTCAGGTCTTTCAGTGCTCTGTCAAACTCTTCACGCAGTATCATATCTCCCATTTCATCTTCATCTACATCCTCTTCCATTTCCATAATATTGTCCTCAAGTACGTCGCCCTTGTATAGGTCCTCTATATACTCCTTTCACATTTCTGCTTTTCCTTCTTTGCTTAGAACTGGGTTTCCATCAGAGCTCTTGATATTCATGCAAGTGGTTCTCCTTTCTCCAAAGGTCTCTTTAATTTTCCTGTAAGCCGTATCTATCTTACCCTAGTCAGATAAGCCTCTACATCCTTACATTTGTCTTCTAGCCATCCCTGCTCAGCCATTTTGCACTTCCTGTCAATATCATTTTTGAGACTTTTGTATTCATTTTTGCCTGCTTCATTTACTGCATTTTTATATTTTATCCTTTCATCAGTTAAATTCAATATTTCTTCTGTTACCCAAGGGTTTCTACTAGCCCTCGTCTTTTTACCTATTTGATCCTCTGCTACCTTCACTACTTCATCCCTCAAAGCTACCCATTCTTCTTCTGCTGTATTTCTTTCCCCCATTCCTGTCAATTGTTCCCTTATGCTCTCCCTGAAACTCTGTACAACCTCTGGTTTAGTCAGTTTATCCAGGTCCCATCTCCTTAAATTTCCACCTTTTTGCAGTTTCTTCAGTTTTAATCTACAGTTCATATTCAATAGATTGTGGTCAGAGTCCACATCTGCCCCTGGAAACGTCTTACAATTTAAAGCCTGGTTCTTAAATCACTGTCTTACCATTATACACTCCTGGAAATGGAAAAAAGAACACATTGACACCGGTGTGTCAGACTCACCATACTTGCTCCGGACACTGCGAGAGGGCTGTACAAGCAATGATCACACGCACGGCACAGCGGACACACCAGGAACCGCGGTGTTGGCCGTCGAATGGCGCTAGCTGCGCAGCATTTGTGCACCGCCGCCGTCAGTGTCAGCCAGTTTGCCGTGGCATACGGAGCTCCATCGCAGTCTTTAACACTGGTAGCATGCCGCGACAGCGTGGACGTGAACCGTATGTGCAGTTGACGGACTTTGAGCGAGGGCGTATAGTGGGCATGCGGGAGGCCGGGTGGACGTACCGCCGAATTGCTCAACACGTGGGGCGTGAGGTCTCCACAGTACATCGATGTTGTCGCCAGTGGTCGGCGGAAGGTGCACGTGCCCGTCGACCTGGGACCGGACCGCAGCGACGCACGGATGCACGCCAAGACTGTAGGATCCTACGCAGTGCCGTAGGGGACCGCACCGCCACTTCCCAGCAAATTAGGGACACTGTTGCTCCTGGGGTATCGGCGAGGACCATTCGCAACCGTCTCCATGAAGCTGGGCTACGGTCCCGCACACCGTTAGGCCGTCTTCCGCTCACGCCCCAACATCGTGCAGCCCGCCTCCAGTGGTGTCGCTACAGGCGTGAATGGAGGGACGAATAGAGACGTGTCGTATTCAGCGATGAGAGTCGCTTCTGCCTTGGTGCCAATGATGGTCGTATGCGTGTTTGGCGCCGTGCAGGTGAGCGCCACAATCAGGACTGCATACGACCGAGGCACACAGGGCCAACACCCGGCATCATGGTGTGGGGAGCGATCTCCTACACTGGCCGTACACCACTGGTGATCGTCGAGGGGACACTGAATAGTGCACGGTACATCCAAACCGTCATCGAACCCATCGTTCTACCATTCCTAGACCGGCAAGGGAACTTGCTGTTCCAACAGGACAATGCACGTCCGCATGTATCCCGTGCCACCCAACGTACTCTAGAAGGTGTAAGTCAACTACCCTGGCCAGCAAGATCTCGGGATCTGTCCCCCATTGAGCATGTTTGGGACTGGATGAAGCGTCGTCTCACGCGGTCTGCACGTCCAGCACGAACGCTGGTCCAACTGAGGCGCCAGGTGGAAATGGCATGGCAAGCCGTTCCACAGGACTACATCCAGCATCTCTACGATCGTCTCCATGGGAGAATAGCAGCCTGCATTGCTGCGAAAGGTGGATATACACTGTACTGGTGCCGACATTGTGCATGCTCTGTTGCCTGTGTCTATGTGCCTGTGGTTCTGTCAGTGTGATCATGTGATGTATCTGACCCCAGGAATGTGTCAATAAAGTTTCCCCTTCCTGGGACAATGAATTCACGGTGTTCTTATTTCAATTTCCAGAAGTGTATAATCTATCTGATAAACGTTTAGTATCTCCAGGGTTCTTCCATGCATACAACCTTTTGTTATGATTCTTAAACCAAGTATTAGCTATTATTAAGTTATGCTCTGCGCAGAATTCTACCAGGCGGCTTCCTCTTTCATTTCTTAGCCCCAAATCATTTAACCTACTATGTTCCCTTCTCTCCCTTTCCTACTGATGAATTACAGTCACCCATGACTATTAACTTTTCGTCTCCCTTCACTACATGAATAATTTATTTATCTCATCATACATTTCATCAATTTCTGCGTCATCTGCAGAGCTAGTTGGCATATAAACTTGTACTACTGTAGCAGGTGTGGGCTTCGTGTCTATCATGGCCACAATAATGCGTTCACTATGCTGTTTGTAGTAGCTTACCCGTACACCTATTTTTTTATTCATTATTAAACCCACTCCTGCATTACCCCTATTTGATTTTGTATTTATAACCCTGTATTCACCTGACCAGAAGTCTTGTTCCTCCTGCCACCGAACTTCACTAATTACCACTATATCTTACTTTAACCTATCCATTTCCCTTTTTAAATTTTCTAACCTACCTGCCCGATTAAGGGATCTGCCATTCCACGCTCCGATCCGTAGAACGCCAGTTTTCTTTCTCCTGATAACGACGTCCTCCTGAGTAGTCCCCGCCCGGAGATACGAATGGGGGACTATTTTACCTCCGTAATATTTTACCCAAGAGGACGCCATCATCATTTAATCATACAGTAAAGCTGCATGTCCTCGGGAAAAATTACGGCTGTAGTTTCCCCTTGCTTTCAGCCGTTCGCAGTACCAGAACAGCAAGGCCATTTTGTTTAATGTTACAAGGCCACATCAGTCAATCATCCAGACTGTTGCCCCTGCAACTACTGAAAAGGCTGCTGCCCCTCTTCAGGAACCACACGTTTGTCTGGCCTCTCAACAGATACCCCTCCGTTGTGGTTGCACCTACGGTACGGCTATCTGTATCGTTGAGGCACGCAAGCCTCCCCAACAACGGCAAGGTCCATGGTTCATGGGGGGGGCAGACTTTACTAAGAACGTAAATCACACAAGAAGTAGTTGTGTTCTTTCTCAGCACTAGAAACTTTTCATGAGATAGAGACTGGTTCCATCCCTCCTTCGATAACGAGTCTGGATACAGACCATTACAAAAAATGCTTGCTTTGTCTAGGTCTTCTTCGCCTGGTAAAGTAGAAGGATCTTTAAGTTTGAATAACAAGTGTATTATTTTTGTTCTACTGATCGGTAGAACAAAGAAAGTGTACTTGTTATTCAACCTTAAATATGGAACTGCTCTGCCAAGAAATAACGGACGAATCCATAAATGAGATCGAAGAATCTGTTTTTTTATTTATTTTTTATTTTTTTATTTGTCTTTTGAACTCGTATAGTGTTTCAGACTGTTGTATTTTGCTACTTCATCTTCATTACAGCTTGACCCTTTTGTTTATTTTAAATATAAAGTTTTTGTTTTGCGTTTCTCTTTTCTTCATTATCTTTCCTGGCTTTTCCTTTCAATCATTTTTACATGGGGAGAAGGTCAATATTTTTTCTATGACATTTCTTCTATCGGTGATTTTTTTTGACTTTTTACCAGATCAGCTTTCAGGGTAGGACTTACAAGCTTTTTTCCAAGACGATTTTTCCCCACCCAGTATTACCGATTTTGCTCCACAGTGCAAGATTCAACAAAACGTGGCGTTGGAAAGCTAGCATTCACATCATGTGCATCACTCAAACATTGAAACATCCTACGAAACATGCTGAACTGAAATAATTACCAATATTTGTCCTCAAGAAACTGCTCCAAGAAGCATCAATATTGAAGAAACTTTCAGCAAAACTTTAAAAATGAAGCAAAAGTTAACAGGCGATCGCTAATGACGGCTATTTGAGACTACCAGACAGACGATTGTTAGTAGTTGTGAGTGTTATCAGACCAATGGCCGCTATAGTAATAGAAATCTGAAGCTATCCGGTTTGACCCGCTCTCCGTTTTACTCTGCTTTTCCCTACGCCGATCATAGTATTAGTAGGAGGCGACTTAAATCTAGCCGGTATCGATTGGGTCATCTAAAGTTTCATCGCAACTAGTACAGACAGATAGTGTTGTGAAGTGCTCCTGAAAACATTTTCCGAACATAGTCTTGAGCAGTTAGTTCACTAACGTACACGAAATGGAACAACTTTAGCAACAGGGATCAGTGTTCATGATGTCACCATAACGATGTTGACTACTACAGTTATTAAAATCATCGAGAAGGCAAGGAGAGTAGTAGGGCTGTAAAGAACAGGTAAGTGGTTGTTAGCATTCTACTTAGACAATAAACGTGCATCATTTCATTCTAGTGGGATGCTCGTAGACGAATTACAAGCAAAGTTAACCTCACTGTAAATCGCGATCAGGAGAAGCATATGTCGTGTAAGTCGATTAATGACGGAAATGACTCACCGTGGATTAAAGACAAAATATGTGAATTGTTGTGGACGCAGGGATTGTTGCACTTTCTGGTCAAAAAAACGACGTGAAAATGTCGACAGGCAGACGTTAGTAGAAATCTCGATGTGCGAAGCGTATAGATTTTACCGTAGTAGCTCAGCAAGATAATTTGCCGACAACTCGAGAAAATTCTGGTTCTACATAAAATCAGTAAGTGGGTCGAAGCTTTCTATAGAGTCACTCGTCAACCAGTCTGGTGTGGCAACAGCAGACAACAAAATAAAAGCTGATGTTTTAATTTAGTCTTTAACAAATCACTGACGGAAGAAGATCGTACACTCATAACGTCGTTTGGCCGTCGGGCGTAGAGAAGCAGGTGAAAGAGTTGAAAACAAATAATTTGCCATGTCCAGATGAATTCACAGTTCGATTTTACAGAGAGTACTCTTCTACCTTTACCTCTTACATAGCTTGAATTTATTGCGAATCTATCGCCCAGCGCGATGTCCTAAACGAGCGGGTAAAAACGCAGATGGCTCCTATATAGAAGAAGGGTAAAAGGAGGGAACTACAAAATATCACCTCATTCCTAATTTTCAGCAGTTTTCTGTAGCAGCGAATCTCAAGTACTTCGATTCTCTTCTGCTCCATGATTCACTACCATACAATACTGTGTTCCAAAAGTACATTCCCAGAATTTTTTCCTCAAATTAAGGCCTATAATTGATACCGTTAGTCAGGAATACCGTCTTTTCTTGTGCTATTCCGCTTTTTATGTCCTCCTTGCTTCTCTGGTCATAGGTTATTTTGATTCCAGGATAAAATTCATTAACTTCGTCCACTTCGTGAACACCAATTTTGATTTTAAACTTTTCGCTACTCTCATTCTGCTGCTTATCATTACTTCTGCCTTTTTCTTGTTTACTCTCAATTCGCACGCTTTAATCATTGGACTGTTTATTCCATCCAAAACATCGTATAATTTTCCTTCACTTTCAGTGAGGATAGCAGCAGCACCAGCGAATTTTACCGTTGGTATCCTGTAAACCTGAATTTTAATCCAGCTCTTGAACTTCTTTATTTCCGTCATTCCTTCTGCGATGTGTAGAAACAACAGTAGGGACGACACACTGCATCCCTGTGATACGCCATTTTTAATCCTCGCACTTGATTTTTGACCCTCTAATCTTGTTGTTCCCTCTTGGTTCTTGTACATATTGTATATCATCCGTCTTGCCCTACAGCTGACTTCTGTTTTTCTTAGAATTTGGAACATCTTGCACCATTTTAATGATCGAACCCTTTTTCTAGATCCACAAAACCTATGAGCTTGCCTTGATTTCGTTTGGTTGCCACTTCCTGCAATGACTTAAAAAATTCCAGTGAAATGTCACCCATCCCTTGTGCCTTATTTTACCTCATTTCCTCTAGCGTTTTAAATCTTGCCTCAAATACTGGATCCCCGTCTCCTCCAGATCGACTACAACTTCCTCCATCACGCCATCAGACAAATCCTCCCCCTCATTGAAGCCTTCAACGTACTTTTTCCACCTATCCGCTTTCTCATCTCCGTTTAACAACGGAACTCCCATTCCGCTCTAAATGTCAACATCCTTGTTTTTAATTTCACCGAAAGTTTTTTGACTTTCCTATACGCTGGGTCAGTCGCCACAAGGTAGCTGTGAATCATATCATTATACACTGAGGGAAATGTTGGAAAAAGACGTCTACAGGGTATAACGTCTTTCAGAATGAACTGTCAGTGGTGGTAAGAGGAGGAGGAGCAGTGGGCGTGATCAAGTTCAAACAGAAACTTACCCTTTTGGATCTGCGTACTTGTAGTTCAACCGCACACCTGGTAAACTTACGTGACCTTACTTGTCCTGCAGTCGCCTTACACTGGCTTAATTAAATTTTGCATAACATCAACACAACCAAGGAGGAGGTTCGTACTCCATAAAATAAATAACAAGCTACTCTGGTAAACTAACATTATATTTTTCAGGTTCTTTTAATTCCAATTAGTTTGGTATTACAATAAATACCCAGGCACACTACCGCTACACAACAAAATTCCAGGAGCCTCGACGGTAGTCGCTAATTCCGATTAACAAGATCCACCTTTAGCATAGCTTTACTAGTGGCTACGGGTATGTATCACTATAATATTGGTGGAACCGGTGGTCGAGGGTTAGCGTCATTGATTCGTAATCAAAATGCCATGGGTCCGGGTTAGAACCCATCCACTGCTTACATTCTGCATAAAAATCATCAGTAACATCGACCGAAAGCTTCTCGTACAAGAAACCACTCTCACTCTGCCAAAGGTCCTGTCAAAGCGGGCGCAGGAGTGGACAGTGTTTCAGGGCACCCTCCTGTCCTTGGTTTGGGAAACTAGCCCTAAACAGGCGGAAGAATCAGAGATGATCAACGACAAGAGGATACAGGAGGCAACGGCAACAACTGGATTAAGAGACGTGATGTGTATCCAAAAGGCATGCCGCCTGGAACTAAAAAACTGTCTTCATGATCTATAAAATGGCAAAATATTCCGTAGGGGATTTCCAAGGGGGAGGTGAGCATAAGGAAAAGATAAATAAGGGAAATAACGAACAAAGGTGTAACATTCCACCGGAGGCTCACGGAATGGAGGAAGTTTTAACGTAGTAGGAAAACCAGAAAATCTGAAAAGGAAAATTACTAAGGCTCAATCTAAATACAGTGGGAGTCAGTGAAGTGAAATGGAAAAAAGGGGCTTCAGACAGGTAAATTCAACTGCAGCAGAAAATTGTAGAACGGAAACAGGATTTGTTATCAGTTGGAAAGTAGGCAGGGAGAGAGCTACTGGGAACAGTTCGGTGAGGATATTTGTCTAAGATTCAACAGCAAATCAATGCCCAAAACGCTAGTTTGGATATACATGCCGACGTCACAAGCAGAAGATAAAGAGACAAAGAAAGTATATGAGCTAGCTCAATAAATGAAGGGATATGATAATCTAATAATCGTTAAGATGGGAAAGCGATTGTAGGAGAAGGTATAAAAGAAAGAATTTCGGGAGAATACGGGCTAGACAGTTGCAGTGAGAGAGAAAAAAGACTAATTGAGTTCAGCAATAAATCTTAGATGGTAACTACGGTCGCAGGTTCGAATCCTGCCTCGGGCATGGATGTGTGTGATGTGCTTAGGTTAGTTAGGTTTAAGTAGTTCTAAGTTCTAGGGGACTGATGACCTCAGAAGTTAAGTCCCATAGTCCTCAAAGCCATTCGAACCATTTGGTAACTACGAAGCCTCTGTTGAAGAAGAACCTGGAAACAGAGACTCCAAAATCCAATATCGGACTCTAAGCCGTATCCAGGAGCATATATAGACCCAGATCATAATTTAGTAATGATGAAGCGAAAACACATTTAAGAGAATCGTGCGGAAGAATCAGTGTGGAAGGAAGTATGTTCAAGTACTTCAGTACTGAGGAATGATGGGACGCATTTGAAGTTAACTAAGGATGTGGATACTGCGATTAGGAATATCACAGCAGGCAGTTCGTTTGAAGCGGACTGGACGTACTAAAAAGAGCAATCACAGACGTCGAGCAGTCAGACATAGGTACAAGGAAGGAAAAATAATCCAATCGATTTACCAAAGTCAGTCATGCAGTAGCAGCCGGCCGAGACACAAGCAGCAACATGGAAGTAACCGATTTTGTGACTTTTACGAGTTCCTAACCATGGACGATTACTTAGTTTCACCTGAGTGCTTCGGTACTTACGTCTTTGAATCTCTACGTATTAATGTAATTTATTAGACACAGTTCCTGCGTTTTCATCAGGGTCTACAGTATAGTTGCGCAGCACGTGCCGATAGTCCGTTTATCAGCATAATTTAGTTTTTCACGGTCTTTAGTATGGACAGGGACTGCGATTGTTGTGTGCGGATGCTAGCCGAGTTGGTGACACTTCACTCTCAGCTTCAGGCTGTGATGGCTTCGGCTGCACAGCTTGAGGCTGCAGTGGATGGGCACCAATGCTGTGGGCCAGCCGTGGGGATCCAACGGACGTCCAGCACGTCCGAGTCCTCCGATCGGTCCTCAGCGGTGGACAGCCCAGTTACTGCTCGCACTGAGGTTCACCCCTACCTGTGGTTGAATGGGAGATCGCCCAGGGGCGTAGCAGGTGGCGGCCGCACGTAGTGCCTCCACGGTTTTTCTGTCAAATAGGTTCCATGTGCTGTCCGTGTCTGACACTGTCGCTTAACCCGATGTCCTGCTTCAGAGGAAACCTCTCAGCCCGCATGATCTGGACAATCACAGAGAGTGGGATTATTGATAGCTGAGAGCTCCAACGTGAGGCGCGTTATGGGTCATGGCTGCGAAAAAGGGAAAGGAAACCAATGAGCACTCCGTGTGCATACTGGATGGAGTCATTCCAGATGTGGAACGGGTCCTCCCGGATGACATGAAGAGCACAGGGTGCAGCCAACTGCAGGTGGTTGCTCACGTCGTTACCAATGATGTGGGTCACTTTGGATCAGAAGAGATTCCCTCTGGTATCGAGCGGCTGACGGAAGTGGTAAGGGCTGCCAGTCTTGCTTGCGAGATGAAAACAGAGATAGCAGGACCTATTGCGGACCTCAGGAATAGAGCCGAGTGGAGGGTCTGAATCAGATGCTCAGACGGTTCTGCGACCGTGTAGGCTGCAGATTCCTCGACTTGCGCCAAAGGGTGGTTGGGTTTCGGGTTCCGCTGAATAGGTAATGTGTCCTCTATACGAAAGAAGCGGCTACACGGGTAGCAGGAAATGAGTGGCATGGACTGGGTGGTTTTTTAGGTTAGAGGGTCTCGGGAAAACACAAGAAGGTTCAAATGGTTCAAATGGCTCTGAGCACTATGGGACTCAACTGCTGTGGTCATAAGTCCCCGAGAACTCAGAACTACTGAAACCTCACTAACCTAAGGACATCACACACATCCATGCCCGTGGCAGGATTCGAACCTGCGACCGTAGCGGTCGCGCTGTTCCAGACTGTAGCGCCTAGAACCGATCGGCCACTCTGGCCGGCTAAACACAAGAAGGGCTTCCGTCACAAAGAGTGCAGGTCGAACACAGGATGAACGTAGATACAGGAACCATCGGTATAACAGTTGTAAATTGTCGTAGCTGTGTTGGGAAAGTACCAGAGCTCCAAGCGCTAATAGAAAGCACTGATGCTCAAATCGGTATACGCACTGGAAGCTGGCTAAAGCCGGAGATAAGCTTAGCCGACATTTTTGCGAAGAACCTAAGGATGTTCCGAAAGTATAGGAGGCTAAACGCTGCTGGCGGTGGCGTGTTTGTTGCTGTTAGAAGTAGTTTATCTTGTCATGATATTGAAGTAGTATGGGCAGAGGACATTGTTAGCAACCGGAATAAAATAATAATTGGATTCTTTTACCGACTTCCCAATTCAGATGATACAGTTGCTGAAAGGTTCAAAGAAAACTTGAGTTTGATTTCCAACACGTACCCGACCTACACGATTGTAGTTGGTGGTAACTTTAATTTACCTTGATATGTTGACGGAAAAACATGTTTAATTCCGGAGGTACGCATAAATCATCATCCAATATTGTGCTAAATGCATTCTTTGAAAATTATTTCGAACAGTTAGTTCATGAGCCCATGCGAATAGTAAACGGTTGTGAAAACACACTAGACCCCTTAGCAACAAATAATCCTGAGTTAATAACAAGCATCAAAACGGATACAGGGATTAGTCAACACAGGGTTGTCGTAGTGAGATTGAATATTGTAACCCTCAAATCCTCCAAAAATAAACGAAAAATATACCTTTCAAAAAAGCAGATAAAAATTCACTTGACGCCTTCCTGAGAGACAATCGCCATTCCTTACAAATTAATAATATAAGTGTAGACCAGATGTGACTTGAATTCAAAGATATAGCATCGGCAGCAAAGGAAAGATTTATACCAAATACACTAACAAACGACGGAGCTGATCCGCCTTAGCACACAAAACGGGTCAGTACACTGTTTCAGAAACAACGAAGCAAACATGCCAAATTGAAACAGACGCAAAATCCCCAGGATTGGCGATCTTTTATACAAGGACGAAATTTAGAGTGGACTTCAATACAAGATACTTGTAACAGTTTCCACAACCAAACTTTGCCTCGAAACCTGGCAGAAAATCTACAGAAATTCCGGTCGTATGTCAAGTATGTTAGCGGCAATAAACAATCAATGCCTTCTCTGCGCGATAGCAATGGAGCTACTATAGAAGACGTCCGCCACCGGTAGCCCGGGTTCTATTCCCGCCTGGTTCGGAGATTTTCTCCGCTGAGGGACTGGGTGTTGTGTTGTCCTAATCATCATTATTTCATCCCCAACAACGCGAAAGCCGCCGAAGTGGCGTCAAATCGAAAGACTTGTACTCGACGAACGGTCAGCCCGACGGGAGGCTCCAGTCGCACAACACTCATTCATTCACTATCGAAGACAGTGCTGCCAAAGCAGATTTACTAAACACAGCCTTCCGAAATGCCTTCACAAAAGAAGACGAAGTAAATATTCCAGAATTCGAATCAAGAACAGCTGCCAACATGAGTAACACAGAAGTAAATGTCCCCGTAGTAGTGAAGCAACTTAAATGACTTAATAAAAGTAAGTCTTCTGGTCCAGACTGTTCAATTAGGTTCCTTTCAGACTACGCTGATGCATTAGCTCCATATTTCACAAATATATAAACCGTACGCTCGACGAAAGATCTGTACCCAAAGATTGGAAAGTCGCACAGGTCACACCAGTATTCAAGAAAAGTAGTAGGAGTAATCCACTTAATTACAGGCACATGTCATTAACGTCGATATGCAGCAGTATTCTGGAACATATATTGTGTTGAAAAATTATGAATTACCTCGAAGAAAACGGTCTATTGACGCAAAGTCAACAGGCGTTTGGAAAACATCGTTCCTGTGAAACACAACTAGCTCTTTATTCGTATGAAGTGTTGAGTGCTATTGACAAGGGATTTCAGATCGATTCCGTATTACTGGATTTCCCGAAGGCTTTTGACGCTGTACCACACAAGCGGCTTGTAGTGAAATTGCGTGCTTATGGAATATCGTCTCAATTTTGTGAATGGATTTGTGATTTACTGTCAGAGATGTCATAGTTCGTAGTAATTGACGGCAAGTCATCGAGTAAGTGATTTCTGGCGTTCCCCAGGGTGATGTTATAGGCCCTATGCTGTTCCTTATCTATAAAACCGATTTGGGAGACAATCTGAGCAATCGTCTTCTGTTGTTTGCAGATGAAGCGGTTACCTATCGACTAATAAAGTCATCTGAAGATAAAGACAAATTGCAAACGATTTAGAAAAGATACCTGAATGGTGCGAAAATTGGCAGTTGACCCAAAATAACGAAAAGTGTGAGGTCATCCACATGAGTGCTAAAGGGATTCGTTAAACTTCGGTTATACGATAGATCAGTCAAATCTAAAGGCTGCAAATTCAACTAAGAACCTAGCAATTACAATTACGCACAACTTAAACTGGAAACAACACATAGAAAACGTAGTGGGGAAGGCTAATCCGCTACTGAGTTTTATTGACAGGACACTTAGAAAATGTGACAGATCTACCAAGGAGACTGCCTACACTACGCTTGTCCATCCTTTTTTAGAGTACTTATGTTCGATGTGGGATCCTTGCCAGATAGGACTGACGGAGTACATCAAAAAAGTTCAAAGAAAGCAGCATGTTTTGTATTATCGCGAAATATGGGAGAGAGTGCCACTGAAATGATACAGGATTTGGCCTGGACATCTTTAAAAGAAAGGAGTTTTTAGTTGCGACGGAATCTTCTCACGAAATTCCACTTGTCCACCGAATGCGAAAATATTTTATTGATACCGACCTACACAGGGAGAAACGAACACCACGATAAAATAAGGGGAGTCAGAGCTCATACGGAAAGATATAGGTGTTCGTTCTTTCCGCGTGCTTTACAAGATTGGAATAATAGAGAATCGTGAAGGTGGTTCTATGAACCCTCTGCCAGGTACTTGAATGTGATTTGCAGAGTATCCATGTAGATGTAGAAAGGATGTAGTACAAAAACGTTCAACGAAAAATAGTAACCCGGCAACATTAATCACTCAAGAATGAAAGAAACAGGACGTGCAGGAGAGACAAGGTTAAATTTGAAGGGTATCTGTCTATGAAATATCTGGTGCTTGTGATGAAGGTATCCATAAAAATGTGGTATCTATTTATATGGAAGGTGGGAAGACGGTATCTGGATCTACATGAAAGAAACACCTTTGATCTTTAGATGAACTGAATTGCCGGATCTGCACTTTTATGATAGTTGAATAAATGTTATATAAGTAACTTGACCATATTTATCTGTTGCATAACGGAAAGCAGTAGGAGGTAAAATGGAAGTGGAATAATCAAGCATGTGGTATGGTAAAAATATCACTTTTATTCAAGAACAGCTGAACAAATGCGCAATGGTTGCTGTTCTTCGTAACACTCTCTGCTGAGTTACAGAATTGCATTTACAACAGCACGTTTTATCATTAATTATTAATTACAGAAGGGTCAGAGGAATCTTTCAATGGCGGCATTCATACACATATACACATATAATAGATGAAAAGAAATGTCGTGTGGCTAGGGCCTCCCATCGAGTAGACCGTGTGCCTGGTGCAGGTCTTTCGAGTTGACGCCACTTCGGCGACCTGCGCGTCGATGGGGATGAAATGATGATGATTAGGACAACACAACACCCAGGCCCTGAGCGGAGAGAATCTCCGATCCAGCCGGGAATCGAACCCGGGACCTTAGGATTGACATTCCGTCATGCTGACCACTCAGCTACCAGGGCCGGACATATAATAGATATTCAGGATGAAAAAAATACTTAACCAGTATGCGCATGATTGGCAAACGGTCGTTCCCTTGGATTGAGTGCACGAAGCAAGTGAATAAGAATTCATCGATAAGTAAAAGCTATTAGTAGTTGCACCACAGAAGAATTCTGAAACTAGTTTGGAAGTTTTGTCCCGAAAATCCGCGACTGTGACAAGTAACGATTCTCACAATCCGCAAACACGTGGTCGTCACGAAAAAATGCATAAAATGAGTGGTAATTGGACAGGATACATTACTGTGAGTCACGAACTATAAACTTAAGGCTCTCAGATCCGTACTAACAAATGCCGAGACAACAATGACATGTCGAAACTAGATTGCGAACCGAAATCGAAATTAGCGAAGTTTCAGAAATCTCTTCAATTATACTATACTCGTGAGATCAGCAATGAACTAAATAGGACTGAACTGCTGAACTGAGCAGATTCATCACGAGTCCACATGTCTGAACAGAGGCAGATTAGGTCATTGTCTTGCATGTGTGGTTTGAGTGCAACAGTTATAATGTTCCCAAATTAACAAGAAAAATTCTATACGTTGTTCAACGAGCAAGGAACGTTAAGATCAAGACGTTAGTTTTGACTGGAACTGAAATCTACAAAAATAAGACAGTGAAGTAACTGTGAATAAGGACGCTTACAATTAGTCGGGGTCGCACGCCTCGCGTCTCCCGAAACACTGCCGAGCGAACTCTTTTGGAACCCACGCGTCCCGTTTCTCCCGAAGTGCCCAGAGAGCTCCCAGTTGTGTGGTACCAATCTGTACAAAAGCTACCTCCAAGACGAACATAAACCTCTTTGCTACCTGGTGCGTGCTTTATAGGGTTGGCTGTTCTGCCACAGTAACAGACTACTTTCACTCCACACAGATCTAGATACTGAAATTTGTCTTGTACACTCTCATTCATGCTTTTCATTCATCAGGTGAGAGGAGGAAAGGATGTATATACTAACATACTTAGCATAAATGTATTGAATATGCGTTTAGGGCTCCGATAAGTACCAAAAATCTTAGTAAAATATAAAGTGAAATAAAGGTAATACACCTTGTGGCCGCTATGGACACACTCAACTGCTCAGCTTTCTTATGTAATTTACAGATTGCGACCAGACTTGAGGTGGCAGAGTTGGTTGCATTAACTTCAATGTTAAACAAAATTATGAGGCGGCTCATGTAGAAACTCTTTCTTCAGGGGAAATGTGAAGGAATCGAAAATGAAAAGATCGTCGGAAGGAACGACTCAGCATGCAGGAAAGTGAATTCAGCCTTCGATGAAATTAAAAGCAATGATCGCCATATTACGAGTGCTATGGTAATTGCACTGTTAAACGCAGAGAAAGAAAAAATGGTTCAAATGGCTCTGAGCACTATGGGACTCAACTGCTGAGGTCATTAGTCCCCTAGAACTTAGAACTAGATAAACCTAACTAACCTAAGGACATCACAAACATCCATTCCCGAGGCAGGATTCGAACCTGCGACCGTAGCGGTCTTGCGGTTCCAGACTGCAGCGCCTTTAACCGCACGGCCACTTCGGCCGGCGCAGAGAAAAAAGCTGGTACGTGGAAAGAGCATACTGAAGGCCTCTATGAGACGCAGAACTCACCTGATGACATGAAAGAAGAGGACACTGGAGACGATAACGCGGGCATAGGCGACCCAGTATTAGAATTTAAAACAGCTCTGGAAGACATGATATCAAATTAAGAAGAAGGAATAGATAATATTCGATCTGAGTTTCTAAAATCATTGACGGAAAGAACTATATGGCGTGTTAATCGAACAAGTCATGAGCTTTAATTATTTATGGACGGTTACCACGATCTATAAGCGGAGTATGCGCTGATATGAAACTTCCTGGCAGATTAAAAGGGTGTACCGGACAGAGAATCGAACTCGGAATCTTTGCCTTTCGCGGGGAAGTGCTCTTCAGACTGCAGAGTGAAAATTTCAATCTGGCAATATCCCCCAGAATGTGGGTAAGTCATGTCTCCACAATATCGCAGTTCTGCAAGTTTCGCAGGAGAGCTTCTGTGAAGTTTGGAAGCTATGAGGGAGGGGGGGCGGGGGCGGGGGGGGGGGGGTTGTAAGTCGTGCTTTGGTAACTCAGTCGGTAGAGTACTTGTCCGTGAACGGTATAGGTCACGAGCGCGAGTCTGGGTCCGGAACACTGTTCTAATCTGGAAGGAAGTTTCTCTAGGAATTATCGCAATCCAGTTATACTCTACAACACGAATTAAGTCACTGCCTACGCTACTGTTCATATTTTGACTTGTCCACATCAGTGTGACCTGTGACCACCGACATTATTCGATGCCGACATGCAACAAACACGCAAAGACGGCAGGTTTGAGCACTAGCAGTGGAGAGTATATAAAGCGTGTGGTGAAGTGGCGGGGAACGGTAGGGGGGGGGGGGGAGACGGTTGGAAGGGTGTAAAGGGGACGCGTGTAACTGTGCAGTCGTTGTCGTAATGTGGAAGTGGAGCGATTTATCTGACGTGTAACTGTTGAGCAACTCACTGCCCAGAAGAACCAAGGAGCTACCAACAGTGTATTCTCAACGGCAGCTCAGCAAGCGCTGCTAAGTATGTGGAATCGCCTTAGGCGCCTGGTTCATGCACCCATGTTGACTGCTGTTCACCAGCGATGAAGTCTGGAATCTGCACGCCAGAACCGCAACTGTACGTCCAATGAGTGGCGACAGGTGGCTGTTTCAGATGAATCACGTTTTATGCTCCATCGGACGGATGACCGTTGGCGTGTACAGCGTAAAACATCTGAAAGCACACATTCTGCAACCAAGAGGGCGCATCATGGGCTGGGGCATATTTTCATCGCATTGTGGGTGTAATCACGTCATATTGGGGAGGCACAACGGGTCAACAGAAGTACGCATCTCCCTTGAGAACCATGTCCACCCCTACATTCGGTTTATTTTTCGTATACACGATAGCATCTACCAGCAGGACAACGCCTTGTGTCACACAGCTCGCAGTGTATGTGCGCGGTTCTAAGAGCACACTGATGAGTTTACCGTACTCACCTGGCGACCAAACTCCCCGAATTTAAACCAAATCGAGAACTTGTGGTATCACGTCGATCGGGTTATAGACACCGTGGGTCCTCAAACGAGAGAGGTAGACAGCTGCCTACGGCTGTATAGTCCGCCGTCGCTACATCCCTGACGGTACCTTTCAGTAACTCGTTGACTCTCTCCCGCAAACTTCGCAGTGGTCTGCACACCGAAATTTGCTTATTCAGGCTTTGGACAGGTGGTCACATTAGTGCGAGTGGACAGTGTACCTTCCTATCCGTCGTCGCCTTCTGCTATTTCTCTTTTCCTCATGGCCTCTTTTTTCCCTTCCAACCAGCAACCGCCGGTCTACCTCTTCTTCTGCTTTCCTAAGGATGGTACATCAAAATTTTCTTTTGTCCTCTGTCACCCGTCATTCCCATTCTTTGGCCATACCATGCGAGCAGATGTGCTTCTATTCCATTTGTGATACTTTCATTTCTCTTGGTGATTTCCGTAACCGTCGTATTTCGTACGTAATCTTGCCGAGATATTCTAAACGATCTTTGGAGATAGTCCATTTCTACAACTTTTATTTTGTTTAAATTTTATCCAGTAAGCTCCCAGCACTCGCATCCATAGATCGTTATAGTCTCTACGGTACTCCTACAGAGCATCTTTTTTACTTTGCAACTCGTCTTAGAAGACCGTTACAGAGAGTTCAGCTTCTGTACCGCTGCTATCCGAAGGCTTTCCGAATCAGTTGTTCCGTCTTCCGACAGGACACTAGGTAAATATTTAAATTTTATACGTGATGTGCTGGCCTTCTACTAATTTTCGTTACTGCATGGATATTTTGCCTTTTGAAAATTTACTCTCAGTCCCCACTCATAATATTGCTCTAACAATTTACTTAGCTTAGGGCAGAAATCCTCTTCAATGGCTACCACTACCTGACCATCTCCGAAGAACAAGATGTACCGTAAGCTATCCTTTGTTATCGGAATGTCCGTTCCTACAAGTATATTGATGCGATATTTGTAAGCTTCATTATGTAGGCTTTATCGTTTTAGGGAGAAATCAGGCAAATATAAGTAGATTTAGCCAAAGCACAGATTATTTTGAAATACATATTGCATATTTTTAAAAGTAATACTAAAAACCGTGAACATTCCAAAAGGGGCAGGAAAGTCATTCCATCACTATGACACATCCCTGTGAAGTTATTATTTACCGAGGAAGGTTGTAACCTCCCCGCAAACTATGTTATTCATCGATATTACTGAAATGGTAATACACCTTGACCTAAGTGAAACCTCCCAGAGAAATTTGAAACACAAAGACAATTAAATAAAAATTAGCTATCTGACCCAAGTATAAACTCCCCACAATTAAATTTAATGACAACGATAAAAATCTGAAATAGCAATCTGACCCAAATGTAACTTGCACACAAAAAAAATGAAAATCAATTCAGTGATAATGAAATCTCAGTGACAATGAAAATGCAAATAGACCGAAATGTCGATCTTATGCCCTGTTCACTAATTAAACTGAAATTCTTACCTTAGTAAAACTGCATCTGCTCTTATTTGTGACCATAGCTTGGAGGAAATGCATCGCAATAATAATTTTTTTTTAATTTAACTGAAAATTTTCTTTAAGGAAATGCAAGGGAATCAAATGATTTTTTTTGTTAAAAATTGCTTTGAAATCAAATTATTATTGGGGCGATTATTGCACAAATTAGTTACAGTTAATTTACATCGTTAGCTGAGCGCAATGCTGCTTAATAATATACCTCGTCCTGAATCATGACCAGAGTGCGATGTCGACGCCCGCCGACTGCTCACACACAACTAAACTCTCTCGCATCTAGACCGCGACTGTGTCATCTCCGACGCGCTACTCGCAACCACTAGCTCGCAACAGTATCGCAACTGGACTGCCCACATGCTCTCTGGTCAGAGACCTCACCATCGCTGCCACACAACATACGTGTTTCATAACCCTCCACTGGGGGGCAAAAAATTTGGCAGCGATGGTGAGTCATTTGGACTTGCCATCGCAAGAAATTTTTTTTAAACTAATTAACTTTACAGTTACAGCATATATACAGATATAGTACATGAATTAAATGTGGTGCACATGCACCGAGTACAAAACATTTCAGACAAAGACAAAAAAATGTATACAATGAGTACAGAGCGTATCAGCAAATCAGAAAAATGTATATACAGATCATATTGAAAAATGACAAAAGTGCACAGTTACTGACGTTCAGCATAGAACATATTAACACATGACATAAGTGCATATGCACTGGAAAATTCTTCACGTTTTTACAACAAAAAAATCATTAAATCGCAAAAGGTATATACAATATAGATGACAAGAGTGCACATATACTGCACTTCAGAACAAATCGAAAAAAATGTCTTTAGCATTTACACAACAAATAAACATAATGGCAAAAAATCATGTCGACAAGAGACATAAGTGTTCTTGCATTAGAATTCAGCAAATCGAAAAAAAATTCATAGGCCATGAACATAAATGATTTTAGCAAAAAATAATTTTCACTGTTAGGATAGGAAAGGGAAGGATTGCATCATGGTTGTAGCACTTTAGATTGCACATAGCTGCTCTGAAAGTCCATATCTTTCCACAAAAGTACAACACCAAGTGACACAATTTGCAGTTCTTTTCCCATTAGTATTTATCAGCGTATCCAAGACACTGAAATGTCGTAGTAATATTTCCTGTGATCATTTAGGCAGTACATCAGGTACACCAAACAGTGGGACCATAATAACGTCTTCATCGCTTATGGTGGTGGACAGCATGTCGTGTCAACGCCACGCTCTTAAAAGGCACACCAACGTAGAATTAGTTCAAAAACCAAATATAGTGCTCCATGATAATGAGGATGGACAAGACAAATGGATATTACAGTAATTTCAGGTAGTTAGGTCAGAAAGTGAAGGACATTATCTAACAGACAAGACTTGATTAGTGATTACATAAGTAGTTGCGGCATCCATAGCCTAGTTATTGAACATTTCTGTACCATGTATTTTAGTATTACAGAATAATGTTCATAAAATTAAATTATTGGCCTCATGGGTAATCATATTACAATAAACAGCGGCAGTCTTTAGCCAGTTACAAAGCATATTTAGTATGACAGAATAATGTTCATCAGAACTCTTCATTGAAAAGGAGAGTCAATTATTGGCCTAGCATAATACATTGAGTTATACAAATTATTGGCACTCATTGCCCAGTGACCAAAACATGAAATGTCATAATTGAAAACAAGAGCTAATTCGTTTAGTTACATTAATTATCGGCCCTCAGTGGCCAGTTATTAAAAACATGAAAAGTCATAATTAATAACGTAGTTCATTAAGTGCACTAATTATTGGCACTCAGTGGCCAGTTATTATAACATGAAAAGTCATAATTGAAAACAGGAGTTAATTAATGACATAATTAATACATAATTTATTAAGTGACACTAACTATTGGCACTCAGTGGCCATCAAGTATAGAATAGTATAAAACATTGTTCCTCATTCAGTATTATTCAGATCATTAACAAGTTATTATTAAAAATGAGCTAATTACAATCATAGCATTAATAATCATGGGCATTATAAGTAGTCTCATTGCAATAAACAGTGGCAATTATTAGCCAGTTACAAAGCATTATTTTATATATGTATATATATATTTTTTTGTATTATTAAGAAGTCATTATCCAAGTGACATACTATTCAGAGCTGATCAGTATTATTCAGAATTATCATAAACTAGTGACATTATGTGGGACTGTTAATACATTTTATTTTTGTGCTAGCAATGCATTGCTTTGGGTAATTATAAGGGAAAGCAAGAAGAAAAAAAAAGAAAAAATTGCTTCTAGGTTGTTCCTGTAAATGAAAAATGTGTAACGTCATTCATCATGAGTCAGCTGTAACAAGGTTGTGACACAAGGCAGTATATGTGATCACATTTATAGATTATAGACACAAATGGGTAAAAATAAAAATGCAAGTACTAGAATAGGTATAATAAGTAACAAGTTTAGTATCATGAAAAGCTTCTCCTGAGAAAAATACAAAATGGATTATTGAGCTGAAAGAAGAAACGCAGACTATGCTGAAAAGTAGTGAACTTCGAATTAACACGTAGTGAAATGTGTATAAAAAATGTGTTCCATAGCTGTCCTTTCCAAAATCTTCAGTCATCCTACTATGCAATATAACACCTGCTGTCAAGCAAACTGCAACAAATACTTAAATAACTACATAGCATAAATACATAACTTCAACATTATCCTCATCTGTAAAGAAAAAAACTTCATTATCCATATTATCATAACTTCATTATTATCATCACCTGTAAAGAAAAAACTTCATTATTCATAGTAGCATATTCTTCATCATTACTCTGCATCAGCATTAATTATCATCTGCAAAAATCACTTCATTATTCATTACACTACTATTCCTTATCTCTAGCATATTTCATCACTTAAAACTAAGATGTGTAGTTCTGTCTGACAGCTTGCATCAATCGCCTTGTATTCTGAAAGAAAAATTAGTTAAGACTGCTATTTTACGATGAGTATAGTATATTCTTGTTAATGCTTGTTAATCCTAATCCATTTACTCTTCCTCATAAAGTTATTGCATCTTCTTTCGTTTATTCCGTAAGTGAAATTCCCATTTCTGTTTAATTTATTTCCTTTACGCATCATTTCTTTCTGAAATTGATGAACAAAGATTAATGTCTTGCATTTAAATCATATACCCATTAAATAATGACTGGTTAATGGTGACACAATTAAGCATACAGCATAACATGACAGAAAACGTAATATGTCAAACGCATAGACAGTGTTCAAAGGCAAAAATGTACAGAGAATATCACAATGCAGCAGAAAAAAAAGAAAAATGTAAAATAGTCACGATGTTGAGATATCACAGGGCAAAAAATGTCAAAGTCAACTGGTGTGTTATACCTTAACTATTTCACAGTGCATACAAACAAAACAGAAAAACAATCATACATACAAAAAATGGAAAATGTGCACGGTCTGATGTGTAACGACAAGAAGAGCGACCTGCCAACCTTACCTTGCCGGGCACTTGCCAAGAAAAATACGTTAGTCATCAATAATTAGTCACGTGAATATAATTGCAGAAATGTTCATAAAAATTAGTAAATAGCATTACAGTGTGATAAATCGTAAAGTATGTTCACTCAATAAAGGGTTTTATATTGGATAAGTGGTGGTTTCCTTTCGATTTTCTGGTTCTCAAAGTTTCGACGTGTACAACATTGGGGTGAGGAATGCTGCGAATCCGATATGGACCTGCGTATAGAAGTTCAAATTTACTGCACTTACCTTTTAATTTGCTGGATAAGTAGTGTGTACGTACTAATATCTTCTGTCCAATGTGAAAGTCTCGGCGCGTACAAACCTGTTTTTGCTGTCTTCTCCGGCGCTCTGCGGCACGTTTGATGTTGTTCAGCGCAATGTCAATTATTTCGTGGTGTCGTAATCGACGAGATGTAGGAAATGTTACTAATTCTTTAATTTTATTTGGTGGTTCAACGTTTTTCAGTATAACAGACGGAGATAGCATAGTGGATTCATTTGGAATGGAATTAATTACATCTTGGAATGAGAATATGTGTGTGTCCCAATCAATATGTCTTTTGTGGCAGTATATTCTACACAGTTTACCAATTTCTTTCATTAATCGTTCACAGGGGTTCGAAGAAGCATGGTACTTGGATATATAGATCGGAGAAATGTTTCTAGCTCGTAACATGCGTGTCCATAATGCAGAACGAAATTGTGATCCATTATCGGAAATTACTCTCATCACATGCCCTACATGAAATAGAAAATGTTTTACAAATGCTTTCGAGACAGTTTTAGCAGTAGCTTTGCGTAACGGAGTGAAAGTAACAAATTTTGAAGTGAGTTCAACAGCGACAAAGATGTAGCAAAAACCTCTGTTAGTTCTCGGAATTGGACCAAAAATGTCTACTGCGGCCATATGTCTTAATTTAACAGGTATAATGGGATATAATGGAGGAATATGTGAAGTGGTGTCTGACTTAGCTTTCTGGCAAATTTTACATGACGCTAAAACTCGTCGTATACGTTTTTCCATGTTTGTAAAATAACAGTTCTATCTCAGTATAAGAAAACATTTTCTGGCTCCGTAATGTGCATAACTTAAATGAGTGTACCAGATTAATTTGTTAACAAGTTCGTCAGGAATGCATAATAACCAATTGTTGCTGTCTGGATGAGAGCGGCGAAACAGAATGTCATTGCGTACAGTGTAGTGGTTTCTAATCGTAACATTATTCTTATCTTGCCAAAGGTGTTTAATTTCTTTCCACACATTGTCTTTGTTTTGCTCTCGTGCTATGTCCTGTAATGACGATGAAATGAAATTTTCAAATGCAACTTGCTGAATGTACATAACGCTGAAATTTGCTTTGCAGAAGTTGGTTGCGACGTCTTGCTGATTGTTGCTGAGAGAACGTGATAATGCGTCTGCTATAACATTTTGTGTGCCGGGAATGTGAACAATCGTAAAATTAAATTCCTGTAAATAAAGTTTCCATCTACTTAATCTGTCATGAGTAAATTTAGCCGAAAGTAAAAATTGTATAGCTCTGTGGTCTGTGTAAACAGTCGTATGTCTGCCATAAAGAAAGTACCTAAATCTCGTAAAAGCCCATACAACACATAATGTTTCTAGTTCTGTAACGGAATAATTTCGTTCAGCAGGTGACAAAATGCGGCTTGCAAATGCGATGTTTTTAATTACTGTCGAGCCATCTTCTTCAATTTCCTGGAAAATATGTACGCCTAAAGCGGTGTTAGAACTGTCGGTGGCAATGGAAAAATTTCTAGTAAGATCTGGGTGCGATAAAAGTGGAGCATTCAACAAAGCATGTTTCAGGTTCACAAATTCAGAATGTGCTTGCTTATCCCATGACCAAATAGTGTTTTTACCTGTTAATTGGCATAATCTAGGCGTGTCTAAAGCAGAGTGATGAATAAATTTGCGAAAAAAGTTAATTAAGCCCAAAAAACTGCGTAGTTGTTTCTTTGTCGTAGGAACAGTAATGTCACGTAAAGCTTGAAGTTTTTCCGGATCAGGCGCAATGCCTTCTGCTGAAATTACGTGTCCAAGAAATTTTATAGAAGTTTTGCCAAAATGCGATTTACTGAGGTTAACTGTAAGTCCTTGTGCACGAAAAGTCTGCAACAGTTGTTCAAGAATCAGATTGTGTTCAGACCAGTTAGCTTCTGCGATAAGAATGTCGTCTACGTACGTCGTAATTCTGTCTTTAAGTTCTGTCGGAAGTATTGTGTTCAAACCGCGAATAAAAGCAGCAGAAGAAATGGTTAACCCGAATGGTAGTTTGCAAAATTGATAACAGTCGCCGAAACAGAGAAAAGCTGTATATTTTCTGCAATTTGGATGAAGTTGAATTTGCCAAAATCCCGATTTTAAATCTAGTGTAGAATAAATAGCTGTACCGTGAAATTTCTGTAGTAGTTCTTCTAATGTCTGTGGTCGATCAGTTTCATTAATAATTATGTCATTGATGTGACGTGAATCAAGTACGAGGCGAAGTGAGCCGTCTTTTTTCTTAACAATATGCAGCGGGTTTATGTACGGACTAACTGCTGGTTCAATAATTCCTTGGTCAAGCATATCCTGCAATTCTTTTTTAACTTGTTCTCTGTGGATATATGGAATGGGATAATGTTTAGCTTTAAATGTGTCGTGCTGTTTGACTTGAAATTCATACATAAAACCGGACATAGTACCAGGAATGTTGTCGAAAACTGGAGCTTGCTGTAAAAGAATTTTGTGTAATTGCGTTCGTTCATCGTCTGTATTTGCACTGTTTGGTTAACTTTGTCAGAAATCATCTGCATTACGTCGTAGTCAGCTTCGTCTGGGGTATTATAGTTATGTACATACGTGTCCGTGAACAATGTGGGATTACAGTCTATGTTACGCGATACGGAAATGACCTCTGTGCGATTAATTGTTTGTTCTTCCGCAGATAGTACGTGCTGAAATTCTAAAGCAAGTTGTACATTTTCATCCTTTAACATTAAATAAGAATTCTTAAAATCAACCACTGCATCGTGTTGTACCAGAAAGTTCGTGCCTAAAATAACGTCTGTTGTCAATAAAGGAACAATCCAAAAATTTGAGTGAAAAGTATGACCTCCAATACAAAATGATAAATGCGTCTGTAATTTAACGTCTACTCCTTTACTCGATACTGCTCCTTTTACTTTCGTTTTGCCTAATGGTAATGTGGGATAGGTATTCTCTTTGTTGCACTCGTTAAAAGTCTCCTCATTTATAACTGACATAGGTGATCCGGAATCGATTACTGCTGAAAATTTCGATGAACCAATTTTAATTTCGATGACAGGATGTGAAATAGTTTTCTGAACAACTGGTCTTTCCTGTAAAAGAGTGTCTCTGATATCGTCAAAAGTAATTACATTTTCGTGAACAACATTCTGCATGTCTAAAGTAGTGCTTGTGTTATTGGAAGATGCGTCCTGTAGAGTATCTAGTCAGATTCTATCCGACGTGTTACTATTATCAGGAGGATGATGTGGCATTTCTACTATTTGAACAGTTCTATTACTTCTTCCAGACGTATTACGCTCTGGATGATACCTACTGTCGGGTTCATTCATGAGAATATGTTCTTGCGGATGATTTTGCTGTTGGTAAGATCGACTGTTATTAAACGTACGCTGAGAATTGTCCTCATTTATTTTTACGTCTGTCGTAATAGTCATTCCTATACGGTGCATTGCGATAGGAATTGAAGTATTGAGTTTTCCGTACGTAGTTGTTTCTTTGCTGCCGTGCGTTACTATTTGTTGTATCAGGGACTATACGTCCACGCGGTGAAACATTAAAGTTAGGCTGACCTTGTGCATTACATTGTTGGTTATGTATGCTAACCGGGTGACTTTCATGCTGTTGTGGCGGAAAACGTCTATTGTTACCAAAATATGCTTCCTGTTGCTCATAATTTTGACGATACCGATAATTAGAATTTGGTCTGTTATTAAAATTTTGGTGGTTGTCATTCCTAAAGCGTCTGTTACCTTTACTATTGAAACTACGTGCTTGACCGTAATTACTGTAGGTTTGCTGGCCTTGGTTGTTATATGAAAAATTTTTGTTTACGAAAGAATAATCAGATTGTTGTACTTCCAAGAGCTGTAACAGATCTCTGAATGCTGAAATATTTTCCTTTTGCTGACCGGTTAAAAGTGACACTCTTAATGATCGTGGTAACTTAGAGATACATAATTGAATAAGTGCAGATTCACTGTACGGTTCACTTAGGTACTGGTACTGCTGGACCATGTGCTCAAAAAATTGCGTGACACTGGAAAAATTTGTGTTCTCATAATTTGGTAAGCTAATTAACTGATCTTTAATTCCGCGCTGTGTCGTCTTCGACCAATACGCAGATAGAAAGGCATTCTGAAACTCTTCTACTGAATAACATTGTCTCGCGATCGGCCTCATACGAGTTGCCGGTTCGCCTTCCAAAAAGCTGCAAATAAATTCAAGTTTGTGTGTTACGGGCCAAGTCGGTGGAAAGGCAAAGCTAAATTGTTGTATCCAATCTAGCGGGTGAATCTGTGTTCTGTCATTCTTAAACACTTTAAATTTTCTTACTGACAGAAAATGTTTGTAATCGAAATTATCGTCTCTGTGTGATGGAACAGGTTCAGGATTGTAAGAGAATCTATTGAACTGTGGTTGTTCGGAATCTAAGTCCCGTACTCTCTGTAGATTACCCAAATTATACGCGTTGCGCGACTCTGGCAAATGTTCGAAAAGTGGCATCTGCTGTGATGTGTTATTAACTGAAATACTTTTCATCTCTGTTACTTCTTGCTGTAAACTTGACAGTTTTCGACGCAATGTGTTATTAGATGAATCTATCTCATTAATAGTCTGCTGTAGATTTTGAAATTCCGGTGTTTGATTAAATGAAACCGGTGAAATATCGTCTGATTTATTGTCATTAGTACTTTCGATGACATCAATACGACTGGCCAATTCATCACATTTTTCAGTCAGTATTTTTACCTGATCATCGGTTTTAGTGTCAGTGGCATTAATCTGTTTTTGCAATTTACGTGTAGTTTCGTTCAGTTTTCTAACGTCAGCTTTCACGACATCGGAATCCTGTGTTAGTTCTAATTGTTCGAGTCTGTCGGTCACTGTTTGAATATCTATTGTGTGTGTATCTGTTTTTGATTTAAGATCCGAAATTTCGTCACGTAATTCTGTGTTCGACTGTTTGAATGTATTAATTTCGTCGGACACTGTGGCAATATTATTGTCTACATATGTTTTTGCCTTCGCAAACATTTTACGTTTGTCTTCCTGTCTCTGAGCAGTGATTGTTTCCATTACTTGACGTTTTACTTTATTTTGATCATCAATAAATTTGCGGAAACGCGTATCACTGTTTTCTATATGAAGACTAAGACGTTCGTTAATTTGAGTGTTCTGTTGTTCGAATTTCGCGTCTATCTTTGCGTCCATTGTGCGCGAAAGTTCTACCGTCATTGTTTTAAACTCGTCGCGTAATTGTGTAGCCTTTTCAGAGCATTGTTTAGCGACTGTACTAATTTCCACTCTAAGTGTTTCTGTTGTAGCTGTTTGCATTTCCCTTAATTCTTGAGCAACAGATCTAATTTCTTCGCTATTTTTTCTTGAAGAAGCCTCAATTTCCTCGCGCAACTGTTCCTTAGTGTCATGACACTGCGCGGCAACGGCTCTAATTTGTTCACTAAGCTGTCTGGAATTGTTGTCTAATTTTTCATTAAACTGTTTGTTCTGCTCACTAAGTTGTCTGAAATCTTCACTAAGTTTATCTTGTTTTTCGTTCTGTTGTTTGACCTGTTCACTAAGTTGTTTGAGATTTTCGTCATTGTTGTCTAATTTTTCACTAATTTTATCAATTTTATCTAATTTTTTGTTCTGTTCACTAAATTGTTGTTGTAGCAATCTTGCCATAACTTGTTCCAAATCAAAATTCGCATTTCTATTCTCTGTGCTGTTTAATGGTGGATCTGGAATTGTTTCGCTTTGTGTGACCATTTGGTCATTCTGTAATTTACAAAAACGTTTATCAGTCGGATGTACACTGTCAGTCACTATTTCTGAATTAAATGGATCCGTCGCACTTTCAGTACACTGTCCATTTTAATTAGACAAATTTGTCTGTACATTATTTGAATTTTCCAAACCGGGTGAGTTAAGCTGGGAAGCGCTCATTACAATAGGGCGCCCCGCGTCATCGATTGTCGTCAAATCAACAGAAGACACAATCGAGTTCGTTTGTTCATCATTAAGGTCTACATCATTATTAATGGTTGGAACGCACTGATTGTCGGTGAACGCGCGATTGCCATCATTACACTGCGTGTCACAATTACTATCAGTCACGTTGTTTAAGTCAGTAAATTCATTCATAATACCTCGCGATACACTATTCACAGTCTTTCGCGGCATTTTTGCTATAGTCACAATTATTCAAAAGAGAAATAAGCACAATGCAAAAGCAACACAAAAATACAACAGAGCAACGAATTGCCGATGATCTGAGGAAAGAAAGTCACAAATTAGTAAAAGCGTTGCGCCAAATTCTAATTATATTTAAGCAAATAAGAGCAGATATCTGACTGTTTTTCAAAAGATTCTCAACGAAATACGATCCTGGACCGGGTGTCGCCAAGTGTAACCTCCCCGCAAACTATGTTATTCATCGATATTACTGAAATGGTAATACACCTAGAGCTAAGTGAAACCTCCCAGAGAAATTTGAAACACAAAGACAATTAAATAAAAATTAGCTATCTGACCCAAGTATAAACTCCCCACAATTAAATTTAATGACAACGATAAAAATCTGAAATAGCAATCTGACCCAAATGTAACTTGCACACAAAAAAAATGAAAATCAATTCAGTGATAATGAAATCTCAGTGACAATGGAAATGCTAATAGACCGAAATGTCGATCTTAGGCCCTGTTCACTAGTTAAACTGAAATTCTTACCAGAGTAAAACTGCATCTGCTCTTATTTGTGAAAAACCATCCTTCCTCCTTCTTCAGCCACAGACGTGAAAAATGCACAAATTCCGCAAGAACAAGTAAAATATTCCTCTGAATGACCATTCCAGCTTCAGAGCCGCTGAAACGAGAGGCATCCTTGTTAATGGACGTTTCATGGAATCAAAGATGACATACGATAAGAATTAGACATATACAGCGTCGTACATGAAGTAGGTGAGTACAGTAAACGGAGTGACCACTGAACCCCTATATCAGTTGGCAAGCCAAAGTGAAAGACCGAAGAAGCAGCATACCACTACTAGAGACGCACAAAGACCACGTGAATTACAGTGTATTTAGCCTAATTTTTAAGCGATGATGATGATGACGACAATGATAACGATGACGACGTCGATGTTGATGTTGCATGGGGGCTTAATTAAATATTAATGAATGCAAATATTTTTTTAATTTTTAGTAGCTGTCTGTCCGATTACGAAGTCTCGTAAACGGTTGGCCCTGACTAGTTTTAGTACGCAATCTAACTGCATAGAATAACAACAAAGAATGAAAGAAAATTTCCGTTAACAAAATTAATTAATTAAGTCCCCAGCAACTATAAAACCTACGAAACCAAAACACAAGTGTAACTGTTCTGTGTGTGGAAGTGTGATTCAACGTACACATCTGGCACGGTTCTTCTTCAATAAGACAAGAAATTTTAAATATCATTTATACTGAAGTAATTAAAAAAATAGAAATACTATAATTGCGCAAGAAAACCAGAATTACACTCTAATACAAGAACACAAGCCAGATGCTTTGTTGACTGAACCTGTAATGACGCATTATTTAAGACATTGAAATAATAAAAAGAAAAGGGAATTTTTTTACCTTCATATATATTGACGAAAAGCACTCTGATCATTACAATATCTCCATTCGAACAACATCTGCTGTCTAGCCCATCAAACAACTGCATAAAACATGGAACAAGCACTCCCTACTACAACATCTCAACACCGACTCGCTACTACTACATCTCAACAAGCACTCTCCACTACGACTTCTCGACAGGAACTGCCAGTGGAGGCGGCTGAATAATACTCTCTGGCGCGATCTCTGGCGCTGTGGCTCAGTGTAGCCACCTTTCAATGTCCACGGTGACAATGACGACTGCGATGACGACGAAGATGCCTACGACGATGACGAAGACGGCAATGACTACGAGGATGAAAATGCTGATGATGAGAATGAAATTGTTGATGATGCTGACGTTGATGACAATGTAGGAGAAGGAGAGCAGCGGTATCTACATCTGTCCTCGGCAAACCACGCGAAATTCATAACAGAGGCTACTTCTCATTGTGCCACGTACTTTGGCTTCTTCGTGATCCATTCACTTATGGAGCGTGGGAAGAATGACTGGTTAAAACGAATATTTAAATGATTCATCCAGCAGTAAGAAGTCTAATTATACGTTCGCAGTTGTCGTACGTGGGGACTTGAAGAATGGTTCTCAATTCTTAACACAAAAATAATGGTTTAGAAACAGTGTAAGTAGGGTTTCGTTTGATAAATTGGTTTCTACCTTCAAGCGTCTGTCGGTTCAGATTTTTCAGCATTTCCTAATGCCTGCCTCTGGGTCAAAGGTAATGTCACAATTGTTGTCAAAGCGTCATCCTCTAGAAACAAGTCACAATATAACACAAATACCATAAGATAAGGTGTTAGTATTATTGTGTTAACGAACTGTATTGCCACCTCATAGTATCGCTGTTTAGTACATCTTGCCAAGGTAACAAGCATTTTAGAATGAAGTAGTATTTCAGTCATCGTCATGACTTAAATACTTCGTTCTACATTTGGAGAACTCATCTAAGTCATATTGTAAGTGTGATATGTAATATTTTGTCCTCAAGGGTACATCAAACCTGTGGCGTTACCTTCCCTCCTCGACGTCAATGACTCCTTCGTGGGACGACCAGCTCTGCTCAGCGGCTGGGGAATGGCCGAAGCCAGTAAGTGTAGTGACTTACTTCTTTTTGTTGCAGGTACTGAAATACAGAACAAAATGAATTCTGTTTCTGTCGGTCAGTACCTCTTGTATTCTTTCCCAAAGTAAAAGTTTGTATTGTGTATATGTTCATACTGAAAAGTATTAAACTATTGATCGTTTCTGACATGGCGAAATACAACTGGCAAACGACGGCCGTTCAGTAATGGCCATCTGCACATTAATAAAAGAGGTAAACTACTCCCCATTAAAATTGCTACACCAAGAAGAAATGCATATGATAAACGGGTATTCATTGGACAAATATATTATACTAGAACGGACATGTGATTACATTTTCACGCAAATTGGATGCATAGATCCTGAGCAATCAGTACCCAGAACAACCACCTCTGGCCGTAATAACGGCCTTGATTCGCCTGGGCATTGAGTCAAACAGAGTTTGGATGGCGTGTACAGGTACAACTGCCCATGCAGCTTCAACATGATACCAAAGTTCATCAAGAGTAGTGACTGGCGTATTGTGACGAGCCAGTTGCTCGGCCACCATTGACCAGACGTATTCAATTGGTCAGAGATCTGGAGAATGTGCTGGCCAGGGCAGCAGTCGAACATTTTCTGGATACAGAAAGGCCCGTACAGGACCTGCAACATGCAGTCGTTGCAGTATCCTGCTGAAATGTAGGCTTTCGCAGGTATCGAATGAAGGGTGGAGCCACGGGTCATAACACATCTGAAATGTTACGTCCACTGTTCAAAGTGCCGTCAATGCCAACAAGAGGTGACCGAGACGTGTAACCAATGGCACCCCACACCATCACGCCGAGTGATATGCCAGTATGGCGATGACGAATACACGTTTCCAATGTGCGTTCACGGCGATGTCGCCAAACACGGATGCGACCATCATGATGCTGTAAACAGAACCTGGATTCATCCGAAAAATTACGTTCTTCCATTCGTGCACCAGGTTCGTCGTTGAGTACACCATCGCAGGCGCTCCTGTCTCTGATGCAGCGTCAAGGATAACCGCAGCCATGGTCTCCGAGCTGATAGTCCATGCTGCTGCAAACGTCGTCGAACTGATCGTGCAGATGGTTGTTGTCTTGCAAACGTCCCCATCTGTTGACTCAGGGATCGAGACGTGGCTGCACTATCTGTTACAGCAATGCGGATAAGATGCCTGTCATCTCGCCTGTTAGTGATAGGAGGTCGTTGTGATCCAGCACGGCGTTCCGTATTACCCTCCTGAGCCCACCGATTCCATATTCTGCTAACAGTCATTGGATCTCGACCAACGCGAGCAGCAATGTCGCGACACGATAAACCGCAATCGACCTTTATCAAAGTCGGAAACGTGATGTACGCATTTCTCCTCCTTACACGAGGCACAACAACGTTTCACCAGGCAACGCCGGTCAACTGCTGTTTGTGTATGAAAAATCGGTTCTAAACTTTCCTCATGTCGGTAAGTTGTAGGTGTCGCCACCGGCGCCAACTTTGTGTGAATGCTCTGAAAAGCTAATCATTTGTATATCACAACATCTTCTTCCTGTCGGTTAAATTTCGCTTCTGTAGCACGTCATCTTCGTATTGTAGCAATTTTAATGGCCAGTAGTGTATATGTTTCGCTCAGTAGGGTGATCGACCGCTGAACGCTCTTAAGTTCAGGATTTTTGAATTAGAAATTTATTGGATGTTGTGTCGCTAGTGTTAAAAATATTGTTGGTTTCAGACGTTTATAATTTCGTAACCAAAAAAGTCACCCATCAGTGCAAGCCAGCATTCCCGACCTAAAAAAAACAAAGATATACAACCACGCAACTGGTTGTTGCAAGAATTCGACAACAATTCCCACTACAATCTTAAACGTTTCTGTTCAAGTTAGCAGTGTCTGCCGAAATCAATCAGGAGTTAAAAGTCATTCTGACCAATATTCTGTTTGGCTGAAAATATTGTTCAAACATAGTTCAATATAGTACAACTAATAAAGGAGCCCCTCACACATTCCCAATGTTATTAGTTTTGGATCACATTAAAAATAGAATTGAGCAGGATTTTCAAGTACTGCAACCAATGTGCACTTGTATCTGCTCATAATAGCTCTCTCATCTCCCAGCCCCCAACTGCAACTACACTTCCCTTCACTGCCTTAATGCCTTAATGTTTCAGGATGCTTCCTATTAATCGAACCTTTCTTTTAGCCAAGTTGCGAAGTAAACTACTGTTCTCCTCAGTTTGATTCAATAGTCTTCATCAGCCGATACGTAGGAAGGTGGCATTGTGGAAGACATTAAAAATTCAAACTTACATTTTTCTAATAACACATAAAATTATGAAAACAAATTACTAATGCATTGACTTTATTTCTGTTTATAATGGTTGTTTTTTTTCACTAAATTTTTCCTGAGATATTAGTTTAAGCTACTTAAAGATTCATAGCGGAGACGTTAATTAAATAATTAAAATTACAATAGCTTTTTATTTGTATTCTGTGTCGTGGGTAGTTCAAATATCTGCATTGTCTACAGTGGACCAGTCACCTGAATGTAAGGTTTAATGAACATGGTGGATTCGAAATCACATATCAGATGTGCTGCATAAGTGAAACGAAGCAGTCCGTTCCAAAATCTGTTGTGTAATTATGAACTGTGTGTCCTCCCATCTTCCAGTTAATGTTTGGCTGATTTGATGTGCCCAAAAGACTGAGAACTGGACACGTGTATTTGACTCGCTCACTCATATCCGTACATATGAATGTGTTGAGAGTGTTTGGTACCGACAAAGTCGTACAGGCTCGAGCAAAATGATGTCACAAACAACTTCACATACAGTGAGTCGGGAGACAGTGGCACGTGACTGTTGCCTTCTGCCGCATTGGTTTGGCGCTCATGACGACCCTTGGGAGAAGCAGCGCAAAGGGAAGTCTTATCTTGCCGCTGGCCTTTGATCAGGGGCAAACGACTATATGCTCCAACCGCCCTGTTCGGTGTAAACCTTCGATGAAGAGTGTTTCGTCCGCTCACTCTGTCATCAAGTACACAAATGTGAGGGGCACTGGCCGGTGATGACAGCGGTCAGTAACAAAAACTTTGTGCCCATCCCACCCGCACAGAAATCATAGTGTAAATGACTCGTTAAACAGTAGAGCGAGATTATTGAGCTCTTTAAGTTTTTTACTGAGGTGCCGTGACCATGGCATTATTCCGAAGTTTGCCAGGTTAGTACATTTTATAAAATCGACTTCCATGAATAAGATTTTAATTAAAGCTGGTTCTGCTGTCGTTAAGGAGAGGATCCGATTTACACGAAGGAAGCTGGATCTTGTTTCTCAAGAACTTTATCGTCTGCACCTGAAGATGTCTGTGGAGTTACCCAGCAACTCTTGGAACTGGATAGATGGTACAACATGGGCCAAATCAGACTGGGTTCGTGAGGTAGCGACATCAAGACAGACTGCAAAGTTCAGCCGACTTGAGCCATCTCCACAGCAAGAAAGTATCATTCGACGCTCCGTCATTAATATGACGGATAGAGATTTGGACGATGCTACGATGATGGTCTTAAGCAAAGGACTGAATTTTGCACCCACGCCAAAGGTTTTGCCTATACCTGCATTCATAAGTGCCGTTGAAGAAGCTGTTCGACCACTTTCTACGGATTCTGCAGATGAAATAAGACGCGAAACGTGTCGAGCTGTTATGAAGGCCACAAAGAAGCAATATATCTGTGGCAGAGAGGACTGCACTACGTATGCTCCGCCAAGATACCGAAACGGTGGTTCTCCCTGCTGATAAAGGTAATGCCACCGTTTTAATGTCACGTGACGACTATCATGATAAGATATACAGCTTATTGAATGATAGTATGTACCGGAAGATCAGTAAGGACCCCACCAACACGGTGGTAAGGAAGACGGCGTCGCTTTTGAATGCCTCCCCATTTCCACCGGAAGTCATACGAAGACTGAAACCAAGTGGTGCAGTGCCTCCAAGGCTTTATGGACTCCCAAAGATCCATAAGAAAGACGTTCCTCTACGTCCTATCGTGAGCAATATTGGTTCTCCCAACTATGATTGTGCCAAGCACCTGGCGTCACTATTGAGGCCGCTTGTGGGAAAATGTGATCATCATATAAGGAACTCTGCAGATTTCATTGGCAAATTAAAATCTTTGAAACCGAACACCTCTGATCTATTAGTCAGCTTTGATGTAGTGTAGCTATTTACTAAGGTACCTCTCTCTGAATCTCTAGATCTCATTGGAAAAAGTTTTGATAAGGAGATTTTAGCTTTGTTTCACCATGTGATGACCTCCACATACTTTTTATTTAATAACGACTTTTTTGAACAGACTGACGGTGTTGCCATTGGTAGTCCTTTGTCACCCTTGGTGGCCAATTTATTTATGGAGGACTTCGAGGAGAAGGCCCTGGAGTCTGCTAGTTTGAAGCCTACAGTTTTTTGGAGGTACGTTTATGATACCTTTGTAGTGTGGCCCCATGGCGAGGACAAATTGCAGGACTTCTTAAACCATCTGAATTCCATCCATGGACAAATTCAGTTCACAGTGGAAGTGGAAAAGGAGGGATGTCTTCCATTTTTGGATGTCTTGGTTCGGCGCAAAGAAGATGGCACTTTGGGTCATGCAGTATATCGGTAACCGACCCATACGGACTTATATTTACATGCAAATAGCTGTCACCATCCTTCGCAGACGAGTAGTGTTCTAAGAACTTTGGTACACCGAGCACACGTCATATCTGATGAAAGTAGTTTAAAAGAAGAACTTTTACATCTGAAGAGAGTTTTTGAGGACAACGGGTATTCTCCACAACAGATACGTAAGGCACTACAAATAAAACCTAAGGTGTCCGTAAGGAATGCGGAAGATGACGAGGAAACATTTAAATCCATGGCTTTCCTGCCGTATGTGGGAAGCCTTTCATCCAAAATAGGACGGATCCTCACTAAACATAAAGTAAAAGTGATTTTTCGTCCACCGGCGAAGACGGCTGCACTCCTGGGTTCCGTTAAAGATGACTTACTACTCCGCAAGCCTGGAGTTTACAAGATACCATGTGAATGTGGCCTTTCATATATCGGACAAACGAATCGTACAGTCCAAGAGAGGTGTACGGAACATCGCAGGTACACTCGGCTCTTACAACCCAGTAAATCGGCTGTGGCAGAGCATTGTATTGATTCTGGTCACTCTATGGTATATGAAAATGTCGAAATTCTGACTTCTGTTTCATCTTTCTGGGACTCCGTAGTAAAAGAGGCCATTGAAATCCGCTTGACGAAGAATTTAATTAATAGAGACAGCGGTTTCACATTAGATAGATCATGGAATCCGGCACTTTCAATATTGAACTTACAAAGACGTCGCTACGGTTCAGCTCCCAGTAATATATCGACCTCTAAGCATGGATCGAATGCGCAGTCACAGACGTAACTCATGCATATTGTACGTCTTTGCCGCCAATCAACATCACTGGCGCCTTGTTTATCTGTGGCCGCATGCGCAGTGGCGCGGTCCGCGAGTTTAAAAGGATGGAGCGAGCGCTGGAGCGTCAGTCGTACGGCTCTCTCTGAAGATGGCTGAAAGGTATACAGCCGAAATATTAGAAGAAGAAGCAGAATACATGCGGCTGCATTCCCGAAACTTAATGGAGCAGTAGTTATCTCCGTTTACATTCCTATCCTAGTGATAACGGCGATGTGTTACGTTGTTGCGTAAATTAGTAGTGTTTTCTTTTCCATGTTGGTATTCTGGCTGCTGTGGGTTTATTTACTGACTGTCATTTTTTTTATTTTAGTTCACTGTTGCTATCTCAGTTTACTTGTTCTCATTTTGTTGTTTGGAGATAGTGAGTGGAGCTGTGGATACTAGAAAATGGAGTGACAAATGGAGAAACCGGAACAATACCGACATATCCTTCTGCTTGAGTTCAATAGAAGGGTGACAGCAGCAGAAGCAGCCTAAAATATTTGCGCCGCGTATCGGGATAATTTAATTGGACAGAGCACGGCAAAAAAATGGTCTTTTAATTTTAAGGAGGGTCGCTTTGACATTAGTAGCTATCCACATGCAGGAAGACATTCAAGGTTTGACAAAGATTGTTTAAACGCATTAATTCACAATGATACACGTCATTGTGCTCGGGAACTGGCAGGCGTGATGAACTGTGATCTTTCCGCCATCGAGCGACATTTGCATCCAGTGGAAGGTTCAAAAATCGAGTTTATGGGTACCGCAAGCTCTAAGCCAAAATTACAAAAATCAGCAGGTGGCCACATGCGCATTTATGCTTGTTCGTCATCAATTGGCTCGTGAAAGACACCGACCATTCCTATTCTGTATCGCTAATGGTGACGAGAAATGGTGTATTTATAACATATGCGAAAGAGAAAAGTGGTTGAACCCAAACAAAGCAGCAATTCCTCGTTCGAAGGACTGCGCGAATCCACAAAAGATATTTGTTACGCATCTGATACACATGTAATCATCGCTCCTGACATTCACTCACAATAACTGAGACATGTTACAGACGCAGCGCAAGAATAACGACCAGGAAGACTACTTGAAGTGATGTTACGCACGATAACGCCTGTCCGCATTCTGATATACTGAAAAAAAAAACTATAGGGCAATTGGGTTGACAAGTAATTACACACCGACCTTATTCACCTGATGTAGCGCACTCAGGTTTTTACGTTTTCCGCTCTCTGTCGAACAACCATCAAGGAACTTCCTTTCCGGATGAAAATGCGCTCCGAACATGGCTCGACGAGTACTCCGCAACAAAGCCACGTGATATTTGTTAAAGTTGCCTATTCAAGATAGCAAAAAGCGGGATTTTTTTGGAACATCAGCTGCATTGTAACAAACAGCGCCACAACTGTGGATACCGATGGAAGAAGACGGGTATAGGATGCAGTGGTTATAGAAAAGTCACTGGACACAATATATTGCTGAAATTTGCTGAAAGCGACATTGTTTAAAAACTCACAATTTTAAGCAGCGGCAACTTTCAATAAATGATGCGTACATACAGTCGGTTAGATAAAGTTAACTGCAATAAGACTTGGCCAGATTTAAGATCCACTAGGGTTACCCATTTCAAAAGGAATAAGGTCACATTACGTTAAAATTATCAGCATAGACTATGAATTGAAACACTCAAGTTAAATGGCAAAAATCATAAATTTAAGTCTTCCATGAAAAGCAACAAGATTAAGATCAAGTTTCCTCTTTGGCTAGAAGTGAAGTTTGTGAATTAAAGAGTCCATGTGAACTAGTATGTAAGAATCAGTTAGCAGAAATAGAAACCTTATCTAACAATTTCGATTAAGTGATATCAGGAGACACTAAATAAGTCGAAGTGCAAAATTCAATTCACTATTTTGGAAAATGCATCTGATATGTTAAATCAGAATCTAATGTACTTGTACCTGTCAAACACATTTCTAAAAAAAGTGATGGTGAAATATGTTGAATTAGAATTACTTAAGTTGGTTACATGTGATGCAGTATGCGATATGTAATCAGTGGTATCTTTTAAATTATTTGAGGGAATATTTCTTAAATGTTCGATAAATATTAAGAGAATTAGAATTATTGTTGGTCAGTTAAGAAGAGAAGCTGCTGGGTGTGGTTTTAAATACCAAGACATATTTAAAATATTGAGTAAGTTTCAACCAACATTGAACAGAGAATTTCTGTGTTCTAGAGAGTATACTGGATAATATAATGATTGTAAACATTGAAAGTTATTTTAACTACAATGAATATTCAGTTGAAACTTTGAATGTAGTGTGTGTCAGTGACGTATGGCTACTAATAGAGCATTAATGTGTTTAGTGCTCGTATTTTAATAAGTATATGGACATAAATCTATATTTGAATTGAGCATTAAACTATGATGGGTTTTACATGAAGTGTTGTATCAATTTTGGTGACTTCAGAGAAGCACGTTTATTGGCGACAGACCCTGGGTTGTGTCAGGGTGCAACATTACGTATATATATATTATTTACTACAAGGAGGTGAATATTTTATGGAAAGATTGAAATAATAGTCATTTGTTGCTCAGATCTAAGTGGAGACTATGTTACTTAATGCTGAGGGTGACATGGATAATTGCTCATTAACCAGTCAAAGGACTGAAAAGAAACTTATCTTTAGTTAAAACTTATTTAGCGATAGTTATACAAGTATGTTTAACTTAATTTATTCACTTGAGGTGATATAGCCCTAATTATTTGTACATTTATTTGTTTATAGTGTAATGAAAATAATGAAGTTCCAAGAGTTTGAATTTTAACTTAAAATGAAGAATGTTGTAAATCTGCTACTATTGGTTATCCTTCTTGAGGTGGCTGCAATTTACTTAAAAGTAATTACACCAGACGCATTTTGCATTTATTTATAAAGCATCTTTTTTGGTTATTCCGTAAATCAGACACATTCATTTGTACATTTTTGATTGTCTTAGGTTAAAAAAAGCATTTTGTTTATAGAATTGGTGTGCAAGTTACTTCTGGTGTTTCTTTGGATACTCTGCTACTTCCCTCCTCACCAGCAGCAGTTAACGTCGAAAGACTTCGATTCACGTTTTCACTTGGCAGTTTTTACCATATTGCAGTATTTATTGCGCTGCATTATTTAGATATAACTTTTGTAAACTGTTTCTCACTCCACAATGTAACAGTGTTTATGTCTGTTCGTTTGTTTTTGTTCATGTTGTGAGTGTTGCCAACCTATGGACCTACTTTTTGTTTGTGTGTGAGGTAGTAAAACTCTATGAAAATGTCTTCTATGTTAGGTAGAGACGTGAGAGGGATGAGAGTGCATTGATAATTTTTTGTGGGGGCATGGGGGGTGGGAGGAGAGTGAGGGTTAAAGGACAATCTGCGGGGAGATGGTAGTGGTAAATGGAGCCTGTGGTTATATGTGTATATTTGGTTAAATCGTCAATCACTTTAAAGAGTTTGTGGTTGTCAAGTTGATATCATCATTTTTGTTATGGTTTTTTTGGATGTGGTAGTTTACTTGTAAGGTGAAGAAGTGTTTTTTGTTGTTTATCCGTATGATTTCAATGTCTGTGTCTCCAGCTGTAATTTTATGTTGGTGCTGGTGTAAGTGTTCTGCAAAAGTTGAATGGTTTGTCCTATACTTCCAGCCCTTACTTGTTCTTTGTATCTGGTGTCAAACACCCTCTTGGTTTGACCTATGTTTCTTCCATCACGTGTATAGCATTTCAGTTGGTATATTCCTGATTTCTGATATAGATCAATATTTCCTATTGTTCTTGGGAAGTATTTCTGAATTGAGTTGTTGTTTTGATGGATTATTTTTATGTCTTGTTATTTTTGTAAATATTGGATATTATGTGTGTTTATTTCTTATTCTATGTCAGTATGTACCATTTTTATTTTCTGTTTCTTTTACACTTTGTGTTGTTCCTATTCTTATATTTTGTGTATTTGTTTGTGTGTTTTTGTCCTTGAGTTGATGACAGCTGTTTCTTGATTTTCTCATTCAGCTTTGCTACTAAGTTCACTTTGTATTCATTACTTGCGACTATTTGTGTTATGGTATTCATTTCTTTTTTGTAATTGCCTGTATCTGATGGTAGTGTGTTTGGTCTGTGGAGCATGTATCTAAGTGCTGCCCGCTTTTGAGCACTGGTTTGCTGTGATGTCTCATGTTATCTGTGTCTGTTGTTGTCGGTTTTCGGAATACGTAAACTGAGTGCTGGTTGTTTTGAATCGTTATGGTACTGTCTAAGAAATTTAACTGTCTATTTTGCTCTTTTTCTGTTATAAAATGTATCTCATTATGAACAGAATTTATGTCTGCGTGTAACTGGTGAATTTTATTGCTTGGTTCATCTCTCAGGCACAAGATGTCATCGATATATCTAATCCAGTATTGGATGTTGTGCCTATTTGGCATTATTTTGTTAAAAATAATCTGTTCTACATGGCTCATAAATACGTTTGCTATGGTTCCAACCACTGGGGAACCCATTGGTAATCCTTCACTTTGCAAACAGAATTCATTATTGAACCAAAAATAGTTCTGTTATGATATTATCTCTAGAATCCTGACTGTTTCTTTGATGTATTCGTGTGGTAGTGTGCTGTGTGTCTTAAGATTTTGTTCTATAATGTTTATCATTTCAGTTATTGGTATATTGATTACATATTCTCTGCATAAAATGACAGGAGGGTGGCTGTGTTGGAACTTTTATATCTTTTATGTGCTGAATCAATTTTGTGGTCTTTCTTACATTTCTGTCTTCTTGTAATTTCCAGTTTTCTGCTAAGATATGCAGCATATACCTTGCAGTGCGTAAATGGAAGTGTCTCTATATTTCACAATAGGTCTAATGGGGAGATCTATTTTGTGAAGCTTTGGTTGACATCGGAGGGAACTTGCACTGGGATTTGTTTGTAGCAGTTTTCTTTTTTCATTGTTTTCTATTGTGTGTTCAATGTCTTTCAGAGCTTTTCTCAACTTCATTTAGAATCCGTTAGTTGGATTCGATATCAGTCTTATAATTTTATTTTTTTTTTGTTTAATTCTCATATATAACTTATGTATTGCTCTTTAGCAATGAGAAGCACTGTGATCCCTTAACATGTCCTTGTGATGATGGTCCTGTAGTTTCTAAGTTTTGTCAGTGTTATGGAATCTGCATTGATATGCTTTACTTTCATCTGTGTTACTATGTTTTTGATTTCATTACTGACTAGCTCTCTCATCAGACCAGCGTTTACCTCTCTTGTTTTGCTTCCGTTTCCCTGTGTGAGAATGCTTTCTGAGTCAACTATGAGGTTTTCTATGTATTCTATGTATTTTTCGTCTATTTGTCTGCTTGCCTTGTGTTTCAGATGTTTTACGAGCAGTTTTCTTTCTTCTGTATGCAAAACAGTGTCAATTATGTTCACCGGTCTTGGACAGGAGAGATATTTTTCGATAGATTTGGTGTGATTTGTGGCTGAGTTGGGTGTTTGTTTAGCTTTTAAATTTGCCGTCTTTCTTTTGTGAGATTTCTTATTTTTTCCATACTGCATATGTACGATTTTCAATCTTGCTAACAATATGGGAGGAAATAGAGGTATTATTCAGGATTGTCCGAAGATTGAGATGTGATTTATATAGCTCCCAATTTATGGTTTGATTTTTGGCTTAAAGAGACTTGATTTCGTTGTTTAGCCCAATTTTTTAAGCTATTTGTCCTTTTTTTGAGCATTGGAGAACTATAGTTAAGCTGTACATTAATACACATAGATGTTTGATCTGCAAATCTTGTTGGACAGTTTTATGAAGGTTGAGATGCATTATTCTAAACTTCATGTAGACCAGGGGGACATTTGATACCAGATACAAAGACCATGTAAGAGCATGTAAGTATAGGGCAAATCATTCAACTTTTGCAGATCACTTACCCCAGCATCAACATAAAATTACAGACAGACACAGACAAGTAAATCGTAAGAATAAACAGCAACAAAAGACACCTCCTCACGTTACAAGGAAATTACCACATCCAAAAAATCATAACAGAAAAGAAACAACTCATAAATGATCAGACCAACTTGGCAAACCACATAATCTTTAAACTCATTGATTACCTAATACACCATTAATTACACTTGTATAGTTATAGGCTCCATTTACCACTACTATCTCCTCTCAGATTCTGTCCTATAATCACTGCCTAGGCCCATCCCCACTCCCCTCCTCCCCGCTCCTCACAAAACAAAACTGTCAACCCACCTGCATTCCTCTCACGTATCTACCTAACATACAAGACAATTTAACAAATTTTAACTAATCCACACACACACACAACTTAGGTTCACAGATTGGCAACACAATGTGAACGGAAAATAACGAACAGACATAAACACTGTTACTGAGTGTAATGAGAAATAGTTTACAAAACTGGAATGTAAATAACTCAGGGCGAGAAATAGTGAAGAACTGCAAAAACTGCCAAATTCAAATGTGAATCGAAGTCTTTCTACGTCAACAGCTGCTGTTAAGGAGGGAAGGAGCAGTGTATGTAAAGAAACACCGTAAGTAACTTGCACATCACCTGCATAAACAAACCGCTGTTTTTAACCTAAAAAAATGTGCAAATGTATGTATCTAATTTGCAGAATAACCACGGAAGATGCTTCATAAATAAAAGCGAAACGCGTCTGGTGTAGTTATTTTTAATTAAATTTCAGTCAGCTCAAGATGGATAACCAATAGTAACATATTTTAACAGTTGCTGCCGAAGATGACCTTGCCAACAAATGCATAATGTTGTAAATATGCAGTAGTTTTCAGTTGCTGCAGCAGAAAGGTAAGTTGCAATTACAGAAATGTTACTTTAGTGCAATAGAGCATATGCATAAGGTTGAACAAAATTCTTGCTGGCACCATTGTATGGCTGCATAATAAATATGCTGGTCCCTTTACTTGACCTGTTACTTAAAATTATTTATTTAAAATAAAATGTTTAATTAAATTTTTTAAAATTTATTTCAGGATTTATTAAATTTTTTAATTTATTTAAAATTAATATTGCAGTCAGTTTTGTGGAGTTGTTTGGTAAATGATCACTGAATTAATTCTTTAAGATGTTAACTATGAAAGATAATTAAATATTAGTAGTACATAAGGGGAGCACTGCACTGGCACTGGCATGAAAGATAATCACTGCATGCACTATTATCCTGTTGCCTTCAGTGTAGCACTTTTATTTTGTGTAATAGAAATCTGAATTAAGTTACTTTAGCACTTCGACATACACATAGTGAAAGATTTACTCCCAGTAGAGACATATCAAATTATTTAGTTAGTAGAAGAGTGCTAAATGGTATTACATATGAAAAAACTAATCCATTTAGTAAACTATATGCTCAGAATGGAAGATGTATTCCTGTTACTGGCATATGTACAACGGGGACTCTATAACTGGCTCAGTGCCAATAAACTTTTTCCGAATTATTCAGATTGTTTGTTTTGAAAAATTCTCAACAACATTTGATTTATTGTCTGCATAAGTGTCACACGACTATCTAAATTTTTTAAGTTCAGTTCCTTTTATAAATGAAAATAAAAATGTTGTTATAAAAACGCAGAACGTGCTATATGCGATAGAGGTATCGGCAAAAACTAGATAGTATTTTATAATTTTTTTAAAACATTTCACAGATTAACTATCCTGTGATAAAATTATTATTATTCATTCTTTTAATTTTATTGTGCACAAAGAAATTTTTGTTGATGAACTGTACGGAAAATGTTCTGTTAGCTACTTTCTAATACGGCAGCACCTGTTGCGGACCATTTTTCATTTCAGCTGACAAGTTGTTTTTAGACTGTTGTGATGGTGAAACGAAGTTCTTTATGACGTCAGTGGTAACCCTTTTCATGAAAATCTTGTAGGAGCGCCAGTCATCAAGTTCGTTAAAAATAGTTCTCGTCTTGATGACATCAGGTCCACTATTTTTCACTTGAATCCAACTACATTCGGAAATTTTTATTGTCGTTGTCTTAGTATGTGTAGAGGCTGCTTTTTTCTTTAAAAAAAGAAAAAAACACGTCCTTAGATTGGACAATAGAAATCACAAGTAGATAGTCAGGCGTCGCATTCTGCATAAGTTTTACAAGGACCTTACTTGACACTGAGACATTCTTCAAATCTCTTACGTTTTTCAGTCTGGGCAAAATTATGTGACACGCCGCAAGCAATGAAGAAAGCTGTATGGCAGTTAGTAAAATTTGGACCCACCAGTGGGCTGCCACATACCGGTCACGCCGTCTTTCCGACCTTGTAGGCACTATTACATATGATCGCAGCGCAGGTTTTTGGCAGCCGAAGTTAGCGCAACGAAAAACCATTCGACGACTAGTTTCGGGCGAGACTCTTCTTCAAATCATGGAAACTTAGTCAGAAATAGTATTTCCGAAGACGTGAAAATCATGTCAAAAATGTCCAACGAACAGTTACAGCACTGTAACTTCGTTGCAAATTTTTTATATAGTTTTCAAATCTTCGGAAATACCATTTCTATGTTACCATGGTTTGAAGATGGGCTTCGTTTCGTAACTAGTCATCAAGTGAATAAAGGAATTAAAAGTTGCAAATTTCGACTGGTATTTTGTTGTACTGATTAACAGAAGTTGTTGACCGATAGCTAGTCCAGCATACTGGAAGTTCGGAACTTAGTTTGGTTTCTCGGCTCTAATTAAAAAACTTTTTTTTAACTTAGCCCGTTACTCATTTCGACTCTACAAATAACGTCACAGAGTAAAATAAAGCTATTTACTGAGTCAGTCAGTAGCTGTGGAACTGGATAATGAAACTAGATGAATCACGTGATATTTTAAGGAAAAAAAATGCCATGTATGTACATAGACTTAATTTTAATCTGTGCTGAGACTAAGATGAATTGTTATGAGGGTGTAGTGTGGGAGGTGTATGAGTGTCATCGAATGCTTACTCTGAAATTACTTGTGGCTATTATGAAAAAAATATTGAAAGTATTAAATATTATGCACACGAACGTAAGATTTGTGTGCTGTGGGGGTTACAGCGAGAACGCAGATTTACATAACCGCGTCACAGACACATTTGTGGAGCCATTAAACAGATACGCCAGTCATTCGGTGGATTTACTTAAAGTAAATATCACTGCCACATTGGTAGGGCAACAAGGTGAATAATGCAATTACCAGGTCCAGCTTTTAAACTACACTCATGTTCAGAAAAAACAGAACACACTGAACGCCTAGAGATGGACGTTCATACTCACAGGACATATACATTAGTACGTTCTGCAGAAATGATAAACATTTCAGCCCGTGAATTCGAGGTCAACATCGACACCGCGGCTCAACACCACCTACTGGTAAAATGTGACTGCGGCTCTTGTTCTCGCTGTAAATCGAAGGTAATGGATCAGCGTGATTGAGCAGACGTGCAGGATGCCTCGCAGACATATGCGCGAACCTACCGTTAAATCATTGAGTTTGAAAGAGGGCGCATTATTGGCATGAGAGAATGTAATGCATCATTCCGAAAAACTGCTGCTCGTGTGAACGAAGTGTTTCGGCAATGAGTGTGTGCAGAATGGTTCACGGAAGGCCGTAGAAAACGACGAGATGGGTTAGGTCGCACCACCCACACCACTCCCAAGAAGGTCGACACCTCACCCAAATAACTTTGCAGATCTGCGTGCTCGACTCTGGCGCAACAGTGGAACAGTGGAACACATCGAATACTATCAATGGATAACAGTCCGTCGCCATTTATTATGGCATGGGTTACGTGCGTGTCGTCCACGTATCCTCCTACCTTTGACGAATGTGCAGAAACATGCTAGACGGCAATGGTGTACGGAACGACTCACTGGGGACGGGAATGGCATCACAAAGTGTTTTTGGACAAATCCAGGTTTTGTTTGTTTGAGACTGATGGTCATATTTTGATCTGTCGCAGACAGGAGGAGCGGCATCGCAGTGACTGCACTCACACGAGACATACAGCGCCAACTCGAGGCCGTTTGGTGGGCGGTGTTATTGGGTACAAACAGAAGTCACAGTTGGTGCATTTCCAGGCCACTGTGACCAGTGTGATCTACATGAATGACATCCTGTGACCCGTAGCCATACCGCTTGTGCACAGACCCCAGACGCCATTGTTCAGCTAGCCAATGCACGACCACGTGTTGCTGCACCAACACGTGCTTTCTTGGTGTCACAGGATGTCAGCCTTTTGCCCTTGCCTGCTAGATCACCACCAGACTTGTCACCAGTCGAAAATGTGTGTGGATATGGGGAAGCGGCAGGAACAGCGCTTGACCCAAAGCCAACCACCACAGATGATCATTGGGACCACGTGAATTCAGCATGGATTGCTGTACCAGAGGACGCCACACGTGTCGATGCCATCACGCGTGGAACAAGGTATCTGGGTCCTGGCGGAGTCTGTGCCTACTACAGGGCTTCACAACATACGTGCTCGCGGAGCAAGCTGTGAGCAGCCAGGCGCGAGCACCGAGCAGCGCGAGCACGCTACCCCCACTACCGGACCAGAGCGGAGAGTGGGGAGAGTCACGTGGGGCACACAACAGCTGCCGCCAGTCAATGTAAATCCGCGGTCACCTGCAGGGATATCACTCACGAATTATTACTGCGACAAATGAAACAAATAAAGGAGAATGTACATGTGCCACATAATTTTATTAGCTTAGTGTATGCCTCTACATTCGTATTAATTTATGAACTGTTACACAATAAAAGGTGTCACTGAAGTGTGGGATTCTCGGTTATCTTGTACTTTTTGCCCTTTACAATTGCATCTATGTTCGGAGTAAATGTTCTTGTGCATTGTAGGCGCAGCGTGCAGTTTAAATTTCGATCAGACAATGCATTTCTCAGGCGCGTCTTGTTACATTTCATTGCAGAGAACAGTTGTTCACAAACATACGTGGACCCGAACATTGATATTATTGTAGCCGCCAGTTTGTGCAAACGAGGAAATCTATCCTGAGGGAAGTGTCTGTAGAATTCCAAAATGTTTTTCTTGTTCTGAAATTTGTCTCTGTATTCTCTGTCACACTGCAAGTCAATAATTTCCAGTTGCAGCTCAGGACGAATCTCTTCAATATTCGCTGAATATGGAGAGGAGAACAGATCAAAATCACTGTCTAGTGCTGTCAGATCTTGAAAGCGTTGATCAAATTCTTCCTTAAGGGCATTTAAACTATGTGAATAACGTTCACAGTCTTTATGAACATCTTGCATCGATGATAATTTAGGAAAATGGGCTAGATTTCCTGTTCCAGCTGACTCACCCAAAGTGTCAATTTCATTTTGAAAGCTCGTATTCGATCTATGAAATGAGTAATTAGCAGATCTTTACCTTGTAGTGAAATGTTCAAAGCGTTCAGATGGCTAATTAAATCTGCTAAGAACGCGAGATCACATTTCCATGAAGGCTCTTTCAATTCAGGAACACACTTGTTATTTATTTCCATGAACATATTTATCTCATCTAATAGGCAAAAAAATCGATTTAATAATTCGCCACGACTAAGCCAGCGGACCTCGCTGTAATAAGGCAGGCTACCATACTGGCTTTCTACATCCTCAAGAAAGCTTTTAAATTGCCTGTGTTGTAGCCCATGCTTCCTTATATAATTGGTTGTACGAACAACAACACTCATCACATTTTTTAGAGTGATACTCTATGCACATAACTTTTCCTGGTGGATCACACAATGAACGCCCCATATTTCATTCGGCACGGTCAGTTTTTGCATTTTCTCCTTCAACAGCGCAACGAAACCTGATTTTTTCCCTGTCATCGCTAGTGCACCGTCTGTAGACACTGAAACTAAAGAATTCCACGACAATCCTATATTTTCAACACTTTCTTCAACACTACTTAAAATATCACCGCCGGTTGTAGTGTTCTTCATAGCTACTACATCGAGGAGCTCTTCCCTCACCTGAAGATCTCTGTTAACAACTCTAATAAATATGGCAAGCTGCGCTGTTCCAGTGATATCAACACTTTCATCCAGAGCTAGAGAATACGCCATAAAATCTTTACAGATATTTGCAAGCTGGCTCTGGACGTCGTCTGCCATGTCCTGTATGCGACGCATAATGGTCATGTTAGATAAGGGCACAATCCGAAACTGTTCAACTTGAGATGGACACAAATGTTCCGCTGCAACCACCAAACATTCTTTTATTAAATCGCCATCAGTGAAGGGGCGCAGGGATTTTGCTAAAAGCAAAGCAATTTTGTAACTCACTCTGAGAGCTGCTTCAGTTGATTTTTCTTCGTCGTCCAGATCTTCTTCGGATAGCTTCCTTTTAAGTTTAATAACTTCCTGCGCACGATCTGGTCCATCACATTTTTCACTTCCGTAGTCTTTTGCGTGGTACGACATATAATGTCGCTGCAAATTAAATTTCGTAAAAGAATTCAGCGTTTTGTGACATACTAAACATTTTGCAACACCATCTTTTTCTGTAAACAGATACAATTCCTCCCAATGGGGGTTGAACTACGAAAGCATGGTTGGGGTTACACAACGGCGACTTGACATGGTTCTTAACCAGCGAAGTGACTGTTAGAGCTGATCGTAGTACGTTACACGTTACACAGTCGGCGCGAATTCAATAGGCACGCTGCGGCCCTATTCATACGTGCGCGCGCATTTCCCCTCCCTCCCCTCCCTCCTTACTTCGCGGCCATGCACCTGCTCGCGAGCAGGTGCCTGAGCAGACGCGAGTACTCGCGCTCAAAACCGGCCAGTTGTTAAGCCCTGGCCTACTAGGACACATGTTGAGCGAGGTGCCTGACATGCGAATCATTTCACATCCTGTCCTATATCTGGTCGTTCAAGTTGTTCTGTTTCTTCTGAGCGTGAGTGTATGTTTGATTTCGTCAGATATTTTGCAACAAGAAACCATTTTCAACATTATTTTATTGTTATGCTCATTAAATACAGATTTACGCAAGTGAATGCAAATATCTTTGTATTTCACGGAAATAATGTTTATCTTTGACCTTGGAGGTTATTCAAATGAAAGGTACATAATCTTTTACTGGATATCTTCGATGTTGGCGCCATTTTTACGCAGTTGACTGCCTCATTTTAATACTACACAACGACTGGCTGAAGAGAAGGGTAGAGGTTACAAACCACAATTCATCTCGTTCCGCCAACTTGGATTTTTTATTTTCCCAGCAGTACAACTGGACTAGTCCCGCCACCTTGGATTTTTATTGGCTGGTGAGAGGGAGGGGTGAAGGAACAGGGCTTGATTACATTTTTGATAAGAATGGTGTCGTCACTATTAGAGTGATGATGTCACTGATAAGCGATGTCATCGGTAAGGTGGGCCATCCGTTGACGACATGGGTAAGTCAATGACTTTGATCATGAGACGTCACAATTGTAGAGAGAGCCCACCTTGTAGTTCACTGACGTATAGATCATCCCAAATAGCAATTTACTTAATCTACAATTGTTTGTTTGGGCCACTTGATTCATCCCACTGACGAAGTCAGATTAAACACAGTGTACATACATAGGGAAGAGGATACAGAAATTTTCTTTAAAAGTAAAATAAAGCTGTTATCAATCCGAAGCTTGTTTTCAACAGCACAGCACTTTAATAGGCACGGTCCTGTTAGAGGATGCGTGGCATTGCCTTTCTCCCATCTTTGGACGGATTTGTCCAGCCAGTTGCAGAAGGAACGGCAGTTTGATGTGAATTCCGAACCACCGAGCAACTCGTTATTTCTCATTCAACAATGATTACCAAAAGGGAAAGAAGTGATAACTGACAGGTGAAAATCCTATGAGTGACCAGGGTCAGATGGGAGACCTTTTTAGATCTATAGTCTGACACATTACCTCTTTTCCTTTAAATTTTGTTCCTCATTATTTTCATCACTTGGTATGGACGGATGTCATATGACACCCCTTCAAGTAGTTCATCACTGAACACTTCTCATAGATTTTTTTTGAAGTTTTGCGACTGGATTAATAACAGTTTGAGACAAGTCAATATCAATATGGTAGACTTATCATTTCAGGTGTTCTCATTGTCTTTCCCAACTTGAGCAAAACGCACATAACTTTTATGCAACCATGTGAAACTGACAGAAAAGTGATTTTTGGGATGTTGTTCAACTCGCACATCGCATTGGCTTCAGTTTCGGTTATTTCGTCAAAGAATGATACCTGTATGAGAATTTCTACTCTCTATCGTTTTGAGAAAGGTTCGTACTGATAACATCTAGTCAGGTCACACGCGATGGCGTTCTCAGGAAAAGAAAACGTTTTGCACTTCAGCCGCTGCAAGAGTCCATGCGTCGTCGTTTTCGTTCGAGAGTCGGGATGTGTGAGACAAACTTTGCATACAATTTTCTCTTCTTCAGAACATTTGGGGGAATAATTTAATGTTTGACTTAGAGATGTTGCTCCACTGCGATTTGTGACACACCAACGTTGACAGTCATCACACGTTCACAACTTAAACCTGCCTACGCACAACTGAGTGGTCGAATGCAAACCACTTGTTACTTTAAGGCAGGCCCGTGTCTAGGGGACGAGGATTGGTGTGTGTTTGTGTGTGTGTGTGGGGGGGGGGGGGAGAGACTAGATGCGGCGGCAATTTCAGGAGGCGCCATGTCCTTGAAGAAAAAAAAACCTTGTTTCACAAAGCGACTAGCATCCAGTGCTCATTGATCTGTCAATTATTCACATGATTTCGAATCGTTTCCCTGTTGGTTTCTGAACATTTTTGAATACATTCTTAGTTGATTTCTGAACTAATCATGCGTGCATAGTGTTCGTGATGGCTCTGCCAGGGAAATCCCCCTCGCATCATGAAATAAAGTAGGGGACCGGGCAATATGAGCTAACCCGAATGAACCAGAACCGGTGAACGTCATTCGCTGTGTGTTTATGTGGTTGACTGGGTGTGCGAATGATAAGCGTTATTAGAATTATTAGCGAACCCCATAATTCCGATTGCCAGAGTAGAAATTAACGACTAACAGGAATAACAGGTATTAATGATTACATATTATCTATGAAATTACAATGAAATCCAGACCTTTAGCTGCTTACAGGCGTTCATACTTATCAAAGGGGACAGTTGAAAATGTGTGCCCCGATCGGGGCTCGAACCCGGGATCTCCCGCTTGCATGGCAGACGCTCTATCCGTCTGAGCCATCGAGGACAAAGAGGATAGTGCGACTGCAGGAATTTATCTCTGGCACGCTCCCTGTGAGACCCACATTTCCAACTTTCTGTCCACACACTACATTGGTAGTGCCCTGCCCATTATGCTCATTACTCGCCGCAGTCAATCCACCAAGTCCCGTAAGAGTTCGGGCAATGTGAGTGCATCCGCACTGAAGAAAGATCATTGGCCGGTAAGCCTTATCTATATGAAGATGGTATGTGTCCGAAAGAAATCAGTCTCGGAACTTTTTGGACGGGTTATATTTACAGGGTGGTCAGAAACAGTATGGAAAGCTTGTAAGGGTGTTGCAGGGTAAATTGTGATTGGAATAACAGTTAAGGAAAAGAGTCGATACGTTGCGCCGTTTTTGAATTAAATAGCACCGAAGATAGCCAATCAGGCCATTGCTAACGCACATTCAAGCCAGCCGCCAGTTACAATTAGTGTCATTTGCTCTCATGACGCACGAGACTGTTCAGCGTTTGACTCTGGTTCGATCCTCACTACCGTCTCATGGCCAATTTTGGTGTCACTGTCTTGTTTAGTTTTAGGAAACCAAACGAGAAACACGTTTGGGGCATCGTCTACAGCAGGCCACTTGAATTTGCGCACGCAACAGCCTGACTGGCTAACTTCAAAGCTAATGAACTCGGAAACGACGTTACGCATCGAATTTTTATCTTAACAATCTTTTATCAAAACATCCTACCTTGCAAAACCCCTACAAGCTTTTCAGACTGTTTCTGGCCACCCTGTGTAAACCTGTAAATAAATTTTAGTATATTTCCCTATGCTTTTCGTTCCCTGTTAATAACAAATATGTAAATACATACAAAATATTGTGGTTTACCAAGAGGAACTGATCGATTCTGTATCCTAATGAAACAAATTGGAAGTATGAAATTCAGTAACTGAAGTAAGAACAGCCACTAATTATTTCAAAGATTATTACTATAATTTTCGTCTTCAGCGGAGATCATTCATACAGAATATGTGTGAATAGATACTATTAATTTATTTTAAATTGCTGCGGAAGTGTATAGTAAATGGATGTCCAGGTTGCTAAGAAATACAAGTACGGTATCATCAAATTCCTTTCGTTGCAGATTCAACCACTCAAGAGACTCTTCAATGGACTACGGTGTACGTCATCTCCAATCTAAAATGCAAGAAGTACTTCAAACCTGGTATCATTGTTGAAAGTATGTTGTGTGCCCATGACGTCGACACAACTGCATGCTTTGTGAGTGGAAAGTAGTACATCCTACCTACTCCTTAGTAACACCTATTCCTGTGGCTTTCCAAGCTATACAGTAGTTGTCAAAATGTAAATGCTATGTACAATCCAAACTTGTAATTAATTCATTTGGTCACAACTTGTTATATCAGGTTAACAATATTTGATATTGATGGTTGAGGCTCACTCTGTGTTTCCCCGCACTGATGACCTACTAACATATATTGTAACATAATTTAGTGCGACATTTAATCTCCATAGTTTTCAGTTGTTACTGATCTGTCACCGTGAGCGGGTGTGATTATGACAGAAAATATTAGAACTAGATATCGTTTAATGCATTTCTCTCCCACTACCATTGTTAGCTTGTTGGTACCCACAATGAGAACAAAGTTACGTGGTGTTGGAAGTATTTAATAAAAGCAGTTGTGAAACTGATAAACATTAGTCACAATTACAAATTATAAAAATGTTGTACTTGAATTATAACATCTAAAAGGATTATGTGCACCACCTTGAGAAACGTAAAAATATTATATTACAGTCGTCTGGAACCGCGCGACCGCTACGGTCGCAGGTTCGAATCCTGCCTCGGACATGGATGTGTGTGATGTCCTTAGGTTAGTTAGGTTTAAGTAGTTCTAAGTTCTAGGGGACTGATGACAGCAGTTAAGTCTCATAGTGGTTCAAATGGTTCAAATGGCTCTGAGCACTATGGGACTTAACTTCTGAGGTCATCAGTCCCCTAGAACTTAGAACTACTTAAACCTAACTAACCTAAGGACATCACACACATCCATGCCCGAGGCAGGATTCGAACCTGCGACCGTAGTAGTCGCGCGGTTCCGGACTGCGCGCCTAGAACCGCTAGACCACCGCGGCCGGCAGTCTCATAGTGTTCAGAGCCATTTGAACCATTTATATTACAGTCATTTAAGTTCCATCAAACCATTTTTTGATCACATGTAGACCGATTATAGTGATAATTTACAATGCTTATTATCACTCATTAAAGACTTTTCAATTAATTAGTAAACAAAAAAGTAGTAGAAATATGCCAACTGCGATAATTGTCTTACCACTATTTTCCTGGATCTTAATCGTCCCAGACTTTTCATGGAAGTGCTGTAGTTTCGTTATTAGTCTCTGCAGCGATGGTGAGTTGGCGTAGTGGCATTACTAGTGCAGTGCGCCTGAGGTAGCAGAATTTATCGGCAGCAGGTAAGAAGGCGGCTTTCGGACGCTATATCAAACAGAGAAATCTTGACCGAGTGTCAGAGGTCGTTTACACACACAAGAAAATTCTTGCGCGTCCGAGCAAGCGTGCAAGCCCCTCACAAGAGGCCTCACAGAAACTATTCCACACCACGTGTAAGTCTCTCGCCTTGCGTTCAAAACATTGTTCGTGAATATTCATCTAACTGACCAGCGTGCATTTTTGATCTTTCCAATAAAACGAGTTTTTAGAAAACTTTGTCGCTCTTGAGTAACTCCTTATTCCGTGCCCCTCCACTCACCCTCCCGCCACACACACACACACACACACACTCACACACACACACACCGGCCAAGAACGCTTATCCCTTAAAAGTATTCCAGCGTCATCATGAATAATATGCAGTTTGTCAATATGTGCTAAACCTCGGATTCTGTTGTCACAAATTTTTCTTCTCCTAATGCTCAATTAATGTCCGTTGTCGCCGACATACAGGGCACCGACATGCGTTATGTCGGGTTCCTCCAGCCTGAATCTACTACTGCCATCCATTGGTCACACTGAAAGTCGTTGACTAACAAATGGTTCAAATGGCTCTGAGCACTATGCGACTTAACTTCTGAGGTCATCTGTCGCCTAGAACTTAGAACTAATTAAACCTAACTAACCTACGGACATCACACACATCAATGCCCGGGACCGGATTCGAACCTGCGACCGTAGCGGTCACGCGGTTCCAGACTGAAATGCCTAGAACCGCACGGCCACACCGGCCGGCCGTTGACTAACAAGGCGCCTCTACGGCCTCCCCCATATTTCGTCGCCACAAGGTCCACCTACGGTAGATGCGTCACACTTGATAGCAGATCTGTGTTTCGAAGTAAATCCACTAAGTGAAGTGTTCTACCAGCTTCTTTCTATTGTATTGTTTCGGACGCTACATCCAGTCTAGGAAAGCCCTTCAACGTGATTGTCGTCCTCTGTTACCCGCTGAAGAGACATTTGTCTGCAGTATCAAGACTGCTGTATGTCCAAGATAAATGCGGCTCCTATTCATAAGCAACACGTTGCCCCCTTTACCTAATCTCCCATTCAAGTAAAGGATGTGGTAACTTGTCTCAACTCGAGCTGTTGCTTGATGCTACAAAATGCAGTAAGTGTCTTGTAGTCGTTCTATAAGTTATTCAAGTGAACTGTGCTGCATTCTGTGAAATCTGAGGGGTGTCTGATGCTTGCATTATTTCTCTCTCGTTTAAGGGATTTCTTCAATAGTTTCCGATCTCCGATGTTCCTGTCAATAACAAAATGGAGGTCTAGTGGAGATGGCTTCTTTTTAAGTGTAACCATAACCCTTCGATTCTGGTTCTGGTGGTGGTCGCGAAAATTTTACAAAAAATTGTTGGTAGCCGACAAAAAAATTTGTCAAGCGACTCGTAAAGACAGAGACTTAGACTTATATGGTGTTATTCTGCACTCAAGACCTTAAATTTGAAACTTTCTGGTATCCCGTTTCTTATCCTCATGCATTATTTGTTGCGTGTCACACTTCTCTCCAGTCTCTGTCTTGTATTCATGAAGCCCTCGCCGACGAACATACAGTTAGCTAAGGTATGGGGCGCCTGATTCCTCACACTTTTTAACTAGTGGTCTTTATTTGTGGGTGTATTTAAAAATTAAATTGGACGAAAATAAACCAACAAGGGTACATCAGCCGAATGTGTCTGAGAATTGAAACAATCGACGTTAAAGTTCTGCTTAAATTGAGGTAGACTGTGATTTCACGAGCAGAAACTGCGCAGAAGCGAAGAGCGACCAATATCGGCGCACGTTGTGATTTTTAAATTACAGTATCGGAGCACGTTGTGATTTTTAAATTACAGTGTCCGCCTCCGGTGGCTGAGTGGCAGCCGGCACGGAAACTCAGCGTGTTCGGTCAGAGGGTTAGCTGCCCACTGTAATAAAAAAACTGAGTTAATGGATCAACGACGAACTGAAACGGGTGTCTTGCGACGTCCGCCCCGAGCAAACACAACGAACAAAATGAGATTTAAAAAAAATTGAAAAAAAAAGAGGTCAGTGCAACGGACTGTCAGTCCTAAGGGCCCGGGTTCAATTCCCGGCTGGGTCGGAGATTTTCTCCGCTCAGGGACTGGGTGTTGTGTTGTCCTAATCATTATTTCATCCCCATCGACGCGCAAGTCGTCGAAGTGGCGTCAAATCGAAAGACTTGCACCAGGCGAGTGGTCTACCCGACGGGAGGCCCTCGTCACACGCCATTATTATTATTATTAATTACAATAATTTTCTAATTTTAAATAAAATGGGGTTTTCTCTGACTAAATGTACTTATTACCATCGTAAGATGGCTTTTATCGCTCATATATTCTGTACAAGTGTTTTACATACCAGCATTTATTAGGATTGAATTGGATTGTTTGGGGGAAGAGACCAAACAGCGAGGTCATCGGTCTCATCAGATTAGGGAAGGACGGGGAGGAAGTCGGCCGTGCCCTTTCAAAGGAACCATCCCAGCATTTGCCTGGAGCGATTCAGGGAAATCACGGAAAACATAAATCTGGATTGAACCGTTGTCCTCTCGAATGCGAGTCCAGTGTGCTAACCACTGCGCAGCATTTATTAGATTGGTGCATAAGTTCGTTGCGTTTTTGTTTTGCGTGTTGGTGTACCGGTTGCTTCGTGTTTATTTATCGGTCCTCGTCATTTTATTTGCGGTTAACTACTGCTATTTGAGTTTACATAGTGTCATCTTGTCATTTGGAGACAGTGAATAGATAAAATCGACCGCCAAGTGGGAAAATCGAAACATTTCCGACATATTCCGAAATGCCTTCGCAAAAGAAGGCGAAGTAAATATTCCAGAATTCGTATCAAGAACAGCTGCTAACATGAGTAACGTAGAAGTAAATATCCTCGGAGTAGTGAAGCAACTTAAATCACTTAATAAAAGCAAGTCTTCTGGTCCAGACTAATGCCAATTAGGTTCCTTTCGGAGTATGCTGATGCATTAACTCCATACATAACAATCATATACAACCGTTTGCTCGACGAAAGATCCGTACCCAAAGACTGGAAAGTTGCACAGGTCACACCAATATTCTAGAAAGGTAGTAGGAGTAATCCATATCGTTAACGCCGATATGTAGCAAGATTTTAGAAAGATATTGTGTTCGAACATTATGAATTACGTCGAAGAAATATGTCTATTGACACACAGTCAACATGGGTTTAGAAAACATCGTTCCTGTGAAACACAACCAGCTCTTTATTCACATGAAGTGTTGAGTGCTACTGACAAGGGATTTCAGATCGATTCCGTATTTCTGAATTTCCGGAAAGCTTCTGACACTGTACCACACAAGCGGCTCGTAGTGAAATTGCGTGCTTATGGAATATCGTCTCAGTTACGCGACTGGATTTGTGATTTCCTCTCAGAGAGGTCACAGTTCGTAGTAATTGACGGAAAGTCATCGAGTAAAACAGAAGTGATTTCTGGCGTTCTCCAAGCTAGTGTTATAGGCTCTTTGCTGTTCATTATCTACATAAACGATTTGGGAGACAATCTGAGCAGCCGTCTTCGGTTGTTTGCAGGTGACGCTGTCGTTTATCGACTAATAAAGTCATCAGAAGATCAAAACAAACTGCAGAACGCTTTAGAAAAAATATCTGAATGGTGCGAAAAGTGGCGGTTGACCCTGAATAACGAAATGTGTGAGGTCATCCACATGAGTGCTAAGAGGAAGTCGTTAAACGTCGGTTACACGATAAATCAGTATAATCTAAAAGCTGTAAATTCAAGTAAATACGTATGTATTACAATTACGAAGAACTTAAATTGGGGGAACAAATAGAAAATGTTGTGGGGAAGGCTAACCAAAGACTGCGTTTTATTGGCAGGACACTTAGAAAATGTAACAGACTTACTAAGGAGACTGCTTACACTACGCTTGTCCGTCCTCATTTAGAATACTGCTGCGCGGTGTGGGGTCCTTACCAGATACGACTGACGGAGTACATCGAAAAAGTTCAAAGAAAGGCAGCACGTTTTGTACTATTGCGAAATATGGGAGAGAGTGTCACAGAAATGATACAGGATTTCGGCTGGAAATCGTTAAGAGAAAGGCGGTTTCCGTTTCGACTGAATCTTCTCACGAAATTCCAATCACCAACTTTCTCCTCCGAATGTGGAAATATTTTATTGACACCGACCTACATAGGGAGAAACGAACACCACGATAAAATAAGGGAAATCAGAGCTCGTACGGAAGGATATAGGTGTTCATTCTTTTCGCGCGCTATACGAGATTGGAATAATAGAGAATTGTGAAGATGGTTCGATGAACCCTCTGCCAGGCACTTAAATGTGATTTGCAGAGTATCCATGTAGATGTAGATGTAGATATTCTTCTGTTTGAGTTCAATAGAGGGGTGACAGCAGGGGAGGCAGCCAGAAACATTTACGCAGTGTATGAGGATAATGTCGTTGGACAGATCACGATAAGAAAATAGTTTTATCGCTTTAAGAAGAATCTTTCTGACATTAGTGACTCTCCACGTGCAGGAAGATATTCGGGGTTCGATGAAAATCGTTTGAATTCATTAATCCAGAGTGATCCTGGTCTCTGTACTCGAGAACTGGCAAATGAGATGAACTGTGATCATACCACCATTGTACGACATCTGCATACAATGGGGAAGGTTGAAAAATCGGATGTTTGTACAGCATGATCTAAGCCAAAATCACAAAAATCGGCGGGTGGCGATATGTGCAATTCTGCTAGCTCGTCATGCATTGACTCGTGGACAACACCGGCCATTTTATCCTGCATGGACAGAATGGCGACGATAAGTGTAGTCTCTATGCTATCGTAAGGAAAAAAGAGAAATGGCTGAGGTCAAACAAAGGAGCAGCTCCCAGTACAAAGACCTGCGCGCACCCACACAAGATAATGTTACGCATCCGGTGGAACAGCGAAGGTGTGGTGTGCTAGGAATTGCTTTCCCGAGGTGTAACGGTCACTCCTGACGTTTACTGTCAACAACTGAGACGCCTTCCAGACACAATCCAGGAACAACGGCCAGAAAGACTGCGTGAAGTGGTGCTACTCTACGATAATGCCTGCCCGCATTCTGCTAGACTGACAAAAAACACTTGCAGGAGTTGAGTTTAGAAGTCATTCACACCCACCTTATTCATCTGATCTTGTACCCTTAGATTTTTACCTTTTCCGATCTATAAAGAACAACCTTCAAGGAACTTACTTTTCGGATGGAAATGCGTTTCGAACATGGCTAGACAAGTCTTACCGTAGCAGAATCGTAAAGTTACTCCACTGTTGACAGACTGTTGTAAACAGTGAAGGACAATATATTAATGATGACTGAAGTCTTCGTTATGTGTAGGTGTTGTGTTTATTAAACTTATGGAAAAAGGCTACGAACGTATGCACCACTCATTATATAAACGCTACGGTCGCACGTTCGAATCCTGCCTCGGGCATGGATGTGTGTGATGTCCTTAGGTTAGTTAGGTTTAAGTAGTTTTAAGTTCTAGGCGACTGATGACCTCTGAAGTTAAGTTGCATAGTGCTCAGAGAAATTTGAACCATTATATAAATATTTGTATCTTTGTACTTAGGTCTGTCGTGTCCTTCTGCAAGACGACATAATTGTGAGAATGATATGTTTCAGGCCAGTGTCTCATTCCTTGACAGAGACGCACAAGACTCGTGAATCACATAAATGCCTTGATAATTTTAAAGTGGTGGTATCACTACGCAAAAAACGATACTACTGGTGCAGAAGGCTAGCATAATTAGTATGCCTTCTAAATTAGTCATATAACATGTACTTCATCTTAGAAGGTGACGTACTTAGAAGTCAAAATTCCAGTCTTTCGATACAGAGGGTGTCAGATTTTCTAGAGGTAATGACGTAACGTTAGCTGCTCGGCTCCGAAGAACTGCGAAGTGTTGGCCAGATGAGTGCCCGCTTTAGTTTACAGTAACATCTCTTTATGACCAGGTCATACCCTTGGGTCTTTGGTCACTTGAATCTTTTGAACTTGTATGTATATGGTCTACAAATATTAGTTCTTTTCTATGCCATTCCATACGTAAGTTGAGCGGGGCTGGGACATGCGGGATATAAGTATCTCTACTCCTCCGTAAGCATCCAGATGTCTCATACCTGATTCACATATTCCTAAGATACAGCCTCTAACCTCGAAGTACTATTGAGGTAAGAGAATGATCATATTGTCTTCCAGCAGGGTTTCGTGATAATTACGTCGGCTTTGTCCCCAAGATTCCCATTTCAGATCCCCTGCCCCTCTTTTACTTTTTCTGACAAGTTGTACCAACATGTTACGATCCTAAGAGACTATCTCTGAATTCGTTTCATACCTGTTGCATACTAACCAGGTAAGGACTCCAAAAGCTGAACCAGTACTCTAGCTTTGGTTGCATAGCGCTTTGTATGTTGTTCATGGAGATGATCTGTCTCCCATTCACCGTCAGTGCATTCGCCTCATGAAATATCAACCATAGATATTTTAGCGATGTTACGGCAAAAAATAGTTTGCACTTGGAAAAAACAGTCTCGATCCCACAAAGCACAATTACTGCTGCCCGGTTTCAGTCCAAAGACCGACGGTCTTCAGACCGTACTCTGGAATATACATTGCCTGAAAAAAAAAATAGCACGCTCTTTTAGAGGTTTCCAATTCGCTCAGGACATATTGGTGTAACAGTGCTTGTGGAGTACACAAAATGATTACATTTACAGATCAATAGCACAAGCGGTTCTGAGGTCCCAGGTATCGACCCTTGCTGCAACACCAGTATTAATACGGCAATGCAGGCACTGACTCTGGCATCCGGTCGATTGTACAGGTGGCAAATACTGTCCTGGGGTACGTTATGCCACGCCTGCTCGACCTGTTACGTAGTTATGTAAGAGTTGTTGGTTGGCGAGTCACACGGGTCACTTCTGAGCCCACGATATTCCACACGTGCTCTGTTGGAGAGAAGTCTGAAGATCGTGATGGCCACGGAGGTTGCTGCGCGACTTTCAGAGAACGTCGAGTTTCACAGGCAGTGTGTAGGCGAGCATTATCGTGTTGGAACAACACATCATCTTGCTGTCCCAAGAGTGGCATAAGAATGGGTCAAAAACATTTTGCACGTACCGACCGCTGGTTAGCATCCATTCCAGAAACTCGAGAGTTGAACCAGAGCTGTAGCTTGTCACACCCTGGGCCATAAGGCCTGGAATATGGCTAGTGTGTCTCGGATGAATGCATTCTACGAGACAGTGCTGACCAGGTCTACGTCGTACGCGCAAACGACCATCATTTGTACGCAGGCAGAATCTGCTTCCATCGCTGTAGACCATCGCGCTCCATTCTGTCTTCCAAGTGATTCTCCAACCGAGCGAGGTGGCGCAGTGGCTAGTATACTAGACTCGCATTCGGGAGGACGACGGTTCAATCCCGCGTCAGGGCATCCTGATTTGGGTTTTCCGTGATTTCCCTAAATCGCTCCAGGCAAATGCCGGGATGGTTCCTTTGAAAGGGCGCGGCGGGCTTCATTCCCTAATCCGATGAGACCGATGACCTCGCTGTCTGGTCTCCTCCCCCAAACAATCCAGTCCAATCCAATCAAAGTGATTCTCTGACGAGACTAATTTAATTGTGCACATCGATGGTGTGGTGTGAGTGCAACACAGGATATAGGCGTGCGTGCCCGTATTCCCACTGCTAATAACCGGCTCGCAACAGTTAGTGTTGACACGTTTGGTTTCATAAGCACTCTTATCTGTGCTGTGATAGCTGTACAATCAGACGCTCCTGTCCCTGCAATACGATTATTCCGCCGGGCGACTGTGCTGCGTGGACGTCCAGAATCTCGTCTACGGGTGTGAGAATGTTCACATGACCATTAATACCAGCATCGTATGCACAACTGACCCAGCACGTCCAACATGCGTTGGCAATTCTCCGAGAGGACCATCCCTCCACTCGGATGTCCACAATTCGAGCCCTTCAAACTCGCTCAGTTGGCTGTAGGAAGCACGTGTGCGTCTCCGTGGCATGGTTGCCTATGTGCTTCACACGTTTGCAGCACACTGAGTCTTCCGGCTGAAGGGGAGCCACAGATTGCGCTGTGGTAGCTACGTCACTACGCTAGCAAAGTAATGAAAACCCAGTTCTGTTGTTATCTGTAAATCTCTGGAGATGTCTTATTTGAGGGTTCGTAGCCTGCAAATGTTTTACCAAGCATTTCCCAACTTCATGTGCATTCCTTCCTCCATCTTTCTCTCTCCACAGCGACATATATTCCTTACCTGATCTACAGTAATGGATACCGTACACATATGCCAATATTTCCTCTTCAAAATGCTGGATCAACTATTGGTTTACCTGTGGGGAACGTTTGCTCCATGTCAGTTTTCATTACTTGATGCTTTTTCGGATTGCGTTTGTAACGAGTAGTTAAAGACGCAATCATATTTTGCCCACTGTTTGCCTCTTTGAAATGCAGTTCATGTTGTTCATGTTGTTATTTCCTTTCTACAACTTCTGCTGCAAGTAATTCTAGTAATTCATTCTCATTAGAAACTCATGAAATTTTGTACACATGTTGCTTTTTGTCATATTGAGGGCTATGTTATATTCGAATACAGAAGTTTCTCTGTATTTCCTTTCAGGTGTAGTAGGGATATGTTTGCGTTGCACCGTCAGCTAGGCGGAAATCCTTATCAACGCTCATTAAAAACCGGAAGTTAATTTTCTGTAATTATTGCTTATCAGCGCCGTAATCTCCATAAGAATAACACGTACCGGAAGTGAATTTTCCAGCAACACAGGTTAAGTAAAAATACTGAACGGTGAAAATTTCTAAGTCCGAATCAAGGTCGTCTGAAGATAAGGCGAATGAAGAGGAGGCGAATGAAGAGGAAGTATCTTCCTCGTATCATTAAAAATGGGAAGGCGAGACGAATTCGTCGTAAGAATCGCCGCTTAATGAAGTTGTGGAGGATGCCTGTGCTGCCAATGGCTGTTGGAAAGCTTACCATGTATCATACTGTTAATATCAAATTTACTTATGGAGGTGGTCAACATGACAATACATTTCTTAAGAGTACAACTCTGAAACCTGTTACTCATACAGAGTGGTTTAAGATGTATGCTTGTCACTATTCGAGGGTGTTGTGTAGTAAAGCCGTTATAACTATGAGTGGTTTTAATATCCATACTTTGTTGTACCCTCATTTTGAGAATCATAGTAATGAGCCTAGGGGAACGAGTTGTACTGGTCGTTTGAACACTTGTTTGGATTTGTTATCTCGTAGTCGTTCAAATGTTGCCACAGCTCCTTCTGAAATGTTGATTGTTTCTAAGCCTGCTTATAATCAATTACTTGATGCTTTTTCGGATTGCCTTTGTAACGAATAGTTAAAGACGCAATCATGTATTGCCCACTGTTTGCCTCTTTGAAATGCAGTTCATGTTGTTCATGTTGTTATTTCCTTTCTGCAACTTCTGCTGCAAGTAATTCTAGTAATTCATTCTCATTAGAAACCTTAAATTTTGTACACGTGTTGCTTTTTGTCATATTGAGGGCTATGTTATATTCGAATACAGAAGTTTCTCTGTATTTCCTTTCAGGTGTAGTAGGGATATGTTTTCTTTGCATTATTACGAGTGTTTATACCAAAATAACGGTGCAGTTGTGTGGACACATTCCAAATACTATCTGCTGTGTTTGTCTTACCTACAGTATGACTGTTATATTTTGGTATAGCATTGAGAGATTCATTGACACACTGTACTAGCGACATCTTGAAATTTATGTTGATAATTTCCATGCTAATCTGAAAGAAAAAAAGCTTTTCACTTTATATATACACTCTTGGAAATGGAAAAAAGAACACATTGACACCGGTGTGTGAGACCCACCATACTTGCTCCGGACACTGCGAGAGGGCTGTACAAGCAATGATCACACGCACGGCACAGCGGACACACCAGGAACCGCGGTGTTGGCCGTCGAATGGCGCTAGCTGCGCAGCATTTGTGCACCGCTGCCGTCAGTGTCAGCCAGTTTGCCGTGGCATACGGAGCTCCATCGCAGTCTTTAACACTGGTAGCATGCCGCGACAGCGTGGGCGTGAACCGTATGTGCAGTTGACGGACTTTGAGCGAGGGCGTATAGTGGGCATGCGGGAGGCCGGGTGGACGTACCGCCGAATTGCTCAACACGTGGGGCGTGAGGTGTCCACAGTACATCGATGTTGTCGCCAGTGGTCGGCGGATGGTGCACGTGCCCGTCGACCTGGGACCGGACCGCAGCGACGCACGGATGCACGCCAAGACCGTAGGATCCTACGCAGTGCCGTAGGGGACCGCACCGCCACTTCCCAGCAAATTAGGGACACTGTTGCTCCTGGGGTATCGGCGAGGACCATTCGCAACCGTCTCCATGAAGCTGGGCTACGGTCCCGCACACCGTTAGGCCGTCTTCCGCTCACGCCCCAACATCGTGCATCCCGCCTCCAGTGGTGTCGCGACAGGCGTGAATGGAGGGACGAATGGAGACGTGTCGTCTTCAGCGATGAGAGTCGCTCCTGCCTTGGTGCCAATGATGGTCGTATGCGTGTTTGGCGCCGTGCAGGTGAGCGCCACAATCAGGACTGCATACGACCGAGGCACACAGGGCCAACACCCGGCATCATGGTGTGGGGAGCGATCTCCTACACTGGCCGTACACCACTGGTGATCGTCGAGGGGACACTGAATAGTGCACGGTACATCCAAACCGTCATCGAACCCATCGTTCTACCATTCCTAGACCGGCAAGGGAACTTGCTGTTCCAACAGGACAATGCACGTCCGCATGTAACCCGTGCCACCCAACGTGCTCTAGAAGGTGTAAGTCAACTACCCTGGCCAGCAAGATCTCCGGATCTGTCCCCCATTGAGCATGTTTGGGACTGGATGAAGCGTCGTCTCACGCGGTCTGCACGTCCAGCACGAACGCAGGTCCAACTGAGGCGCCAGGTGGAAATGGCATGGCAAGCCGTTCCACAGGACTACATCCAGCATCTCTACGATCGTCTCCATGGGAGAATAGCAGCCTGCATTGCTGCGAAAGGTGGATATACACTGTACTAGTGCCGACATTGTGCATGCTCTGTTGCCTGTGTCTATGTGCCTGTGGTTCTGTCAGTGTGATCATGTGATGTATCTGACCCCAGGAATGTGTCAATAAAGTTTCCCCTTCCTGGGACAATGAATTCACGGTGTTCTTATTTCAATTTCCAGGAGTGTAGTTCCTGTGGTTTGAAGACCAAAGTTGTCTCAGAATTCAAATACGATATAGTCATAAGCCACTCGAAAAAAGTACATATCGGCGAATTGGCTTTCATGAAAATAATATTTTTGTAGTATGTGGCCGTTAAATCTATTTTACTTGAGCATCCGTTGAATTATCGCCAGAACATTTTCTCGTTAACACCAAAGTCGGCAATAAAATGTGTGGGCAAAGTTAAGAGAAACAGAGTGATAAGTCACTGAACAAATACCATCTCTGATGGAATTGTGGCTCAATGGATGTCAAGAGTCATCGCTGTCGGTATCAAAACGATCAGACTCCTCATTTCCACTACTAGCACCAACAAATACTTGTTGAATTTATGAAGATGCTTCAGGCGCTTTTCAGCGAAATGCCGTTATCCTGGGGTATGTGACTATGTATGTTCTGAAAATGTTACCGGATGACAGAATATGTAACTGAACTCCGTCATATCTTGCCATCTGTTGTAGAAAAACGGAACCATTTCAGTAGACGATGAAGAAGTCATCCGTAAAAATGTCGTAGCAAGAGAAACTCAGTTTTGAGAAAATTGTGTCTTATATCTCTCTAACCCTTTCAGTCCTCAGATTTTTAGTCGTTGTAGTAAGCTGGAAATCGATTTAGTAGAAATAAAATCAGAAAATTATATTTTTGGACCTTTTATTATTTTCTTTCAGGAAGGGGCTTGAGGACTCCCATCTAGTGGTAGTGGAACAGTCATTGACAAACATTAAATCATCAGAAGTATTCACAAATACAGCTTTCACTCTCACTGCCACACAACATACGTTGCATTGGAATCATTTTCTATCACGTGTTGATTCTTCAGTGTAAATGGCACAGCTCTCACTTAGCTAGCTATTAACAGTAAGAACTGGCTATTACTTCCAAAAGTTTTGTTTCGAATTTCTTTCGAAAATTAAAATTCCTTCGTTCTTCTTTTGTTCTGAAAATATTTTGGAAATGTTTCTTGTCATCACTGCTACCTTGAAATTACATTTCTTCAGCTTTTGGAGAATTAGTAGAAGTATTGGTTCAAATGGCTCTGAGCACTATGCGACTTAACTTCTAAGGTCATCAGTCGCCTAGAACTTAGAACTAATTAAACCTAACTAACCTAGGGACATCACACACATCCATGCCCGAGGTAGGATTCGAACCTGAGACCGTAGCGGTCGCCCGGTTCCAGACTGTAGCGCCCAGAACCGCACGGCCACTCCGGCCGGCAGTAGAAGTATTCCGCTGATGACTTACACATGGAATAGTGCCTTTCTTTGGCCTGAAAATCGTTGAGCACGAATTCTTCAACAACGTGTTTTGCTTCATAAGTCACTACATTTCACATTCGGTGCGGCAGTGTCAGATGGAAAATCCTACTTATGTTTCAGTTTTCTTTGCCGCGGACTATCATGTTAAATCACGAAGCTACAGGCGTGACCAGACTTAAAAGTACAGAATTGTTTATATGGGAAGTTACTAAAAATTTTCAGTATTTTGTGATTCTAAACAGTTATCAGCATAAATAGACTTACCAGGAAGTGGAGAAATACATTGTGACAGACAGTACTCAGGATTAAGCACAGCATGACGTCGCTGAATAGTGCGAGGACTGTGTAGTACTGATACTCTCATCGCTCTGCAGCCATCGACATTACAGCCGTGAAAATTTTGCGTTGTGTTAACAATTTACCAAAGTAAGAATAAACGGAACGCCGCAGTCCTGTCAGGCCTCAAACACAGGCAATATTATCAGTTTTTTTTAAATGATTTTCTGGATTCCCGTCAGATTATGGAGGATAAAGCCGATATGTGACAGTTCTCGTGTCAGCCCTTCGCATCTTCACGATTGTGTGAATGATATTTTTCACAAAGTCAGGTGATGTATCTTCAGTCACTTAGATTCTAGAAACCAACCTGAAACGTCGTTTGGTTGGCACATCACATAATCATTTTGAAATCCGAAGGAATTTATGCACCCCTTCTGCCATATCCATTTAGTCGCTGGCCTTCCGATGCTCTGTTAAAAGCCTGCTTAATACTTGATCCTACACGTCTTTCATATCCATCCCCATTTCTTCTTCATCGTGTCATAAGAAAAATTCTCCCCTCGTAGAAGCCTTCGACTGCATTTGACAATGGAATTTCTCATTGCAGTCTACGTTATGATGCGAGTCGGTAACCGCTATGTTCCGAGGAGCCAAGTGTTACATCCTCATTGCTAACTATAAATGGATGGAAGGTGGTCAAAGAATCTGTTGCCGTAGGAATCTGAACGGGCAAGAAAAAGATTTTTTGTCACAAGTGCGCTTTAAATAAATATATTGTACTCAACTTGTGCGAAAGAACCGCTACACTGTTGACAACTTGTGGCAGACGCAGCTAGCTACACAATGTGATTAAAAGTATCCGGACACATGGCTGAAAATGACCTACAAGTCTGTGGCGCCCTCTAATGGAAATGCTGGAATTCAGTGTGATGTTGGCCCACTCTTAGTCTTGGTGACAGCCTCCACTCTCGCAGGTATACCTTAAACTAGGTGCTAGAAGATTACTTGGGGATTGGCAGCCCATTCGTCACGGAGTGTTGCACTGAGGAGAGATACAGATGTCGGTTCGGTGAGGACTGGCACGAAGTCGGCGTTCCAAAACATCCCAATGGTGTTCTGTAGAATTCAGGTCAGGGCTCTGCACAGGCCAGTCCATTACTGGGATGTTAGTGTCAAGCAGGTGCTCCGCCACAGGCCGTGCATTATGAACAAGTGGTCGATCGTGTTGGAAGATGCAATCGCCATCCCCGAATTGCTCTTCAACAGTGGGAAGCAAGAAGGTGCTTAAATCATCGATGTAGACCTGAGCCGTGATAGTGCCACGCAAAACAACAAGGGGTGCAAGGCCCCTCCATGAAAAACACGACCACACCATAACACCACCGCCTCCCAATTTTACTTCTGGCACTACACGCGTTGAAGATGACGTCACCGGGCATTCGCCATATCCACACCTGCCATCGGATGGCCACGTTGTGTATCGTTTTCCACTGTTCAATCGTCCAATGTTAACGCTACTTACACCAAGCCAGGCGTCGTTTGGCATTGACTGTCGTGATGTGTGTATTGTGAGCAGCCGCTCGACCATGAAATCCGAGTTTTCTCACCACCTGCCTAACTGTCATAGTACTTGCAGCGGATCCTGATGGAGTTTGGAATTACTGTGCGATGGCTTGGATAGATGTGTGCCTATTACACATTACGACCCTCTTCAATTGTCGGCGGTGTCTATCAGTCAACAGACGTGGTCGGCCTGTACGCTTCTGTGCTGTACGTGTCCCTTCGCGTTTCCACTTCACTATCACATCGGAAACAGTGGGCCTAGGGATGTCTAGCAGTGTGTAAATCTCGCGTATAGACAGACGTATGACACAAGTGACACCCCATCACCTCACCACGTTTGAAGTCCGTGATTTCCGCGGAGCGCCACATTCTGGTCTCTCACGATGTCTAATGACTACTGAGGTCGCTGATATGGAGTACCTGGCAGTAGGTGGCAGCAGAATGCACAAAAGTGAAAAACGTATTTTTTGGGTGTGTCCGGATACTTTTGATCACATAGTGTATAGGCAGAGGCCTAACAAGGGCGTGCGTCTAAGTACACTGCACGTTTGCCGATGCAGCAACTCGGTGTAACATTCGGCAACAACTAGCGGCTCGGAGATAATCGTAACTAGAAAAAGACACTTATAACCCCATCCTGGCGGTCTTCATTGGTCGGCACCTATAAATTCTTTATTAGTGGCGATGTACAAATTGCTAGTCGAAGGTTGTTTTGACTTTCCTATGTGCCGGATCAGTCCTTTTCCACGTTAATTTTCTATCTCGTTTATTCACATTTCCCAGTTGTCATTTCGCTTTGGCTTTCCTACACTTCCCATTTATTTAATTACAAATTGAAGGTTAGTGTACTTTCTTCTTTCGTCAGTCAATTGAAACTTTTCTCCTGCTACCCGGGTTTTTCGCAGTTAAGTCCCTTGTATCTGCACTTGTCTGTCCAGCTTCTGCGAATGCACTTTTGGGAGATGTACAGGGTGATTCAAAAAGAATACCACAACTTTAGGAATTTAAAACTCTGCAACAACAAAAGGCAGAGCTAAGCACTATCTGTCGGCGAATTAAGGGAGCTATAAAGTTTCATTTAGTTGTACATTTGTTCGCTTGAGGCGCTGTTGACTAGGCGTGAGCGTCAGTTGATGCTAAGATGGCGACCGCTCTACAGAAAGCTTTTTGTGTTATTGAGTACGGCAGAAGTGAATCGATATGGGGCACTGAGAATCCGCGGGAAACAACTCAGTATGAACGTGACTCGCCTAAGGTGAACGTTTTCTGTGCCATTTCAGCCAATAAAGTTTTTGGTCCCTTTTTCTTCGAAGGTGCTACTGTAACTGGACTACAGTATCTGGAGATGTTAGAGAACTGGCTGTTCCCTCAGCTCGAACAAGAAGCACAACAATTCATATTTCAGCAGGATGGAGCGCCACCACATTGGCACTTATCTGTCCGTAACTACCTGAACGTCAACTACCCGAGGCGATGGATCGGCCGCCAGGCAGCCCGTGACAGAGCACTTCATCACTGGCCTCCAAGAAGCCGTGATCTTACCCCCTGCGATTTTTTCTTATGGGGGTATGTTAAGGATATGGTGTTTCGGCCACCTCTCCCAGCCACCATTGATGATTTGAAACGAGAAATAACAGCAGCTATCCAAACTGTTACGCCTGATATGCTACAGAGAGTGTGGAACGAGTTGGAGTACCGGGTTGATATTGCTCGAGTGTCTGGAGGGGGCCATATTGAACATCTCTGAACTTGTTTTTGAGTGAAAAAAAAACTTTTTAAATACTCTTTGCAATGATGTATAACAGAAGGTTATATGATGTTTCTTTCATTAAATACACATTTTTAAAGTTGTGGTATTCTTTTTGAATCACCCTGTATATTCTTCATCAATTGAACTGCCTGTAGTTTTATTTATTATCGGAATATCTAAAGCCACAGAGAATTTCAAAAGCATCTCATGATTCCTCAGTACTCAAGTATCCCAATTCCTTCCAAAATGATTCTTCTGGACAACCCTCTTGGATTTCAGTCTGCTCTTCATCGTTACTCAAATGATATCTCTGTATCTGCTACCGAGGACACCCCACAGTCCCATATTTGATGTTGAAATCTGTGTTTGACGACGACGTTATTCAGCTAGAATTTTCCCGTATCTCTGGGTCTTTCCCAAGTGTACTTGATCTTCTTGTGTTCTATGAACTCTGTTCACTATCGCTACTGTAAAACTTGCAGAATTTAATTAGTGTTTTTCCTGTCTCATTTTTACTACCAAGCCCACATTCTCCCATAAAGGTGTCCCCTATAGCTTTCCGCAATACAATATCCCAACCTGCGTTATAATTAAATTATTATATCACTTTATATACCGAATTATCCTTTCAGTAATCTCACACAATTTTGTTTCCACTTCAGCTTCTGCTTCTGACGTTGGCATTTAAATTTCAGTTGCTGTCGATTCTGAAGACAACAACCCTGACACTGAACTGGTCTCAAGAACACACCCCACATCTACCTCCTATTCGTAATGAATCCTATTCCGTTGTATCATTTCCTATTGATGCTGATATGTATCGATATTCGTCTGAGCAAAAATCCATATCTTGTTTCGATTTTACTTCACTGACCGCCACTACATATAGATTGAGCCTTTTATTTCCCTTTTCGGTTTTCCTAGCTTCCTTATCATTTCAGACTACTTACGTTCCATCATCTCACTTATAAAATGTTATCCTTTCGATGGTAATTCAGTCTTTTTCTCATTGTTGCCTCCCCCTCACCAGTTCCCTCCAGGAGATTCGTATGAGAGTCTAATCCAGAGTATTTTACGAAAGGAGAGATCATCATACCTTTTTCCTTCAATTAAAGGCACGTCTTCAGAAAATTAACATGGTGTGCCTTTATTGTAGTGGTTTCCATTGCCTTCTGCATTATAATGCCTTAGCTGATCCTTCCACCATTCCGAGAGCATTAGGTTCCCTTCCCACTATCTGTTATTCCACCGTTTTTAATAAGGCCGTTGGCAGAAAGAGGGTGACTATTTATGCCGGATGTCTTCGTCTGCCATTGCTGTTGATATTAATTCCGAATGTAAGCCGTGGTTAGGATCGAACATGGGATACTGAACTATTTGTTTACTCGCCAAAGACAATGTCGGTCTTCTACACGTGCAAAATACGGAAGTGTAATCTGAGATGGTAGAGTCAAGGACAGAAATAGTAAGACCACCTCGCCTGCATTTTCTTTATGCTGAGCTGTAAAGTTTTACTTTCGGTTACAAAGCAAAACAGGCAGGGAGACAGATTGGAGAATCGAACACATTATCGTCAAAGTATGGTACTCGCAAAGAACTAAACCACCCATCCGTCAGAGCCCACAAAAGTGATTTGAAGAAAAACAGACTAGATTGGACTTATACCGAAATCGGACATCTTTTTCAAGAAGCAGGCATTAATTTGATGAAGTGGGAAATAAAACCAAAGGTGATGAGTTACTTCTAAAAAAAATTTCGTACTCAAAACTCAACTTTTTTATTTGTAACTGTGGATATGAGTACTTCGTTGACGGGGCTTCTGCCATTGGGTAACTGCACATACCACATACACTGTTCCATCACAACTATCGTACCCGTGACGTTACACACTATCTGCGGCAATGAGTGTGATTGAACAGGGAGAAAGGAAGCTGGTGGGATGCTTGTAAGTGCACTCGGTCGCATATAAAGAAACGCACGCACACACAAACACACACACACACGGATATGTAGCTGTTTTCAAGGATATAGTATCTCCAATGCTTAAATGTAACGATGAGAATGAAATTAATTTATAATAAGAAATATTTATTGCTATACGACTTACGAATAATGTTAGATATAATTGCGAAGTCGGCAGCAGTAGTTCGACAGCATAACCCTCCCGCCATTTTGACGTTCGCGTGATCGACGCTGCAGTCCACTGTTTGGCGCCAAATGGGGTACGAAGACGAAACATCTGCAAGTAGGATTTACAGCCTCCAGCCTACGAAAGAACGTCTACGACATTTTGACTATAAACAGAGTATTCACAGAGTCTCATAACTGCGCTGTAGTGTAGTGTAAACTATACTGTGGAAACTGACTCAGACAAGCTCATATTGTGCAAGGAATTGAAGTTGGTTAGCTGTAATCAATTTCATCCCCCCAAATTGTTTTACTCTTGGCGGACTAGTGTTGCCTTGACTATTAAAGACGTTGTAGGTCCCCTCCAGTTCAATTGAGTGGTTGTGTGTGTAGCAAAGTGTGTATTATTTGTGTGTTCCCGATAAGAGAACTGTGTTTTCGTGTTAAAATGGACACTTCACCTAAGAAGAGGACGTAAGTAGTTGCTAATCATGAATACACATCTATGACTATAAGAAACTGCACCTCTGTTGTTAGTGTGTGTGTGGGGGGGGGGGGTTGAGGGGAAGGGGGGGTTAGAGGCACTGTCTCATTGTCTCCCAAGAGAAAAGGCGGATGTGGATGAAAACGATAAATACCCCTACAACAGACGAAACCCTACTTAGAACCAATATAATTCATCCTCACAAAATAAGTAAGGACCTACAGAGAGATTTAATGCCTACTTGAGTTGAAATTGACTCTTCAAGAGTAAGGAGTAAGGAACTTCAAAAATGTTCAAATGTGTGTCAAATATTATGGGACTTAACTGCTAAGGTCATCAGTCCCTAAGCTTATACACTACGTAACCTAAATTATCCTAAGGGCAAACACACACACCCATGCCCGAGGGAGGACTCGAACTTCCGCCGGGACCAGCCGCACAGTCCATGACTGCAACCCCCTAGACCGCTCGGCTAATCCCGCGCGGCTGTAAGGAACTTGATTGTGGGCAGAAGGCACGAAACCAATAAAGAACCCGTTGTTAACAACCGCCGTGAAGAAAAAACGTTTGGCCAGGACCAAAATATGAGGGTTATACCAAAGGTAAGGTTCTCATATTTTTTACAAACATAAAACATTGTTTATTGTTATTAATTTATACATCGTTGAAAAGCTTACACTTTTGTCTATTTTGCAACATAGTCTCCAATTTTTTCGACACGCTTTCAGTGCTCCAGCTTTCGTATTCCTAAGTCGAAGAAGTCTCCCACCAACCCGCTGAGGAAGCGTGTGACCTCTGCTCAGACTTCATCGTTGTTCTTGAAGCCTTTGCCACCTAAGTGATCCTTTAGTTTGGGGAAGAGGTGATAATCACTGGGGGCTAAGTCCGGGCTGTACAGGGAATGGGGCATAACAGTCCACCCAAATTTCTTTAAAAACTCCTGTGTTTGACCAGCGACATGGAGTTCACCGTTGTCGTGAAGGAGCACTATTCCCTCCTTCAATCGTCCTCTCCGTCGATTCTGGATTGCTCACTAGAGTTAGGTCAATGTTTTACAATATCTGTCTGAGCTTATTGTCATCCCAGGATGCATAAAACCGATGAGGAGTACCCCCTGCCACTGATGAGATTGTTGTTTTGTTCGGGGGGGGGGGGGGTTGTAATGAAACACCCACATTTCATATCCCATGACGATAAGAGTCCAACAACTTTTCCTTGTTGCCTCCCCCCTCACACTGTTGAAGAAACTTGCGAGCACAGTCAAGGCGTTACTCCTTGTGTATATCAGTCAGCATCCAGGGGACCCAGCGAGCACACATCTTGTGATAAACCAACGTTTATGTTAAAGTTCTTTCATTTGTGCTGTGGAAAGCTTCAGGAATGTGTTCAACAAGTTCACGGACTGTGACCCTCCGATCCTTGAGCTGTTTACTGTTGATCTTTTGGACAATCGCATCCGAAACCGGCGGTCTTCCACTCCGTTCTTCATCGTGAACTCCCGTGTGATCCTCACCAAAAGCCCTTCACCATTTGCCTACGTGCTGAACGGACATGCACTCTTAACCACAAACCTCAGTCAGCTGCCAATGAACCTCCAAGGGTTCTTCATCGTGAACTCCCGTGTGATCCTCACCAAAAGCCCTTCACCATTTGCCGACGTGCTGAACGGACATGCACTCTTAACCACAAACCTCAGTCAGCTGCCAATGAACCTCCACGGGCGGGAACTTCCTTGCGTGGAGAAACCGGATTACTGCTGTAACCTAGCACTTGGCGGGAGTGGTGATCAACATTTCCATCTCTGACGGCTGCCAAGCCAACATTGAGTGAAGTAGCGAATCGCGACCAGAGGGCTCGACAGTGGGGGAATCACAGTGCATGGCACTGTTGTCGGATATAGCCTAGCACCTTCCCTCGAGGCTGTAGCTCATTGGGGATCTTACTTTTGGTACAACCCTCGTGTATAAATCTTGGACTATTTGCGATGATGAGTCACATATTATTGTTCAAGAATGCAGAGCAATGGTTGTTAGGCGAAGCACCTATGAGGCAGTGAGACCTTAAGTATCTTGAATAGACTGTAAAATACTCTCTCAAAAGTGTTTATAGTTTTCTTTACTGCAAGTGGTCTCGGGGGTACTAGTTCCTGTTGATGTCATGATGAACTGAACCAGATACGTGGAAATTCTTAGGCGCATGACTGTGCCGTTCCTACAGATTTTGGAGATGGTGGAGGAACATTTCAGCATGATCTGGACCCGTGTCACACTTCTCAAGCAGTCAAGACGTTCATGGAATGAAACAACATTAATGTGCTTCAGTAGCCTCAAATTCATCAGACATAAATTCCTTCCAGAATTTGTAGAGTATTGTGGAAACATGTCTTGGTAAAATGGGCTGTTCAACAAATGAATTTGTGTAAGTAAATGTAGTAAGATGTGGTTTCATGACGATGATCTAGGAAACATTCGTTCTGTCCTGGTCTAATCCATATCACAACGTGTTCAGAGGCTCATTAAAGCAGAAGGAGGATACAGTAGTCATTAATATTGATTAAGCTAATTACTGTATTATACATAAAGCAAAAAAATTCGCACATTAGTGTTTAATCGTCTTGTCCCATTTAATTTGCATACTACTGCAAATGTTTACTTCAACAAAGATTATACACAATGACATGTTAGAAGGTATTATAATTTCATATAACTGAGCCCCGCTATTATTTCTGCAACACCATCCTGTTGTGATGTGTACTGCTGATTTTTGGGCAGTTTATCAAATCTTTGCCGTCTTTTTTACGTTTATCGTATCTCCACGAGACAAGTTGATGCGTATTTCGTTATCTGCATCTCTGCTGCACAAAATGCCCCAGTTATCGGGTGAAAATTAGAGGAGAGATGCGTTTTACGATTAGTTTCTTGGACTTAACGTATTGTGAAAATTTTGGTAGACTGGTTTCGGAAAACTTTGGTAAACCAGTTTCCTTGGTACTCTCTCCCAGAAAATTTTTTCTGTTTTTATATTTTAACACAGTCATGTATTTTGAACTTGGAAGCATCTGAGTTAGTCATTTTGATTTTGTTGTTTGGCCTTACATGAACATTGACTGTCCAGTGCTTTTGTGATTATATGGCCCAATCAAATCCTTCTGAGAATTACACCTTTATGTTAAACCTGAGTAGTAAATTTCTTAAACATTAAACTCTTCAGAGGGCTGTAAAGCCCTCAACTACTGAAACTTTTGTATTTGAGAAAGTAAAGATTAATTTTGAGATGTGGCATTAACTGTTTAAAGTTAGTGTTAAGAAATTCTTTCCTTAAATGGATCAGTAAATGTGTTGAGATCCGGTTGTTCTTTCTGCATATATTTTTAAGAGCACTTGCAACAACTGTGCCAGATTTAATTATCAGAGCAACAGTCTACATATATTTAGAATACACATCAATTACAGTCAACAAGTATTTGCTCCCAGAAACGCATATAACTTTCAGCCTTCCTTTGCACACAGTGTTCTCCACAATGAGATCGGTTATCAGGTATCAAATTGATCGCGTTGCTTATTCATTTGCTTTTCTATTAAATTTCACTATAAATGACGAATTTATTTACAGAACGACAAAAACGATGTAAGAAAGTGTAGTGGCGTAGCAAGACAGCCACGCCACTCGGAGGTAGCCGAAAGGCACGCGTTAAGCTCACGCAGATTGGCGTGAGGTCTGGAACAGGACAATGTCTTGAGAATTGCAATAAAGTACGAAAATCTTGTAATACTTAACTTTAATCCATAATCGGTGTACATCGCTCTTGATTGTACATGCTTCACAAAATAATATCAAATGCTATGGCGCCTTGCTAGGTCGTAGCCAATGATTAGCTGAAGGCTATGATAACTATCGTCTCGGCAAATGAGAGCGTATTGGTCAGTGAACTGTTGCTAGCTACGTCGGCTGTACAACTGGGGCGAGTGCCAGGACGTCTCTCTAGACCTGCCGTGTGGTGGCGCTCGGTCTACTATCACTGACAGTGGCGACACGCGGGTCCGACGTATACTAGCGGACCGCGGCCGATTTAAAGGCTACCACCTAGCAAGTGTGGTGTCTGGCGGTGACACCACAGAAAGCAAAGACAGTAGAAATATTAATCATCTAATTGCCTCGTCATCACTGCTGGAGTGTGGTAACAAATGAGGAATTTTACCGTTATCAGAGCAACTTCGATTTGCATCAAACTGTTTCGCTTTTCACACTGTCTGCAACAATATTTTATATGCTGATATTCAACATTTTCCCCTTGATTTCAGTGTCATTTTCTACATTTGTGCTTTCGTCTTCTGTTTTCTCTTGAGACGTTGGCCTATTCAGTTTGGCCTGAGGTGTCAAATTCTCCTTGAAGAAAATCATGCAAAATTAATCCATAAGATGTTGTTTATAAATACTTTTATATTTACACTGGTACACTTTATTATTATAGGGTTGGGCCCCCGCGAGCACGCGGAAGCACCGCAGCACTACGTGACAAGGCCTCGACTAATGTCTGAAGTAGTGCTGGAGGGAACTGACTCCATGAATCCTGCAGGGCTGTCCATAAATTCGTAAATCCGGAAGAGTACGAGGGGGTGGAGATACCTTCTGAACGGCACGTTGCAAGGCATCCCAGATGTGCTCAATACTGATCATGTCTGGGGAATTTGGTGGCCAGCGGAAGTGTTTAAAGTCAGAAGAGCGTTCCTGCAGCCACTCTGTAGCAATTGTTGACATGTTGGGTGTCGCACTGTCCTGCTGGAACTGCCCAAGTCCGTCGATTGCACAATGGACGTAAATGGACGCAGGTGATCAGGCAGGATGCTCACGTACGTGTCACCTGTCAGAGTCGTATCTAGACGTATCAGGTGTCCCTTATCAATCCATCTGCACACACCGCACACCATTACAGAGCCTCCACCACTTTGAACAGTCTCTTGCTGACATGCAGGGCCCATAGATTCATGAGGTTGTCTCCATACCCGTACACGTCCATCCGCTATAAACAATTTGAAACGTGACTCGTCCGACCAGGCAATATGTTTCCAGTCATTTACAGTCGAATGTCGGTATTGACGGCCCAGACGAGGCGTAAATCTTCGTATCCTTTAGTCATCAAGGGGACACGAGTGGGCCTTCTGCTCCAAAAGCCCTTATTGATGATGTTTCGTTGAATGGTTCGAAAGCTGACACTTTTTCATGGCCCAGCACTGAAATCTGCAGCAATTTGCTGAACGATTGCACTTCTGTCACGTTGAACGATTCTCTTCAGTCGTCGTTGGTTCCGTTCTTGCAGGATCTTTTTCCGGCCGCGACGATGTCGGACGTTTGATGTTTTAGAGGATTCTTGATATCCACAGTACTCTCGCGAAATGGTCGTACGGGAGAATCTCCACTTCATAGCTACCTCGGAGATGTTATGTCCCATCGCTCGTGCGCCGCCTATAACACCACGTTCAAACTCACTTGAATCTTGATAATCTACCATTGTAGGAGCAGTAACCGATGTAACAACTGGGCCAGACCCTTGTTGTCTTATATAGCGCTTCAGTTCTTTGAGCACTGGTTCCACTCCTGTTGTTGATCGCAAAAAATAAAACGATGGCTCAACATTTCTTGCGAAGTGTACGCAATATTCAACTTTTGCATTACGTCGACTATGGTGCCATCGCCGCGACTGACAAATTTAAAGTATTGCACGTTAAATTTGAAATGTTTAATATTCGTTACGGAGCAAAATTTTTCAATTCCCTTCCCACTAATTCCTCGCGTTTCCTATTGTTTCAATACGTTTGTTAACACCAAATAAAAATAAGAGACCGAATATCGGTTTCAGCTCTATTAGTGTCCGCAGCTCGTTGTATAGTAGCTAGCGCTGCTGCCTCTGGATCACGGGGTCCCGGGTTCGATTTCCGGCCTGATTGGGGATTTTTCTCTGCCGGGGGACTGGGTGTTTGTGTTTTCCTCATCGTTTCATCATCATCATCATCATCATCATTCGTGACAGTGGCTAGATTGGACAGTGTAAAAATTGGGACTTTGTACGGGCACTGATGACCTCGCAGTTGAACGCCCCACAAAAAAAAAAACATCAGATCTATTGGTTTTTAGCCTCTTTCGCGATGAAATGAAGCTGTGATGCCCTCAATATTATGATTCCTGTGTAGAACTGTAATGAAGAACGTACTGTCAGTTATGAGGCAATTCCCACATCCCAAAGGCGTTATCGCTGTTTCGTCGCACATAGAAATCCAGGTAACTTTCATACAATTTAGGCCCTGCAACTGTGAAAATTAATTCCATTTAATCTCGCTGCTCCTTCCGATACAGTAACTATCTATGTACTTCTGTGGAACTTAAACTTCGTCATCACAATGTATGCCCTCTTCGCATACAAAATCCTTTTCGACTTCATTATTAACTTTTTCTTACATCGTCTTTTGGATTTCTTCAATATGTTTTGGATCTAGGAAGTTCTATATCTTGCTGTACTCTGCCATAATCAACTATATCCCACCTTAAACAATACAGTTCCTATAAAATAACGAAATCTGATGAAGTGTATCAGTTTGGTGCTTGATAATCGACAGCCTTAATAAACAATTAAATGAGCCAAAAAGAAAAGTAAGTGGGTTTACATTGAGAAGTAGTTTTGAATTGCGTAAGGAATTATGTTTATTAGCAAATAAATACACTGTTCAAACGAAATGGAAACGTCCACAGTGTATCAAATGGCGCATTCAGCATCTATCTTGAAAAAAGAGCAGTCGCTCCGATGCTCGAGTACTCATACGTTTCTCTGTGTTAATATCGATGTACTCAATAATGGAAGCATTCCGATAAAGCAAGCTACTTCCGAAGAGCTATCATTGCTGTTGATAGCTGAAGTAGTTGTGAATGACAAAAAATTTAGTTGTGCACCAATTTGATCTGCCGCGACCGACGAAATGTTAACAAAATCATAAATGTATTAGTAGTTACGTGATATATTAAGTTATCCACGTCTGTGTTACACAGTTTAACGTATCTCGACTTATATTTCTTCAAAATACACCTGTAATTGAAATTTACAATAATCGATTTAGAAATGTCTGACATAGCCATTCCCAAAAACAACGTACGGCGTGTATGGTGTACCCTGTGAATGTGGCAGCATGTACATTGGACAGACAATTCGCACGGTTGCGGAGTGTTGTACATAGCACAAGTGCCGTATAAAACAAAGGGAGCTTGACAAGTCGGCCATAGCGGAGCATTGCCTAGAAAACGGACAAAATACAGTTCGAAAATACAAATGTGTTGGCTCATGCGTCTACATATTGGGACTCTCTTATAAAGGAGGCGGCTGAGATTCGCTTAAACAACAATTTCAACAGAGACCAGGGATACACACTCAGCAGGGCATGGGGACGGGCGTTGGACATCGAAAGACAGCAGAGACAGATGGGCGACGCGGGAACGGCAGTTTCAGACGTGACGCCTGCCCCTGGCGCCACCTGACGTCACCGGTGCTGCCACAGGCAATAGCTCCGCTAGCTGCCCGGGTCGACTTTCGCGCGCGCGCCATATTGGATCGATCTGATTGGCTGCTGATGATGTCATCATGTCTATATAAGCGAGAGATCGTAACAGTCCCCTCAGTCAGTGAACTCCTGACGATGATTGCCGAGGAGGGCATCGAAAGCTAGAGCATTTTATTCGAATTGACGCGGCTGGAGAACCGAGAACGTTTTATTCATGTATGCCGTCGCGAAACACTCCTAGGACACAATGTTAAGCCTGGTTAATTCATTAGGAAACAAAGTTTTCTTAAAAGTGGCACTTTGTCTGACATTTGATCTTGCAATCACAACAGCATCCCGCAACCATCATCTTATCGTGTTATTACCTTCAAATCACACATTTTTCACAGATTCTTCATATTTTTGCCAAAAACACAGTTGTTCATTAGTTTTAAAACATTCGTTTCTCTGTGTTAATACGATATACAGTTTTATCCATCAGTGTAGATGCACTGATAATGCTCGTGTGTGTTGAATTTTACCTAGAAAAACATTATTGTTTGGCAAAATTGTTAAAGCTTTCGTGGCCACTTGTTGACAAACTGCCTATTGGCTTCTGTCTCGGGTTCTTCGGCCGACGTTCATCTAATGATTTTTCTGACGTTTCGCCAGCACGAGTGGCTGGCATTGTCAAAGCTTCACCCTCCATTGCCGGTGGTGAACTGGAGGCGAGCTCGCGGCCGCAGACTATATGTACCTGGCGCGCCAACGTCCGAGGGCTTCTCCGCGGTCATTTCCGGTGCGGTTCTCCTCTTGCTACCTGCGACGGTCGTTCGCTGCAGTACGGGCAGCCAGGATCCGTTTACCTTAAGGCTTTCCTACTGAAACAGCCAGGATACTGCGCCGAGCAAAACCACCAGCTTGCAACCTGAAGAAAGAAGAGGTACAAGCCATTAAGAATCTCAACGCCGACAAGAGTATATTGGTACTGCCTGCCGATAAGGGGAATGCGACCGTCGTAATGAAGACCGAAGATTATGAGCAAAAGATCCGAGACCTATTAGATCCGACGACGTACTGAAAACTAAGCGCAGATGCGACGCAGCGTATCACTCGGAATACGAATCGATTAATCAAGGCGTCTTCTCTGCCGGCGGACATACAGAGAAACCTGCGCAACACAGAAGCCCTACCGCCTCGGCTGTATGGATTACCCAAGATCCATAAGAACAACGTTCCACTGAGACCGATCGTTAGCGCTCCTGGCTCACCAACGTATAAACTGGCGAAACACTTGGCCACTCTGCTCCAGCCACACGTGGGGACGACCGACACATACATTAAGGACTCAGGACATTTCATTGAGAAGCTGAAGAAACTGAAACTTGCGCCAAACGACATCCTGGTCAGTTTTGATGTTGTTTCGTTATTTACGAAAGTGCCACTCAGTGACGCTCTGGAGCACATCCGCTCCATGTTCCCGCAAGACATCAAAAAGCTCTTCCATGCATGTCTCACCACGAGCTATTTCACGTGGAATGGCGATTTCTACGAACAGCTGGAAGGTGTCGCCATGGGTAGTCCTCTCAGTCCAGTGGTGGCCAACTTCTTCATGGAACAATTCGAATCACAGGCACTGGACTCGGCGACTTGCAAACCTAAGGTGTGGTACAGGTACGTCGATGATACTTTCGTGGTGTGGAGCCATGGTGAAGAACAGCTCGGTGAATTCCTGAGACACTTGAACAGCCTCCATGCCAACATAACATTTACCATGGAAGTAGAAAAGGACAAGAAACTGCCATTTCTAGATGTGCTGGTCACAAGGGACGGCAAAAACCTGGGACACAGCGTGTACCGAAAACCGACACACACGGACCGATACCTGCACAAACTGTCAAACCACCACCCGAGCCAGAAAAGAGGCATGATTAGTACGCTCGTAACGAGAGCAGGACGAATATGTGAGCCTCAACATCTCAAACAAGAAATGCAACACCTGGAAACTGTTCTGCGGAGCAATGGGCACTCCACAAATTACATTAGAAGTGTAACAGAGCCAAACACTCGGCGAAGTAAGGAACCAGAAAATGAAATGTCGGGTACGGCCTTTCTGCCATAGATTCCCAGAGTGACGGACAGAATCGGCCGCATATTGCGCAAACACGGCGTAAAGACGATTTTCAAACCGACAAGGAAGATCAAAGAGTGTCTTAGATCGGCGAAGGAGAAAAGAGACCCACTTGCAATGTCGGGAATATACCGTATACCATGCACATGCGGAAAAGTTTATGTCGGAATAACTGGACGATCAATCAACACCAGGATCAAAGAGCATAAGCGACATTGCAGGTTGGGGCAGGTGGAGAAATCGGCCGTGGCAGAGCACGCACTGAATGAGACCGACCACGTAATAAAATTCGCCTACACGGAAATTCCGGCTGTAGAGAAGCACTATCACACGCGCTTGTTCAGAGAAGCTGTAGAAATCCAAAAACACGCGAACAGTTTCAACAAGAAAGAGGAAAGCCTTAAGGTAAACGGATCCTGGCTGCCCGTACTGCAGCGAACGACCGTCGCAGGTAGCAAGAGGAGAACCGCATCGGAAATGACCGCGGAGAAGCCGTCGGACGTTGGCGCGCCAGGTACATATAGTCTGCGGCCGCGAGCTCGCCTCCAGTTCACCACCGGCAATGGAGGGTGAAGCTTTGACAATGCCAGCCACTCGTGCTGGCGAAACGTCAGAAAAATCATTAGATGAACGTCGGCCGAAGAACCCGAGACAGAAGCCAATAGGCAGTTTGTCATTATTGTTTGGACTCGATTTTAAAATTATGTAGTGAATCACAGAATTTTCATCACGTAGTAAGGCAATCAACTTCCTTGTAGCTCATGAAACGTTGATAGTAGGTGGTGGTATCAGTTTCTCCGCCTCCCTCTTTACCTACAGCCTCTGCTGTAAAGCGTTGGCAGAAAGCGTGTGATCTCGGGGGAATCCAGAAGCCTCATTAACAAATTACTCTCATACTGTGCGAAAATAAGAAGAAAACGAAAAACATTAAGTCATTCCTATGTCGATTTACTGTAATTAGAGGTAGAGACTTACTCTGTTGCCGACTGTGATGGAGACTTACGGCGGATCTCATCTAGTATATCGGAATTAAAATCACGTTATTGTCAACGATAAAAGAGTTTGTGGTATACGGATGACATTAGTCACTTCCAGGTAAATACGAGGGTTGTCCAGAAAGTAAGTTCCGATCGATCGTGAAATGGAAAGCATAGTGAAAACCGGAAACTTTTTATTTGCAACATTTAGGTACACCTTCCACCTACTTCTCTACAGAGTCGCCGCTCCAACTTCGAGTTTTGTCGCAGTGTTGTATCAACTTTCCAATATCCTCGTCATAGAAAGCAGCCGCCTGTGCTTTCGGCCAGTTATCTGCACTGGTCTGCAGCTCGTTGTCTGTGGAAAAATTTTGTCTTCACAGCCAGCTATTCTTGTGAGCAGATATGAGACTCATGGGCAGCCAATTACGGACTGTATTGCGGGTGATCAAACACTTCTCATCGGATACGCTGCAGCAGTGTCCTCATTGAACCTGCAGTGTGCGGCCGAGGATTGGCATGAAGAAGAAACTGCTCGATAGTTGTGTTATGTGGGCTGCGTGACACGGGCGAAATCTCTAACCGGGGCCTCACACTTGGCTGGAGGCGCTATTCTCTATGCATCTTTACCTGCTCACTGTTCAGTAAAAACTGAAAAGAGCGACGCGACACGATTGTCGGGCATACTAGAGACACTGCCCAACACATCTGGGGAAAGCTTCACCTGATTTTCCCAGTGGTTCCCATTTCGCGACCGATCGGAACTTACTTTCTGGACAACCCTCGTAGTTCGTTCATACAGAGGATCGAATACAGGTAACGCGAAGGTACATGCATCCGTCTTTCCAGGATAGGTTAAAAACCTTTTGCCACAAATTCGATCCGTTTTCAGCACATACTTTGTTCGACACAAAACCTAGACACTTGGCGGTTGCCGCAGGTCTAACAAGGGGAGGCCACCAATTGTGAAATTCAGATTCGATTCATACTGTGCATAATAAAAGCTCATGGCCAGAGGTGTAATGTGGCAAAGCACCAAGATGGACTTCTCAGCCGTTGTCGAGAAAATCGACAGTTAAAAGAAACCGTTGCCGTGAAATACTCTCTACGATTAATAATTTTCTACAGCGTCGTGGCGCAGCGGTAAGCGCTCGGGTTCGTAATCCGAAGGTCGCCGGATCGAATCTCGCGCCATGCAGTTTTTTTTATTATTAGTTTTTTGTAATTCAAATATATCATTTTCGAAGTGCAAATTGGTCGTGGCTCCATAATGGTGTAGGTTCTGTTGCACATGGAGTGGACTGGGTTCTCTGGTCCAGTTGCAAGTCTTTCGATTTGACGCCACTACGGCAATGATGGGGATGAAATGATGATGATTAGGACAACACAACATCCAGTCCCTGAGCGGAGCAGATCTCTGATCCAGCCGGGAATTGAACTCAGGCCATTAGAATTGACTTTCTATCGCACTAATCACTCAGCTACCCGGGGCGGACAGGGCGTACGGTGAACGTATCCGCTAGGACAGTGCGGCGAAGTTATATATATATATATATATATATATATATATATATATATATATATATATACAAACTATTAATGAATTGCTTATGCATGTTGGTGAAGGCGGATAGCTCTCCAATTGTACCGCCTCCATTTTTCCGTTTTTTTAACGGGGTGTACCAAAGCTCTCCCGTCCGCACTGATTTTCGACGATGTTATAAGTTGCGCTAGGGACCGCATCTACCTTCTTTCGAAGTTAGCAGGCAACTACGCTGTTATGCAGCGGCTCGTTTCGGCCCATTCAACATCTGTCCTTCAAGTGTAACGAGCGAGTAACGGAGTTTATATTTCATACCTGCCGCAGCAAATTTGTGTTCGTGGGGTCTCTATTGTAATTCGAACGTTTGACTTACGTTTTCGTATTCGTTTCGGAATACCGTTTCTACGTCTTCCGTTAACTATGCGTGGTTAACATTATGAAGACAATTAATAACATTTGTGAAATACAACTTTGTTTGCGGAAAACATAATGATGTTCGAAGTCGCCAGTTTTTCCACGACAAACGACTTTCAACAACTTATTATATGCATAATTGTTGCAACTGATTGCCGGGAATTATATATATATATATATATATATATATATATATATATATATTTGAATTACAAAAAACAAAAACTAAAAAAAGGGTTGCATGGCGCGAGATTCGATGCGACGACCTTCGGATTACGAACGCGAGTGCTTACCGCTGCGCCATGACGCTGTAGAAAATTGTTAATCGTAGAGAGTATTTCACCGCAACGGTTTCTTTTAACTGTAGATTTTCTCGACAACGGCTGAGAAGTGCATCTTGGTGTTTTGCCACATTACACCTCTGGCCATGAGCTTTTATTATGCGCAGTATGAATGGAATCTGAATTTCACAACTGGCGGCCTCCCCTTGTAAGTCCAAACTGTCCACATACATTGACATAAAAAAGTCATTCGGTAGCGATAAGCACATATGCAAATGGCGATAGTACACAAGATATAAAAGGACAGCGCACTGGTGGAGCTGTCACTTGATGTTGTGTGATTAATGTGAAAAGCTTTCCGGTGTGGCTATGGTCGCACGACTCAAATTATCGGACTTTGAACATAGAATGGTAGTTGCAGCTAGACGCGTGGGATATTCCACTTTAGAAATCGGTAGGGAATTCAATATTCCGAGATCAGCAGTGTCAAGAGTGCACCGAGGTACCACATTTCAGGCATTACCTGCCACCCCGGATAGTGCAGTGCCCGACGACCTTCACCTAAAGACCGAGAGCAGCGGTGTTTGCATAGAGCACAATGCTAACAGACAAGCGACACTTCGTGATGCAACCGGAGAAACCAAACCGGGGCGTACTTCTTCTTCTGTAGTGGTCAATCCAAGGATTGGTTTGCAACAGCTACAATGGCAGCTTGTCTCCATTCTGTGCGTCTTTCAGCTTTTCTCTTCATTTCTTTATAGGTGTTACATCCCACATCTTTCACGATTTGATCCATGTACCTCAGACGTGGTCTTCCTCTTGGTCTTTTTCCCTCGACATATCCCTCTATGATTGTGTTCAGGAGTCCTTTATGTCTTAATAGATGGCCTGTCAATTGCACTCTTCTTTTAGCAATGAAACTCCAGAAGCTTCTCTTCTCACCTGTTCTTTCCAGAACCACTTCGTTTGTGACCTTGTCGATCCATTTTATTTTGAGCATGCGTCTATATCACCACATTTCAAAAGAATTTAGCTTCTGCTGTTCCTCTGTCCCGAGAGTCCATGTTTCACACCCATAGCATGCCACACTCCACACATATGATTTCAAAAATCTTTTCCTGGTTTCAAGGCTGATGCTCTTAGATGTTAATATGTTTTTCTTCTTGTTAAAAGCAGCCTTTGCTTGAGCTATTCTACTTCTCACTTCTGCCTTGCTCCTTCCATCCCTGGTAATATTACTGTCCAGATAAATAAATTTATCAACTTGTTCAAGCAGTTCATTGCCTACATGAACTTGGACTTTCACTTGATCTTCTTTGTCGTATGCCATTACTTTTGTTTTTGCTTTATTAATTCTCATATTATATTCTTCACCCATAACTTTATCCATTCTATTCAGTAGGACTACAATATCTTCTTCACTTTCAGCCAGGACAGCTATATCATCAGCATATCTTATCATATCTATTCGTTGGCCATGAATTACTACACCTGTCTGTTAATTTTCCTTTACTTTTTTAGCGCCTCTTCAATGTATACGTTAAAGATAACAGGGGATAGTGCGCAACCTTGTCGGACACCTTTCCGTATCTGCACCTCTTCTTCTTTTGTCCGTCCACGGATAACTGCTGTCTCGTTTTTGTACAGGTTCCATATCATTTTTCTATCTTTATGGTCTATTCCTACTTTTTTGAGTACCTCAAACATCTTATCCCATTTAACATTATCAAAGGCTTTCTCTACGAAAGCTACGTATGTTTTCAGGCACAGTAAATGTAAATGTCATGTGACTACGGCCTCCCGACGGGTAGACCGCTCGCCGGGTGCAAGTCTTTCGATTTGACGCCAATACGGCGACTTACGAGTCGATGGGGATGAAATGGTGATGATTAGGACAACACAACACCCAGTCCCTCAGCGGAGAAGATTTCTGATCCAGCCGGGAATTGAACTCGGGCCTTTAGGATTGACTTTCTATCGCACTAACCACTCAGCTACCCGGGGCGGACAGGGCGTACGGTGAACGTATCCGTTACGACAGTGCGGCGAAATTTGGCTTTAGTGGCTACGGCAGCAGACGACCGGTCCGATTGTCTTTGCTAACAGCACAAGACCACTACAGCGCCTCTCCTGGGCTCGTTATCTTGTCGGTTGGACCCTAGACAAGTGGAAAACTGGGGCCTTCTCAGATGAGTCCCTGTTTCAGTTTGTAAGAACTGATGGTAGGGTACGAGTGGGGCACAGACCCCATGAAGCCATTGTCCCAAGCTGTCAACAAGGCACTGTGCAGATTGGTCGTGGCTCCATAACAGTGTAGGTTCTGTTGCACATGGAGTGGACTGGGTTCTCTGGTCCAGTTGAACCGATCATTGACTGAAAATTGTTATGATCAGCTACTTGAAGACCATCTGCAACCATTCATGGATTTCATGTTCCCAAAAAGTGATGGCAAACCTACGTTTCTAGCATTTGTAGACTTAGAGAAAGCTTTTGACAACGTTAACTGGAATACTCTCTTTCAAATTCTGAAGGTGGCAGGGGTAAAATACAAGGAGCGAAAGGCTATTTAGCGGTAGCGTTCTCGCTTCCCACGCCCGGGTTCCCGGGTTCGATTCCCGGCGGGGTCAGGGATTTTCTCTGCCTCGTGATGGCTGGGTGTTGTGTGATGTCCTTAGGTTAGTTAGGTTTAAGTAGTTTCTAAGATCTAGGGGACTGATGACCATAGATGTTAAGTCCCATAGTGCTCAGAGCCATTTGAACCATTTGAACCAAAGGCTATTTACAATTTGTACAAAAACCAGATGGCAGTTATAAGAGTCGAAGGGCATGAAAGGGAAGCAGTGGTTGGGAAAGGAGTGAGACAGGGTTGTAGCCTCTCCCCGATGTTATTCAATCTGTATATTGAGCAAGCAGTAAAGGAAACAAAAGAAAAATTCGGAGTAGGTATTAAAATTCATGGAGAAGAAGTAAAAACTTTGAGGTTCGTCGATGACATTGTAATTCTGTCATAGACAGCAAAGGACTTGGAAGAGCAGTTGAACGGAATGGACAGTGTCTCGAAAGGAGGATATAAGATGAACATCAAAAAAAGCAAAACGAGGATGATGGAATGTAGTCAAATTAAATCGGGTGATGCTGAGGGGATTAGATTAGGAAATGAGACACTTAAAATAGTAAAGGAGTTTTGCTATTTAGGGAGTAAAATAACTGATGATGGTCGAAGTAGAGAGGATATAAAATGTAGACTGGCAATGGCAAGGAAATCGTTTCTGAAGAAGAGAAATTTGTTAACATTGAGTATAGATTTAAGTGTCAGGAAGTCGTTTCTGAAAGTATTTGTATGGAGTGTAGCCATGTATGGAAGTGAAACATGGACGATAACCAGTTTGGACAAGAAGAGAATAGAAGCTTTCGAAATGTGGTGCTACAGAAGAATGCTGAAGATAAGGTGGGTAGATCACGTAACTAATGAGGAGGTATTGAATAGCAAAAGTATTTGTATGGAGTGTAGCCATGTATGGAAGTGAAACATGGACGATAACCAGTTTGGACAAGAAGAGAATAGAAGCTTTCGAAATGTGGTGCTACAGAAGAATGCTGAAGATAAGGTGGGTAGATCACGTAACTAATGAGGAGGTATTGAATAGCATTGGGGAGAAGAGAAGTTTGTGGCACAACTTGACTAGAAGAAGGAATCGGTTGGTAGGACATGTTTTGAGGCATCAAGGGATCACAAATTTAGCATTGGAGGGCAGCGTGGAGGGTAAAAATCGTAGAGGGAGACCAAGAGATGAATACACTAAGCAGATTCAGAAGGATGTAGGTTGCAGTAGGTACTGGGAGATGAAGAAGCTTGCACAGGATAGAGTAGCATGGAGAGCTGCATCAAACCAGTCTCAGGACTGAAGACCACAACAACAACAACAACAACAACAACAAAAAAGTGATGGCATTTTTATGGATGACATGCACCATGTCACTGGCCACAGTTGTTAGGGATTGGTTTGAAGAATATTTTGTACAATTCGAGCGAATGATTTGGCCACCTGGATCACCCGACATAATCGACATCTCGTCTGCTAAAAGTATCAGTCCGATGGAACCAAAACTAAACTCCGCCCGAACAGGCCACGATGGGCCAACGGTAACGATTGTCAGCAAAAAGTAATTCGTATCAGGTTGTAAAACTACAGTAATAGCAAAGCATTCCAAAAAGCAGTTCCACGATGGCGCGCGTGGTTGTTTGTTCATGCCGGAACAGTTTCCTCTAAAGCGTTTCCCCTTTAGGTCTTGGACGCCTGGGAGCGTCCATCCAGATGATACAGCCGAATTACGATCTACTGCTCACGTTTCTGCAGTCACACTATCAAGCAGAAACTTATTTATAGTCCTAGTTTGATGTTCCATCTGAAACATCTTCGTTGATTCGACTGAACACCGTACAGTAAAATAGTGACGTGGTCATTGCTGAGGTGCCATAGAGCTTGATGAATAGTCGAGTGTGTAATGTACCATCACAGTTAAAATTTACTTTCATAAACGTTTACGTGTGGTACGTTGGCTCACAGGAGCTTGAGCGTATTTGTCAATTGCAATTTATTATTTGGATTATAGCATTTTCCTTGCTGTTATAAATTGGATTTTGCGGATTTGATTTAGAATAATTACAAAATAGTCTCAGGTAGAAAAAAAAATGAAATGTGCGACAAGTTGTTCTCTTTGAGGGTGACCATTGAATTCTGCGGAGGCGGCTCGGAGCATTTATGCTGGGTATCGATGAGTGGCAGTGGCTAGTTCGCATCGGAAAATGGTTTTCTCGTTACAGGAAAAGTCGTTCTGACCTGACTGATTTTTAACATTCGGGAACACCGAAGGGCTTTAAAGAAGAGCGTTCGAAATGACACACATCTGCGTACTCAAATATTGACAAAAGTTGCGAAATATTATCATTTAAACCTCTTTTGAGATTTGCACGCTGAGAAATATTCAGACGTCAGGTGGATACGTCCTGCCTACTCCAGCTCGAAGCAACAGGAATTTTTGCTTGAACTTCATTAGTAAGTTTGTGAATGATATCTGTGAAATATCGTTCCTGGGGACGAGACAGAGTGCAATACGTCAACCTCATAAAAAGAGTGATAGCAATTAAAACTGTGGTGTCACCGACAGACACCACACTTGCTAGGTGGTAGCCTTTAAATCGGCCGCTGTCCGCTAGTATACGTCGGACCCGCGTGTCGCCACTATCAGTGACTGCAGACCGAGCGCCGCCATACGGCAGGTCTAGTCTAGAGAGACTCCCTAGCAGTCGCCCCAGTTGTACAGCCGACTTTGCTAGCGATGGTTCACTGTCTACATACGCTCTGATTTGGAGGCACGACATTTAGCATAGCCTTCAGATACGTCATTTGCTACGACCTAGCAAGGCGCCATGTTCAGTAATTAGAGTGAATTCTGAACAGATAATATTGTGAATCATGTACCGTCAAGAGCGATGTTCATCATTAATGGATTAAAGTTATCTATCAAACTAATTACGTCTGCTTTCTGAATTATAATTCCTTATCATGTTCCAGACCTCACGTGAGTATAGTTCTTCCCTCCTCACGCCAGCCTGCGTGAGCTAAAACGCGTGCATTTCGGCCTCTACTAGTAACACGGTGTTGGCTCTTCTGCCAACACAACAAAAACCGCCACCGACCCACCACATTAAAAGTTTATTGCCGTCGTAATGGTGGGGAGAGCCGCTGCGTGGACTGAGTAACGCTGTTGGTCAGAAAATTGTGGGGCTGCCTGGCCTCTAGCAATGCAACAGAGGGGGTAAAGAAACATGGATCCCGTCTCCTCCGCAAACGAATAAGTGCTGTCAATACAGGCTCAGCAAGCTTGCCAGTGCTGCACATACACTCCTGGAAATGGAAAAAAGAACACATTGACACCGGTGTGTCAGACCCACCATACTTGCTCCGGACACTGCGAGAGGGCTGTACAAGCAATGATCACACGCACGGCACAGCGGACACACCAGGAACCGCGGTGTTGGCCGTCGAATGGCGCTAGCTGCGCAGCATTTGTGCACCGCCGCCGTCAGTGTCAGCCAGTTTGCCGTGGCATACGGAGCTCCATCGCAGTCTTTAACACTGGTAGCATGCCGCGACAGCGTGGACGTGAACCGTATGTGCAGTTGACGGACTTTGAGCGAGGGCGTATAGTGGGCATGCGGGAGGCCGGGTGGACGTACCGCCGAATTGCTCAACACGTGGGGCGTGAGGTCTCCACAGTACATCGATGTTGTCGCCAGTGGTCGGCGGAAGGTGCACGTGCCCGTCGACCTGGGACCGGACCGCAGCGACGCACGGATGCACGCCAAGACCGTAGGATCCTACGCAGTGCCGTAGGGGACCGCACCGCCACTTCCCAGCAAATTAGGGACACTGTTGCTCCTGGGGTGTCGGCGAGGACCATTCGCAACCGTCTCCATGAAGCTGGGCTACGGTCCCGCACACCGTTAGGCCGTCTTCCGCTCACGCCCCAACATCGTGCAGCCCGCCTTCAGTGGTGTCGCGACAGGCGTGAATGGAGGGACGAATGGAGATGTGTCGTCTTCAGCGATGAGAGTCGCTTCTGCCTTGGTGCCAATGATGGTCGTATGCGTGTTTGGCGCCGTGCAGGTGAGCGCCACAATCAGGACTGCATACGACCGAGGCACACAGGGCCAACACCCGGTATCATGGTGTGGGGAGCGATCTCCTACACTGGCCGTACACCACTGGTGATCGTCTAGGGGACACTGAATAGTGCACGGTACATCCAAACCGTCATCGAACCCATCGTTCTACCATTCCTAGACCGGCAAGGGAACTTGCTGTTCCAACAGGACAATGCACGTCCGCATGTATCCCGTGCCACCCAATGTGCTCTAGAAGGTGTAAGTCAACTACCCTGGCCAGCAAGATCTCCGGATCTGTCCCCCATTGAGCATGTTTGGAACTGGATGAAGCGTCGTCTCACGAGGTCTGCACGTCCAGCACGAACGCTGGTCCAACTGAGGCGCCAGGTGGAAATGGCATGGCAAGCCGTTCCACAGGACTACATCCAGCATCTCTACGATCGTCTCCATGGGAGAATAGCAGCCTGCATTGCTGCGAAAGGCTGATATACACTGTACTAGTGCCGACGTTGTGCATGCTCTGTTGCCTGTGTCTATGTGCCTGTGGTTCTGTCAGTGTGATCATGTGATGTATCTGACCCCAGGAATGTGTCAATAAAGTTTCCCCTTCCTGGGACAATGAATTCACGGTGTTCTTATTTCAATTTCCAGGAGTGTATTAGTTAACTAGCTCTTCTGTGCCGAGTAGAGTACGACGGCATGTGTTGCGATAATTCGAGAACCACGACTGGTGTGCTACCTTAAAAGCTGTAGAAAAAGTAAAATCACGCCGGTAAATCGTTTAAAATGTCCATACTGCGGCGTCTCATATTTCCAACTCCCTCATTCACACTGATCATCTGCTATATCTGCATCTACGTAGATACACCGCAAGCCATCGTATGGTGCGTGGTGGAGGGCACCCTGTACCACCACTAGTCATTTTCTTCACTGTCCCAGTCGCAAACAGAGCGAGAGAAGAACGACTATCTATATGCCTCCATATGAGCCCTAATTTCTCGTATCTTATCTTCATGGTCCTTACGCGCAATTTATGTTGGCGTCAGTAGAATCATTTGACAGCTTTAAATGCCAGTTCTCTAAATTTTCTCAGTAGTATACCTCGAAAAAATTGCCACCTTCCCTCCAGGCATCCCTATTTGAGTTGCTGAAGCATCTCCGTAACATTTACTTGTTGTTCAAACCTACCGCCCGCCACTGAACTGCATCGACGTCTTCCTTCAATCCGACCTGGTACGGCTCCCAAGAACAGGTCGCACCATGGCCCTACATGCGGTCTCCTTTACAGGTGAACAACTCTTTCCTAACATTCTCCCAGTAAACCGAAGTCGACCATTGCCCTTCCCTATCTCAGTTCTCACATATTCCGTCCGTCGCACATCGCTTTCCAACGTTACGCCCAGATATTTAAACCACTTTCCTACTCATCCGCATCAACTTACATTTTTCCACATTTAGGGCTAGATGCCATTCATCACACCAACTGGAAATTTTGTCTAAGTCGTCTTGTATCTTCCTACAGTCACTCAACTTCGACAAATCACCGTACGCAACGGCATAATCGGCAAAAAACCGCAGATTGCTGCCCAGCCTGTCCGTCAAATCATTTATGCATACAGAGAACAACAGCACTCCTCTCACATCTCCCAGGGGCACTCCTGACGATACACTTGTCTCTGATGAGCTCTCGCTGTCGAGGACAACTTACTGGGCTATATTATTTAAGAGGTCTTCGTGTCATTTTCATATCTGTGGACTTATTCTACATTCTCGTATCTTCGTTAACAGCTTGCAATAGGGCATCATTTCAAATGCTTTCTGGGAATTTAGAAATATGGAAACTGCCTGTTGCCCTTCAACCATAGTCTGCAGTATATCGTGTGAGAAAAGGGCGAGCTGAGTTTCGCACGAGCGATGCTTTCTAAAACCATGCTGTTTCGTGCACATAAGCTCCTCAGTCTCAAGAAAATTTATTATATTCGAAATGAGAATATATTAAAGGATTTTGCAGCAAACCGAAGTTGGGGATATTGGTCTGTAATTTTGCGGGTCTGTTCTTTTACCCTTCTTATATATTGGAGTGTCCGCCCCCGGTAGCTGAGTGGTCAGCACCACGTAATGTCATACCTAACGGCCCGGGTGCGATTTCCGTCTGGGTAGGAGATTTACTATGCTCAGGGAGTGGGTGTTGTCCTTATCAGCACCGTGCCCTCCCCATCGACACGCAAGTCGTCGAAGTGGCGTCAATTCGTAAGACTTGCACCAGGCGAACGGTCTATCCGGCGGGAGACCCTAGCCGCACGGCATTTGTTTATATAGTGGAGTCACCGGCGCTTTTTTCCAGTCGCTTAGGACTTCGTGTGGGGCCAGAGATTCACGATGAATGCAAGCTAGGTAAGGGGCCAGTGCCGTAGAATACTCTTTGCAAAATCGCACTGAGATTCCGTCCGGAACTTTGAAATCTTTCAGTTATTTCTCTACGCCAGGGATGCTTATTACTACTACCGTCACTTGTCCGATGTTCAAGTGATCGTATGTTTGCTATCTTCAGCTGTCAAATCAGACTGGTCAACAAGGGACTGAAGCCTTAGACCCGTTTAGCGATTTTACATGCGCCAAGAATTTCCTCGGGTTCTCTTCCAGATGTTTTGTTAAGGTGTGACAGTGGTAGTTGTTGTATGCTTCGCGCATACATCTTTTCGCAGACCCGAATGTCTATTAACCTTCGCTTGACGTCATTTGTGTGTTTCCTTTCGAACCGAGAGTACAACAGCCTCTGCTTCCTCAACGTCCTCCGAATTTCGCTACTAAACAATGGTGGGTCTTTTCCATCCTTACAACAACCTACACGATCCGTCAACTCGACTCCAAAAATTCTGTTCTTTCCCTTTTAATTTGCAATACTAGTACGCAGCCGCACCTTTGTCGATACATTCCACCAATCCTACGGCCTCCACATACTCTCCTAAAGAAAGTCAACCGTTTCCGTCTCTCACATCGTGGACTCCACCCTGACATTTATCCATCCTACTAACTATAAATTCATTCCAACTAAGCAGGGTTTGCCTTTGCTTCCATCCCAATCTCTTCCTTATCCTTTCCCCTTCTTTCCCTTCACATTGTGGTCTTCCCGGTACCCCAGCTTCTCCTCTCTTCCTATGTCCACTTCTTTCTACTGACACTACCTATTAGCCAGCCAGACTTAATATTACCTCCTCGCCGCGCGGGGTAGCCGCGCGGTTTGAGGCGTCTTGTCACGGTCCGCGCGGCTCCCTCCGTCGGAGGTTGGAGTCCTCCCTCGGGCATGGGTGTGTGTCGCCCTTAGCGTAAGATAGTTAAATAGTGTGTAAGCTTTGGGACCGATGACCTCTGCAGTTTGATCCCATAAGACCTTACCACAAATTTCCACTACCCTCCTCCCACCCTCCTCAACACCCTAACTTTTCCCCCCTCTCAAACAAACCTTCCGAGGCCAACTATTTCACGTTTTAGTGACAATTAAGTTTATTTTATATTAAACCATCCATTAGTTTCACGTTTACAATTTTTTTAAAATTATTTTGTATATATCTCAGCTTTTAATTTAGTGCTTTTTTCGTCTTAGTTATTCGTCTTGGCTAAAGAGCGGTTTCGTTGTACAGCTAAAGACTACCTCGGGCCGATATGCAGCGAGGAGGATGAAATAACAATAAAGAAAGGTTCAAATGGCTCTGAGCACTATGGGACTCAACTGCTGTGGTCATTAGTCCCCTAGAACTTAGAACTACTTAAACCTAACTAACCTAAGGACATCACACACATCCATGCCCGAGGCAGGATTCGAACCTGCGACCGTAGCAGTAGCACGATTCCGGACTGCGCGCCTAGAACCGCGAGACCACCGCGGCCGGCAATAAAGAAAGGAAAAGTGTGTAGGCCGGCCGCTGTGGACGAACGGTTCTAGGCGCTTCAGTCCGGAACCGCGCTGCTGCTACGGTCGCAGGTTCGAATCCTTGTTCGGGCATGGATGTGTGTGATGTCCTTAGTTTAGTTAGGTTTAAGTATTTCTAAGTCTAGGGGACTGATGACCTCAGATGTTAAGTCCCATTGTGCTTCGAGTCATTTGAAAAATGTGTAGAGTAGATGATTTCTGACCATAACTCCACCGCCCTCAGATATTATGCTGTCAATCGTGAGCGACTACACGAAAAGTCTGATGGCAATTCGACTTGCACGTCACGCCACAGAGAGAGATTTATAAATGTAAAGCCGAATTTCTTTCTCTTTTTCCTTTAATTTATCCACTTCCTGGTCCAGTGGTACTGGACCTGCGTAATATTAAGTTTCCTTAAATTAAGGGCATAGTATTTTGCTGTGAACCAATTAAATTAGTGTTTCTGGTATGGGCATGTCTGTGCCACTTAGCAGCATACCTGTGTCGTCAGAAACCACAAAGTTTTCAAACCAACTTCGTTCTTGGTCCTCCACTCTTATTATTCACTGTTTGCTCTTGTTCTTCTTTTTATCTCAGAGTAGCATTTGTAGCCTACATCCTCAATTATTTGCTGAGTGGATTCAATCTCTGCCTTCCACTACAGTTGTTGCCCTCTACAGCTCCCTCTCTAGTACCATGGAAGTCATTCCCTGATGTCTTAACGGATGTCCTATCATCATGTCCCTACACCTTGTCAGTGTTTTCCACATATTGATTTCTTCACCGATTCAGCGCAGAACCTCCTCATTTCTTACCTTATCAATCCACCTAATTTTCAACATTTGCCTGTAACAGAACATCTCAAATGCTTCGATTCTTTTCTGTTGCGGTTTTCCGACAGTCCATGTTTCACTACCATAGAATATCGTGCTCCAAACTTACAGCCTCAGAAATTTCTTTCTCAAGTTAAGGAACATGTTTGATGCCAGTAGACTTCTCTTGGCCACAAATGCCCTTTTTGCCTTTGCTACTCTGCTTTTGATGTATTCCTTGCTCCGTCCACCATTGGTTATTTTGCTGCCTAGGTAGTTGAATTCCTCAACTTCATCTACTTTGTGACCATCAATCCTGATGTTTTCTTCCTGTTCTCATCTCTGCTGCTTCTCATTTCTTTCTTTCCTTTGATTTACTCTCAATCCATATACTGTACTCATTAGACTGTTCATTCTGTACAACAAATCCCGCAATTCTTCTTCATTCTCAGTGAGGATAGCAATGTCATCAGCGAATAGTGTCATTGATGTTCTTTCACCTCGAATTTTAATTCCACTCCTGAACCTTTCTTTTATTTCCATCATTACTTCTTCGATGTATAGATTGAACAGTATGGGGGGGGGGGGGGGGGGGAGAGACTACATCCCTGTCTTACGCCCTTTTTAATCCGAGCACTTCGTTCTTGGTAGTCCAATCTTACTATTCCCTCTCGGATCTTGTGCATATTGTATATTACCCGCCTCTCCCTGTAGCATACCCCTATTTTTCTTAGAATTCGAACATCTTGCACCATTTTACATTGTTGAACGCTTTTTCCTCTTCGACAAATCCTATGAAAGTGTCTTGATTTTTCTTTAGCCTTATTTCCATTATCAACAGCAATGTCAGAATTGCCTCTCTGGTGCCTTTACCTATCCTAAAGCCAAACTGATAGTTATTTAATACATCCTCAATTTTCTTTTGCAGTTTTCTGTTTATCATCCTTGCCAGAAACTTGGATACATGAGCTGTTAAGCTGATTGTGGCATAATTCTCGCACTTTTCAGTTCTTGCAGTCTTCGGAATGGTGTGGATAATATATTTCCGAAAGTCGAATGGTATGTCGCCAGACTCATATATTCTACACACCAACTTGAATAGTCCCAATGACCTTCCCCCCCCCCCCCCCCAAATTAGTGTACTCTTTCCACCTATCCGGTCTCTCCTCTACATTTAACACTGGAATTCCCGTTGCACTCTTAATGTATATCACCTGCTTTTAATTTCACCCAAGCCTGTTTTGATTTTCCTATTTGCTGAGATAGTCCTTCAGACAGTCATTTCTTTTTCTATTTCCTCACAGTTTTCATGCAGCCATTTCGTTTTAGCTTCTCTGCACTTCCAATTTATTTGATTCCTCAGCGACTTGTATTTCTGTATTCCTGAATTTCCCTGAACATTTCTGTATTTTCACCTTCTGTGATTGCCCTTTTCAGAGAAGATGTCAATTCCTCTTCGACTGTACTACCTATGGAGTTATTGTTTATTGCTGTATTTATAAACTTAGAGAACTTCGAATTATCTTGTCATTCGTTAATACTTGCATATCCCACTTCTTTGCATGTTGATTCTTTCTGACTAATCTCTTAAAACTTCAGCCTACTCTTCGTCACTACTACATTGTGATCTGAGTCTATATCGGCTCCTGGGTGCGCCTTACAATCCAGTATCTGATTTCCGAATCTCTGTCTGACCATGATGTAATCTAAACGAAATCTTTCCTTATCTACGGGTCTTTTTCAAGTATAATTCCGCCTCTTGCATTTATTGAGCAGAGTGTTCGCTACTACTAGCCGAAATTTATACCATAACTCAATACTCATTCTCCTCCCTCATTTATAGTACCAAATCCATACTCTACAATAATCCTTTCTTCAACACCTACCCTTACAACCGCATTCCAATCCCCCATGATCATTAGATATTCATCTTCTTTTACGCACTGCATTACCCGTTCAGTATCCTCATATACTTTCACTCTCTCTTCCTCGTTATCTTAACCAGTGTTGTCGGTGTTGGTTCTGACGAGAACAACCGTATCACTGATCTGTTCACAGTAACACACTTTGTGCACTACCTCCCTATTCATAACGTATCCTACGCCCGTCCTACCATTTCCTACTGCTGTTGATATTACCTCATTTTCATCTGACCAGAAACCCTTGTCTTCTTCCCATTTCACTTCACTGATGCCTACTATATGTAGATTGAGCCTCTGCATTTCCCTTTTCATATTTTCTATCTTATCTACCCCGTTCAAGCTTCTGACATTCCACGCGCCGACCCGTAGTACGTTATTCTTTCGTTGGTTATTTAATGTTTTTCTCATTGTCACCTCCTCTTGGCAGTCCCATCCCAGAGATCCGAATGGGAGACTATTCAGGAATTTTTTGACAATGGAGAAACCATCATGACACTTTTCCAGTTAGAGGGCCCATGGGCTTTGGATACAGGGTATGTATCTTTAATCCAGTGGTTTCCATTGTTTTCTGCATCTCCATGCCGTTAATCACTGCTGATTCTTCCCCTGAAGGTGTAAATCCTGCCCCCCCCCCCCCCTCTTCCAGGGAAATAGAGCTCCCTTAAACTCTACCACTCTTCCCTCACCCCCACCCCCCAATTGCTAAAATGAGGACGTCTTTGGCCTCCAATGCTGATAATCATGCAAAATTTCAGCTGTGGCGGCGTTCGAACCCGTTTGCGAGGACGTTTTGATAACTATTCAAAGACGCTACCCTAGACCAACTCGAGAAACACGTTAACATAAGAGAATAAGCAAAGAAAGACGCTTAAGGACGAAGAGGAGAATGCATATGGTTTGTTCTAGTTCATCCAGATAAGGGAAGGCCTAATAAAAACAGTGTCAAATCTGTGATTCAGGTTACGCTTGGCAACTTTGTGTACCTTTTCTTCACAAACAACTGACGTTATATTACTTAAATTTGGCATGCAATTAGTCAATACTATAATGAAACACCCTGTGGAAGGAATTTTCATTTACTACAATAGTAAGGCATTTATATAAGAATAAATCTCTGAAATTTTTAACAGAAATATGGAGAGCTGTGTAAATCTTTCAAAAGAAGCTATCAATACTCTGTTCCATAGATATTTGTAACAACGGTATACCAAACTCTGTACAAAATATACATTAAGTTCGTTCTGACAGATTTTTCAAAAAGTAATTTTTGTACTCACCTTGTTGAAAAAATTTCAATTGCTTATAATTTAAAGCGTATAATTTCAAGAGTCATGAAAACATATGTGTGTATCCATGCAACATTTCTTAAGAACTATGTCAAATTCAATTCATTGCCTTGAAAACTTTGGACATTATAAGGTTTTTTCCAAAGAGTTTGAAATGTTGCATATGTCCCCCTTAATACTTGTAGCATAACTTCATTAGATGTTTGAGCAAAAATAGCTTTTTACTTTGCAGGGCGACAGCGGAAGTCCACTTGTTGTAAAGACCGGAGGAAGTTACAAGCAGATCGGCATCGTTAGCTTTGGTCCCGAGTGCTGCGACCCTCGAATACCGACCGCCTACACCAGAGTGACTTCCTTCCTCGAGTGGATCACCACGACCGACGAAATGGAAAAATGAGAAGTTAATATTTTCTGCGACACAGTTCAAATGTGACGTCATCTGCTGCAATGACAGTTTCTTTGAACATGAACTGCGAGAGGCAGTAGTGAAACCGCCTTACTTTGTGTGAACTGCACGTCCAGCGCATGGCCAGACTGAGTCCGTTCTGACACAGTTAGTTCAAAAGCTTAGAGCGAAATAAAGTTAAGCAAAACGGAAATAAAAAACGACTACTTGCAAATCTCGTAATCACTCATTATCTCCTAACTCAGTAAATCGTAATCCATAGAAATTCACTACTACTGATATGTTTCACGAGACATACTGAAAACCCTGGATCAAGGCACGTAGGTGCAGTATTTCATTTTCAAAACGCATTTGACTCTGTACCACACGTGCGTTTATTGTCCTATCACATGGGGTATCAAGCGATATTTGTGACTGGATTGAGAATTTTTTGGTAGGGAGGATGCAGCTTGTTATCTTTGACGCAGAATCATCGTCAGATGTAGAAGTAGCTTCAGGTGTGTCCTAGGGAAGTGTGTTGGACCCTTGCTGTTGATGTCGTATATTAATGACCTTGCAGGCAATGCTAGTAGTAGCCTTAGAATTATCAGAAAGAAGCTGCATAAATATTGGCAGATCTTGATAAGATTTGAAAGTGGTGCAAAGACTGGCAACTTCCTTTAGATGTTCAGAAATGTAAAATTGTGCACTTCGAAAAAGGAAAAAAAGTAGTACCCTATGACTATAATGTCAATGAATCAGTGTTGGAATCGGCCAATTCGCACAAATACCTGGGTGTAACACTTTGTAGGGCTATGAAATGGAATGTTCACATAGGCTCGTCGACCGTTGTGGCCGAGCGGTTCTAGGCGCTTCAGTCGGGAACCGCGCGACTGCTACGGTCGCAGATTCGAATCCTGCTTCGGGCAGGGATGTGTGTGATGTCCTTAGGTTAGTTAGATTTAAGTAGTTCTAAGTTCTAGGGGACTGATGACCTCAGATGTTAAGTCCCATAGTGCTCAGAGCCATTTGAACCATTTGAACCACATGGGCTCAGTTGTGGGTAAATCAGGTGGTTGGTAGAATGCTGGGGAAGAGCCGTCAGTCTGCAAAGGAGAGTGGTTACAAACCACTCCTGATACCGGTTCTAGAATATTGCTCGAATGTATGGGACCCGTACCAAGTAGGACCAACAAGGGATACAGAACGTCTAAAGAAAAGGGTAGAACTGCGGATCACAAGTTTGTTTCATCTGTGGGAGAGTGTCACAGAGACACTGAAGGAACTGGACTGGAAGACTCTTGAAGATAGACGTAAACTATCCTGAGAAAGTCCATTAACAAAATGTAAAGAACCTGGTTTAAGTGATGACTCTAGGAGTATGTTAGAACACCCTATGTATCGGTCACGTAGGCACCGTGAGGTTTAGATTAGTATAATTTCTGCACTCATAGAGGAATTCAGACAATTATCCTTCCCGCGCTCCATACGTGAATGAAATCGGAAGAAACCCTAATAACTGGTACAGTGGGACGTACCGTCTGCCATGCACCTCACAGTCGTTTGCATAATATAGATCTAGCTGTAGTAGATGTAAATGTTTCTGTGTTTATATAAAGGTGAAGAGAACTCCTAGACAAGACTGACAACGCTCATCACCTCCCTACTCATAACAGAAACTGACACCAGGAGAGATTACGCTGAGAAGCAGGATGCTACCTTTCCCAGTCACTTTCTCCAAACTAACTGAAAAGTCCAAATGCTGCAAAGAAAGGGGATGATTGGTACAGGTTTGATCCCTGTGTTCCCACGTTCGTACATTTGATCCAACGTTATATCCATCCAATCTGCAGAAGGTTCAGAACTAGCTTCACATAACAGTTTGATTTAGTATTCAGCTATTACCACATTCACACCCCCATGTTTTTACAAAAAGACTTACTGTCCTTTACTTGTACACTAACGAAACCCCTTGTGTTGTCGCAACAGTCCCTCACTCACACTCTACGATGGCTCCATTTAACTATGTACACAAATTACTTGTACATATTGTTTCCATACCCTCTCAATTATTCCTGACACTTAACACCCATTCAGATAATGCCAGTCATACACAAATCATGGTTTTAAATAAATTATATCATCGTTCAACAACAGAATAGTATTTAAAAACAAAAAGGAAATTCAATGTAAATGGAGTATAAAAAGGTGACATTCTTAGATATATTATTCCCGCATTTTACATTTAATCCACTCAACTATTTAGTACCTGCGTGCCTAATCATTAATATAAACTCATCAGAAACAAATAGCCACACATTACAAGGAACATCATAAATATAACATGAGAGTACACTCACCTGGGTTAATGAATGTGTACCATTTCACAACATATCTCAAGGTCTCTAGTTCTCCATATACAATTAGATTGAACTGACTACTGTGGGTGTCCCGATCACATATTACACAGATGAGAATCCCAAAATCTATCATTTACGGTAATAATTGTTTTGCTTATTTACAAGTGTACACTATGTGATCAAAAGTATCCGGACACCTGGCTGAAAATGACTTACAAGTTCGTGGCGCCCTCCATCGGTAATGCTGGAATTCAGTATGGTGTTGCCCCACCATTAGCCTTGATGACAACTTCCACTCTCTCAGGCACACGTTCAATCAGGTGCTAGAAGGTTTCTTGGGAAATGGCAGCCCATTCTTCACGGAGGGCTGCACAAAGGAGAGGTATCGATATCGGTCGGTGTGGCATGGCACGAAGTCAGCGTTCCAAAACATCCCAAACGTGTTCTATAGATTTCAGGCCAGGACTCTGTGCAGGCCAGTCAATTACAGGCGTGTTATTGTCACGTAACCACAACGCCACAGGCCGTGCATTATCAACAGGGGCTCGATCGTATTGAAAGAAGCAATCGCCATCCCCGAATTGCTCTCTAACAGCGGGAAGCAATAAGGTGCTTAAAACATCAATGCAGGCCTGTGCTGTGATAGTGCCCCACAAAACAACAAGGGGTGCAACCCCCTCCATGAAAAATACGGCCACACAATAACACCACCGCCTCCGAATTTTACTGTTGGCACTGCACACGTTGGCAGATGACGTTCATCGGGCATTCTCCATATCCACACCCTGCCATGGGATCGCCACAATGTGTACCGTGATTCGTCACTCCACAAAAGGTTTTTCCACAGTTCAATCGTCCAATGTTTACGCTCCTTACAGCAAGAGAGGCGTTGTTTGGCGTTTACAGGCGTGATGTGTGGCTTATGAGCAGCCGCTCGAAAATGAAATCTACGTTTTCTCACCTCCCACCTAACTGTCATAGTACTTACAGTGGATCCTGACGCAGTTTGGAATTCCTGTGTGATGGTCTGGATTGATGTCTGCCTATTACACATTACGACCCTCTTTAACTGTCGTCGGTGTCTGTCAGTCAACAGACGAGGTCAGCCTGTGCGCTTTCGTGCTGTACGTGTCCTTTCATGTTTCCACTTCACTATCGGAAACAGTGGACCTAGGGATGTTTAGGAATGTGTAAATCCCGCGTGCAGACGTATGACGCAAGTGATACCCAATCACCTGACCACGTTCGAAGTCTGTGAGTTCCGCGCCGACCGCTGTGGCCGAGCGGTTCTAGGCTCTTCAGTCCGGAACCGCGCTGTTGCTACGATCGCAGGTCCGAATCCAGCCTCGGGAATGGATGTGTGTGATGTCCTTAGGTTGGTTAGGTTTAAGTAGTTCTAAGTCTAGGGGACTGATGACCTCAGATGTTAAGTCCCATAGTGCTCAGAGCCATTTGAACAATTTTTTGAGTTTCGCGGAGCAACCTATTCTGCTCTCTCCCAATGTCTAATGACTACTGAGGTTGCTGATATGGAGTAACTGGCAGTAAATGGCAGCACAATGCACCTAGTATGAGAAACGTATGTTTTAGGGTGTGTCCGGATACTTTTGATCGCATAGTGTATGCGCATAGACAGAGTATAACATGAGAAATCGTGACAAGAATTATTGTCAGTTGAGTTTACTGTAAGGTAAAGCATAATATACCTACACTTGTTTCCTCACTGTGAGGTATTGATACAGACATCAAATATCTTTTCTCCACCTACATTCACTCATCTAGTTTGCTGCACATGGCATTTTGCACACTATCTACAATGATTATGCACTGCAAATCGGAGTCGTCAGGTGAAAAGGTTTAATCTAATAGTGTTGGGCGTTGTGATTAGACGTAGTTCTTCTTAGTTGATTTACAAGGCATTGTAGCTGTGGCGTGGGATCGGGTTATTTTCATATATCTGTCGGTGCACTCGTCAGAAAATACTTCTTTTATAATGGTTTATCATCTGTTTCATTGTGGGTGTAGCTGGGCACCACAACTCACGACACTGGATAGAGATCTCGTGAAGAGACAGAAAGAAGAAAAATGATTCCAACGGAGCAGTACCAAGACATACTTGGGAAAGAAGAATTCTCTTACCGGAATGTATTTGTTGTGCACCTTTCATTGTTATTGTGAGTGACAAGTGGCACTTATCTACTATTCTCACAAGGAGAACGTTTATCACAGTTATGTAGGGTGTGCAAAGGGCTCATAGAGACACTGCTGTGTAGGATCATATTCGTGTACGTTTTCGTTACGAGCGCTGCATGCTTGCAAATTAGTGTCCATGCCATTAGGCCCACTTCAACCTTCAATCCTCTTCATTCAGCTTGTCCGTCATGCTGTACCAGGTCGCCAGGCACACAAATATAACTACCAGTAACCCATTACAAACAGTATTGTAAGGTGCTTAAAAATGTTACTAGCAAGGCAAAAAGTATGTGGTATGCAAATAGAACAGCTAATTCACAGGATAAAATTAAAGCCATATGGTCAGTTGTGAAGGAAGTGTCTGGTCAGCAGCACAAGGTTGATGATATAAAGTCAGTTCGCAGTAATAATATTTCTGTTACTGATAAATCAGATATATGTACAGTATTTAACAACCATTTTCTGAGCATTGCTGGTGAATTAAATAAAAATTTAGTTTCTACAGGAAATCATATAAATTTCTTAGCAAATGCCTTTCCGAGATTGACGTCTGAAATACTCCTCTGTGATACAGACAAGAGGGAGATTGAGTCAATAATTAAATCACTGAAGACTAAGGACTCTCATGGTTATGATGGTGTGTCTAGTAGAATATTAAAGTACTGTGCTGCACATGTTAGCCCTTGTATTTAGCCATATTTGTAATTTTTCCTTTAGGAATGGTCAGTTTCCTGAGCGATTAAAGTACTCAGTAGTAAAGCCGCTTTATAAAAAGGGAGAAAGTGATAATGTAGATAATTTTAGACCTATTTCTATGCCATCAGTGTTTGCAAAAGTTATCGAAGAGGCTGTGTATGTAAGGTTAATGGATCATTTTATATCACACGATTTGCTATCAAATGTACAGTTCGGCTTTAGAAGTGGTTTGACAACTGAAAATGCTATATTCTCTTTTCTCTGTGAGGTACTGGATGGGCTAAACAAAAAGTTCTGAACGCTTGGCATATTTTTTGATTTAACAAAGGCATTTCACTGTGTTCATCTCACAATATTGCTCCAGAAGTTGGACCATTACGGAATAAGGGGAGTAGCTCACAATTGGTTCACCTCTTACTTTAGCAACATGCAGCAAAAGGTCATTATTCACAGATTAGATTAGATTAGATTAGATTAATACTTGTTCCATAGATCATGAATACGACACTTCGTAATGATGTGGAACGTATCAGGTTAATAAAAGATGTCTGTACAAGATATTACATTACACAAAATATTGCATGACATTAATGTTTAAGTTTTTTTTAATTTTTTTATTTTTTCCCCCTTAATTTAAATCTAAAAATTCAGCCAATGAGTAGCAGGACTTGTCATCTAGAAATTCTTTTAATTTATTTTTAAATGTTAGTTGGCTATCTGTCAGGCTTTTAATGCTGTTTGGTAGGTGACCAAAGACTTTTGTGGCAGCATAATTTACCCCTTTCTGTGCCAAAGTCAGATTTAACCCTGCATAGCGAAGATCATCCTTTCTCCTGGTGTTATAGCTATGCACTCTGCTATTACTTTTGAACTGGGTTGGATTATTAACAACAAATTTCATAAGTGATTATATATACTGTGAGGTTACTGTGAGCATCCGTAGATCCTTAAATAGATGTCTGCAAGGATGACCGTGGGTGGGCTCCAGCAATTATTCTGATTACACGTTTTTGAGCAATGAATACTTTTCTACTCAACGATGAATTCCTCCAGAATATGATGCCATACGAAAGCAGTGAATGAAAGTAGACATAGTAAGCTAATTTACTGAGATTCTTATCACCGAAATTTGCAATAACCCTAGTAGCATAAATAGCTGAACTCAAACGTTTCAGCTGACCATCAATGTGTTGCTTCCAGTTTAGCTCCTCATCAATGGACACGCCTAAACATTTTGAAAATTCTACCTTAGTTACAGACTTCTGTTCAAGTCTATATTTATTACTGGAGTTGTGCCATTTACTGCAAAGAACTGTATATACTGTGTTTTATCAAAATTTAAAGAGAGTCCGTTTGCTGAGAACCACTTAATAATTTTGTGAAAAACATCATTTACAATTACATCACTTAGTTCTTGGTTTTTGGATGTTATTACTATACTTGTATCATCATCAAAAAGAACTAACTTTGCATCTTCATCAATGTGGAATGGTAAGTCATTAATGTATATCAAGAACAGTAAAGGGCCTAAGACCGAACCCTGTGGGACCCCGTACTTGATAGCCCCCCAGTTTGAGGAATCAGCTGTTGTTTTAACATTACATGAACCACTTATTTCAACTTTCTGCATTCTTCCAGTTAAGTATGAATTAAACCGTTTGTGCACTGCCCCCCTCAAACCATAATGATTTAGCTTATCTAAAAGAATTCCATGATTTACACAATCAAAGGCCTTTGAGAGATCACAAAAAATACCAATGGGTGATGTCCGGTAATTCAGAGCATTAATATTTGATCAGTGAAAGCGTATATAGCATTTTCTGTTCAAAAGCCTTTCTAAAAACCAAACTGACATTTCGTTAGTACTTTATTTTTACAAATATGGGAGGCTACTCTTGAATACATAACTTTCTCAAAAATTTTTGATAGAGCTGTCAGAAGAGAGATTGGGTGGTAGTTGTTGACATAAGACGTATACCCCTTTTTATGCAATGGCCTATTTCAGTCTATCGGGGAAAGCACCCTGCTCCAAAGAGCTATTACATACATGGCTGAGAAACCTACTTATCTGTGGGGAACAAGCTTTAAGTACCTTGCTGTAAATGCCATCAATTCCTTAAGAGCGTTTACTTTTCAGTGAGTTTATTATTTTACTGATTTCAGAGGGAGAAGTTGGTGGAAATACAGTTGTTTCAAAATACACAGGTATGGCCCCTTCTATTAGTAACCTTGCCTCTTCTAGTGAAGATCTAGATCCTATTTTCTCCACAACATTTAAAAAATGATTATGGAAAATATTTTCAATTTCTTATTGTTTGTCAGTACACTTGTCATTCAGTTTTACGCCACTAAAGTCTTCCTGTGCTCTTGGCTGCCCTGTTTCCTTTTCAATAATATTCGAAATTGCTTTAATTTTATTATCAGAATTACTGATTTCAGACATGATACACATGCTTCTGGACGTTTTAATAACTTTTCTTAGTAGCGCACATTAGTTTTTATAATATTGAACAATTTTGGGGTCAGTACTCCCTCTTGCTGTTAGATACAGTTCTCTTTTACAGCTGCAAGATATTCTTATTCCTTTAGTTAGCCAAGGTTTTTTATATGTTTTCTTGGAATTATGTTTAACTATTTTCTTGGGAAAACAATTTTCAAATACCCTTAAAAATGTATCATGAAATAAGTTATATTTCAAGTTTGCATCGGGTTCCTTACACACTTCATCCCAGTCTAGCTGCTGTAGGCTTTCTCTAAAGTTTGCAATATTGAATGCACTGCTTTGAAAGTCTGATTTGATATACTGCATGGAGCTATGTCATGTACTGTAAGTAGCTGTGCACCATGATCTGAAAGACCATTCTCAACAGGATAGGCATTTATGTCCTTAAACTTATCTTGGTCTATAAAAAAGTTATCTATCAATGTACTGCTGTTCCTTATCATCCGAGTAGGAAATTCAATGATGGAGCTCAAATTGAAAGAACTGATTAATACTACAAGGTCATTTTTCCTATTACACTCTTTCAGGGAATCAACATTGAAATCCCCACAAACGATAATTTTCTTCCCCGTGTCTGACAGATAGCACAACAAAGCATCCAAGTTTTTTAGAAATAGCAGGAAATTCCCTGAGGGGGACCTATACACTGTTAAATTACGAAAGTGCCATCATTTAGTTTAAGTTCAGTGGCACATGCTTCCATATGTTGCTCTACACAAAATTTTTTAGTTTCTAAATTTTTTACACTGTGGAAGCTTTTGACATATATGGAAACTCCTCCTCTCATCATATTATCTCTACTTACATGTGCAGCTAATTTGTACCCAATGATGCTAACCTTTTGCATATCAGTGACAATGTGATGCTCAGACAGGCATAGTACATCTATTACATTCTCAGTTTGTATACCTTCTAAACAAAGCAGAAGCTCATCAGTTTTATTCTTCATTCCCCCAACGTTTTGATGAAATATACTAACATTATTTTTCACTTTACTTTTGTGAGTATCTTGAACTTTTTTAACATCTTTAGTACTTGCCTGGCTGAGTTTCCCACTGCACACTGATCTTACACTAAAAAAGAGTTTCCACCATGAGATGTAGTTCCTCCCCCCTTTAAATTTCCTGCTATCAGCCCAGTCAGTTTACCCTTCGCTTTCTTGTTGAGGTGTAGTCCATGTCTAATATAGTCCCACCTACAGAGTGAATCAACAGGAACCACACCAATGTGTGGCCCTGCACCAGATCCAAGTAGCCGTTCCAACTCTAAATTACCTCTCCTGACAGAAGAGCTCAAATGAGGTCGGTCGTGGCGCTCCATAACCGACACAAACCCAACACTGGTATGACTCGATGTTGATGCAATCTTTTCCAGGTGACACTCTATGCTGTACCCCGGATCTCTGTCAATACTGTTGCCCGGCCCACCCACAATAACCATGGTATCTTCCTTAGTAAAGCCTCTACATAGTGAACCTAAATCCTCTGTAACCTGCCCCAGTCCAGCACTAGGTTTGAAAAAATTTGTGACCTGGTATTCTGACCATAATTCATCCTGCAGAAGTTGGCCCACACTCCTAGCATGCGAACTACCTAGCAACAAGGCTTTATTTCTCTTTGCAGACTTCCCTACAGTCTTATTCAATTTGCTGCTGAAAGCTTGTTGAGCCCTGTCTACATCTACTTCTGTGAGAGGCTAATCAGTTTCTGACTGAGGCAACAGGTCAAACGTATTTTGTACATTAATAACAAAGCTGTCAGAAGAATTTCTTGGCCTGTTCCTTATGCCTGTTGCCACTTCCCACCCCTGTTTACCCTTCTCCCCCCTTAACCTGCCCAGTTATCACCTAGCCTCATCTAACTCAGCCTGAAGGGCAGCAATTTTCCCCTCCTGTTCCACAATCTTTCTATCTCTACTGCATAGCCTACAGAACCACTGATGAGTCTTGCTCATTTTCCCAATTCCCACGCCACTACCATCGCCCCAATCAAAAAAGTTACTACATCCATCACACCAGACCCCGGAGCTAACGATTCTACGGCACGTCAGGCACTTTACACTCATGGTACAAATCAATTTTAGTGACAGAAAGACAATTAAGTTACCGGAAAACAATGAAAATAATTTGTCTCACCCTGTACTTACTTTATATCTGAATAACCTCCGATTGTCATTTATATCAATTTTCAATTAATTTGTGTCTTGCTCAGCATTATTTATTACTCGTTCGGCGTTCGCTGGTTTCCTTCTTTGCTCATTCTCTTCGTTGCTTGTTGTCTGTTCTGATTGAATTCAACGCCCTCCATCTGATGATGTAACTGAAACAGTCTTCGAACTGCACACATGTGGTGGTAGTACCCCGGGTTCGATTCCCGGCGGGGTCAGGGATTTTCTCTGCCTCGTGATGACTGGGTGTTGTGTGCTGTCCTTAGGTTAGTTAGGTTTAAGTAGTTCTAAGTTCTAGGGGACTGATGACCATAGATGTTAAGTCCCATAGTGCTCAGAGCCTTTTGAACCATTTTTTTTTTTTTTTTGGTGGTAGTAGCCTTCCAAAATGCTTCGTCAACTTCACTTTTCTGCTGCCTAATGTACTGATTTTATTATTGCGATGAAGTCCTAGTCTCCTCTAGTTGCGCAGCAGAATTAATAAATTCCCTGCCAATTCTGTTTTGCTGTTGCGTGTCCCCAATCCCTTCATCAGTCCCAACACTCTCTGGCGATAATGGTTCAATTCAGTTCTCTGTCAACCATCTACAAATGGCCAGTACGTTCTCTGACATGAAAAAAAACTCCCTTTCCTCTCCCTAAACGCAATTAGTGCCTGTGTTGTCTGCAAAAAAGCTTCCTTTCTCTTTCTTGCATCCAATTTGACCAAGAACATGGCATTTCTGTTTATGGTTGATTGGCTGCTTTGGGGGAGGGGACCAAACAACGAGGTCATCGGTCCCATCGGATTAGGGAAGGATTAGGAAGGATGTCGGCCGTGCGCTTTCAAAGGAACCATCCCAGCATTCGGCTGAAGTGATTTAGAGAATTCACAGAAAATCTAAATCAGGATGGCCAAACGCGGGTTTGAATCGTCGTCCTCCCAAATGCGATACAGTGTGCTAACCACTGCGCCACCTCGCTAGGTCAGTTTATGTCTTATAACGAAGTACTACCAATACTCCTTCATATTTCGTCATTGATGATGATGATGTTGGTTTGTGGGGTGCTTAACATCGTGGTGTTCAGCTCCCGTGAATCTTCCCAATCGTTCCATTTCCTAGTCTCCTCACGTCCTGACTGATGATGATGGGATGATGAGGACAACACAAACACCCAGTCCCCAGTCGGAGATATTTCCTCATTGTCAATTATTTATTTGCGTCACTTTATTATTGTGGGCCTATTTCTCCTCCCCCCTCCCTCCCCCAGATTTCCGCTATTTTCTGTTTTACAAGCTGTACCTCCTCTCCTTCCTCCAGACTATACCACAAATATTCTTCCCTCTTCAGCATCTAACCCATCAATTTCTACACAAACTTTTAATCAGTTTTTTGGGATCTGCACCCAAATAGTGTGCTCCCCAAATCGAATACTGATTGGTGCTCCCTTCCTTAAAATAATCTCCGTCCCTTCCCGCTTATATCCCAAAATGCATCATATTTCCAGGTAAAATCGATGTCAAAGATAATGATTACAAATAATTTGGTATAACTAAGAAATTCCATTCCAAATTATAGCCTCGGCTAATTCCAAATCTACTTATCAATTCACTCCTGTATTTTTTCGGTGATTGCTCCCTTAACTTTTGTTTTCTTCAACTTACTTATCCTTCAGTCATGCTTTTCTAGAGATCTTTCCAGGCAGGTCACGATGGGTGAGGACTTACCTACAGCTGATGTTGGTTTACACTGTAGTGAGCAGGCCTCTGTGACCGAACAGTTGTAGGCGCTTCAGTCCAGAACCGTGCGACTGCTACGGCTGCAGGTTCGAATCCTGACTCGGGCATGGATGTGTGTAATGTTCTTAGGTTGGTTAGGTTTACATCGTTCTAAGTTATAGGGGACTAATGACCTCAGAGGTTAAGTCCTATAGTGCTCAGAGCCATTTGAACCATTTTGAACCCCACGCCCGGGTTCCCGGGTTCGATTCCCGGCGGGGTCAGGGATTTTCTCTGCCTCGTGATGGCTGGGTGTTGTGTGCTGTCCTTAGGTTAGTTAGGTTTAAGTAGTTCTAAGTTCTAGGGGACTTATGACCACAGCAGTTGAGTCCCATAGTGCTCAGAGCCATTTGAACCATTTTTGAACTGCAGTGAGGCAATAATATTTTTGCGAGTTACTCTGATGTTCACAAAGTCGAAATGTGAACAGTGATGTAGGAAGTGACTTTAGTTGGTGTTTCAACCTTATACTGTCGACTGTGACAGTCTCATTGTATTTGCAAGCGGTTAGCTCAGATGAAAAAAACTTGTGCCGCTCTATATCATCATCTCTCATGCTGATGCTGGTAAGTAGGGCAATATTTCTTACCTTGTTGTGTACATTTATAGTGTTTGGTTAATGTTCGTAGCTGTCCTTCTGCTCGCGATTGAAGGCATCGTTTCTTATCTTCTTGGTCAACATTGCGTGTTTCGGTGCAAAGTAATTTCACACTATCCTGGTGTTTTGTTTATGATGTCCCACATGGTAGCCGTGTCATTTTTTGATGTTAGCGTAAGGTCGCTAGATATTCAAATTTACGAGAGAATATTATTATTAGCATTTAGCGGCCACAGTGCAGGCTTCGTGAGCTGTGGTGTATGGCACTATTATATTCGTGTTTACATTGTTGCCAATGTACACCATCTTGCATGGAGGAAACAGGGCACCTGGAAGATAGTGTGCTTTAGCCAGATTCATGTGTTACCTATTTAATGGCGTACAAACCTTTTGCTGGGTTGTTTTTAGTAATGCAAAGAGAGGGCATGCCACTCCACTTGGAGGGCATCGTCAGACGAACGTAGACCAGGTAAGTGCAAGTAGGTGTTAACAGGTAGAAGCAATGCGGATCGACCACGAGTGAAATGAACCAGCAGGTAGGTTTCTGGGTGTCACTCGACCACCACGCATGCCTCTTATTCCGCCGCTCACGGCTGCAGACAATACTTTTTGAAAGTCGTTTCAAGGTTGTTTTCTTCGTTTTCTCATATCCATTCTAAATCGACGAACTAACTATCAACCTATATCGAACAAGTATGCATTTTAGAGCCCAAGTTTACTAGACATTTTTTCTTGTTTTGGTCCCTAGTACCACCTCTGAAAGTTGCCTACCCTACAACTTAGCAACAGCAGTACCGGTAAATGTATTCCATTGTCAGAGGTATCACAACGGTTTTCGCTTATAACTTTCGGCTCGTTCGTTTCCGGTACAGGGGCCCTTACCTCGCACTGATACATCATCAAGGAATCACGTGCATATATATACATTTACAGATGCCGGTGCCTATAACTTTGAAAGGCTGTAGCGTCGTTGGATGACGTTCCCGGACTGGGTTCCTACGTAAAATTTGACCTACTCTGTTCCCTCTACAACCTCTATAAGTGTGTAGCATGACTTGTGAAACACCCTGTACATCCGCGCATAGTCATCGTGCCTCCAGTGCTAATGACGTATACTGAACATGCCAGGAGTACTAACGTCATACATATACGATTCGAAGTTAAAGTTCTTAGTAAATGCACGCGATGAAATACACGCTGTATGTGGGCAGTTGGTATACAAGTACATTTCTCTTCTGCTACTTGCACGAAATAAGAATAAATACGTTAGGTACAGTTTGCATGAACACGAGAGATACATCAAAACTTGAGACCAAACTACAAAGAGGTGGGACGGTACGTAAGTCAACAGAGACTACGATGATTTTGAATTGGTATGAGAAAAGAGACGACATGAAATACAACTACGCTGGGAAAAATGCACTGACAAAGTAATAACGAAAATATGAAATCAAAATATCTGTTGGTTTACAAGGAGTCTATGGGTGCAACTGACAAATGTGACAGGGAACATGACGCTATATGGCACAATGCCTCACGTACTTGCAGGCCGTTGTCTCGCAAATCTTAGAAGGAGTAGCTGCAAAGAAAAATTAGCTGGAGTCAGGGAAGTAAGTCACCAGGCTGTTTCGTTATATCATAACGGTCACTCCCACAGAATGTAGTCAGTCTGCCTTTCCTCATAATAGGACGTTGTCCATGAATGCATGACGACCCATTCCGGTATAGCAAAGTCCAGTTTGTGATGCCTGTGGTGCAGAAGTCACTGTATGCCACGTTTTAACGGAGTGCACGTTAAGTATTTACTTAGAGAGAGAGAGAAAGTAAATTTAACTGCGGTTCGGCACTTCAGTTTAGCTATCGACAACACTTGAGTGGTTAAACATTAGAAATTTTGACTTCAGCCTAAGCGTGTTACTGTATTACAATGTAGCTGGGTTGTTTTCTTTAACTTCAGAATCAGTCATCACATTCATCTATTGTGCCATTTGTGATCTTCACATTTAGTTTTTTTTAAAAGATTTGGAAAATATTGCGAACTCAAAAGAATATGATTGTGTAAGTAGATGGCTCAGTTAATTATTCTGCGACTGTGGGTTTTAAGTATCTCAAGTTCACCAATCTTTTTCCCTCTGGCGAATCGAACTTCGTACGTAATGTAGCAAACAGACTCTATATAATTACTACAGTTAATAGCTATCTCAATGAGATAGCCGTCATGGCAGATAAACAGACCACTTTCAGAAATGGCTAATTCTGATCATGAAACAAAACTCACCAATGCTTCCAAAGGACGGGCTATTAAAAATACGTACATGGTGTTAGTGTCAGAAAAAATGAAAAGTGCAGTGCGTTATGGCTATTTGATGGTAATTACTTTTACTACAAATAACACACTTACGTACTACCGTAATGATGGAGGCTATGAGGAGAACAGAGAAGGAAGTAACAAGAGAAAGAAGAAGGACAAAAAACAACTCTAAAGAGATATTTCTTTTGCACAGCTTTCAACTCAGACCAGACAGTATTTGAAGTTTACATATTATGTGATGTTCGAGTAGACCATTACAACTGTCCAAGTAAAATAATTTTTTTAAAAAGTGTGTGTCTCAAGTGTGTGCGCGGATGATTGTACACGCACGTGTGTGTTAGGGCACAGTGTACTTTTAACGCCTGTTGACTTTTTATTGTGTTAGTAACTTTAACGTCACTCATTTCATGGAGAGATTAGAACGGGCGCTATGTTTCTCACTGTCTTCTGGCCCAACCAACATGCCATCATCATTACAGTTCACGGACCGGCAACACGGCAGCTCGTATAATAACACTGTCGAGAATATCCAGAGGGAAAAATAGATCCCTAATGTGGTCGTCGTAGGAGGCATCGTATGAATAACTAAGAATGATATTGTTCTCTGTGGCAGGATCGTAGAAGCTTTTTACCTGGGAATTTATGTCCAAAAATATCTTTGACGGAAACTGTCTCCGTGCAACTAATGATGTTCATTATAGAAGCTCTATGGGGAACGTGTTGCCATACGACCAGGGGGCGCCAGTGGCCGTTCGTGGTCAAAGAAAAGCTCAGTCCTGAAGCTATAAAGGTTAGAGGAGTGGTCGTCAAACTGCGACCCGCAAGCCGTATGCAACCCGAAAAACGTACGTCCACGGGTTCTCAGCAGTGTTTTATAATAATATGCGTCTTGCAAATAACAGCCGAATACAAAAACGTCAAGTAACGTTAAGACTGTTGTTTTCGTGTTCAGTAACAAATAAAAAAGGTTACAGGGACAGTAATACTTTAAAATATGCTTCATTTTTATTGACGTTGGTTAATTTGGCCACGGGCTAAGTAAAGTTGGGCGATTACCTCAGGGAGCGCGGGCTAAGAAGCGCCGCCACTGAGGGGATAGAGGATGTAACCGGGGGAGTGTTTTATTGTTTGTTTCCGATATTGATAACTCACGGGCATGCGCAACTCGTACCGATAAGCCGCTATGATATAAATTTTGACGCGAAAGTAACACTGATTCGTGAATGCGCAGTATAGAGTGGGTCATCTACAAATGCGGTTCGTATTTGTTACAATGAATATAAAATTAAATTACGAGTGTTTTAGTACAACGCAATGATAATAAGATAAATGATATAGAAACATATGGCAAGCGTTTGTGATCGTGTCTCATATTGCTTAATACATTTAAGTATAAGAACAATTACAGTTATTAATCAATTACTCATCCGCTGACACACAAAAAACAAGAACACTTCTGCAGATGACTGCAGTGTCACAACTTCGGTGTCGCTGAGAATGGCAGCAATTTGAAGGAGAGGAAAGATGACACCAAGTGTTCCGTACGGAGCCGAGTTTAACGACCGATTTTTCAGTTGCAATTTTCATCGCCTCTTCCTCCCCTCCCCCCCCCCCCCCACCCTAAATTTGAGCATTTTGACGCAAAAGTTACGAATTTACAAACCTTACAAACTAACAAGATTAAATAAGTTTGTTGCTATTTCGCAGCATTGATCCGCTATATTGACCAAACGACCGTCTATGTTGGCCGAGCGGTTCTAGGCGCTTCAGTCTGGAACCGCGCGACCGCTACGGTCACAGGTTCGAATCCTGCCTCGGGCATGGATGCGTGTGATGTCCTTAGGTTAGTTAGGTTTAAGTAGTTCTAAGTTCTAGGCGACTGATGACCTTAGATGTTGAGTCCCACAGTGCTCAGAGCCATTTGACGTTCTATGATTTTGAAAGATCGAGAGATGTATTGGAAACTTCGATTGTTTGTCTCTCTCTCTGTTTGTGTGTGTGTGTGTGTGTGTGTGTGTGTGTGTGCACATTGAAATTTCTGTGACGTGGTAATGAATTAAGAAATGAAATCGCTATTTTTCTAGAAGAGAAAATCCTATCTGAAGCCAAGAAGATTCGAGGTTTATTTGTGATGAGGATGTGCTACTCGGTCGTCGCATTCGAGAAATAGGAACAGATACACTGATCAGCCAGACCGTTATGACCACCTACCTAATAGCCGGTAAGTCCACCTTTGGCAGCTTCGACGCGTCGTGGCGTGGAAGCAGTGAGGCCTTGATAGGTCTCCGTATGGAGTTGGTGCCAAATCTGCACACACAAGTCACCTGATTCAGGCTAATTCCGGGGAGGGTGGTGATGAGCTCTGACGCCATGTTCAATCACATAAAAGATCGATAGGATTCAGATCTGGTGAGTTGGGAGGCGAGTTCATCACTGGATCACGCCACTGTATTCCTCGAACCAATTCATCCCACTCCTAGCCCTGTGACATGGCGCATTATCTAGTTGAAAAATGCCATTGTCATCGGGAATCATGATCGTCATGAACGGGTGTACGTGGTCTGCAGCCAGTGTACGATACTCCTTGGCTGTCAAGTTCGAGGATGCCCACGTGAATGCTCCGCAGAGCATAATGGAGCCTCCGCCAGCTTGTCTCCGTCCCGCATGACAGATGTCAAGGAGCTGTTCCCCTGGAAGACGACCGATTCCATCAGAATGATAAAGAAGGTACAGGGATTCATCAGACCTTCCAACTGCGCCAGCGACCAGTGCCGTTGGTCACGTGCGCATTTCGGTCGTAGTTGCCGATGTGGTGTTAACAACGGCACATGCATGGGTCGTCGGCTGTCGAGGTCCATCGTTAGGAGTGTTCGATGTATTGTGTGTTCACACTTGTACTCTGGCCAGCACTAAAGTCTATGTTAGGCCCGCCACTGTTCTCCGCCTGTCCTGTTTTACCTGCCTGCCCAGCCTACGACGTCCGACATCTGTAATGAGGCGTGGTCGTGCAACTCCACGACGTCTGGACGTGATTTTACCTTGATTTCGGCAGTTTCTGAAGACACTCACCACAGCATTCCTCGAACGCCCGACAAGTCATGCAGTTTTCGAAATGCTCGTACCGATCCTCCGGGACAGCACTCGGTCAAACTCAGATAGATCGTGCGCACTCCCAATTCTACACACTGACAGTACGCTCACTGATTCTACATACACTGTGCGTGTGTCTGGCTAGCATTCATTCCACGCCAGATGACGCTGCTATTGCGTGGATGGGTTTATATCGATAGTAGGTCGTTGGTTATAATGTTCTAACTTATCAGTGTACACATATAAAGGAAACGAGTGATAAAGTTTATACTTTCCGTAGAAAACTCGAATTGTGGATAAGAAATTAAAAGCAAACATCCTAGAACTGTTCACAAATGTGGATGGTGATATGAAACCACAATTTTTTTAGAAGAAGAAAACCAACCATAAGCCGAGAAATTTCTAGATGGTTTACTTGTGTTGAAATTGTGCTACTTGGTCTTCATAATCGAGAAATGGAATGAAATACGTATTTATTTTAAACGAGTCATAAACTTTATGCTTTTGTGTAGAATATTGGAATTGTGGATAAGAAATTAAAAGCAGAAAAACTAGAAATCTTCGCAAATGAGGATGAATGTGTTAAAACTAATAGGGCTGAACATGTAAAAACTGCTATTGCAACAACTGTAAATCAGTGAAACACACTGAAAAACAGTTTGTAAAAAGTATTTCCTTGCTCACAGCTACTTAAAAAGGAAGTCACGAATGGGTTAGGGACACATTTCAAAATACTCTTGAAGGTCACACAACTGCCGAAGAAGAAATCTCCATAGACTTCAAGGGAAGTGGCGAAACCAGGAAACAATTTAGTAATACTAGTTCTGAAATGTTCGCAAGAGAGCTTCTGTGAAGTTTGGAAGGAAGGAGACGAGGTACTGGCAGAACTGAGGCTGTGAAGAGAGGTCGTGAGTCGTGCTTGGATAGCTCAGACGGTAGAACACTTGCCCGCGGAAGAGAAAGGTCCCTAATTCCAGTCGCGGTGCGTCACATACAATTAATGTGCCAAGAAGTTTCAATTTAGTAATAAAACGCCCTTTTGATTTTGTTCATGGATGGATAATGAGTTTCATGCACTGATATAGAGAGCAATTCGTATGTTGCTACTGTTTTCAACAACCTTTCGTTGTGAAACCAGATTTTCTGCATTGGCTGCTTTGAGAAAAGAATGTAGATGTTAGCTAAACATTGAAGAAGAACTCAGGGTCTGGTATTGAACCCTCTCTCGAAAAGCTTTGACCTGCAAGGTAGGCCCAAAGGACTCACTAATAAATACTAAACGAGCTTTTTATTTAATAGTGAAAATTTAATCATTAAATTATTGTACAGTACTGATACAGTCCTGTTTAAGTAAGTTCATTACATTAGTGTACGTTTTTTATGTTAGGATGTATTTTATTTTTCTTTCCTTTCAGTAAATTAAGCAGTTTTTCAAACTACGCTTTCTTCTGTTCACTAAGCTCTCCACCCACATTTAGCGTTTCGCCCCTTTCCCCCTCCTCCACCCCCCTCCTATGGATGGTGCGCCTCACAGGCTGAGAATCGCTGAGCTAGTCTATTGGGGCCTCATTACACGCTAACTGATCTAGGTCATCAATTAGTAACATGACCGGTATATGTGTGGCTCGAGGTGCCGAGCCACAATGTCAGTATTGACTCTTGAACAAAAGAGTCTGACGACCACTGGTTTAGAGGATCAAATGCGGTGTCTGCAATGACGACACCACCGCCGTTGTTTCGTTCTTAAATGCAAGGTAATACATTGGTGTAAAAAGAATTCAGCGTCAGGGTTGGATAACATCCGTAGAGTGAGTACTCACTATGGACTGATTTTTATGGACACTTCAGTGTCAGGGAAAATTCACTGCTTACACGAACGATTGGCGCTGTTTGTCCAATGTTTCTGCAGGTGACTTTAAAACAACAATTCTGCTGAAAGTATGAAAAACATCTGGCTACGAGAAATTTTCCTTCGAGCGTACAAAATACCAGATATGCAGACAGTATTTTATATTATAATGCAAACTATTTTGGTTTCTATTTCAATACCTCTATCACCTACGTACATTTCGATGATGATTCAATACCTCGAAAACTTTCCGACAATTATCCTAAGTGGAGCACAGGATGTCTAGGTAAAAGCTTGAAGACAGTGTGGTAGAGAATAAATGATGGTAAGATGAGTAACACATCAGGAGGAGGGAAGTTTGACAAAATACTAAATGGATTAAATCGAAACAGGTCATGTGCATTAGATGACAGACTTATGAAGATCCTTCTAAGAGTTAATCATGCAAAATTTTTCCACCTGGCACGTAGGAAGTGCATTAGATGATCAACATAATCCGCACACTTATTACTGCATATTAATAAGAAGTTTATCCGGCCTTCGCCTTTATGACGGTTTGAGTCCTATTGGACACACTTTCAATGGGATGTCGTAATGTCTACGAAGGAGTGGCAGCCCATTCTTCACTAAGAGCCGTAACCAGAGGAGGCAGAGATGTCCAGCGTTGAAGCGTGGAGTGAAGTAGACTTTCTAACACATCCTAGAAGTGTTGCATTGGATTCAGGTAGGGACTATGGACAGGCCAGTGTATTCCAGGACTGTTGTTGTCCACAAACCATTACTTCGCAGATGCAGTTTTATGACGGGGTGCATTGTCCTGCTCATAAAACATCGTCTCCGAACTTTTACCCTACTGTAGGCAGTACACTCTGCCATGGACTATGTTCATATCCTTCTGAATTTAGCGTTTTCTTAAGAGAATAACGGAACCACACCCTAACCCCGAAAGACACCCCTATGGTGTATCACCGCCTCATCCCCGCTTCACTGTTGGACTACACATGATGGCAGGTAACGTTTTCCAGGCAATCGACAAATCCAAACACATCCATCGGATTGCCGCAGGGTATAGCGTGAAGCATCACTCCAAACCACATGTTTTCAGTAATCCACTGTACAGTGACATCGTTCCTTACATCACCTCAAGTGTCACTTAACAATTACTAAGAAAAAATGTGTGGTTGATGAAGTGTTGCTCGACCGTTGTACCCCACTATTTTTAACTCCCTACGCAGTCATTAAACTAGCTGGTCTGCTGGCAGCACTTTGAAGCTCGCGAGTTAATGCTTCCGATGATTTAATGTGAATTTTTGCAAACCACCATCTGCAATGCTTGACGGACCCTGGCCGCCGTAACATAAGGTCTGTTTGGTTCTGCTTTAGCTGCGGCTGTTCCTGAATCCAATACCAGCAGTCTACTGCGGCAACTTTAGGAGGGTTGAAATATCGCTGATGGATTTCTCAATCGGATGACATTCAGTGAATAGTCCTCGTCGGATGTCACTGATTTCTCCTGATAAACCCATTCTGCTTTCATTGCTTCTCTGCTGGCAACACAATACTCCTCGCCTCCTTTTATACTGGTGGGTCCGTCCCTCATGACATCTAATGACCAGTTTCGCATTACATAGAAATGTCCAGGTACTTTCGACCAGATAGTGTATGAGAATGGTGAAAAACTATCAGACTTCAAGTACAGTGCAACAATCCCAATACTGCAACTGCGCTGTAAAGCATATTATCCAACGATCAGGCTTTTATGGTTAATGTATGAGTAGGCAAGGAACCATCCTTTAACCTAATGTATATAATTAAGATAGTCACTTGACGAAAACTGATTCTCTAAAAAGCAAAATGCATCAGAGCATATTTTCGTGATACCTTTTTTTAGTATGGTTTGGCTGCAAACTACTAAAATGAATATCTGCAGGAGAATGGATCGACTGATTACATTCTGTATGGGTGAACATGTGTTTGGATTCCAGAGAAATATAAAAGCCAGCTAGGCGACATTGCCCCACGAAAAAAGATTAGTAGATTCAGAAAAAGCTTTTAAAGCTTTACACATCTTGAATGGAATACAGTTTTTGGAATTCTGAAGTTATCAGCCACAAAGTATACGAGTAGAATGCAAAAGATGAACTACACCTTGTACAGAGACAATTCTAAATGGAAACACTTTTTTAAACAGAGGTTCCATGAGCATTTACATGAAACGTAAAATACAAAACGATAAAAACATTAATTTTTAGCTCTTTTATTACACAATCGTGATGAACAATCTGTATATATAAAAGACAATGTCCTGACTGAGTGACTCACCACCACTGAGCCCACACTGCTAAGGACAGAAATCTGGAGAGGATGTTGATCTTATCCGTAGGCGTCGTTTACAATGGAATATTCGATATTTCACCCCTAAGATGGTGAAATAGGGGTTGAAAGGTTTTTTTGAAAATATATTGCTATTAGGGCAATTTCGAATCTAGAACCACAAAAGTATATATTTGGTTTCTTGGTCAGACAGAAAGAAAAACGTGTTCTAGCATTTTTGTAAATTCGACCATTAAGAGGGTAAAACAGTCAGCGGATATTTATTTGAAAATAAATCATTATTAAAGCAGTACTAAAGCATTATTAAAGCTACACTTATGAAAATAGGTATTTGACTCCTCAGCTGGAAATACAAAATTACGTGTTTCGGTGTTTTTGTAAATTCAACCCATAAGGGGGTGAAAATTTTTAATAAAATATCTCATTATGAGAGCATTTTTGAAGATAAACATAGGAAAATTTGTATCTGGATTCTCAGCTAGAAATTAAAAAAAAGTGTGTCACTGTTCTTGGAAATTGAACCCTAAAGGACTGAAATAGGAGATGAAAATACATTTTACTGTGAAAGCATTTTTAACGCTAAAACTTTAGAAAATTGATATGTAACTTCTCGGTTGCAAATAAAAAAAAATACATGTTCCAATGTTTTTGGAAATTCAGTCCCCTAAGGGAATGAAAGGTTTTTCTGAAATTATTTCATTATGAACGTATTTTCGAAGATGAATCAATTTAAAACCGTATTTTGTTTCTTCGTTGGAAATAAAATAAATATATGTTTCACTGCTTTTGGAAATTCAACATGTTTGGGGATGATATAGAGGTTAAACGTTTTTATGGGTATATTTCATTATGAGTGTATTTCTGAAGCTAAATCTATGAAATTTTGAATTTAGCTTCTTCATGAGAAATAAAAAGAACTGTGTTTCATTGATTTTTGGAAATTCAACCACTAAGAAGGTGAAACAGGAGATAAAAATTTTTCGAGAAAATATTTAGCTATATTAAATAGATTTTGTAGCCAAATCTATGAAAATTGGTATTCGGCTACTTGGTTAGATATAAAGAAATATATGTTATAAGAACACAATTTTTTTATCAAAACATCACCAAAAGAACGCGAAAGGCACGGTAAACTAAACCTTGGACTCCAGCTACCACAATCGCTTTCTGGTCAGAAGTACATTCGAAAAACACGATGCTTCTTTGACGTTAATTACGTGGAAAGATTAAAAGGTATTTGTGAAGAACATAAAAATTCGATTAAAGATAAAAATAACTGTGCAAAACATCTAGTCTAAGTTAGTGAAGCAGCGGGTCTTAAACTAGTTTTTTTTTATAAAAGATCAGTAATTAATAATTATTGTTTGCAATGAAATTTTTGTATGCACCATATAGTAAGAAATTATAAGGCGTGCATTTTTCGAAAAAATTACTATTAGTTATATTAATTAACATATATTTGTTTATTTTTATATTTAGATGACGTAGGTATTCAATCTGAACGAAAAAAAAACTGCCGATAGGAGACAGAGTACATTTCTTCTTTTATAATGCAGCCGTCAGTCCTTTTATTTTCAATAACAGCTGCATTCGCACTAGCCAGTTCGAGAAGTTTGCTGTTCTTCTTTCGACAAACATAAATGAACGGACTATCAGCAGGGTACCAACACACATCTGCTTGTTGATGAAAGTGAAAGAATGTGACAATGCCATCACACACCAGAAAATGCCTAGAAAATATATAGGCGGCTGTATCTCACTTTATATTTCTGTCCTCCCATTGCAATACACGGAGTTAACTGTGGTCAGATGCACAGTTGGCTGACGACGGTTTGCTGACCAGCGATTAACGCTGGTGCACCGTAAAGGCAATTTAAAAACGGTTTACGTGTTATCATCATCACGTAACCTTGGTTATTTTGTTTTTGGGCCTGGTTGGTGAACTCAGCTGTAGTTTGTTGATCTACTCTTCATATAAAAAAGTTGCGATGCGTGGTGTCTGTTCTTTCTACGTGTCCGAAACAACAGACATCACATGGAATCCGAAGCTGTTGTTACATATGATGTAAATTGAGGGTGGACTGTTGGGGAAGGGAAAGGAAAGAAATTCTTGACTTTATTTGCTTTGGGACTTTATGTGGAATCAGCGGTACTAAGTGAAAATCTGTGCCGGACCGGGATTCGAACTTAGAATCTCCTGCTTACTTGGCAGTATCCTTAGCCACTGCGCCATCCAATCTCAGTCTTTAGCGCAACTGCGTGCAGTATCTCGGTACGCACCCTGGGCGACCCACATTCCCAGCTATCGCCACCTATCTGCAGTCCCCGTCTATGTCCTCCATGCTGGCTATCTTGAGATACCTGCAGGAGGTGAACGTTCTTGTGGATTCGCACTGGAAGTGCTCATTAGGCGACTCAGTTATACGAATTTATTGGTGCGTGTTCAGTCGGAAGTAACACCATGCAACGGTCTCATAAGCACGAAATAACGACTACAAATCTTTGTTCGGCACAGATTTTAATTCACCACTGCTGACTCCACATTAAGACTCAATGCGACATTTCTAAAAGAACAGATGCCAAGTGTCCAAGTATCCAAGTGTCCAAGTATACCTATCCACAGTTCCTATACATGTTCTTCACGCTCCCTACTCTGAGGCTCCCACAGGAAGTCGAATGTGATTGTGCATGCACACTCAAAGTGGTGGAGTCATAACCCATCGAGGCAACTCAATTATATATCCATATAATTGACTTCCTGTGGGAGTCTCAAAGTAGTGAGCATGAAGGACATGTATAGGAACTGTTGATAGGTGGCATTAGGCGGGAATTTGGGTCGCCTCGGGGTCACACCGAGATAGTCCACGCAATTTTAGTAAACACTCTGTGCAGTTGACACAGAAGTTAACGTAACTACCTAATAAGCAGTAGATCCCGAGTTCGAAACTCGGCTCAACACAGATTTTCACTCGTCTCCGCTGCTTCCGCACTAAGTCCTGATGCAGTTATCATCATGGGTTCCTTCCCTATCCTTTCCTCTCCCCCACCTCCACATTCAGTTTACATAATATAAGAATTTGTTCATGTGAAATGGCTGTCTTCAAGTAGTGATTTCAGTTACAGCTATTGCTATGGCTCCTTGGATCTGATCAACGGCACTTGCAAAAGGCACATAAAGCACGGCATCACGATCATCTTAACTGTGTATTAGAAGCAAGATGGCGGTCAAATAAAAGTTTGTTTTGAATTAACTAATTATATGTGGATCCTGGTGCTATCAGTCACTTTCAATTTCTTCTGGTCATCTTACTGTCGTATCTTTGATGTTATTGGACGAAATATATCACACTAAGATACACTGTGACAATCATATGATGAATACGACAGTGTAATAAATATTTTCACGATTTATGTAGTGATGGAGCAAGAAAGACTGATGATATATATTCTTAACCACTACCTCTTTTCTATTTTAACAGTAGTCAACTGAAGTAGGTGAACGAATTTGTTTCTTGAACGTTTTAATTTCGTTGAGGATATGGTCCTTGCACCTGCAGTCAGGGATGAATATTTCCAAGATGGTCACAATACATGCCAAGAATGCAAAGAACAACCTTAATATCTCTTCCTTTCCTCTTTACTTCATGTGTTAGGTAAAGTGCCTTTTACGGTACTCTGTCTCGTGTATGGTCTTCCCACATATCTTCTTCCATTGCATTTATAACTGAGAGCCTTTATTGGGGCTCTTTCTCTGCCCATACAGTCTACATGTTTCCTCCATTTTTCCCATTTTCCTTTATTTTCTCGTTTAGGCTATAAATTCCTTCTTTTCCTTAAATCGTCATTTATTTTTAGATTTTCCCTTGTATTTCCTTTCAGTCTTCTTAGAAATCTCATTTCCTGAGCCCGCATTCGACTTTCTTGATTTTTTTATGTGAGCCTTGCTTCGCTTCCATGAATAAGGATTGGTACTACTATTGTTTCATAATACTTCAGCTGGATTTCTTGATTTCTTCCCTGAATTTATTCTGCAAGCTTGTTACGAGCGTACCATGTACGAGAGTACATTTATTTAATCATTGGTCCACGACATGGTTATGTTCGAAGTTAACGACGTATCTTAGATATTTAAAATGTTTAACTTCATTCAAATTTTATTGTTCAAGACTCTTTTAGATCTTAGCGGTTGTCTACTCTGATATTACATCACTTTCGTTATAGGAGGGAGTTCTGAAAAGTAGTGCCTCCAAAGTTTTTATTTGAAAACTCTTAAACCTTTTTCAGTAAAACAAACATTTTTAACATTCCAAATCTTTTTTTTTTCCTCATATCTACATCTTCATTTCTCAAAATTGTCTGTCTAGTGACGAACACATTTCTCCCAACGAGAGACCAGTCTGTTGATACCACCTCTGTAGAATGTTTGACTGTTGACGGAGCCACAGCTTCACTCTGCTTGCACCTCTTCGTCACTGTCAAAGTAAAGTCCTCGAAGGCGGTCTTTAAGTTTTGCAAACACATGAAAATGGGATGCGGCCAAATCGGGACTGTATGGAGTACGGTCGATGGCAGTGAGCCCAAGGCGACGTACTGCTGCAGATGCAGCGCTCGTGTGATATCTGGCGTCGTCATGATGAAGGAGATGCTGAGCCATGTGTGGACGAACTCTTCGAATTCGAAATCCGATTACAGCACGCTGTTCCTCACGCACCCACATAGTCACGTTACACAGCGCCATATCACGTCCTACTATTCGGAGGCCTCTGTCGGCGGAGGGCTGCAAATAAATAGACGTGAAGAAGACAGGCACAACATGTGAATAATGTTTGTTTTATTTAAAAAGCTTTAAGAGTTTTCACACAAAAATTCGGAGGCTTTTTTTTCCATCATGCCCTCGTGTATACAGGCAAAGTTAGGTTGTAATCTAAGGCTATCTGCTGCAACTCTCATCTGAAAGTTTTCATTCTCTGTAATCAGAGTTAGGTCATCTGCATATAAAATTTAGTTCAGTCTCACTATCTAAAACATGATCTAAAAGTACTCTTACGTTCAACATTTTCCATTTAACGTATACACTGAAGAGCACTGGAGAATTAAAATACAACACACTCGACATGCCCCTGCCCGCATCTCGTGGTCGTGCGGTAGCGTTCTCGCTTCCTACGCCCGGGTTCCCGGGTTCGATTCCCGGCGGGGTCAGGGATTTTCTCTGCCTCGTGATGGCTGGGTGTTGTGTGCTGTCCTTAGGTTAGTTAGGTTTAAGTAGTTCTAAGTTCTAGGGGACTGATGACCATAGATGTTAAGTCCCATAGTGCTCAGAGCCATGTGAACCATGCGACATGCCCCTTTGTTTGTGTTCATTCCCTTTGTGACTATATTTCCCATATCTTTAAGAATTTCAGTGTTCCTGTGTAGACTCCTACAAGGAATTATGAGGTGAGATGGATAAACTCATTCAGTCATCATATTCCATGTCATTCCTTTGTTCACGTTTCCAAATGCTTATTCAAAATCTATAAAGCCAAAATGGGTTTCCCTATTGAAATCTCGTTTCTTTTCTATAATTTTCTACAGTCTAGAAACATGTTCTTCTATATCTACATCTACGTGATTACTCTGCTATTCACAATAAATTGCCTGGAAGAGAGTTCAGTCATCCATCTTCAAGCTGTCTCTCTACCGTTCAACTCTCGAACGGAATGCGGGAAAAACGAGCTCTTAAATTTTTCTGTGCGAGCCCTGATTTCTCTTATTTTATCGTGATGATCATTTCTTCCTATGTAGGTGGGTGCCATTAGAATGTTTTCGCAATCGGAGAAAACTGGCGATCGAAATTTCATGAGAAGATCCCGTCACAAAGAAAAACCCTTTGTTTAGTGATTGCCACTCCAGTTCACGTATCATGTCTCTGACACTATCTCCCCTATTTCGCGATAATCTAGTCGCACAAATGAGGCGATACTCCGTAGGCACGCAGTTTGGTTAGAACACGCTTGTGAGGAACGGTGTCGAAAGCCTTCTGGAAATCTAAACATATGGAATCAATTTGACATCCCCTGTCGATAGCATTCATTACTTCATGAGTATGAAGAGCTAGTTGTGTTTCACAAGAACGATATTTACTAAATCCGTGCTGACTATTTGTCAATAAATCGTTTACTTCGAGGTACTTCATAATGTTCTAATACGGTACATGTTCCAAAACCTTACTGCAAATTGACGTTAGTCAATCGTTGATTGTCTCATTCTAAAACCTAGTTCTCATTCAAATACTCGTTTCCTATGGTATCTTTTTGTCCTTCATTCAGGACTGTGGCGCATAATTTGTAGGCCGAATCCAGTAGGCTTATTTCTCGACAGTTACTATGTTTCTTTTTTAATGATAAATATTACTTCGGCTCTTATCCAGTCTTTTGTATGTTCTTGTTTCTCCAACGCTGATTAAAAATATGAAAAAGTCTAAGATGTTTGAATAACCCTCCATATTTCGACATTTCCCTATTAATACCATCTGAATCTGTGTCATTTCTATCCTTTGTCGCTTTTAGAGCTTCCATCAGTTCGTCCTATTAATATCGTCCAGGACGTTTGTGTTATTTAGTTCAGGTACTGTCTGAATTAAAGCATAATCATACCAGAGTTCTTATATTGAGTTACACATTCGTTCTCTCCTATATAACTGAAGCATATGTGATCATTTCTTGTCTGTTGATTAATTTCATCACTTTATAAGCGATATTTTGTCTGGCGTATAAATCTTGCTCTCTATTCCTAATAAAGCGTTCACATAATTGTGATTGCTCTTTCCAGGTGAAGTATTTCGTAAAATATGTATATCCGCTTGCTAACCAGGTGAATTTGTGTGTGTCATTCTTCCTAAAGAAAGTATTGGCAATTTTTGAACCATTAAAGGTAGCAAAATCTCGAAGTACTCGTCTTTTACCATTTTCATGCATACGTTTTCTTCAAATAAGCCAATTAAATTTTCGAGTTGGTATATTTGCAGTTCTAGCATTGAGATCTGTCTTGAATAAAATCAGATTTTTATTGTTTATTCAAGGAAGGTAGGAAGGAGGATTGTAGTTTAACGTCCCGTCGATAACTAATTCATTAGAGACGGTTCTATAAATGTCGATTATTTTTCGAAGCATAACGTGAGTAATGTGTTATTTTGTAATATAACTGCTATATGCATGACATTTTGTATCTACATTTCTCTACGCACGCTGCGTTTAGACAATACAATGTAGTTCCCTTGATAATGGTCACAAGGCCGTAACTGAAGTACTGGTTTTTATGAATAAATTGTTTTTTATCGACAGTTCGACATATTTTAAATTAAATTTGCGAGACTATGACCCTTAGCTACTAAATGATAATTCTCGTTTCTCTTTCTTTTAATAATTTGTGTTGACATTAAGACCTTTTCTCTCTGCGGTAACACAGAGGTCTAATTAAAAATAAAGTAAACGTGTAAAAAGAATAAAAATAACGTTTTAGCTACAAGATAATACTTCCGAGTCACCAGTTGTTAACGATTGCACCGTTGTACAAATCATACTGCGATCCTATTTAAGTGATTCAGGAGATAACAGAAGGATAGTTCCAGCATCCAGGTTAGTTTTAGGAACAATATGCATAGAGAAGAGCATCGTCATCCTCAGCTAAACATCCAGAAACATATATTATACAGAAAAAAATATCAAAAATCCCTCCTGCTTTTAACTTTATTGAAAACGCCGCGCATTTCTTGCTCACATTCGAAAGCATGATAGTACCGTAGCACTCTCTTTGTTATGAGTGTGCGGTATGATAGTAGTACAGTTTCATAGCATTCTTATCACGCTTTGCTTAGAGGTTTATAGTGATGACCCTTTGTGTCGTTATTTCCATCTATTTAACGTCAGCGTTTTAACTTTGCCTTTACTCGCAAAGCAACAAAATTCTCGTTATTTCAGCATACGTAAATTCAGAAATGAAACAGTTACTGGTGTAATCTTTGCCCTTGTATTGTTACATTAAAAATAACGATCAGAATTCTTCTAGGAAAATGTATTGTCGATGAAAGTTTTATAACGGTCGTTTGTGAAGGAGTGACTGGCGCGATATTACAGAGTAAATTCCAATGATTTGTCTTTTGTTATGCTAGAAAAGAATTCTAATGAAACTGAAGACAGAAGGTAGATGTTATGGTGGTTGTTCTAATGGCGAATAGAAAAACAATATTAGGACTGAAAACCAAATTCACACCAACAGCTTCATCTGCAGAATCAAACAATTGTATTCACTATGATTATCACTCTACGTTATGCTCCTTAGGTACATGAATGTATATGTAAAAGAAACATTAAGTAACAGACAAAATTGTTATACAAGCAATACAAAGGTACGCGGAAGTGACTGGTGGTAAAATGCAAGTCTGTATTTCGTTATGTATGTGTCGGCTGTATATCGGTATCAGAGGCTGGCTGCAATCCTTTAGTAAGCTTCAATATATCTTACAGTAATATACTAACGGAACTGCGAAGATGTATGAAGAGATCATTGACAACAACTACATCGCAAAATGAAATATAAGAGCCATATTGACACAGTGCTTATCAAAAATACACTAGCCCTCACAGGTTCAAATCAGTGGAAACAGTTTCTGGTAAAACTATAAATATCGTAAACAATATATCCGCATAGTATTACTTAAACCATTGTGTGTCTGTAATATTCTGATTAAAACTGGTTGTTTAGAGCTACTTAACACAATATAGCAGCAAATTCGACAGCCATCGTTGAAATCTGTGGAAAGTGTCTATGAAAAAAGAATGTATCAAAAAGGACAGCTACGAGAATTCGTACAACCTCGTTCATACAGCTTATATACTTAGCCTTGTTGTCAGCTTAAAGCAAAAAAGTTTTCATTCATGCGGTACGCTAGTAAAGAATCTCATTAACGCAAGCGCAGCTAGTGTTGTCACGTTAGTGGTTTTACTACTAAATCTGGTGGTTCTGAGTATCTGTCTAGGGCGTAAATTTTGTGTGTAGAAGCTTCTGGGGACTAGAGCGAATTTTAAAAATATTTTGGTGTTTTACGGTAACATTATTTTTGAAAATCACTTAATCTACAGAACATACAGCAAATAGCACTCTTTACTTTGCTAACGTCTATTATCTCTTAAATTAGTATCACCTAAATATTTGTAACACACTGTGTTCTGTCTTCGTTCCCGCGTTGTTATGTGCTGGTGCTGTTATGAGCTCCACTATTAATAAATCTGGAACTGTATGCATAATGCGTATCCTTAGTGCCGGTGTTAATATGGTGCTTTTTACGCCAGTGGAAGTTGTTTTAGTACTGAACATGGAAAAATTAAAGGCAGTGTATACACAGAAACTTCGTTCTGAACGGCTATGGTTATTGCAAATGAGATTCACGTACTCGTCTTATACAATTATTGGATATAACGTTATAAAATCCTGACTCACTGTCTACTGAGCTTTTGTTTGTATCATGTATCATCTCAATGTGCATTAGTCTGTGCTGAGACATTATCATAAGTGAAAACAACATTGAATGAGCCGCATAGAACTGCCATGCGATCATTACTTTTTATAATATTCAATGAAATCCTATAAAGTAATAACAGTAGCTTTCTGAAGCTGTTTACGGACAACACGTTTATATACTAGAAATATTCGGTGTTGTGAAGCGCAAAATGGACCTGTAGATGACAAAACTTGTTGTAAATGTAATGGGAATTAGTAAATGAACGTACGTAGATATGTGAAAGCTCTGATATTGTAGGATTACGCCTGTTGTTGTTGCCTTTGCTGTTGTGATTGTCTTCGGACTGAACGATTTGACGTAGCTCTCCACGCTGGTCTATAGAGCGTAAGTGTCTTCATCCCTATGTAACTCACCCCCCTGTCTTCCAGTATACGTCGTATGGTCAATATTACCTCGCGCTTTCTTACATTTTTCGCAACTCAAATATCTTCCCCGAGGTCGCCCTTTACTAGTTTTTCCATCTTCTGTAAACAAATCATACCAGTATTTTGTAATCATGACAAATCAAAGCCGATTCGGCAGCATTCACACCTGTCAGCACATGTGCTCTATGGGACTCGAATTGTAACATACTTCACGAGGTCTGTCTCGCATATCTTGCACAATAGCTGGAATATTTTTGTCATGGTTGGCTCTTCCAGGTATCTCAGTAATTCTAAGGGGATATCATCTTTTCCAGTTGCCTTGACTGAATTTACATCATTCAGTGCTCTGTCAAATTCCTTCCTCAGTATCAGATCTCCTAGTACATCTTTATTTACTCCCCTTTCCTTAATATAGCTTTAGTTCTCTCGTATAGTCCCTCGATATACACTACAGGCCATTAAAATTGCTGCACCACGAAGATGACGTGCTACAGATGCGAAATTTAACCGACAGGAAAAAGATGCTGTGATATGCGAATGATTAGCTTTTCATAGCATTCACACAAAGTTGGCGCCAGTGGCGACACCTACAACGTGCTGACATGAGGAAAGTTTCCAACCGATTTCTCATACACAAACAGCAGTTGACCGGCGTTGCCTGGTGAAACATTGTTGTGATGCCTCGTGTAAGGAGGAGAAATGCGTACCATCATGTTTCCGACTTTGACAAAAGCCTATCGCGATTGCGGTTTATCGTATCCCGACATTGCTGCTCGCGTTGGTTGAGATCCAATGACTGTTAGCAAAATATGGAATCGGTGGGTTCAGAAGGGTAATACGGAACGCCGTGCTGGATCCCAACGGCCTCGTATCAGTAGCAGTCGAGATGACAGGCATCTTATCCGCATGGCTGTAACAGATCGTGCAGCCACATCTCGATCCCTGAGGCACAGATGGGGCGTTTGCAAGACAACAACCATCTGCACGAACAGTTCGACGACATTTGCAGCAGCATGGACTATCAGCTCGGAGACCATGGCTGTGGTTACCCTTGACGCTGCATCACAGACAGGAGCGCCTGCATTGGTGTACTCAACGACGAAGCTGGGTGCACGAATGGCAAAACGTCATTTTTTCACATGAATCCAAGTTCTGTTTACAGCATCATGGTGGTTGCATCTGTCTTTGGCGACATCGCGGTGAACGCACATTGGAAGCGTGTATTCGTCATCGCCATACTGGCGTATCACCCTGCGTGATGGTATGGGGTGCCATTGGTTACACGTCTCGGTCACCTCTTGTTCGCACTGACGGCACTTTGAAAAGTGGACGTTACATTTCAGATTTGTTACGGACCGTGGCTCTACCTTTCATTCGATCCCTGCGAAACCCTACATTTCAGCAGGATAATGCACGACCGCATGTTGCAAGTCCTGTACGGTCCGTTCTGGATACAGAAAATGTTCTACTGCTGCCCTGGCCAGCACATTCTCCAGATCTCTCACCAACTGAAAACGTCTGGTCAGTGGTGGCCAGTCACTACTCTTGATGATCTGTGGTGTCGTGTTGAAGCTGAATGGACAGCTCTACATGTACACGCCATCCAAGCTTTGTTTGACTCAATGTCCAGGCATATCAAGGCCGTTATTACGGCCAGAGATCTTTGTTCTGGGTACTGATTTCTCAGGATCTATGCACCCAAATTGCGTGAAAATGTAATCACATATCAGTTCTAGTGTAATATATTTGTTCAATGAATACCCATTTATCATCTGCATTTGTTCTTGGTGTAGCAATTTTAATGGCCAGTAGTGTATTCCTCACTAAACAATCAGATGTCGAAGAGTATCCGTTAGTAGCAATTAAAACTGAAACGACCACAAGAATGTGGTTATAGGGAGAGCAGATACAAAACTCAGATTCTTTGGAAGAATCATAAATCACTGTAACTCATCTACGAAGAAGGTCGCTTACAAAGCACTTTCTGCACAACAGGATCTTACCAGGCATATAAACCTTTACAATCAGCTTGTAAATGGCACGTATGGCACAGGATCTTAAACAGAATACTTTAGGATCAGAGACAAAGTGCCTGAAATGTATATTTAGATTTTGTTGGTGTAAGCTACTTTAACCGTATAGAAAGTCGTAGTAAAAGTTGAAAATGACTACCACCAATTCCACGGTTCCTTATCCATGCTTCTTCTGCCGCACAATCTAACACAATCTCCTCAAATTCCCTGAGCAAACAGATCTTTGTGAGAGACTCTTAACCACAACACTGTGCGACTGGGGCGATCAAGTTTCTCATAAGTTTCTCTTCACAGCAGCAAATTTCTTCCATTTAAGATGATGAATGTTACGAAATTTTCCTCTGTACGTCCAGCTTTGTAGGTAGTACATCTTGCCGCTATTTTCTTTAAATTTAATTATGATTTTTTTTAATTGGATTTTTTGTAGTATGTTTCGTCTACATGTTTTATAGTAGTATAATGTTAAGAATCGTAAACAACACATATTCTGAGTTTAAGCCAGATCTAAGCTCCCTAATACCAGGAAGGTTGCGTCATCGAAAGAGTTCTGGGCTCAGCAGGTGACACATAAAATGTCGCCTGTTATCGAAATTTAACTGTGTGATTAGAAATGTACAGTCTGCAACAGCATCGAGGGTGGAGATCCTTCGAACCTGTGCCACATGCCACTGTGCTGTATAAAATTCGTTATTGTAATGAATAAATGAAAAAATATGATACACATAACAAATATATGTCTGTACGTTCTGTCTTCTTCAATCATCCTTAAGCTGTGGACAGTAATAAATCCCACCAGTGACACATTAAAAACGATTAAATAATGTTTTTCAAAGTAGCACCAGCAAATTCGATGGATATCATTACGAAATTTTGGCACGGAGAGTGCTAGAAACTTTTTCTTTACATCAGGGTTGTACAGGGCATCCACACCTTTACTTACAGCTTTATAAGATTACTACCAGATCCTAAAAATATGCAATTTACATAGATGTGCCTCACGACGTCGTTCAAGACATTGTACTGATTGAAATATTCATTATTTTACGGCCATTATTTCTTTCCTTCAAAATAGTTTAGTATTCTCAACTGCTGGTACAGTTATATCCTAAAGGTTATATCCTAGGTGTTGTGAACAGTCATACTCTATTTGGGAATTCTGGTCTACCTGTTATGCAAACAACTGTTTCATCAATGCTCAAACATATTTCAGCACCATTTGTGAGCATTAAATAACAACAGTTGTTTGCGTAACAGGCAGACCAGAATTCCTGTAATGTAGGCTCCAAACAGGGCTGCTCTTACAATTTCAAAACAAAATGATAATTATGCATTTCTCTACACCTATACTCAATTACATACAACATTACGTGGGGATTGGTTATAAAGCGGGTGAATGACGTGAGGAAAGGAATTTTCTTTCTTGAAAGATTAAAAATGACGTGTGAAAGAAGCCGAAATTTTAGTATCTGTAGTGTGTTGCAAGCTATAACATTAGTCTCCCCATGACAGGGACCTTCGACTCTAGAGTAGCCCTTTCGAATCTGGTTTATAGAAATTTTCATCACCTGGCAGAAATGTAGTGGTGTAGAATTCTACGTCATTAACCAGGCCGCTAGTGTCCTAATATGAGTACCAAATATCTCCAGTTACATGCAATAAGGACTTGAGAGTCTGTCGATGTTGATACGTTCGTCGGGTGGCGACGTTGATTACGTAACAAGTGACATAATATTTACATGGCACCATGACCATTTCCAGTGGATATAAAGATGCATACTTTTGATATTATTTTTTATGTTATTGGAAAACGGATTGCAAGTCAAAAAGAATGAGATTCAGCAAACCCACAATTCTGGTCTATCCTGCGAGCCACTCACTTACTCTAGAACAAGCCAAATATACATAAAAAAATGTAAAGAATCAGGCGAGAAAAAACGGGAAAACATCAGAGATCAGCCGTGGGAATGAAACCACATGTGGGGAGACGAAATTGCTTGGAATATTTCAACTTGGAGGACAAGAAATGAACATCCTATTGCTGAAATCTGTTGATATCGAAAACCATCAGTATAGTTGTGGTATCAGACGCCAAAGGTGGCGTATTGACACCAAATGTAGTGGGTGGGTGCTAGGAGATGCCGTATTAAAACTCAGCGAGAACTTTCCAAATGATTTATTTGTCTCCACTACAGTGCTCCATTCACCTCAGTCTGCATCACAGGGGCCCCAAATGCTGAGGAAGCACCCCAGCGGCCAGTGCAACGCAACGCTGTGTCGTGCCGGCCTTGGCCGGCCCTTGGGTTCCGATAATGTCAGGATGGCTGCATCAGCAGCCGACTCAGCGGCCGCCATCCCCATTGACTCCGCACTGCTCTGCTGGGAGCTGTAGGCCAGCCCCCCTGTTGATTGCCGGCCAGAGTGGCCGTGCGGTTCTAGGCGCTGCAGTCTGGAGCCGAGCGACCGCTACGGTCGCAGGTTCGAATCCTGCCTCGGGCATGGATGTGTGTGATGTCCTTAGGTTAGTTAGGTTTAAGTAGTTCTAAGTTCTACGGGACTGATGACCTCAGATGTTAAGTCCCATAGTGCTCAGAGCCGTTTGAACCTTTTGAACCTGCTGATTCTTCCTTGCTGGCGTAGCTGAGAACGCAGCGGCCACGACTGCCCGCTATCCGGCGTCCGAATCTGTGGCCCTCGCCTCGGAAGTATCTGGCGTGTGTCAGGAGCCGGGACGACTGCCCGCGGTAGCGAGCCGAAGAGTGGCTCGCCCTGGTTGGCTGTGGACCCCGTGTCAGCCTCAGATAGTTGAACCAAAGACCCGCCGTGGACTGGGACGCTGGAACATGTGTATGAGACCCCAGTAGATATGGAGATGGAATCAGTTGCCAGAATTGTAGCTGCCTGTGATGTGATTCGAAACACATCAGGGACATTTGTCAGGGTGCGCTAGAATCTTATTCGACGATGTCATGCTTGCACTAAGGTGGATGGCCGTCAGTTTCAGCACGTGTTGTAAGACATAGTACAAATGGTACGTTCATCGCGTCAAAGATGATATTTGCAGTTAAGTAACGTAAATAAAAAATACACAGTAATGTGAGTTTATTCCTATTACCCTCTTAAGCTGGTTTCTCCGACCCCAGGTTCCCTGCCTCAAATTGCTCAGTGGAGCATCCTCTATGTCTTGTTAAATTTTTATGCGCTCTAACGGGAACATCCTGTACGAAGTCTCCTGAGGCGGCTGTTGCTGTTGTGCTGTCAACAACAGCCTATGCATGGGACAGTAATTCCCTAGACAGGCTGTTGCTAGTTTCCGGCCAATGGTGCAGTATTACAGAATGTTTCAAATAGTCCATTACTTGTTGCCGAATGGCAGGTGCAGATGTGAAAGGATTACAATGAACATGGTGCAAAATACCCGGTCCTCCACTGTTGTGCTCAGACGTGGCCAACCGGAACCTTGACGCCAAGAATGTCTGCCGTCACATTCCCATGCAGATTATTATCGGTCCAATGTGACATCCTACTGGTCCCATAATCTGGATATTGCACGACTTGACCAGTGGCCAAATAAGGATCCACAATGACGCCCATTTAGAGTTCTCTCGGATACTGATAACGCCGTTCCATATGAGTACACATCTCTGTGTCCTTCACTCAACATCTGACGCTGTTCACGCCCCCTACGTCCCACACCAGGCTTGGTAACAACACTAAATACGAAGAAGGTTAATGCACTATGGAAAACGTCCTATCTGTCACAGAGAATTCCAACGCAAATCATTCAATAACCTCGGATTTGTGTAAGTGTAAGAAGCTACATTGACGTCACGCCATGTATTCTGGGTGATTCGCTTTCTTTGTCAGGAAGTGTGTATACATTCCCCGCAAGCCAGTTCAAAATGGTTCAAATGGCTCTGAGCACTATGGGACTCAACTGCTGAGGTCATTAGTCCCCTAGAACTTAGAACTAGTTAAAACTAACTAACCTAAGGACATCACACACATCCATGCCCGAGGCAGGATTCGAACCTGCGACCGTAGCGGTCTCGCGGTTCCAGACTGCAGCGCCAGAACCCGCAAGCCAGTGTAGAGCGCATTGTGTATGGTACCTCATACCAATACGAGGTGCATTCAAGTTCTAAGGCCAACGATTTTTTTTCTAATTAACTACTCACCCGAAATCGATGAAACTGGCGTTACTTCTCGACGTAATCGCCCTGCAGACGTACACATTTTTCACAACGCTGACGCCATGATTCCATGGCAGCGGCGAAGGCTTCTTTAGGAGTCTGTTTTGACCACTGGAAAATCACTGAGGCAATAGCAGCACTGCTGGTGAATGTGCGGCCAGGGAGAGTGTCTTTCATTGTTGGAAAAAGCCAAAAGTCACTAGGAGCCAGGTCAGGTGACTAGGGAGCATCAGGAATCACTTCAAAGTTGTTATCACGAAGAAACTGTTGCGTAACGTTAGCTCGATGTGCGGGTGCGTTGTCTTGGTGAAACAGCACACGCGCAGCCCTTCCTGGACGTTTTTGTTGCAGTGCAGGAAGGAATTTGTTCTTCAAAACATTTTCGTAGGATGCACCTGTTACCGTAGTGCCCTTTGGAACGCAATGGGTAAGGATTGCGCCCTCGCTGTCCCAGAACATGGACACCATCATTTTTTCAGCACTGGCGGTTACACGAAATTTTTTTGGTGGCGGTGAATCTGTGTGCTTCCATTGAGCTGACTGGCGCTTTGTTTCTGGATTGAAAAATGGCATCCACGTCTCATCCATTGTCACAACCGACGAAAAGAAAGCCCCATTCATGCTGTCGTTGTGCGTCAACATTGCTTGGCAACATGCCACACGGGTAGCCATGTGGTCGTCCGTCAGCATTCGTGGCAGCCACCTGGATGACACTTTTCGCATTTTCAGGTCGTCATGCAGGATTGTGTGCACAGAACCCACAGAAATTTCAACTCTGGAGGCGATCTGTTCAACAGTCATTCGGCGATCCCCCAAAACAATTCTCTCCACTTTCTCTATCATGTCGTCAGACCAGCTTGTGCGAGCCCAAGGTTGTTTCGGTTTGTTGTCACAAGATGTTCTGCCTTCATTAAACTGTCGCACCCACGAACGCACTTTCGACACATCCATAACTCCATCACCACATGTCTCCTTCAACTGTCGATGAATTTCAATTGGTTTCACACCACGCATATTCAGAAAACGAATGATTGCACGCTGTTCTAGTAACGAAAATGTCGCCATTTTAAGTATTTAAAACAGTTCTCATTCTCGCCGCTGGCGGTAAAATTCCATCTGCCGTACGGTGCTGCCATCTCTGGGACGTATCGACAATGAACGCGGCCTCATTTTAAAACAATGCGCATGTTTCTATCTCTTTCCAGTTCGGAGAAAAAAAATCGGAGGCCTTAGAACTTGAATGCACCTCGTACTATCCCCCTTATACTTCGCCACAATCCTTCTCAATGACCATCTTCACGATAACTCCACAGGCACTTTCGTCCGCATTGTGACTTAGCAGTATAAATCTTCGATACGGTGCCTCTTCATACACCAAACATATCAGTTCCTTTGTTTTCTGAACAGCCAAAGAAACTCGTATATCTGCTTAATATAGTGTACGGTCCCTGCGAGCTTAGAAATGCAACAACACGACGTGGCATGGACTCGATTAATGTCTGAACTAGTGCTGCAGGGAACTGACACCATGAAACCTGCAGGGCTGTCCATAAATGCTTAAGAGTACGAGGGGTGGAGATCTCTTCTGAACAGCACGTTGCAAGGCGTCCCAGATATGCTCAATAATGTTCATGTCTGGGGAGTTTGGTGAACAGTCGAAGTGTTTATATTCAGAAGAGTGTTCCTGAAGCCACTCTGTAGCAATTCTGGACGTGTGAGGTGTCGCGTTGTCCTGCTGGAATTGCTCAAGTCCGTCGGAATGTACAATGGACATGAATAGATGCTGGTGATCAGAGAGGATGCTTATGTACGAGTCACCTGTCAGAGTCGTATCCAGACGTATCAGGGGTCCCATATCAGTCCAACTGCTCACGTCCCACCATTACAGAGCCGCCACGAGCTTGAACAATCCCCTGCTGATATGCAGGGTTCATGGAATCATGACGTTGTCTACATACCCGTACATGTCCATCCGAATGGTTCGCACGCTGACACTTGTTGATGACCCAGCACTAAAATCTGCAGCAATTTGCGGAATTGTTGCACCTCTGTCACGCTGAGCGATTCTCTTCAGTCGTCGTTGATCCCGTTCTTGCAGGATCTTTTCCGGCCGCAGTTGATGTCGGAGATTGATGTTATATCGGATACGGTACACTCGGGAAATGGTTGTACGGGAAAATATCCACTTCATCGTTACTTCAGAGATCTGTGTCCCATCGCTCGTGCGCAGACCATAGCACCACGTTCAGACTCACTTAAATCATGATAGCCTGCCATTCGAGCGACAGTAACATATCTAACAACTGCGCCAGACACTTGTTGTCTCATATAGGCGTTGCCGACCGCAGCGCCGTAGTCTGCCAGTTTACATGTCTCTGTATTGGAATACCGATCCTTATAGCAGTTTCTTTGGCACTTCAGTGCAGTTTGCCGGCGTTCAAATGCTCTGAGGTCCAACATAATGCTCTCACAGCTATACAGAATACTGTTCTGACCACTAGTGGCACTTAGGAAATATTGGCGACATTGCACAGGTGCCGTTCGATCAGAACAAAACGCAACCTGGAGGCTTGGGTAGCATCTCCATTTACGTTCAAGTATGCTATTTCTCGCGGTGTTTCCACATTTCTGTCCAACTCCTGTAAGGGAAAGCGCAGGCTTTACGAGTAAGTGGAGCACAATGGACCGCCGTTTGTAGCTCGTACACGAAATTATAAGACAGAACAACAATCACTTAATTGACACAGTGCCTGAAATTCAGGGGTTCTGAGAAACTGGTTTCTCAGCTACATCAAAAGCCCTATGAGAAACAAGGGATCAATGCTACCAACGTTCACATATTGCGAAACATGCAGACTGCCTCCTCTATCTACACGAAAAATCAAATGGCTTGTAGAAAATGCAGAAAGAAATCGAAAAGTTATATACTATTACTACAAAATCTGTCGCTATTTTTCTGTGGTTCACATAATTAAGTCAAATTATAAGAACGTCAAACTGACGAATTCATTCACAAATTAATCAGTTTGCTCAGTTTTCATTGGGAAAAAGACACTAACAGTACCAGCAATGAACTAAGCAAAAGAATATCGTAGGTCTGGGACACTGAACTTCCACCAAGCTTGTGCCACTGGTCGTATATTGTCAACATGAACCAGAAGCTCCATTAGATTTCTGCCTTGCACCGGTTATCGTCGGCATCATGCCATGATATATTGAGTGGTTACTCAATCATTCTGAGATTAATTATACACTGGAGGCTGCTGGTACACTCGCTGACTCTGTACCGAACATTGGAAACGTGGCGTTTGCGGGTAGATTTACAGTGCGTGGTCCCGCACTTATCGAGTTCACGCTTTCTAACGATTATTTCTCCATCAGAGGAGCACAGTCACATACGTAGCAATGATAATTGCAAGTATAAACCCTGTAGAATTGTGGGCCCGAGCAATCAAACCTCAATGGTCAAAAACTTGTGTTCAGGCTGAAGTGAACAACAAACAAAGAACCAGTGAGTGTAATACATTTCACTCTATGAAATTTTTATGTAATGTTATTAATTTTCTCATTTATACTACACTGATCGGTAATCAGACTATTCTGTCTTCTTCCCTACTATAATGAGAGTGTTATTACTCTGTTTCACTTATTTCAACCAATTCCCAGAACGTCATCTATTCCTTTTCTTCATTCCCTGATAACGAATAAATCTTGTGCTGTTTTTACTTCTTGCTCAACTGATTAATGTAGACGATGTGGTGGTATCGAAAAAGATTTTTTACGTTTAATTTCTAATAATGTTGTAAGATGAGGAAATGAATCAAAATTTGTGCTGCGGCGGGGACTCGAGCCCGGGTCTTCTTGCTTACTAGACAGAAATCCTGACAATTTTTTTATCTCATTTTGTACGTTATAGGTCGTTATATTCGTTCGGGGCGAATGTCCCATGACGTTTGTTCAAGTACATCGTATGTCCATTAACTCAGTTTTTTATTGCAGAAGGTAGCTAACACTCTGACCGAACACGCTGAGCTACCTTGCCGGGCCATTGCACCACCCCAGCACTATGGTCAACATTGCTTTACGACCTACCCAAGTCGAGTGCCCTCCCCAACACAAACTTCATATCTCCAGCTTATTTTACCCTTACATTGTCACTGTTACCTGGGCTCTCCGGTATTGGAATAGTATTGTGATGATGACGACGTTTGGTTTGTGGGGGCTCAACTGCGGGGTCATCAGCACCCGTTCAAAGTCTCAACTTTTTCGCAGTCCAGTTTCCTACACAGTCCAATCGACCCGCTGTCACTAATGATGATGATGATGATGATGAAATGATGAGGACAACACAAACACCCAGTCCCCGGGCAGAGAAAATCCCCAACCCGGCGGGGAATCGAATCCGGGACCCCATGATCCAGAGGCGGCAACGCTAGCCACTACACCACACGCTGCGGACCGGAATAGCGTTGTGATCTATACGATCACATGTACGATCTATACGATCACATGTAGTACAGGACTTCCCCATTACGTCCAACGTTGTGGTGCTATTCCAATGCCGGAGAGCGCTGGTGATAGTGACACTGTAGGGGAAAATAAGCTTGAGCTATGAATTGAAGTTTGTGTTGGTGAGGGCACTTGACTTGGGCAGTTCGTGCAGCACTGTTCATCATAGTGCTGCGGTGGTGCAATCATCAGCTTTTCTGCCTAGTAAGCAAGGAGACGCACCTACGAATCCTGGCCGCAGGACAAATTTCGATACGTTTCTTCAGCTTCCAACATTACCGTAGATGAAGATGAGACTTAAATGTCTCAGGGAAAATTTAATTATAAGGTTTAATTTACAGCTCCCATTCAGTATTTCACCCGGTCTGTGGTTTGCCAGTAAATTATGTCTTATTTTGCCATAACGTCCCCTTTCGTTGAACATGATCTCCATCAGAAATAATTCTTCTTTCTGCTGTTTCCTCCTTTGTCGTATTACATTTAGGTAATTGACCATAATCCTACCTTTGTTGTTCCACTTTCATGTTGTCCACTATCGAATCCCTTCAACACAGTTTTATAAAACTTTACACACACAACTATAAGAGCATATCTTATTTTCATAACACATTGTTCGTAATTCATTGCGGATTTAGAGCTAACTATCCCAAATAAACTGGCCGGCCGGGGTGGCCGAGCGGTTCTAGGTGCTACAGTCTGGAACCGCGCGACCGCTACGGTCGCAGGTTCGAATCCTGCCTCGGGCAAGGATGTGTCTGATGTCCTTAGGTTAGTTACGTTTAAGTAGTTCTACGTTCTAGGGGACTGATGACCACAGCAGTTAAGTCCCATTGTGCTCAGAGCCATTTTGAACCAAATAAACCAAAAATGAATTAATATTCGTGTCTGGTAACACTATTGAACCGCTCACTTCAAACAGCATGTAAAAATTGGCTTCCTCGTCAACTTTCTTAGCTTCTCAATCACTTCTAAATACGTTTATAACTGAGACAGCCACCTGCATTAAACCCTCCTTCCCTGCAGTTGGTCAAACATTCATTCAGATTTTGCAATCAATTTGCTACAATTTTCAATAACTATCCTACATCCAATCCCAAACATTTCAAAATATGCTAACGGTTGTCCAGTTTGTTTATTCTCATCGGAACGTCATTCCTATGTAATTCGTTTTCGGTGGCGTCCTGAGCCCAGTTCGTAGTTTTCGTCTTTTTGTTCCTTTGTGTCTCGAATTTTCTTGATTGCATTCAACGCGTTTTCTCTCTTTCTCTCCCTATATGTCCTTCCACTTCTTTCAGTGTCCACTTCGTACTCTTTTCATCATTAAAATATTCATCATGTTTGTATTTCTTGTTTCGTTTCCTGATGGAAAGCCTCTATTCCTCTTCTCTTACTAAAACCATACGCATTGAAATCATTCTCATCAGATAATTCACCTTTTTCAGCTCTGCTAGCACACTCGTTAATTTGAGCCCAACTATTCGAAAGAAAGTATTGGGCAATGAAAGTCAGTTGCGTTGTCCCAAAGGTAGATACATGTAATGTTACAGCTCCTTGCTACTATAGTGACTCACAAGAAGCGTACGTCGTATATGGCACGGTTTACAACAGTTATCTACTTTGATTAACTGCGTTTGCTACAAGTAGCGCATCCTACAATCCCTGCCAGCATTTATGTATATCGTATGGTATCATAATACGAAGACACAATACTACCTCAATCTCGCCACTTCATGTGCCCCACATCAAATGTTGTCTATCGGACTGATACAGTCACGTTAAAAGGCTACCTGAGAGGAAAGAATTGAAACAGTGTCACCCAAAGTTAGGACAAAACATAAAGACTTCACTTTAGTATTATTGTATGATGACTATACAAATGAAAAATTAGAGCTATTTTGCGCCGCTCTAAACGAATTCCGCTATAATAGCCATTAAATGTTACCAACTCATCACAGAAAAATATATTTATATTTCTGGATATTCGTATAGTTAGAAGCAAATCCTGTCACGTATTGACACATTTTTAATCTGAGTGTAAGTGGTTTTGTACTTGTACAATGTAATATTGGAAGCTAACAATAGCAGGGAAGACATATGGTTTAAAGAATCGGTGATTGACTCATTGTTAATTTCTTTTTATTTTCGACGCAGTCACTTTCAGTGTAACTGTAATAACCGGTTTCAACCCGCAGTGGCAATCTTCAGATACTACAGTTGGAAAAATAGAGACGCTTATATTAAGACCTTAAAAACAGTAAACATACTTTTCCTAGTTCTACTTGTGCGTCAAGTAATGTGTAATTGCAATACTCGTGGATCACCCCTATGGATGGTGCTTCACAAAGAAACGGTCAGGCATTGTTACACTGAATATAATACCAATATTTTGCTGACCCCAGATACCCACATTTTTTACTCTCATGTGGCAAGTTATGACACACTCGTGTTTTTATGTTGCCTAATGTCCTGAAACCAGTTTTAGCCCCGTTCTTCCGGAATATGAATTCCGTTATATATTTTATAGCGACGTGCTTGGCCTCATCGGATGCCGCCAGTACATCTGATTTTTTTTCTCTTCTTTGGTTTGTTTTTCATTATATTTTTACATATCGGGTTCGCTATTTCAAGGTCATATTAAGACGCGTCACCTATGAAGATGCATGTGACCCTGAAATAGCGAACGTCATATAAGACAAAATTAACTCATGCCCACACAGTTACTTATCCCGAACCGCATTTTTTTTTTTTTTAACAAGTGATCTGTGTTTAGAACTGCGTGGTTTTACTGTATGCATTTTTGTCACTTTGTTTTGTTACGTAAGCACACAATTGCTGCAATTTTAATGTCAAAAAGACACATATGTTTCTTAGTTCACAAATATAGTTAGAGGTTGCTGAAGATGATCTATACAACGCCACTAGGGTAATATTTGTCGACTAATTGTACTAACACTTGCGTACTTCCAGTTCAAAGTTTCAGTCTAAAACATTATTCATTCAACTTCTATTTCATTGCAACAGCATCAGTGAGGAAACTGTTTTCACTCTTATTTTTTCATCACCACTGATTTATTTTCACGTATTGTCCTTTCTTGTTACAGGCAACAGGCAACATCTGCACATGTGGATCATACTACATACATAACCTATCAATGTGCAGTTTTCACTTGTGCAAAGATGACGTACCTCTGTATCCTGAGGTGAATACCGTACTTACAAGAGTGCACTTGCGATTTCGGAAATATATGTACCTTTCCTAGGATCTGAGAGCCCCTACTTCCACCTTTCGTAAGACAAGAACGAAGGAGGTGGTGTTCCAAAGAAACACGGGACTTCCTGCTTACGGAATCACATTCTTTTCATAGAGCTCTTGCTTCAGCGCCTGTGTCAAGTGGAGCATCTATTCATTGGCTACACGATTTACTCAAAAGAGTTTCTTCTCTTTTTGTCCTTTTTGCTAGGAATGTGTGTCTACCGAGGCTACCCATGAACAGTCGTTCCGCGCATCGTGATGGAGAACCTGTCAGCAGCTGCGTAGAACCCGGTCTATGGGCATTATTTATCATCAACTGGAAACTTTCATCCACTGTTGCGCTCATGAGTCGACATCCCCCACTGTCGACATCGATCTTCCGTATAGAAAACTAGGAACTACTTACAAGTAAATGATTAGTAAGCTCGGCGCACAAGACCTTAAGTTCCTTAACCAAGAATGACATAGTATTTGGACATCACGCAACTACAAACACTTCCTTTTCGAACTGTTGATTTATTTGTGAAGTACCATAACGTGCTTCCGAAATCTCGTACAACGTTATTTCTGTAGGCGTTCTGAGCTATTAATACGTTTGCGATCCACATCTGCAGTATCATGCCACAAGTCACCGCATAGGGTATGGTACAGTGTATCAGTACTACTCTTTCACCCCCTTCCCTCAAGAGAGGCTGCCATCAACTTTTAATTATTTCCTGGACGGTAACGAAGGAGGGGCGGCGGGAGAGGAAGGAGGCGATCAGACGGACATAGTTGATAGAAATGGCGTAGTTCTGGAGTTTAAGCAGGAGACCGGGATGCCATACGCAACTCAACTGTAGACCTTTTCGAGGTCTAGGGATACAAAAATGGTGGAGCGAAGGGAGTTAAGATGGTGGGAGGCGTAGGATTTGGTCGCCAGGAGAGAAGGAAGGTTGAAAGCCCCAATGGGTGTTGGGGAGGAGGTGGTGTTGGTGGAGGTAGTGATGGATGCGCCGGGTAAGGATGAATTCTAAGAGCTTGCTGAACACCGAGGTGAGACATCCAGGGCGATAGGAAGAGGCATCAGACTGAGGTTGTCAGGAAAGGGACGGCCATCGTGGAGAAGAAGGTATTGCGGGGTAGGGCGGTTCCCAGTAAGGCGGTGGAAAGCAGACCAATACGTCGGAGAGTTTATTGGGAGCGTGGTGTTGAGTGGTGTGCATGTAGCCAGGCACGGCGTTTATTCGCAGTAAGCATGTTGCAGATGTGTCGTTGTAATTGCCGGTGGCGAGTGCGTGTGTCCCAGTCACGAGTGCCGAGAAGGATCGGTGGAGGCTATGGGATTCACGAAGGAGAAGGATGGCCTGTGGGGGCAGGGCTGGGCAGTGAGGGTGGATGGCTTTGGTAAGGATACACGTGGCTACGGCATAGGTCAACGTCTAGTGGAAGAAGGTAGCAGTATGGGAGATGTCGTCGGGAGATTGGAGGGTAGGGTTGTGGCGTTCGACCTGGGTGTGTATGGAGTCCCGGTGGGCATCCCAGTTGGCGCGGGAATAATCATGGAGAAGTTTGTCAGGTAGAGGGACGGGGTGGGGTTGGCGACCATCAGAGATAGTGAAGAGGAAGGGGGTGTGGTCGCAGTGAAGCACCAAGGAGGTTGGGAACTGCGATCACGTCAGCAGTGGTGTTGGATTCGGGTCAGGAGTGTTGGGGGAGGGGAACCAGGTCTCCCTGGAGGGTGGTGATAACCGATGCCACAGTTGGAGATCGGCACGAGCACGGCTGTGGATATTGAGGTCTGCAGCAATCAAGTAGGCAGAGAATGTGCGGTCAATGTGGACCAGGAAATCGTATGGGATGGGGTTGCGAGGGCGGATGTAGATGGTATAAAATGTTTTGTAATAGTACTAAAAATATTTCTGTAATTGTAAATTTTAATGAGAGTGACGTGTTTGGGTATTTACTTGCGTACCCAGCACATTGGTTGATACGACCCAGGCTATTCTCTGGTTGTTTCGCCTGTAAGAAAGAGCGTTGTTGTATCTGTGGATATCTGGTCTGTGAGATCATACTCTGTTTATGTCGTTCACACTAAGGTGTGTAATTCACGGTATATTGTATCAGCATATGATGTGTATTCTGTGCATTCACACCACAGCTGGCAATATTTGCCTTAAATTGGTATCTACGTGGATGCTAAACAGTCAGTGAATTATGTGGTGTAATGGTTGCAGAAAATTTTCCTTATCACTGTAATTTATTACCAAACATGACGACACCAAAATCTAACGTGGCAGTCCAAGATTGTGGAAAGTTAACAGTGCCCAAGATGGAGGTTATGTAAAGCGTCATACAAGTCTGCCCTCGAGGCCACCGTAAAGGACTTTTCTCCAAACTCCTATTACGTTATGGTGGAAATAAACCAGGGTAAATTGGTAGGAAATTAGAATAGTGCTCTGCTTATTTAAACGTTTAGGAATACTTTCTGAGTTACTCCACATATGTATGTAGCAGTGGCATATTATTATTATCATTGTCACATATTTCAGTAGGAGAAGAATGTCTAGCATAGCTTTGGGGTGTCCAAGATTATATATTATATCATTGTCACTAAACGATGTACTGTTGACAGTTTCTGAAAGTGCACACGCTGTCATGAGCTACACATGTTTTTAGTTCCGGCCTTGATGTTGTCGGCGTACGCTGGTGCTCTTACACTTACGTCACTCCAGCGAACACGTTTGATGCTATGTGTATTTTGTAGTTTCATCTTGTTATTACTGACAAATCAACGTGCTTACGTTGTATCATGAGTGGAAAATTTTCCTGCTCTGTGACTATATATACGCACTTTAAATTTCAGAAGGCGCGTAATTGATTTTTATACATTACTTAACTTCTGGAAAAATTCCCCTTTTAATGTCATTTCTCCTTTGTTACGTTGTAGGTCATATGATGGCAGCAAGCTTTTGTCAATACCGGTCATCGTGAAATAAAAGTATTATTCAGCGATCTTCGTTTCAAAAGAATTTTCTTTTTATCAAACAGAAAATTAGTTACATAACTATATATTTTCGAGGTGACCACCACGGAAACGTCAACGCCCTCTAACCGATGTGTCACATGACGGTGCATTTTATTTCATCAACTCAGTATGGATCGTTACAACATTGTTCCCTTTCAAATGCAGAAAATGAATTACCGCAAAATAATCGAACTTCTCAATCGAATCAAATTTAATACGTTAAGAGCTCAAGATGTCAAGCCTACTTTTCTGGGCAAGTCAGAGCAAAAATTCTTCCAGTATATCATCGAGAGAGGATGTGGCTCGAACCGAAAATAGCGCTTTATAAAACTTAAAAGTTTGATTTGCTGTTTTCTCGGTATTTCTAATGTATTTTGATATTTTTGCTAGTACGTGGTTTGTTCCCATCACAACAATAATGAATTACCTTGTTGCTTTTTGCTTGTTTCAAGCTCAACTTTTTGTCAAAAACCACTTCTGTCAATGAGTACTGCATGTTGGAGAAATACTTTTTCTTCTAAGGCTGCAGTACAAGTCACAGGAGCACTTAAGGTATTTACGATATAGTAGACATTTTCACTGAACTGACGTATTTATTTCCGAGGACTATTGATCTGCCGTATCACTGCCAGGGAAATTTCCGATATCGTTTTGAGTTTATGAAAATACGGTAAAATAACACCTCTTTCTCATCTCAGAAATCAGAATGGAACTGTCTCGAGCCATTTCATTATGTATGGCAAAAACAATTGTGGAATCGTGGCCACCTTCAGCATTCCTCAAATAACTGGAAAAGTGGCTTTGGAGGGAAGGGTATAAGATGTTGTTGCTCACAATTCTCACCGTTCGTAGAAAGCCTGAAGCATTTAGGTCGTTTTTGAGGGCGAAGTTAATTTTCCATTTTACTAAAGACAAATTATTTGTAGGAATTCTGCTACAACTAATTTTAAATTTAGTTTATAACTGATGATTCAACTTTTTAGTGTTTACCCAACTCGCTGGCCATCCCTCTAGGCACCGTTTGATGGGGCTGGCTCTGAGCACTATGGGACTCAACATCTTAGGTCATAAGTCCCCTAGAACTTAGAACTACTTAAACCTAACTAACCTAAGGACATCACACACACCCATGCCCGAGGCAGGATTCGAACCTGCGACCGTAGCAGTCTCGCGGTTCCGGACTGCAGCGCCAGAACCGCTAGACCACCGCGGCCGGCTGCACCGTTTGATCATGGGGCCTTTTCAACAGGATAAAGAAATGAATGGCTATGTCTGTCATAACGCCTGTATTCTCAGAGATACTTATGAGGAACAAAGCTGATAAACACGTTTAACACTTTGAAATATCTACAGTTATTCACCTAAAATAACACAGCTAATATTTGCCCACCCAGTTTCGATGCTGATTTGCTGTTTTCAAGGTATGGTAATGTTTACAGTGACAATCAAAGTTAGTCTGTATAGGGGTTCCATCAATGTTTGGTACTACAGTACTTGTGACTACAATTATTTACCCATTTTTCATCAATGTTAACCTAATCGACAGAGTATTTTTCAACTTTGTCACACGAATTGTTCCTCGTATTCTGGAAGAACTGCCGCCAAAACGTAGAATACTAATATCGGGTGTTACAGAATGACATATTTAAACTTTTGGAGATTGTAAAGGATGAAATTCGGAACATTTTGCAAAAAGCAACTATACGCAGAAATGTGAAATACGGTTTGTACAGCAGACCGTTGTGGCCGAGCGGTTCTAGGCGCTTCAGTTTGGTACCGCACGACCGCTACGGTCGCAGGTTCGAATCCTGCCTCGGGCATGGATGTGTGTTATCTACATCTACATACATACTCCGCAATCCACCATACGGTGCGTGGCGGAGGGTACCTCGTTATGTCCTTAGGTTAGTTAGGTTTAAGTAGTTCTAAGTTCTCGGGGACTGATGACCTCAGATGTTAAGTCCCATAGCGCTCAGAGCCATTTGAACCATTTATCTGCGTGGTAGAGTAATTATGTTGTACGCGTACGTGGAGAGAGTGTTTGCGCAGCAATCGCCGAGGCGGAATAAGGGGAACGAGCCCACATTCGCCGAGGCAGATGGAAAACCGCCTTAAGAACCATCCACAGACTGGCTGGCACGCCGGACCTCGACACTAATCCGCCGGGCTGATTCGTGCCGGGGACCGTCACGCCTTCCCGCTCGGGAAGCGGTGCGTTAGACCGCACGGTTAGCCGGGCGGGCAAGGTACTGAAGGTTGTGTTTTGTGACACGTCATGTTTATTGATCTTGCGTAGTAGCAGGACTGTAAGGGATGTAAAAAAAAAAGGTTTAAGTAGTTCTAAGTTCTAGGGAACTGATGACATCAGACGTTAAGTCACATAGTGCTCAGAGCCATTTGAACCATTTGAACGGTTTCTACAGCAGTAGAAGATATTTGATTTATTACTTGGGTAACTACCCTTCCATCCACAGATGTTACGTTATTGCTGCGTATGGAAGATTGCAAACACACGGCTACGTAGTTTGCCTCATCCTGTATACAGGAAGCTGTTCACATAATGCTTGTCATCCTTCAGTTCACCCTTTATATCGACTGGCGCTGTGCAATGACGACGCAGACGGTCAACAACAGTTAGTTTACAGTTCTCTGCTTCATGAAGGATAATTAAACATCTGGAGATTATGCTGACATGCCTTTGTGTTATGGTGAAGCTCGCAGGAATGCCAACTCACCTCATCAGTTGTATGCCGGGAGGTACCCACAGGCGATTTCCTCGTATCCCATTAGTCAGGCACCAGTGCTGATAGTCGACTGAGGAACCATGTCAGCTGATACACATCAAGCAGTGTGTCAATCCTAAAGGCCTGGGTTCGATTCCCGGCTGGGTCGGAGATTTTCTCCGCTCAGGGACTGGGTGTTGTCCTAATCACCATCATTTCATCCCCATCGACGGGCAAGTCGCCGAAGTGGCGTTCAATCGAAAGACTTGCACCGGCGAACGGTCTACTCGACGGGAGGCCCTAGTTACACAACATTTTTTTACCCCTCTTGATTTCTTTCTCTGAGGCCATGTGAAGTGTTTATTAGGGAAGAAAAAAAAATTGGAAATCTGTGGCAAGTTCCTATGGGAACAAATCGCTGAGGTCATCAGTCATTAGGTTTACACACTACTGAATCTGACTTAAACTAACTTACGCGAAGGACAATTGTCTAATAAAATGACCCAGTGGTAAATGGCCTTGAAGAGTGGTTACTTGAAAACTTCATGCAAATATGAACTCAGAAAACTTACTGTTAAATGTTTTATTTATGTCATACTCGCCGCCCTTGTGGCCGTGCGGTTCTAGGCGCTCCAGTCTGGAACCGCGTGACCGCTACGGTCGCAGGTTCGAATCCTGCCTCGGGCATGGATGTGTGTGATATCCTTAGGTTAGTTAGGTTTAATTAGTTCTAAGTTCTGGACGACTGATGACCTCAGAAGTTAAGTCGCATAGTGCTCAGAGCCATTTATGTCATTCTCAACCAAAATAACTCAAAAAATGATGAGTAACATATAGAGCAGAATGAACACCCTAAATATATGGCGCTATATGTGCATCAAAAATTAAATTGGCGGACCCACGTAAATGAAACTGCTGAGAAAGGAAAAAAACAGACTGAAGAGATTAGCCGGTAGTAAATGGCGATGTTTAAAAACAACGCTTACAAACGCCTACAAAGCCTGCATAACACCATTTTCAACATATGATAGTGAAATACTTCTTACGAATAATACCAGAAATGTAAACATGTTAGCAATAGTCCAGAAACACGAACGACGAATTACAAGGTGTGACATAAAATCAACACCTTGAATATCCATGAAAATTCTAACTGCATTATAACCTACTGAAATAATATTTTATTGTTAGAAATAGTCCAAAACAACGCACTGCGACTTATAAGGAGTGACGTAAAGTCAACACCTTGAATATCCATGAAAATTCTAACTGCATTATAACCTACTGAAATAATATTCTATAGTTAGCAATGATTCATTATGAGAAACTGATTCGTCTACACAATCACATTAAATCGCTAAAATATAAGGATTCATATGGCAATAATATTAAATACTGCAAACAAAGATTAGCTTCATCCAAAAAGTAGGAGACTTAAGATAGCTATAGCTCTACATGAGCATACACACTACGGAAGTCACTGTATGGTGCATGGTGGAAGATATCTTGAACCATTACAAGTCATTTTCCTTCCTGTACCACTCGCAAATAGAGCGGGGTGGGGGCTGGGGACGTCGACGACAGTCTTTATACCTCCGTAAGACCACCAATTGCTCTTATCTTGGTGGTCTTTACGCGAAGTTCATGTTGGTGGCAGTAGAATCGTTCTGAAGTAACTTCAAACGCCGGTTCTCTAATTTTCTCAATAGTGTTTCGCGAAAAGAAGTTCGTCTTCCCTCCAGCGATTCCCATTTTTCACGAATCATCTCCGTAATATTCCCGTGTTGATCGAATTTACTGGTAACAAATCTAGCAGCCCGCCTCTGAACGGGTTCAATGTGTTCCTTAAATCCGACCTGGCGAGGATCCCAAACACTAGGTTAGTACTCAAGAATGTGTCCCACTTGTCTATTAAACGCGATATGCGCGTGTTGATTGAATCTACCGGTAACAAATCTAGCAGCCCGCCTCTGAAATGGTTCAATGTGTTCCTTAAATCAGACCTGGCGAGGATCCCAACCACTCGGTTAGTACTCAAGAATGAGTCCCACTTGTCTGTTACACGCGATCTCCTTTACAAATGAACCACACTTTTCTAAAATTCTCCCAATAAACCGAAGTTGCCCATTCGTCTTCCCTACTACCGGCCTTGCGAGATTGTTCGATTGCATATCGCTTTGCAACGTTACGAACAGATCTTCAATCGATGTGACAGTGTCAGGCAGCACACTACTAATGCTGTAGCCCTACATTGGGTTCTTTTTACTACTCTTCTGCATTAACTTACGTTTATCTACCCTTAGAGCAAGTTTCCATTCCTCACACCGACTAGATATATTGTCTCACTCGCCTTGTAATCATCCTTCAGTCACTCAACGACACATTCCCGTATACCACAGTGTCATCAGCAAACAGCCGTAAATTTCTGCTCAGCCTCTCCCTCAGATCATTTATGTATACAGAGAATAAGAACGGTCCTATCACACTTCCCTTGGGCACTTCTGATGACTCCCTTATGTCCGACGAACACTCGCCGTCGAGGACAATGCCCTGGGTTCCGTTACTTATGAAGTCTTTGAGCCACTAACACATCTGAGAACCTATTCCATGTGCTCGTCAACAGTCTATAGTGGGGCTCCATGTCAAATGTTTTTCGGGAAACTAGGAATATGGAATCTGCACTTGCACTTCATCCATTCTTCGCAGGACATCGTGCGATAAAAGGTCCAGCTGATTTGCGCACGAGCGATGCTTTTTAAATCCGTTCTCATTTGTGGACAGAAGTTCTTCCATCTCAACGAAAATTGTTATATTCGAACTAAGAATAAGTTCAACAGCTCTGCAGAAATTCTTTGTTAAGGATCTTGGTCCGTAGTTCTGCGAGTCCGGTTTTTCCCGTTCTTACATACAGGAGCCACACGCGCCTTTTTCCACTCCTTTGTGACTTGGCGCTGGGTGAGACATTCGCGATGAATGCAAGCTAAGTAAGAGGGCAATGACGTGGCGCACTCGCCCTGAACCCAACCGGGATTCCACCCGAACCTGGGAAGGGGACTTACATGTTTTCAACTCTTTCAATTGCAGCCCTACTCCAAGTATGCCTATTACTTTGTCCTCTAAAATGGGGTATGTGCAGCGGTCAAACGACGGAATGTCTGTGCGAACCTCCTGCGTGAATGATTTCTTAAAAGCGAAATTTAAAACTTCGGCTTTCCTTTCGCTATCTTCTACTGCCACAACAAACTGGTTAACGAGTCACTCGATAGAAGTATTCGTCCCGCTTGGCGATTTTAAGTAGGATCAGAATATTCTCGACTTCTCGATAAGATCTTTTGTAAGGTATGACAGTGGCAGTTGATGTAAACTTAGCGCATCAATCTCTTTACAAACGCTCGAGTTTCTACTAAATTTTCAATGTAGTCATTTGCTCGATTTTTTTTTACCGCAAGTGTAACAGTCTCTGCGTCCTCAGAATTTTCTGCAATTTGTTACCAAATCTACTTACTCGGCACATGCGTCTCCAGAGGGCGATTTATGTTCACCTTAAAATTTTTCCATAATGCCTCTCCGCCCATCATACAGAAAATAAATGATGTCCATTCAATAGCTAAGTGGGGAACTAACAATTGCTCATGTGCTCTTTCTAGCAAACATTTTCTCCTAGCTTTCGTGATGGATTTATTAGCTTTAGCAATCACACTCAGTGTGATAACATCATGATCACTAATCCCTGTTTCTCTACTAACACGGTTGATGAGGTGAGGCCTGCTTTTAGCAATAAGATTTAAAATATTTCCTATGCATGTGTATAGTCGAACTAGTTGCACGAGACAGTTTTCGGAAAACGCGTTAAAAAGTCCTCACAAGATTGCCTGTTCATAACATCTAAAATGAATCCATAGACATCGAAATTTATATTCGGTAGGTTAAGATCACCTACAACTAGTATTACATGGTCTGAGCATTTCCGCACTACAGAGCGTAGACTTTCTTAAAATGATTCTAAAACTGTCGCTGCAGAATTGGTTGGGCGTTTAAAACATCCGATAATTCACGTGAGCTCACGCAGACCTGTCACAATCACCCTCATAGCCTTACAGTCAGACTTCTTTCGACCTCGATAGACACAAAAAATTTTTCGACTGCAATGAACACTCGCCCTCCTATGCCTCGCTAAATATTTCAGAGCTCTCTACTTCGGGTTTCAGCCGGCTCTCGGTCTCTAGATTCATTTGAACGCGACAAGTTTCCTGGTGGCCAGTAAATTCAGGAACATTACTGTGAATACCTCTACAGTTTACTGTTAAAATTTTGATAGCTGAAGTGCTATTACTTTGTATGCGGTCTTATTTCGTTCTATGTCCATCGACAGGCGAGAGTTCGTCATTTACCACAAATTAATGCCTAGTTTACAAAATCCCCGAATGTGGTACACAAGTACTCTGCTATACAAGTCGTTGCTTTCTTTTGTGTTGTGCACCCCTGACCTATCAATGGGAGTCTACAGCTTACCATCTCATAACTCAGGTCCAGAAATCTGCAGCCTACACCGTTACAGAATGGTAGGGGCCCTTGATTGAGACCCTTCACTCAGCTCCAAACCAAGGGACTCCTATCGGTGCTGGGAACGATTCTGAAAATTTTGATCTCTGCTTGAATCCCACGAGCAAGGCAAACAGTCTTCACGACCTCCGCCCATCGCTCTTACAGTATGTACTGTGGGTACAAACCCAAGTATAGACGTCATTGGTGTCGACGTGAGCCAAAACATGTGGTTGATTGCGCCCTCCATTCTTAGTAGCTACAGGTAGGGACTCTTCCACATCGCGGATGAAGACCCCCAGCAGACATACCGAGCGCACATTGGATTTTTACCAGCCCTGGAAGCTATTTCCCTAAGCGGCTCCATAAAGTGCCCAACAGGAACTCCCGATAACTAGCAAATCCCTCCCCTCGGACTCTGCTGAAGAAGCGTCCAGAAATACACTCAAAGATTGCACGGGTGAGGCCAACCAGCCAGCTTCCACACTGACACTGAAACGTCACAGGTTTACGCTTCATTTAACTAACTGATTAATTTCTACATGTTGAATAATTCATCTTACGCCGAGAGCGTCCTTTCAATGTTTCGTCTATCTAATTAACCTCTGGATTCAAGAATGCTTCCGTGTATATTTTTTCTTCTATTGGTGTCGCACCTCCTCTCTCATCCTTTGATCCCGTGATGTATGTTGATTGATAAACGTAATTATGCATGGAATATATAATAATCTGGGTTAGTCAAAGATGGTAGCAGTTGGGTAGTTTAGCACCAACACAAAAACGTGAGCAGATTCGGCAGAGAGTTCGTGATTCCAAAGATAGTGGGGAGGAGCAGGGCAGAGTTTGTGAGGTTGGTTCTCACTGAGATCCTACCCCCACCACCAGTTTTTTTTTGAACGGTTGGCGGTTGGTCCTGGAACGCGCCATGTTAGGACACTCCGGGGCCGCCGATTGAACGAGACGGACGCAGGGGTGCGGCGCTCGTCATGGATGGTGAGAAAAGTTATTCTTAATGTAGGTTTTTAGGGGTAACATTGATTATGAAACATGTTCGGGTGTGAATTAATACCGGGAAACGTTGAGTGATATTTTATTTGTAGAAATTTTTCAGATTAATGTGTTTCAACTAGCGGATTTGGGCGCGAGGTGATTGAGGGCATCAACCAACGGTTCTTGTTCTTAGGTCAATAGCGGATAGGTTCAGTAATGTTTCATTTGTTGCATATTTTACTCGTTTCTTTGTTGTCGACCTTGGCCACGTGTTGCCAGCATTCATAACGTTAGTCACTGGATTTGCCTTTCGTTAATCATAGCATGAATAATGTGGAGTCATGAAACCTCGGCTGGTTTGCTCACGTTGCATTGCGGTTGCATGATACGCGGTTTCAACATGAACTTATCCGCATGGTACTGCATGTGTAGTAACCCAAGTAATGTTTGAGAGAGTGAAAGGTAATATCCTTCCCTACTCCGCGCGTTAAATAGATGTGACAATAACTAAATGGTGTTAAGAGGCCACCATTCAGTAACATTCATTTTTACCCATTTTAGTCATTAGTAGATGTAACTGGCGACGAAGTGTTGTCTGTGTTTGCGGTATGACGAGATGCAAGAGATAGTGAGTGCTTCTTGAAGGTTTTGTCACTGAGAGTGGTCGTTATCTTAAATATAATAGATTTCATGTACGTTTTGTCACAGAGGGTAATAGTTTTCTTAAATATTATCGAATTAAATCAGAATGATAATTGAAATTCTCTCTCTTAGCGTTATTCAGTATCCTTCATCCATACCACCGAGATAATGACTATATTCTATGAATTTTCAAAGAAATGGTTCAAATGGCTCTGAGCACTATGGGTCTTAACAGCTATGGTCATCAGTCCCCTAGAACTTAGAACTACTTAAACCTAACTAACCTAAGGACATCACACACACCCATGCCCGAGGCAGGATTCGAACCTGCGACCGTAGCAGCGCCAGAACCGCACGGCCACCGCGGCCGGCTATGAATTTTCAATCCAGGCATATCCATTGTATGCATTATGCACTTTATGCGACTAACTGAATTCATAGTATAAAAAAAAAAATTTACAGTCCCTAATGTGCACGTATTGTTCCGCGGCCATTCATCGATGTTGCGTTATCCGTTGCTTCATTTTTAAATTAGAATACTATCTTTTCTAGCGGGTTTGATTACCCATATCACAATTTATCGGGCCTAATTCAAAGAATTAGACGCATAGCGGTAGAAATGGGAACCATGGAGCACTGCGTCCGCTTATATTAAAGGGAGATACCTCTTACATGAAAAATAATCAGCAACACAAACAAGGGGTAGACTTTCAACTCAAACGCGTTACCATACGCCGCTCACCCTGTGGTGTGGGTGGATCCCTGCGTCGGGTATGCTGCAAGGAGCCTCCGCAGCAAAGACCATGGGCGAAAAAGCGACACCTCAGGTATCCTATACGTAGTGCCAGATTCTCACCACCGCTTCTCCCAGAGGCAGCAGAAGACGGCTGGCTATACTCAACAGCGTCTTCAGCTATTCGCTAACTGCGGTCAGTTCCTCCTGCGTCCACTCACAGCATGCACACATCCTATCCATCCTAGTATCAGTGGCTTAAGAATTAACCATAAAAGCACACAGAGAGAAGCCAAATATTGACTTGCCACTCTACTATGTGCCACCAACGGAGGCTGACCTCTTATTGGCCGGCCGCTGTGCCGAGCGGTTCTAGGCGCTTCAGTCTGGAACCGCGCTGCTGCTACGGTCGCAGGTCCGAAACCAGTTTCGGGCATGGATGTGTGTGATGTCCTTAGGTTAGTTAGGTTTAAGTAGTTCTAAGTCTAGGGGACTGATGACCTCAGATGTTAAGTCCCATAGTACTTAGAGTCATTTGAACCATTTTGACCTCTTATTGCGTTGTGTAGCTATCCGTTCGAAAGAAATGACAACTGCGATACAGAATGCATGGATCTACAATTTACAGTTACTAAAACGCGAAATTACATCTCTTAAATATAAACACACGCAAGGAAATTAAGAATTAAACTAAGAGGAAACACAGAACACCTAAATATTTAACTTTCCTGATCTGATGGTGTGTCACAGATGGCAGGCAATTGGAACCAGACTAAGCTGCCTCAAATACGAGTAGATACTGAAAAACTTATTTTCCATCCTATCTCCAGTTATACTTCCTCAGTTACAAATCAAACGAGACATAATGGATAATTATAATGAAAATGAAAAAGATAAATTAATAATGAGAGTTAGAGTAACTGAAATAATAAATATGAGGTACCCTGAAGATCAGAGGCTCCACAGCCACATAAGTGGCTCATTAACGGAAAAAGAAGGAATCATCGGCATAGAAATATAGGCCGATATCCTCTCTTTCTGTCAAACCTTAAGATCACACCACTTAATTATGAAGATGAAGTTGAAGCCATCAGATTTCAGTAAGTCTACTTCTCAACTATTGACACACATTCGACGAAACAGTCATATTTTGAGATAACATGGCATCAATGTTATCTACACACAGGGTCCAAAAATCGCACAAGTTAAAGAACTGCAGGAAGTAATTATGTCTCAACAACAGAAGAAAAATGAAATTGCAATTAATTGGATGCCAACTCACTGTTGATTAAATGGTAATGAAAAAGCAGGTTTACAGTCAAAAAGAACACAAAAGTTAAACTCTCGATAACCCGAAGTGCCGTATGTTTCAGTTCAGCACACTGTTAACAGTATATTTCAAGGAGAATTGAAACGATCCATTAAAATTTCATGTCATGGGGGGATCTGGAAAAACGTTATGGACGAATCAATGACCACAAAGAGAAGCAGTACCCATAATCCACAAAATTAATGAACTTAACTATATGGCAGTCCAACTACATAACATCTTGACGTCTTGAGAGTGTTTTCAGTGCACAAGAGTTGGTCGATCATATACAAACAAAATTAAAAGAGTTTAAAAAGTTAACCGATTGAAATCGAGACTTAGCAATTTTGTACCGACCAGCAAGAAGGCGAATGTCGATAAGTCAGGTGCGAGAACGTTGTAATAATAATACTGTAACATTGCTGTCTTATTTCTGTTTCGTGTATGAGTTTCTGCGTTTGATCAAATACTTGTTCTGCTTATAGGGATGAAGTGAAAAACCAGATCCCTTTTGTGGCCGACTTCTTGTGTCGTGGATGACGCCGATCTATGACCACCAAGTGCAGACGCCGGTTTCACGTTCTTCACAATAGCATCAAATCTAACTCGTTCTGTCAAAGTGTTCTTGTACTCTGTACAATCTAAAAATAAAAATGTTACAAACTTCTAGCGAAGTGTAATGTCACTTTTCCTTTCACATTCGATTGTCTCCTGCAAGTTACACTGCACTCTACAGTTTATTCCACGGTTCTGCAATACCACAACACCTAGTGCCTACTGAGCAGAAGACCTGGGTTCGAATGCCAGCCTTGGTACAACTTTTCATTCAGCACTTCAGTGTCCGGTACTCATCACTTCCCAGTAGGGGCTAAACTGATGAAGGTCGATTCGCTTCAGACGTCACTGAACGGAACACAACATCAAAACACTGCCTAATGCACTTAAAATGACTGCAGTCACAAGGGTCGTGAGTGGAATGGATTGCGATGGTCACAACGGAATGTCACAGTCAATCAAGAAGAAAGTTTTAATGGTAGCATTTTCTGCTAACATTGTAAGTTAACTAGTCTCGCTCATCTCAATCATGATACAGTACTGGAATACCTGCTACTTAAACTTGATTTCGTTATCTCCTTTGTTTCCGTGACTCATTGGGAAGATTGCATGAGAACTTGATATACGCCCTACTAATGTCCTCCCACAAGAGAGGCTAAATGTCTTGAAACGAACAATGATACAGCTTCTCTTAATGAAATATATTTCAACAGAGAAAACATTAGCTTTGCTGATTTCTTGCTGTGAAATTTAACAGTTATAAAGAAAAATGAGATGCAAAGAGTGAAACGAAATGATGTAATGTAATATTCGTGATATTGGTGACTGCATGTATACATTTTCTCGAGATGTTTCGTAATGCTTGGGAAACACTTATTTAAGTCTTTCAGTGACTAACAACTGTGTAGAATTTTACCATTTGTCAAAACTTCCGTTACAAATTTTCTTTAGTCATGAATAAACTCTTCAACCATTACTAATTCATTAATCCTGATACCATATTCCCCTTCGTGTAGGAGGGGCAGTCCTCCATAATGTTGCTTTCACAGCTTAGTGCAGACAAGAGAGCCTTGATATTAAGGTGACGTCCCACCACTCTACCATTCCTCTGAGATTTTCCGTTTCGCTACACGATACGCCATTGACATCCAATGTGAATCATATTTTATTTGTTCCATTGCTATTCGTTTATTTTATTTGTCGTATGGCAAACATAGGTCTACCAGTCAGAAATTACAAATTCAAAAAGGTTACAGAACACAAATTTTAGAAAGAAAAATTACAAAGTAAACAAAAAATTAGTAGAAATCACAAATTTAACAAATACATTAGTTTTACTAAAGCATTCAACTTTCACATATTTATATCAATACTATTTGATATCCAATTTCAGCTGTAGCTTCCAAGACATCACTCTCTGTGTCCCACCGTACGTTTACTTGGAAAAGTGTGGAAGATGTGATCTACGAATTGATCTGCTGTTCTGCAGTCACATTAATTACATTCAAAGCAGAAGGCGACGCCCCATCTATGTAAGGTAGCCCTGTAGTTCGTCTGGCATAGACCCTTCGTGTCGTCTTTAGGTGGCACCAAATCTTCCTCGATAGTGCGAGTCCTGTTGTAAATTACATGTCGTAAATTACGTGTTCAAGAAAAAATCATTACATCCTCGATCGTTTACATAAAAAGAACTGAAATGTCTGACAGGTGCCGAATATAACTGAAAGAAGTCCCGTTATCTTGGGTGTGTTTCTTTGCACTTTGAGAGCTTCAATAACTTGTATGTACTCCGTGAGCATTTATCACTACCTGACACCTAAGGGGTCATGAAAACTAAAAAAAATAAACTTCCTCCGAACAGGCCGTGGAAGGCCAATCGGTACCGACCGACACTCCGAATAAGCCTACGGAGGTCACTCTGTGATATTCGCTCTCATTCTTCTCTAAGAGCCCCCTACAGTTCTTGGAGACTCTTGGTGGAACAGGACTACCATGAACACGTTTGTCAACTATATCCCACATATACATGAGGGGCTTTAGGTAGGGCCTCACCGCCGGTCATTTCATTACTTCAACGGCCAGGCTTCACGAGACATCCCTGCTGACACCCTCCACATAGGTCGCAACATTAGAATGAATCCAAGACCACTAACGTATGCAACAGCCACCAAGTGCTGTCCAACAGAATGTGTTCGATATACTGCCTGGTGGTAAGTGCACCGTGGACTACAACGAGATCCGTATGGCTGTCAACAGGAAAGGATCCCCACATCACAGAACCTTGGAAATATCTCGATTTCCTGGGCAACATTTGGCAGGTACCGCTCACCACCGGTCTCCACACACTCAATCGTCCGTCACCTTGCATCAGAGGATGTCAGGGATCGTCTGTGAATAACTCGTTTCGCCACAGACGAGGCAGACATTGGACATGGGAGTGCAAAACCGGAGGCGAGCTTAAGATGTTGTGCCAAGCTGCGTACTCGAACAGGACGACTGGATCGTAAGGTCCGTTCTCGTATCCATTGCAGCCTGATCGTACACAGCCGCAGCAGTCGTCTTTCTGAGATCGTCGTGCAGTTTCCTGGCGATATGTGTATGTCACCGCAATGTCGAGATGGCCAGATATCTATCTTCACGTGGGGCTGCATTGCGTCGGCGACGTTGCCCAAAAATACACATAATGTCTGAAGGGATACCGCAATCACTGGTTATACAATGTTACTTATAATTCGTCTTGATTGCAAAAATATTTCTTCGTATGACTGGTTTCGATTCCTCTAGAACCATCTTCATATGTGCAATTTCGGTTACAGGAGTAACCCGTCCACACACAGCAACCTTCACATGCTGCGTCACATTAATGTGAAGGTTGCTGGGTGTGGACGGGTTACTTCTGTAACCGAAATTGCAGATCTCAAGATGGTGCTAGAGGAATCGAAACCGGTCATGTGAATACACATTTTTGCAATCAAGACGGATTATAAGTAACATTGACCTTGTCCAACTCGCCTTGTGTACTGACCTGTCTCGCAGTAGGGGGTCCACAACCTATGAATGACACATGGAAAAGCATCGTCTTTGTTTACTCACCTGGCTCCCTGTAGTGGGTGCACACCTGTGGATGACACATGGAAAGGCGTTGACATCTGCAGCAACGACTGCTGCAAAAAGACCGGCCTTGTAACATGCACTGCAATAAGATGTCGCACTATATGTGGTTGGTTGAATATAACGTCCACAAATGACAACTGCCGCCTGTGTGCCTCACTCGAAAATACTGGGACTCCGGTAGTCACTACCTTCTGAGGGCTCACTGAAACTGTAACACAATTAGATGGCAAATGATTTTAATTGTTTCCTGCGTTGAAAGCGAATATCTCGAGCCACGCAGAAACACCACAGGTACCGTCTGTATCAAAATTGATTTAACGTACCGGACGTTGATAACGTGTTCTCCTAATTCTTTTGAACAATGTATTTCTGGTCTTCAGTTTTTATACACTTATGCAATTACACGCAAATATTTTTATAAGAACATTTGACTTTGCATTTGCTAAATGGGTTACTGGGGAGGAATGCGCTACTTCCTTTTTGTCTGTGTTTGGCCACAATCATCTGTTTCAAGTCTGCAGTCACAAAGCATTCCCCTTCTTTTAGATGTTTTAGCGTAGCAGCAGCGGTAGCAGTGGCAGCAAAATTTTTATATCATATGACTTACTAGTATTTTGTGCTCTGTAGCGATGAATTATGACGTCCTCCAAGAGTCTGGTAAGTTTTCGGAGTGAATCTTTTTTGTCAGTTTTAGCATATTTAGCAACATCTTGTGGTAAACAGCAGTCACTTCCCCGAATAGAGCTGCTGTTTCTAAGTCTTTCTGGAATACTGATTCAAAACATAACGTAAAAGGTAGTACTAGCTTGCAGCAATTGCAGGTAGTTCTAAAGCCAACTTGTTCAGGGGCAGTAAGACTGTCAAGTGTTATACACAAGCCTCTGCAGCAGTTTATAACTTATACTTGTGACGTTCCTGCTCGGTTTTGGAATATGGATTACTTATGACAGTAGGTCCATAAAACGACCTGAACTGTAAAGCCATCTTATAAGCAGTGTCTAGGCTCACGTATAAACTAGTAGGCACAGCGAAGGTAAACTGACTTTCGTCTGAAACGTGGCTTACAGTTGCTTGCTATGGGATGGGAATGTCGCCCCATCCCGTTATGCAAAGCATCAAACAATATTACACTATGGATCAAATGAAGAAACACTAACCCTTTCAACTGCGCCAGCCTCAGATACCTCCCTTTTATGGTGAAAAAAATAATGTGTATAGGAGCTCGATGGATAATGTTCACAGTGATTGATTCAAGTTTTGATATTAATTGAAGCAAGAATTCGAGAATAGTTTTACCACTGCTAAAGACAAGTAGTATGCTCCAGATTGGGAGATGGTATGCTAATTCCTAAGCGCAAGTTGCATCCATCCGTCCAAACAGGAAAGTAATATCAAGAAGAACTGATTTCCGAGGGTTCAACAAGTAACGGAACAAACTTCTAAAAGTAGCTTGGCGTCATTGAACATACTATTCCCCACTCTTTCGGCTAGAAAACCTTACTTTTCAGAATAATTTCTGATCAATGCGACGGCCTTATGCCACCTGAGTGGGAGGACCTGTATGCACGCATGGTGCCACTCCACTAGTCAATGTTAGAGCTAAAGTCTTGCAGCGTCAGTACCTCCCCGTCGTATACGTACTGCTTCCAACCAGTGCATCCTCCATTGGTCCAAGCAGATGGAAGTTGCGAGATCCGTGCTCTAGGATGGATGAGGAAGAATAGTCCAATGAACTTTTGTGAGCTCTTCTCGAGTGTGCAGACTTGTGTGAACTCTTGCGTTGACATGGAGAAGGAGAAGTTCATTTGCAATTTTGAGGCGACGAAAAACCTAAAGTCTTTTCTTCAGAGGATAACAGAATACACTTCAGACTTTACCATTGTACAACGAGGGGGAACATCAAACAAAATAACCCCTTCAGAATCCCAGAAGGCCGTCGCCATGTCGTTACCAGCTAAGGGTGCTGCTTTGAACTTTCTCTTCGGAGAAATGCGGTGTGGAGCCGCTCCATGGATCGCCATTTTGTTTCCAGATCTAAGTGACGAACCCGTGTTTCATCGCCTGCGACGATGTTCGACAAAAAATTGTCGCGATCAACCTCGAAACGTACAGGCTATTCAGCACAGGTGGTCCTGTCCTTCGTTGCTGTACGTGGTCTTCTGTTAGGCGGTGAGGAACCCGGCGGGCACAAACACTTTTGAGTACCCTAACTGGTGGACGAGTGTCTGAGCACTGCCAACAGATACGTCCATTTGAGCAGCAAAGTACTTAACTGTAATCTGCCGATCATCTATAATGAGAGTGTCTGCACGTTCCAACATTGCAGTAGCCCCAGCTGTGTGTGCCCGGCTAACATGCTGGACAGGTTTACGTCATTTCGTTGTGATGATGACGACTCATCGTACTTTTGTTCACTGGTGGGTCTCAATACACACTCTGCAAGCGCCTATGAATATCTGAGATGCCGTGGTTTTCCGCCAAAAGAATCTCAATGATAGCTGTCTGCTTGGAACGAGCCTCCGCTACAGACCCATTCTGAAGGCCACCACCCATAAGGCATGAAATGGAATCTCCCACGATGTCCCAGAATGAATTACGCATTTTTTCAACCGAAATTGTTAGATTAGATTAAATTAGATTAATTATTCATTCCATAGACCCATAAAAGAGGGAATCCTCCTGGGTGTGGAACATCTCAGATAAACACAACATAAAAATGTAATTAGAAAAACTTGAGTTTCATTAATTTTAATGATCCTCAGTCAATAAACAGTAAAAGTATGTACATGAATTAAAATTAAACTTCTAATATTTACAGGTTTAATACTTACATCTGATTTCATTAAATCCATCATTGAGACATTTACTAGTTTCTTGGCTATTACAACCAAGTATTGTCAAAAATTAAAGTAAATTATTCATTTCAGTGATCCTCAGTTAAGAACAGTCAGATTATGTACAAGATTTAAAATTAATCTTCCACTGTTTACAGACTTAAGACTTACATCTGCTTTCCATGGATCCATCATTCACACAGTAGTTAGTTACTTGGCTGTTACACCCAAGTATTGTCAAAAATTAAAGTATAATAAATTTTCATTCAAATGGTCTATTGCACTTGTTGAGAAACTCATGGATGGAATAGAAGGAGTTCTCCACCAAAAATTCTTTTAATTTATGTTTAAATTGGGCCTTGTCTGAAACTAAACTCTTAATGGTTGCTGGTAACTTATTGAAAATATGCGTTGCTGAATACTGGACTCCTTTCTGGGCAAGAGTAAGTGATTTTAAAACTTTGTGTATATTGTTCTTATTCCTATTATTGTCTGTAGAAAGAAATGTGTCAGATTCGTAATTCAAACACATGTAACTGTCTCCAAATGCAATTAATGCACGATAGCACATCAAACATTAGTAGTCAGAAAACAGGAGGTACAGAAAGCATTTAACACATATAAGAACATGGGCCAAAGGAAACTCTACACGTCACAGAACGATGAAGAAACCTCGTTGGCAGGGAATATGACAAAACTGAATTTTCTGTCACATTTCTTACCTTGTATCGTAATCTGTTCGGCTCACAAAGGCCCAGAGACAGTACCTCCACTTGGAAGACATACTTTAGTGGCGTGAATGTTTCATTGCTATTCTCCTCCTTAATATTTCACAACACGAAATAATAAATTGATTACACGTGAACTATTCCATCTCTGTAAACGATTATCAAATGCATTTCGTATATCTGCTCATCTTGCACACGGCAAACCTGTACCTTACCCATACCATCGCCCCGGAAACTGCCAACCAATCCATCAGAAGGCAAATCAAGAGGCTTCTCTGAAGCGGTTTTTCAAAAATGGTTACCAGCGTTCGCATCGAAGTGAGCTGGGACCTGATTGGTCTGCTCAGCCGGAATTCTAAATCTTCCTGAACATAATAAACACCGATTCAAAGACAAATTATGTTGGTCAAAGTCGATAACTAGGTATAGAATTGCGTTAACAGCGTAACAAATACACGATATGAGTGAATAATGAAAGTTGCTAATGGAACAGTTAGCTTTCATCATTCTCCGCTTGTAATTAAAAGCAGATTTGGAATGTTTCTTTTCAGGAAGACCAGCAGAAAACATTCGAAACTGATCATGTCACATCCTACAAAAAACTGCATTCAGCATTGCACTTTAGCCTGCAACAAACAAATACACTATCTCTTTTCACACAAAAATTAAAGTACGACTTCTCCTCTAAATATATACATTCACAACAGAGACAACATCTCAGCTCTAATCATCTGTGCACAGATGGATGTTTATAAGAGTTTACCAGTAAACGTGAGGAACTTATTTGTATGTGTACAGCGTGAACCACATATCCCAGAATTCTAACGCTAACTCGGCGTCTTCTAAAATTGAATGCTCCTCTCGGTACAGAAGATGACGTTTGGTCCTTGCTCTGTGTGTGGCGTCATGCTGTGATTGTTGTGATTACAGCAAAGTTAGAGCCTGCTTTTCGGTAAGGAGCAATTCCATTTGATTTAAGGGATGTCACATGTTATTTGGTGCTGTAAATCTCGCCACAGTACTGTTAATACAAACGCGAACTATTACGCAACATATCACTTATGTGAATCGGTGTTTGCCATTCGTGAATAGCAATCTACCAGTTCTACGAAGAAGACTGGATCTGCATTCACATCTGGTTCAACTGTTGCGATATTTTCTTCGTGCCTTGTCCATAGGTTTTGGAAGTACTCTAGCCATTTTTCATCGGTGATGTTATTCCACTGTAGGGTATCTTTCTCCTATTTCTTAAGAGCTTTTATTATTCTATGATCTCTTATTTTCTTCGCTGTATAACGTATTTTAAATTTTCGAGGTATACGTCTCAGCTCTGTCTTTTCACTCTTCTCGTGTTTCATTTAACCAGTGCTATTTGTCTTTTGTATTGAATATGATCTTGTACCGTTCTTATATCGAGATATTTTAAACAATGATATTTCGTTCCACGAACCATCCCTACTACATTTTAATTCCTGGATGAAGCCTTCTTTTGTTGGTATATTTCATTTTCTTTTCTATAGCCTCTTCAGCTAATTTCGATATTATACGGTTAATTTCTTGCCACTCTTCATTTACGCTGAAGTTTATTTTTTGATTCTTTTAACATTTATTAGTTTCATCCATGCTCCGTAAGTATGAGTGTCTCACTCTCGAATCTTGTTACGGTAGTCCGACTTGACGTCTCCCACGCTACAGAATTATGGCTGCAGTTGATTATGTATGTGAGCCTTCCCTCTGTCTGCACTCTGCGCAGCCGTCTCTGCAACTAGCAACTCATCGTGGCTTGAAAGTTCGCACCATGAGTGCCATTCTCCTCGGCTATGATGTGTGACAAATGGTCCTCTAACAGAACTACCTGTCGTCCGGTATGGGAAATTAATCAGCCGATAGCAATTCCCAATATCTTGTACGTCCTCACGTCAGTGTTCTCATGAAATCCATCATCTCTCATTTCATAATGAAAAATATACAAGTAATTAGTAACGCTTTAACAAAACGATCACCCGTGGATAATTATAGAATCTTCAAAAACAAATCTTATTTACAAGTAATAAGAGTGACTCTCGATCACCACTCAAGGAACATATACAATATTCAAATATTGACTTTTAAAAAGAAAAAAAATTGTGAACTGGCATAAGGTGGCGTACCCAGAGACATTGAACAAATAAGATATTCGTACAATACTTAGAACAAATGGCTCTGAGCACTATGGGACTCAACTGCTGTGGTCATAAGTCCCCTAGAACTTAGAACTACTTAAACCTAACTAACCTAAGGACAGTACACAACACCCAGCCATCACGAGGCAGAGAAAATCCCTGACCCCGCCGGGAATCGAACCCGGGAACCCGGGCGTGGGAAGCGAGAACGCTACCGCATACTTAGAACACACTGGACTCGCATTCGGGAGGACGACGGTTCAATCCCGCGTCCGTCCATCCTGATTTAGGTTTTCCGTGATTTCCCTAAATCACTCCAGACAAACGCAGGGATGGTTCCTTTGAAAGGGCACCGCCGACTTCCTTCCCCGTCCTTCTCGAATCCGATGAGACCGATGACCTCGCTGTTTGGTATTTTCCCCCAAACAATCCAATCCAAATACTTAGAACAACAAACAAAAGTTTCAAATGGTTCAATTGCTCTAAGCACTATGGGACAACATCTGAGGTCATCAGTACCCTAGACTTAGAACTACTTAAACCTAACTAACCTAAGGACACCACACACATCCATGCCAGATGCAGGATTCGAACCTGCGACCGTAGCAGCAGCGCGGTTCCGGACTGAAGCGCGTAGAACCGCTCGTCCACAGCGGCCGCCAATGAATGGTTCAAACATACGTGGCATACGTATTGAAATTCGTGTCAGTCAAAAAATAGATGGTTCAAACACACGTGGCATACATATTGCAATTCGTGTCAGTGCGGTTAATTCTAGAAATCCCAAGATACTCGCTTTTGTTCATGGTGGTTCCAAAGAACCTTTTTAATTTTGTGTCGCAAGATTCACTTTCTCTTAACACGCACTACTGTTGCTGAACTGCCTCCGACCTACTGACAGTTATGAAACTCCTACACCCAACTGCTGATAACACTACAGCACGGCTACTCTCAACCTACAAAATATAAACTGTCCAGTTCTCATTCAGTTTCCTGCAGGCAGGATTCTTAGATTAATAAAAGATTATAAAGAATAAGACCAAGCTGCATCCGCAACAGAAAGCTTGTCAGGAAAAAAATCATGACTCTTATCATGAAAATTGCTCCTCCATCTCACCTGAAACGAAGTGAAAAAATTCTGACACTGTTGTAAGCACATCTCCTGCAATCGTTACTCCTTCGTATTGCCTAGATGAGATTATTTCACATGAACATGTTATGCAACATAATTACAGAAGCACACTCAGTTCAAGGAAAGGTATGATATGTACACACATAAATATGGTTAATTGTGGGTTGCACAAGACAGCATTTCATTCACGGTTCATCTCAAACTACGTTAACTGCCCATACCTTACGAAGATCTGACGCCTTTGTTACCTGTTACCATATCCCTTTTAATACGCTTTCATTTTCAGTTGTTTTTTGGGACCCTCTGCTTAACAATTTGTCTTCAGCAATGCCATGTAATATACACCCATCGCAGCTTTCATTCTGCACTTACCAGTCATTCTAGATTCCTGGGGAAAAACATTCAAGCAATACGTCTAAAATCATACCTGATCTCAAATCATACTACATACTACATATCAATGTACATAAATTTAAATAAGCATCAGTAGCTACATGTACCACATCTTAAGTCATGTGACAATACAATTCACCATCTTTACTCATAAAACAGTGTCCTGTTAAACATGTGATGCACTCCTCTCTACCACTTGGCCCTGAGTGGCTCCACTTCTATGACATTCTGGTGCACGACACACTTGGAATAATCCTACATAGACTGGGAACTAGTGAGTTAGTAAATTACTTCTATTAGACAAATTGCGGGACTTAACAAGTAAGTCTCACCCCACAGTAAATGGTCTCACTGTCCTTTTAAGGCTATGATACCAATGGCGCTTCTCAGCAGTTTTCTGAATGTTAATAAAAGGATGCTTTACTACACGACTGTTCCCCAGTTTGAATAATGAAGGCAGTGGAATAATCTTCCTGATCTTATATAGTGGACTGGTGGTAGTGGTATTGAATCATTAGGCAGTTCATTTCTGACTTGTTCGAACTATTGAATGTACGAATCTTAACAGCAATGTTAACAACGACAGCAGACAACTTTGCAAGCTCATTCATAACTCATCCTGAAGGGCTTGAAGCTAGATGATACGAGGAAATGTAAATTGTTTTGATCCTCGAATGAATGAAACTTCCTGTATGGACCAAGACCCGAGATCGATTCTCGAGTTCGAGTATCAGTCCTGCACAAAGTTTTAATCAGCCAGGAAGTTTCATAATATGATTCTTCTTCGTTGCAACGGCTGTTTCCAAACTTAACTCATCATGATCGAGTTCAGTGGAACTCATACTGCATTTATGTCGCTATAAAACCCACTGAATAACTATATAACACGTGATATCAGCACTGTACTCGACATTGTTCAGCAAGTCATCGCCATTAGAGATCATTTAACGGAATAAACCACATTGAAACCCAGGAATACGAAACTCCAACCGAAAGAAATGTAGCCTACAAACATTCACTAAGTCGAAACTGCATCAAATTAGCGCCCGACGTACCCACGCTCATGTCCACTTGCGGCATCACAGGAACACCCATCGTTGAAGTTGAAAACGACCCGGCCTCTATTCACATGCCGGCTGTAATGCACACAGAAGAGACACTGCACGACACAGAATCACTCCGTGTACAAGGTGTACAACTTTGCTTCCGCTGTTTTTTCCCCAACATTTGAGGCTTTAATGAAAAAAAAATGGTTACACATGTATTATTCAAAGTATTTTCCATGGCTGGCCACTACTTTTTCCCATCTTTCGGGCAGTGCACGAATATCACGTCGAAAAAATTGTTCTTCTTTTGAAGCGATCCACGAATCGATCCAATTTGTGACTTCTTCATGAGATCGGAACTGTTGGTCAGTCAGGCCATGCGCCATTGATCTAAACAGGTGATAGTCAGGTGATGTCTGGAGAATACGGCGGGTGGGGTAGGATTTCCAATTTTAACGTTTCCGAGTAGTTTTGATCTCTTTTGCAACGTGGGGTCGAGCGTTGTCGTGCTACAAAATCATTTTATAGTGCCTCTCACTGTATTGCGGCCGTTTCTCTTTTAATGCTCTGCTCACACGCATTAATAGCATTCGATAACGAGCACCTGTGATTGTTTCACTTGGTTTTATCACTTCATTGTACTCAAAGCCGAGCTGGTCCCACCAGATGTAGAGCATGATCTTGGAGCCGTGAATAGTCGGTTTGACTGTCGACGTGGAAGCATGGCCTGGATATCCCCATGATTTTTTGCGTTTGGGGATTATCGTAATGAACCCATTTCTCGTCCCCAGTCACAATGCGACGCAGAAATTCCTTCCGTTTCTGCCTCTGAAGCAACTGTACACAAACACACAAACACCGTTCAACGTATCTTGGTTTCAGCTCACATGGGTTCCCAAGTTCCTTCTTTCTGAATCATGCCCATAGCCTTGAGATGTTTTGAAATGGCTTGCTGTGTCACTCCCACTAATCATGCCAATCCTTCTTGAGTTTGACGCGAGTCTTCATTCAGTAATGTCTCCAATTCTGCATTTTCGAGAAAACTCTCTCTTCCACCTCTATGCCGGTCTACAACGTTGAAATCACCGCTCTTGAAGCTTTGAAACCACTCACGACAAGTTCTTTCACTAATAGCGTCCATAACATACGAGCATTCGATGAGACTCAGTGGCTGTTTTCTTCACATCGAAACAAAATAGTAACACCTCCCGAAAATGACGAGAATTAGGCTCGTAAACTGACATTTTCAATCAAGAACAACTTTATGATGGAGACACAAATCGACTTTTGTTTGAGGTTATGTTGACCGAGGTCCAAGCTAACTGCCTGACGTCTGCGATCTGTTTGTTTCGACCGCTATTTACCGTTGTCGCCACTTATCGACAAACGGCGGAAGCAAAGTTGTACACCTTGTACTGTACTACAATTGAGGGAACTGTATCCCAGAAACACACGAAATTACACAGCACGAATTGATGAAGCTGTCGGATTACAGAGTCCGGGACGCAATGGCTTACGTAACTCCAGTTCTCATACTTACGTTAACACTCAACAGCCCTGTCCCAAGACGTCCTGGGCATAGTCTACATGAGAAATCGTTGCGTACCAGGCGCCTTTTCCATTAACTGCACATCAAGAGAATACGGGAGAAAGTACAAACATTCAGTAACACAAATGATACGAGACATATGCTGAGCTGGGTACCACACGACCAGATGGAATCTAGCTCAACACTTCTCAATGGTGCGACACTACACACTTCTACGAGGACCTAATGGAACTACCTACTACGCAGAGGAAAAGGCAGAACTAATAGCCAGAAGACTAGCTGCGTCTTTCACACCGAATCTGGTTTCTGCAGACACAGTATTCACTCTTGAAATGGATCAGGTGGTTACACAACTTGTAGCCCAGCACGCTAGCGACGAAATCAGATGTGCTAGCACAAATGAAATCACATGGGCTATTAAGCACACCCCATCTGGGAAAGCTCCGGGCCCTTTTGACATTCAAAACCGAGACCCCAAGGAGTTCATGGATGAAGCCTTAAAATATTTAACACACACTATGAATGTCATCCTACGATACCAACACGTCGCTGACTTGGAAAGTGGCAAAGGTCTTGATGTTCAGGAAGCCAGGGAAAGACCAATCCGTCCCACAAAATTACTGACCCGTCTGCATACTAAGGTGACAGGTGACAGGCTCATTAAGCCCTGAGACCGGAGCATTTCAGCTTCAGGAATCAGAACTTTGCGACACAACGACCTCTCCGTGTAGAAGAACGCCTACCTGGCGGCTACAAGACCAGCGAAGTAACTGGAGCTGTGTTCTCGGACACCAACAAAGGTCTCGACTATTTGTGGCGCAGCTGCAGACTCAGCTACGCTTGTTTCCCCGACGCACTCGCATGTCTCTTAAACATATCTTACTTACATTCAGCACAAACCACCAACACGATATGTATTCCATGCCCAAGGCAGTGCCCTGGGGCTTCCATTGTTTAACCTCCATAATAAAGTTTTTGCAACAACACATAAGACGATGGTTGCCATCTACGCAAATGGCTCCGCCATATTAGCGCATGACTGGAAACCATCAAACATTAACTCACGGCTACAGACATCACTCAGATATGTCGATCCTCGGGTGGAGAAATGGCGCTTCAGGGTAAACACTGACAAGTCTGAGGCAGTTCTCTCTACAAAGGACAGCAAGATATAAACGAGAACCGCAAACAGGCGCATCCCGGGCAACGTTGATCTTTCAGCGGCTAATCCTTCAACAACCGGAACGGACTTCTGAGGAAATGAAGACCAATAAGACCCTACACAAACGGTCTTTTCTAAGGCCACTTGTGACGATGTCGATAAACATTGAAGGAATGTCGAGAGACAAAGAAGTTTTATTATCTGACTTTTGTAAAGAATATCAATGTGACTTCCTTCTGATTCAAGAAACTCATCGAGGCAGTACAAGACCCACAACCAAAATAGATGGAATGAAGATGATCTTGGAGAGACCACATGAACGGTACGGTAGTGCCATCTTCGCCAGGCCAGGAATTAGAGTCACTTCTGCATCACTGAATGATAGGCAAGACATTGAGATATTAACCGTTAGAACTCAGCAGTATAACGTTACCTCTGTGTACAAACCCCCAGAATAAGATTTTGTCTTCGCTGAGCCTGGCAATTTCAGTTACCAAGACTTTAATTTTGTATTGGGCGATTTCAACCGTCAGAGCACTACATGGGGCTATAAGGAAACTAACAGCAGCGGAGTGGAACTAGAGACCTGGGCTGAGGTACACGATCTACTGCTCATACATGACCCGAAACTGCCAAGCTCCTTTAATAGTGGCAGATGGAAGAAAGGGTACACTCCCGATAACATCTTTGTTAGCAAGAAACTTGCTGGCCAATGTGAAAAACTGACTGGGGAGCCAATTCCCCCTACGCAGCATCGGCCCATAATTTGCACGGTCAATGCAGTTGTTAAGCCTGAATAAGTTCCTTTCAAAAGAAGGTTCAATTTTAAAAAGGCCAATTGGAAGAAATTTAGAGAGCTCATTGATGTAGAAATAACAAAAATCCCCCCACAACCTGAGATGTACGACTCTTTTGTCAAACTCATTCAGAAGGTGTCTAGGAAAACAATACCGCGAGGATGCAGAACACTGTATATTATAGGACTGTCTGAGGAGGCAAAGCCACTACTGGAAAGATACCAGAAGCTCTTCGATAACGACTCATTTGATGATGAGACATTTCTAGCAGACGATGAACTCATGTCAGTCATAGCTGAGAACCGCAAAGCCAAATGGTGTGACCTCGTGGAGAACCTGGACATGAAAGTGAACAGTAGGCGGGCTTGGAAACTGTTAAAGAACCTTAACGTTGGCGCCACAAAGTCAAATGATAAATTTACTAACGTCACGGCAGACCAAGTCGCCACTACACTCCTTATGAATGGCAAAACCCACGGCAGAAAGTACCAGCAACCATTAGCACGTGATCCGGCAGAGGAAAATCATCACCTCAAGGCACTATTTACAATGTCAGAACTTACTGCAGCCATTTCCAGCTTGAAGATTAACAGAGCTCCTGGTATCGACGAACTTAGAGTAGAGCAAATTACTAACTTTGGCAGTAATACCCTACAGTGGCTGCTAGATTTGATAAACAAATGTGTAGAAAGGCTCCATATTCCAAAGATGTGGAGAAAAGCCCGAGTGGTAGCACTTCCGAAACCAGGAAAGGACTCTGATGATCCAAAAAACTTCCAACCTGTGTCTCTTTTATGTCACTGTTTTAAGATCTTGGAACGCCTGACGCTAAGTCGCATAGAAAGCGACTTGGAACAACAGATCATCCCACAGCAGGCAGGTTTCCGACCAGGCAAATCGTGCTGCGGTCAAATCCTGAACCTGACCCAACATATTGAGGATGGGTTTGAGAGGAAAGAGATCACGGGAGTGGCATTCATAGACCTTTCAGCTGCATATGATACTGTAAACCATCGGAGGCTCCGTAGGAAAGTATATAATGTAACAAGAGATTACCATTTGACATCACTGATTGGTACTTTCCTGCATAATAGGAGATTTTTAGTCTGTCTCCAGGGCAAGAAGAGCAGGTGGAGAAATCTGAGGAATGGCCTACCTCAGGGAAGCGTCCTCGCCCCAGCTCTGTATAATATATATACAAATAACCAACCAGTGCCAAACATCACGCGCCAATTTATGTATGCCGATGACACTGCAGTTGCAGACCAAGGTAACAATTTTATGGATGTAGAGGAGAAATTAACCAGTACCTTGGAAGCTCTATCCCAGTATTATGAGGCAAACCACCTAAGGCCGAACCCTTCCAAGACGCAGGTCTGTGCATTCCATTTAAAGAACTGGGAGGCAAATCGTGAATTAAATGTAATATGGAGAGGTGAACGTCTCGAGCATTGTAAAACGCCCAAATATCTTGGTGTCACGTTGGATCGCACACTGACCTATAAACATCATTGTAATGCCTCAAGGGAAAAAGTCTCAACTAGAAACAACATCATCAGGAAACTAACCAGCGGATCCTGGGTTGCAAACCCAAAAGTCCTGAGAACATCAGCCCTCGCGCTCAGTGTGTCAGCCGCGGAATACGTCGCTCCAGTATGGTCTGCATCAACACACGCGAGAAAAGTTGATGTCGCGGTAAATGAAATGGCACGGATTGTTACCGGATGCTTGAGACCGACCCCAGTGCACAAGATGTACTTAATCACGGGGATCGCACCGCCCAACATACGACGTGACATCGCTGCCGAAGCCGAAAAAACCAAGCAAGAAAAGGACATGCGTCACCCTTTATATGGACACCAGCCTGCTGACCGACGGCTTTGTTCGAGGAAGAGTTTCCTGTCACGTAGCCGAGCCCTGGAAGGGTCGGCTGCAGAGAATCGTTTGAAAAGGTAGGAAATCGACCTGAGAAACCCCCATAGAGATGTAAAAGAAGAACTGGCGCCTGGTGGAGACCTACCATACACAGTCTGGAGAACCCTAAACTGTAGGAGGGTAGAAGTGCCAAAGTGCAAGTCAAACCTGCAGCAATGAGGTTTCCTAAAATAGAATGAGAACACTCTCTGTCTGTGTGGTTCTGTCCAGGATCCTCAACATCTGCTTATCTGTCCATATTTAGACCAGCCCTGCACAATGAATGACTTATGGGAGGCAAATGACAAGGCCATATTGGCTGCTGATTTTTGGAAGTCTGAAGTCTAGTTCCGGACACGTCTGAATAGTTTGCGTTAGGACGTTCAAAATGTACAGCCACGGGGCATGATGGTAATTAGTATGGTGTGGTTTAGCGACGAAGTCCGCTTTCATTTGGATGGGTTAGTCAGTATGAAAAATTGGCACATTTGGGGACTAAGAAACCGCATTTCGCGATCTTTAAGACTCTTCACACTGAATGGGTGACTGTGTGATGGGCAGTGTGTAGTCTTGGAATAATCGATGCAATATTCCTTGATGGCACGGTGACTGCCCAACGATACGTGAAGGTTTTGGAAGGTGATTTCATCCCCATTATCCAAAGCCATTTCGACAAAATGTAGTTCATGAACGACGGAGTACAACCCCATTGAAGCAGGGGAGTGTTTGATGTCCGGGAGGAGCACTTTGGGGACTGCATTCTGGCTACTGGATACCCAAAGGCCGCTGTCATAGGCTTCTATTGTCCCCAAATTCTCGTGATCTGAACACATGCGACTCCTTTTTGTGGGGCTATAATAAAGACAAGGTGTACAGCAGTAACCCCAAAACCACTGTTGAGGTGGAAACAGCCATTCAAAAGGTCATCGACAGTATCGATGTTCCGAGACTTCAGCGGGTCTTGGTGAATTTCGCTATTCATCTGCGCCACATGAACACAAATGATGGCAGGAATATCGAACATCTCATAACCTAAATCCGAATTTTATCCGTAGTGCCGCTTACATATTGAATAAAGTGTGTGCACGCCTTGGTTTGTAACTAATTTGCGTTTTTGTCATATAGTTCAATAACTGTCAACCTGTACGTAGACCACAATTATTGCACAAAGTCTATAGACAAATATCACTGCACGCATGTCCAATACATTTCCGTGAAAAAGTCGGATATGTCGGTGTCTAGCTGGATCGGAAACTCTCTTGAGGGGGATCACATACAACACGTCGCAAACAAAGTACACGCTATGCTCAGACATCTAGACATCTGTACCCTAGTCTTAACAGGCAAAGCACACTGAATAGCAGGATGTCAAGGTCCATAGACGAGACAGTTATTATACCACTGAGGATACAAGCAACTCTAGCTCCGACACGTCTGCGCCACCTGCAGTTCATACAGAACAAGGTAATCCCGGCAGAGACAGCAAAGGACTTGGGAGAGCAGTTGAACGGAATGGACGTTGTCTTGAAAAGATGATATAAAATGAATATCAACAAAAGCAAAACAAGGATAATGGAATATAGTCGAAATAAATCAGGTTACGCTAAGGAAAGTACATCAGGAAACGAGACAAAGTAGTAGATAAGTTTTGCTATTTGACCAAAACTGAAGTAGAGAGGATATACAATGAAGCGCCGAAGAAATACGTAAACAGGCAGAATACAGCGCTGCAATCGGCAACGTCTATATAAGACAACAAGTGTCTGACGCAGTTGTTAGACAGGTTACTGCTGCTACAACAGCAGGTCATCAAGATTTAAGTGAGTTTGAACGTGGTGTTGGCGCACGAGCGATGGGACACAGCATCTCCGAGGAAGCGACGAAATGGGGACCAACGACGACTAAAGAGAATCATTCAATGTGACAGAAGCCCAACCCGTCGTCAAATTGCTGCAGATTTGAATGCTGGGCCACCAACAAGTGTCAATGTACAAACTATTCAACGAAAGATCAGAGATATGGGCTTTCGGAGCCGAAGGCTTATTCGTAACCCGCTGATGACTGCACGACACAAAGCTTTACGCCTCGCCTGGACACATCAACATCGACACTGGACTGTCCATGGCTCGAAACATGTTGCCTGGTAAGACAAGTGTCGTTTCAAATGGAGACAACCTCCTGAATCCATGGACCCTGCATGTCAGAAGGGGACTGTTCAAGCTGACGCAGGTTCTGTAAAGGTGTGGGGCGTGTGCAGTTGGAGGGATATAGAACTTCCTGATACGTCTAGATACGACTGACAGGTGACCCGCACATAAGCATCCTGTCTGATCACCTGCGTCCACTCATGTCCATTGTGCATTGCAACGGACTTTGGCAATTATAGCAGGATGTCGAAACCGTTCACACAACAATCTTATTCAGAGGCTCTCTGTGGAGCATCAGCGGATACACGACGAATCTCTGTACTCGTTTCAGTGTACTCTGCAGCCGAGTACTGCGCACCATGTGGCTAATCAGCAAGCACAAAGGACGTGGACATTCATCTCAACGCTGATATGAAGATTATAACTGGATGTATAAAGACTACCCATCTGTATTGGCTTCCAACGCTTAGCTATATAGCCCGCCTTCCTTGGAGAGATAGGAAGCCTTGGCGAAGGTATATAGGAAAACTAAACTAAACTTAACTCCTCGCGAACAGGGCATGAAGGCCCAAAGGTACCGACCGGCTGCCGCATCATCCTCAGCCCACGGGCGTCACTGGATGCGGAGGTGGAGGGGCATGTGGCCAGCACACCGCTCTCCCAGCCGTATGTCAGTTTACGAGACCAGAGCCGCTACTTCTCAGTCAAGTAGCTCCTCAGTTTGCCTCAGAAGGGCTGAGTGCAGCCCGCTTGCCAAGAGCGCTCGGCAGACCGGATGGTCACCCATCCAAGTGCTAGCCCAGCCCGACAGCGCTTAACTTCGGTGATCTGACGGGAACCGGTGTTACCACTGCGGCAAGGCCGTTGGCGGCATATTGGAAAGTAATGAATAATCCTCTACTTTCCATCCACGAGGATATCCCAATATTGGAAACGACTAGACTTCGTTCTAGAAACCCCCCTCTGAGAGTGGCCCAACAACCGCTAGCTACTGACTTGCCCAGAGACAGTAAATGGCACGACAGCTTCACAGATAGTGCCTCCACCAATGATCGCGACCGTGTCAATCCAGTGGAAAGACCTAAGAGCTTTGAACTTTCACGACAGGCGTGAATAAAGCCTAAACAGATTCGGAACGGGATATGGAATATGTGGACGCAAGTAGGGAAAGCTACCCAGTTCTAACTGTAGCTGTTGGGCTCCAAATCAAACTGTTCAACACATGGTCATGGACTGTGAACGAAGAGCTCATCAGCATTGCCTCCCTCAAGCGCATTGCCAATCTTGACGTCAGAATATGAGAAAACCAAGTTACGTAATTTACCTGCTGCGATATTATGTTTTGTTTTACTTTCGTATTGCATTCTACATTTTATCTCATTTTTCTTGTCTGATTTTGCATCCTTGATTGATATATTTTATATAGTATTTCATCACTGATCACGTAATCATTGTAAATCATGTGTGTAGCGCCATACGCTAAATGAATAAATCAGAAACATCCGGAATAGAAGACTGAGTGGACGAGGATCTTGTGCATGATATAGAGAACGTAAAGGTCTATACAGTTCCAAATTCCAGTTACAGATCTCATTCCGTTAATGCCGTTTTGTGTTTTCTTGATTATGTGAATTAAGTGATCACGGCATGATAAGCGCTCGTCAAACACAGTAGCTAACAATTTCGCTTTAGACACCATCGGGGAAGTGAGATCTTCGAATAAAATGCCCAAGAAAGCACACCTTACAGTTTACTCCAAAACTTCGCTAACCTGAAGGTGCTCCTTCCACAAATGCTCCTATTTTACTGTATCACAAAAATACTCAAATATACAAAACCCTTTTTCTTTTACACGAGATAGTAATGTGTGTATTTGATAATGATTCTAATCTCCCGATGTATGCTTCACAATCTCTCTTTTTTTTAATTCAATATCGTAGTTATAAGTATTGAGTCCATTAAGATAGTTCGAACCGTCTATATAGAGATTTTTCTCTCGCTCTCTCAGTCACTCTCCCATCTCTCTCCCTCTCTCTCTTTCTCTCTCTCAACATGTATATAACGTGTGAGTACAGTACAGATACAAGAGCCGGGATTAGATCGTCGCCTTAGTGTCATTACTTCCGAGGAAACTTATAGCGCTGGCTAGATGCACCGGTATAAAAGGCGGCGGCAACACGAGGTCGTGTCACTCCCCGTGATCTTCGCCAGCAGATAAGATGAGGTCGGGTCTGTTATGGGCCGCTGCTCTGTTAAGCGTCGTTTCTGCTAAGGCACAATACCTTGATGACTGTGAGTACATTTAGGAAAACTTCGTGCATATTATTTTACTCATCATTCGCGAATAATACGTATCTTGTACAGATTTGAAGCCTAATTTATGTAGTAACTAGGAGCTAACGGCCTGCAACCTGCTAGCTGGCCACAGTGCTGATATTTGATTCATAACTAATATTTTTAGGATGCTTACAAGTTGTTACAGGGATATATAATATGTATCACGTCAGCATGATAAATAGCTGAAATTGCATACTAGTAATAATATATGCTTTACTTCAGATTACTACCGCAATGCTACTGTTTTTTACGCCGTGAAGTGCATCACATTATTGAATGTTATCTCATTACGGTTATTATTGGGATAAATAATGTTAACAATCGTTCTAAAGTGTAAAAGCTACAAAATAGTAGAATTTTATTAGGGATGAAATAATTTCTTCCAGAAGCAATGAAAAACAATGCCCTACATTCAGAACGCCTCCCGATCGATTGGCTTCAGCAACCCAGTTCCTCGAAGATTGTCCAACAGATTTTTTTTTTAAATCTTCTTCTGTTTGTTCTCCTTTTCTGTTTCTTTTTCTTCTTACTCAGTTTCACGGTTTTCCGTGAATGTGTTTCGTGTTTCAGGACGAAATATTATTGGAACTACATATGAACAAATGATGTGGATCGCTAATTACTCATAGCTGAATGAAATGTAGCCATAAAAACCAAATGGTGTAACTAAAATCAACATTAACTTGATTTCTTTTGTTACACTTTCAGTAACGTAACTTAAATTTATTCATGTGGCATGAAACTTGTCGAGGTCAGGTCATTTATAAAATAATGAAACAATTTTAACTGCTCCAGTCACTGTTTATATACTGCTACTATCGAGTAATTGGGATAAAGTTTAACTGTGCGGCTGGTCCCAGCGGAGGTTCGAGTCCTCCCACGGGCATGGGTGTGTGTGATTGTCCTTAGGATAATTTAGGTTATAAAGTTTAAATTGAGTGAATCAGTAAACATTATTTTATAACTTACAGAACGGTAAAAATTACTTTTGCATTTTATTAAAAAGAAAGCGCTTTCAGCTGCTCCAGCCCTTCCTTTGCGATGCCAGACTTGTCTGCTCGGAAAAATAATCGCTCCAGACATCTACTAGTTAGTCTGTGAGCGACAAATAGCTTACATGTCCTTTCCCCCGTGAGTAGCTAATGAGATCCAGTCAGTGTTTCTATGAGTTGTAGCGCATTTTGTGAATAAACATAATTGGAACAGATGTTCTATTTTTCATCCAAAGGCTCTCTAGAAGTTAAGTACAGCAGAATTCAAACACAGTTTCTCTTGAACTAAATCAAGTTACTGACAAGGAACAACTAATAGTACAATAAGCGCTCTACTCTTTTATGATCACCTTCTAAATATTTGTTGATTTCATTTCCTACTTTACTACTAAAGGTTGGGATTACGCTGCTAGAAGTGTAAACATAACATTAGAAATAATTCCATCATTATCACTATCCTGTGATGTTTTAGGTGAAATATTACTTCCAGAATTTAAGATTTTCCATCCATTCTTGTGTTGAACATGCAGCTGACATGATGTAGCCACTTTTATTGGTACAAATGAGCATGTCCAATATTAGTTGTAATCCAAGTTGATGGAACAACAGACATTTCTGTACTCATTTCCCGGTTAAGTATTATTATACTGAGTTCGAGTCTCGGTCCGGCACACAGTTTTAATCTGCCAGGAAGTTTCATATCAGCGCACACTCCGTTGCAGAGTGAAAATCTCATTCTATTATTATACTGTTTGTGTATCGTCTGTTCTGTTTTCGATATTTTTTTCAGGGCACCTGAATTTCTGTAAGGTTTTTCTACTGTTTATTGTGCTCTCAAGCAATATAACGTCCTACACATATCCGTCGTGTTGTCAAATTTTGTAGCATCTTGAAAGTCTATCACTCCGATCTCATAAAGGTGCGCTGGGAATCATACGTCCGTAACCTTATCAGGGCTCTTGATGAAACAAGTCTCCTCGAAAGATAGTCCTGCCTGTACCGCGGCTTTGTTGGTATGCTGTGCTGAATTAAAACGTACGTAAATCTTCATCCTGCTGCGGTATTTGTCGCTGCAACTCTCACTGCTGGTGTACCTGTTTACTTAAGACAAGGAGAAATTCAGAATACGGCTTAATTCATACGGCTTCACTGGGGATCGAGGAAGAAGTGTCCCCGAAGAGTGTGTGGCTACTGCAATAGGGCGATCCCTGGGCAACGCCTTCATACCAGCTAATTCTTCAAAGATGTTGCTGATACAGCAACAAGTTTGCAAGAGAACTAATATGTGAACAGTCCTTTTCAGGATCAACCAAATACGGAACACACATCAATGTCCATTGGTATCAGCTTGCGGATATATTACTTGAACACTGAATCGATTTCATCTACTAAGAGTCAATGTCTCTCACACTCGATGCTTCGAAACGCTGTAGACGTTACAGCAGTACAGGAGATTCATATCAAGGATAACACAGGACTTTACAGAAGAGGAAGTGAGACGGTTATGCGCTAGTTTGGGCCATAAATGACGAACAATACAATGTCAGACAATTACGAACAATGTCAGATCCCATCTTGGCTATTACAGAGTAACTTATTAATACATAACAGCAGATGACTATAGAGATTTCCGGCATCAGTATTCTAAATATTTACAAACCTTCGCAAGCCAGTCTGCCCAGTCCACATATAAGCCCTTTAGTAATCCAGTTGTATATGTCGGTAATTTCAACAGTCGCAGTCATGTCTGAAGGTGAAGAAGAATTACATGATCTGCTGAATGGAATGGACAGTCCAATGAGTACTGAACATGGATTGAGAACAAATAGAAGAAAGACGAAAGTAATAACAAGTAGCAGAAATGAGAACAGCGAGAAACTTAACATCAGGATTGATGGTCACGAAGTAGATGAAGTTAAGGAACCAATGACGGACGACGAAAGAGGGCATCAAAAGCACTCTAGCACTGGCAAAAAGGGCATTCCTGGCCAAGAGAAGTCTACTTAATTTGAGGAAGAAATTTCTGAGAATATACTTTTGAAGTACAGCATTGTATGGTAATGAAATATGGACTGTGGGAAAACCGGAACAGAGGGGAATCGAAGCATTTGAGATGTAGTGCTACAGACGAATGTTGAAAATTAGGTGGACTGATAAGGTAAGGAATGAGGAGGTTGTGTGCAGACTCGGAGAAGGAAGGAATATGGGGAAAACACTGACAAGGATAAGAGACAGGATGATAGGACATATGTTAAGACATCAGGGACTGACTTCCATGGTACTAGAGGGAGCTGTAGAGGGCAAAAACTACTTAGGGACACAGATATTAGAATACATCCAGTAGATAATTGAGGATGTAGGTTGCAAGTGCTACTCTGAGATGAAGAGGTTGACACAGGAGAGATATTCGTGGAGGGTCGCATCAAACCAGTCAGAAGACATAAAAAAAAAAAAAATCATGTCTGTTGATATCAGGAAGAAAACAGCAAAAGGATTATTCTAAGTGAATGAGTGGAAACGTACAACCTCCAGCTTGTGTACAAAGCTAAAAATGAGCTACATGCTAAATATCAGGTACGTTTCGATCTGGTGGATGGCTAAATTATTATTCTTCTGATTTGTGCAGTGTATACAACTCTGGGTATGACAGCATGACAAAACTAAAGGTCATCAAGTTATTATTACGCAGCTGACATTTCATTAGTTACGTCCGACCCTCAACGTCGATGGAATTTTCAAGTTGCGAACTGGGAAGTGTTTCAGTAGCGTCTTGATAATACAGTTCAGTGGATTTCTGAGAAATATATTCCACGTGCGTACCGAAAGGATTATATCCCCAAATGGTCTCAAGAATGCGATGAGTTATATGCTAAATATCAACAATCTCACAATGACACAACAGCTGATATCCTCTTGAAGACTCTCAGTAAGAACAGAATATAAAAATGGCGTAAAACAACGGCAGGACTAAACTTTACACATTATAGTCGAAAAGTCTGAAACCTTATAAGAAACTTTCTACAGGCCCAAGGTTTGTCAAAAACAGAGTCCCACATACAAACGTAAATTCGGTTGGTACCAGTCTAATGAAGTAATCGGGAACCAGAATAGATAAAGCACTCACACAAATTGTGAAGAAAGATTTGTACATTAAGAGATGACGTCTAAAACCACATCCAGACTACTAATGTGACTCCTGCATTGAGAAACTTGATGTACCCTTGAACACACTAAAGGGAAGTAAAGCTATTGGCTCTAATGGCTTGTATCCAGAGTTTGTTAAAGCCATCGAATCTAGAACAAAACTGTATTTCACTGAATTTTTCAGTGTGATTCTGAGAACTAGAAAATTACCAAAGCATTTCAAACAGATAACTGCCGTCCTGAAACCAGGCAAAGATGGAGCCGATGCTTCTCACTACCGACCAGTATCTTCTCTCAGAGTGACGTACAAGATACTAGAAACGCTTATTCTAAATCGCATTCTAAGAGTTCAGGAAACATTAGAGCTACTGCGACCACGTCTTAACATTGACAGCTAGATTTCACCAAGTTCTCAAATTAGCTGAAGTTTTTGTGGATCTTATGAAAGTTGATGATACCGTGTGGAGAGAGGAATTGACGTCGAAGCTTATTGAAATCATCCCTAGAGAAAATCAGGCACAGTCATTACTTTGTAGAATCTCATTCGTGTTTGTTTTCTGGTTTTAGTTTTTAACCATATAATTGCTCGAACATGGGTGACTTGTCTCGAGGAGACACTGCCTTAACAAAGCAGTGTCCATGTTGGTTAGAGCATTCGATTTACTTTTGTCAGACTTCTGTTGCATACTTTCCTATCAGCGTCTCTTGGCTAACTATTGGTTTTTCGACATTGTCGGTATAAGGTTTCGACTCGCGAGGGTATCTTTCATTCTATTCTTCCTATTCTGAACGGACAGTGTAGGTTCGATAGCTCGGTGAAGGCAATTTCTCCAGTGGAGGAAACGACCAATTAAACCCTCTGCAGCTCCGGAAGCATTAAAGTGGAAGGCCCACCATAGGACCGTGCTAGATAGGGCCCGTAACTATATCAAACAAGATTTTTTTTACTAAAAACATAAATATAAGCCAGATCAACGACAACTCATTAGATCTTGTGGAGCAGCGTTAGCTGGGGCAGTTAACCACTGAATGTGGGTAGATCTAACATACCCGGTGATAACTCTCGTCGCTTCGTCAAGCTGCACGTCAATCTTCGTTGTGTGGGTGCTGTTTTCCCACATAGGTGCGCAACACCCACCAGCATAATACACAAGAGCGAGTGCAGCAGAGCATAGAGTACTGGCATCGCCGGCCGCGGTGGTCTAGCGGTTCTGGCGCTGCAGTCCGGAACCGCGGGACTGCTACGGTCGCAGGTTCGAATCCTGCCTCGGGCATTGGTGTGTGTGATGTCCTTAGGTTAGTCAGGTTTAAGTAGCTCTAAGTTCTAGGGGACTTATGACCTAAGATGTTGAGTCCCATAGTGCTCAGGGCCATTTGAACCAGTACTGGCATCCGCAGATCAACTTCTGCCGGAAATCTTGCGAGGTAGATTCAGTCTTGAGCCAAGCTAATTAGTTAACTTAGTGCATTGTTGTCTGAATGTCAAGAACCGATCCAGAGTGATTCCTAGCTATATATTGTGTTGTAGTGACTTAGATTCCGTGGAAAATCACAGTAGTTCCCTTTAAACTCCTTTTTACTAAACTGAAACGCAGAAAGCTCAATTTTATTTGGGTTATAATGAACTCTCCATTTACGGAATCAATCACTCAATTACGGCCAATCAGTTATCAGCACATTCTCATAGTTCATAAGATCTTTACTCTGGAAGACAAATCTTAGGTCACCTGTATTCCGAATTTCTCGTAGCCCATATCTGGCATGTCATGGGTGCAGAGGTTAAACAGAATGGTGGACAAAACTGATACTTGAGGTAGACCATTATTTAGAGTCCTCCATCTACTAGTTTGTTCATTCAGGATACCTTACATCGCCTGTCAGCGTGTAAGTTGTTTACTAGGTGCTCCAGCTTTTGTGAATGTTGACAAAAGCTGATAAAAATAGGATACGGGCTGCCGAAATGAAATCCTAAAGAAGAGTAAAAAGACTTACCCTTTCAGATAAAAATACAAAAATAAGGGAAAAAATAGGAACAAACTTTTGGAAGAAGGAAATGGTAAACCATTGAAATGTTCGACAAAGCATGTTGACAGAATGCCAAATTTTTATTGGAGTGACTGGTTTCGATTCTATTTAAAAACCATCTTCAGACTCCACAACGGTGGGTGGATTTTGTGGAGCAAGTTGAGCCGACCTTCTAGCAGTTATTCCAGCGTCGGAGGTCGGCGCAACTTGTTCCACGGAGTCCACCCACCGTTCTGGAGTGTGAAGATGGTTCTTAAATAGAATCGAAACCGGTCACTCCAATAAAAATGAAAAGTTGCAACCAAGACTGCTTTTAATCTTTAATTTTTTTTAGCAGTTATGCCAGCTTCAAAGGTCTGCGCAACTTACTCCGCGGAGACCACCCACCGTTAGAATCTGAAAATGGTTCTTAAGTAGAATCGAAACCGGTCACTCCAACAAAGATCAAAAATTGTGCTAACTTGGTTCAACACACAAGGTTGAGGGATTCCAACTACGGCACCAAACCTGAACCGCGTTAGGGCGGGTCAAGTGAGGTGTGATTACACCTTGAAGAAGGGGAGTTTCCGTTCACCTGCTGACTGCGACTGTGGAGTGGAGGAGCAAGCAATACAACAGATTGTTAAGAAGTGCCCACTGGACAATTGTCTGAGGACTCTGCACAAATTGACTCCGATTCCCCTGAACTGGTTGTCACATTAAGACATTTCAGTTTCATTGTAGATGCTTTTGTGCGCTTGTAAAACTATACGATAAATAAAATAACAGCTTCAGTACTACGATGTTCTCTTTTTGCAAGTCACTCTACTGCCACTATGTGTCGTCTACCTTGCTACAACTTTAACATCAAATGAAAGTTCTATCTTCCTTATCTTTCACTATCAATGTCACCAAGTCATAAGTGTGACTATTGGTAAGAGATTTCCACTTCTGGTCCTCTAATTGCTCTAAAGCCCTTTGAGAGTCGGTAGGAATTTAAGCTCTGCTCGCTTTTGGGGTACCACGCGTTACTGCTTCTTTAACTACGGTCACATCTTCAGTACAAATAAGATTTATTTGTAATGAGAATCGTTTCACTATCTGCAACGCAGATTGTAGTATGCGTGACCACCTTTCCGGTTTGTTCTGGATTCGTCAGTCTATATAGGCAGGAAACGTATCCAAATTATTACACCATTATTGATGCTTACCTGTTGATTGAACTGGTAAATAAATGGCTTATACTTAAGATTTAAATGTCTTAAGTAACCTCAAAACACTTTAAAATGTCTGTATCGTTTCCAGCAATATGCCAACAAAAATTTTAAAACAATTCCTGGGTGATTTCTTTATTCCTTTTTTGTTCCAATTTGTGTGGGCTATCTGGTGTATAATCTTCTACACAGTATTTGTTATACTGCTATCATTATTTTCCTATATAACGCCTGCGGTCCAGTTCAAAAGCAAAGCGCAGATGCAGACCAGTTTCTGTATAGGTGGAAGCGACAATGTTTTTGTAAACGATATGCTTTCATTAGTTTCACAATTTTTTCTGTGTTGTCTGTATTCGTCGGACGTAATAGTGTCCATGAACCATGCACCTTGGCGTCGGTCGGGAGGTTTGCATGTCTCAGCGATGCAGATACCCGTCCGTAGGTGCAACCACATCGGAAGGGTGTCTGTTGAGAAGCCAGACAAATGTGTGGTTCTGAAGAGGGGTAGTAGCCTTTTCAGTAGTTTCAGGGGCAACAGTCTAGATGATCGACTGATATGGCTTTCTAACATTAACAAAAACAGCCTTGATGTGCTGGTACTGCGAACGGCTGAAAGCAAGCAGAAACTACAGCCGTAATTTTTCTCGAGGGCATGCAGCTGTACTGTAGCGTTAAATGATGATGGCGTGCTCTTCGGTAAAATATTCAGGAGGTAAAATAGTCACCCATTCGGATCTCCAGGCGGGGACTACTCAGGAGGAAGTCTTATCAAGAGAAACAAAACTGGCGTCCTACGAATCGGAGCGTGGAATTTCAGATCTCTTAATTGGGCAGGTAGGCTAGAAAATTTAAAAATGTACATGGATAGTTTAAAGTTAGATATAGTGGAAATTAGTGAAAAAATTGTTCAAATGGCTCTGAGCACTATGGGACTTAACATCTATGGTCATCAGTCCCCTAGAACTTAGAACTACTTAAACCTAACTAACCTAAGGACAGTACACAACACCCAGCCATCACGAGGCAGAGAAAATCCCTGACCCCGCCGGGAATCGAACCCGGGAATCGAACCCGGTGGCAGGAAGAACTAAAATTCTGGCCAGGTGAATACAGGGTTATAAATACAAAATCAAATAGGAGTACTGATGAAAATTTAACAGTCGTGTGGGACTGGAATTCGACTGTAGAAAAGGAAGAGAAGGAAAAGGAGTAGGTGAATGTGGAATGGGGGTAAGGAATGAAAGAGAAAGTCGCCTGGTAGAATTTTGCACAGAGAATAACTTAATCAAAGCTAATACTTGGTTTAAGAATCATGAAAGAAGGTTGTAATCGTGGAAGAGAGCTGGAGGTACTGGAAGGTTTCAGATAGATTATATAATGGTAAGACAGAGATTTAGGAACCAGGTTTTATATTGTAAGACATTTCCAGGGGCAGATGTGGACTCTGGCCACAAATTATTGGTTATGAACTGTTGATTAAAACTATGAAATTGCAAAAAGTTCGGAATTTAAGGAGATGGGACCCGGATAAACTCAAAGAACCAGAGAGTTTAGAGAGGTACAGAAACAGCATTAGGGAACGATTGACCTTGTCCGATCTAAGAGAGGGCCTGACAACCTTAATCTGATCTGGTTAAAAAAAAAAAAAAAGTTTTCTGAAATGTGCTTCTCAAAATTTTCATTTCTGTCGCTTGTGTTGGGCATTTTCTTCTACCCTTTCTGCTTTCTGTCGCTGCTATTCGGGTACTGGCTGTTATCCTTTCTACTCTGTTATAAAGTGTCACATTCAAGAATTGCGAAATACAAATACGTTTACGAAACGCTGCTCCCTCGAAAGCCTTGGAAATCGAAGCCGAAACGATGTTCATGCGTGCAGTATACTCATCGTTACCAATGGTATACCAAATCTCTAGGATTCCTTCATGAATTGTTTTAAGAATTTCTCCCACTTTTCCTCGTTGTTGATATTAGTGGTGGTTTCACTTTCGTTCTACATCGCTTTTGTTTCGTGCCGATGGCACATCTTTTAATGTGTAATTATTATCACACCTGCCCAGTGCGAATCCATCGTCTTACTTTGGAACACCGAGAGTTTTAAAGCGCTGATCAAACGTTTTTTGAAAACATAACCTGTATATTTTAATCTTCTTGCGCTGCTGTGATTATTAGATTATTGCCTAGAACGTGGCAGGAGTACATGTAAGAGACCATAAAAAAGTTTCCGTTCGAAGGCGTTCGTATGCTCCGTTCGTACAGTCCAGACTCGGTATGCCATTCAGGAAAAAACACAGTGAGCGGGAGAATCTCATATGAGAGGGTGAAGATCCCGCCTTGGTAAAACACCGTGTCTTCCTGCGTGAAGAAATCTGTAACTGTCTGCGGCACGTCTCGTCCGTCAGGAATAGTCGAATCTTGAAGGCCTTTTTTAAGAGACCGAAGGCTTGATAATCGAATGGGCAGAGATCAGGACTACAGGACGCGTTCTCCACTGTCTCCCACTTGCATTGGAGTAACCTATGCGCTACGACATGTGCAATATGGGGACGGGCGTTATCACGAAGCGGCAGCACCCCTTGTCGCAGTTTTCCTGGACGTTTTCGACAGGCATGCTACCCCGTACGTAATCTTCATTCCTATGTTCCTCCTGTTTGGGCACGTTTGGTGATAATGTAATCACAGTTCACGTTAGCGTATTGACCGCACGCACGTCGGGATGACACGAATGCCTCACTAATACCTCGCCTACATGTTGTTGCTTATATACGTGCATCGGAGTCGCGCTACCTTACTTAACGCTTCAGCAACGGTAACTTTTGATAGCGCCCCCCCCCCCCCCCTCCCAAGACACCGGCTCGATTTCTCATATTATTTAATGTCTGGAAATAGCCGCTGAAGTGGTTAGAGCCATGTACCTTTCAAACTGGAGGAGGTCCTGGTGATAAGGGAGCGTAGCTCTCGACGCGCAGACTTTATCCATCCGCTATTTGAGAATGAGATCACTTAGTGACTTGAAACAAACTTGACACATAATTTCACACATTCACGACGTCTTTTCTTGCTGACACCCCGCAAAACACTGAAAAGAAAAAAACTTTACTGTTTACTACGTTTGCGCTCTTCACTGCCGCATCAGGCATGACGTCTAAATTTGTTAGTTCTTTGCTCGTAACTCCATTCGGAGCAAGATTTCGCAGGCAGTATTCGCATTTACCAATCAATGTACCTGCAAAAATATGTTGTAGGATGACACATAATTCGGGAGATATGATGTCATAAACATTGAGCTGCGTGAAAATAGATTTGGAGAGCGTAATTCGCTAGAGTTACAGGTGAAATATGTGTACAAATATGTGTGAAATACACTCCTGGAAATGGAAAAAAGAACACATTGACACCGGTGTGTCAGACCCACCATACTTGCTCCGGACACTGCGAGAGGGCTGTACAAGCGATGATCACACGCACGGCACAGCGGACACACCAGGAACCGCGGTGTTGGCCGTCGAATGGCGCTAGCTGCGCAGCATTTGTGCACCGCCGCCGTCAGTGTCAGCCAGTTTGCCGTGGCATACGGAGCTCCATCGCAGTCTTTAACACTGGTAGCATGCCGCGACAGCGTGGACGTGAACCGTATGTGCAGTTGACGGACTTTGAGCGAGGGCGTATAGTGGGCATGCGGGAGGCCGGGTGGACGTACCGCCGAATTGCTCAATACGTGGGGCGTGAGGTCTCCACAGTACATCGATGTTGTCGCCAGTGGTCGGCGGAAGGTGCACGTGCCCGTCGACCTGGGACCGGACCGCAGCGACGCACGGATGCACGCCAAGACCGTAGGATCCTACGCAGTGCCGTAGGGGACCGCACCGCCACTTCCCAGCAAATTAGGGACACTGTTGCTCCTGGGGTATCGGCGAGGACCATTCGCAACCGTCTCCATGAAGCTGGGCTACGGTCCCGCACACCGTTAGGCCGTCTTCCGCTCACGCCCCAACATCGTGCAGCCCGCCTCCAGTGGTGTCGCGACAGGCGTGAATGGAGGGACGAATGGAGGCGTGTCGTCTTCAGCGATGAGAGTCGCTTCTGCCTTGGTGCCAATGATGGTCGTATGCGTGTTTGGCGCCGTGCAGGTGAGCGCCACAATCAGGACTGCATACGACCGAGGCACACAGGGCCAACACCCGGCATCATGGTGTGGGGAGCGATCTCCTACACTGGCCGTACACCACTGGTGATCGTCGAGGGGACACTGAATAGTGCACGGTACATCCAAACCGTCATCGAACCCATCGTTCTAACATTCCTAGACCGGCAAGGGAACTTGCTGTTCCAACAGGACAATGCACGTCCGCATGTATCCCGTGCCACCCAACGTGCTCTAGAAGGTGTAAGTCAACTACCCTGGCCAGCAAGATCTCCGGATCTGTCCCCCATTGAGCATGTTTGGGACTGGATGAAGCGTCGTCTCACGCGGTCTCCACGTCCAGCACGAACGCTGGTCCAACTGAGGCGCTAGGTGGAAATGGCATGGCAAGCCGTTCCACAGGACTACATCCAGCATCTCTACGATCGTCTCCATGGGAGAATAGAAGCCTGCATTGCTGCGAAAGGTGGATATACACTGTACTAGTGCCGACATTGTGCATGCTCTGTTGCCTGTGTCTATGTGCCTGTGGTTCTGTCAGTGTGATCATGTGATGTATCTGACCCCAGGAATGTGTCAATAAAGTTTCCCCTTCCTGGGAAAATGAATTCACGGTGTTCTTATTTCAATTTCCAGGAGTGTATATGTGACGTGCGTGCACAGCAAAGCAATGGGTGAAAAGCTCATGTAGATCACTGGATCGATTTGAGCTAATTTTGTCACATATATTACTACTTGGAAGTAAGGACATGCACCCTCCTATTCAGTTGGGTGTGATAACGTGGAGAGAGGAGAAGGGAAGATGTACAATCAGAGGGAAGGAGGAGATGGATGCAGAAAGGGGAGATGAGGAGATCGACAGAGAGAGGGCGAGAAGGAAATGGACAAAGAGAGGGAGGAGGAGGAGATGGACAAGGAAAGATGGAGGAGGAGCTGGACAGAGAGAGGTGCAGCAGGAGATGGATAGAGAGAGGGGGAGGGGGGGATTGACACAGGAAGGGAAGGGGATGAGATGAGAGGGGAGGGGCAGATGGACAGAGAGAGGGGCAGGAGAACAAGGATAGAGAGAGGGGTAAGAGGAGATGGACAAAGAGAGGGGCTATGAGGAGATGGACAGATAGATGTGCAGGAGGAGATGGGTAGAGAGAGGAGGAAGAGAGGATGGCCACAGGAAGGGAAGGAGATGAGATGAAAGAGGAAGGAGATGGACAGAGGGTCAGGACGAAATAGATACAGAGATGGGGAAGAGGTGATGGAGACAGGAAGGGGATGAGATGAAAGAGAGGGGAGGGTCAGGAGGACACGGATAGAGAGAGAGGTAAGAGGAGATGGACAAAGAGAGGGGCTATGAGGAGATAGAGAGACGTGCAGGAGGAGATGGATAGAGAGATGGGGAAGAGGAGATGGCCACAGGAAGGGAAGGAAATGAGATGAAAGAGGAGCGAGATGGACAGAGGGTCAGATACAGAGATGAGGAAGAGGTGATGGAGAAAGGAAGGGAAAGGGATGAGATGAAAAGAGGGGAGGGGGAGATGGACAGAGAGAGGGTCAGGAGGGCATGGATAGAGAGAGAGGTAAGAGGAGATGGACAAAGAGAGGGCCTATGAGGAGATGGGCAGAGAGACTGTGAGGAGGAGATGGACACAGGATCGGCATATGATGAAATGGACAGAGAGATGGGGAGGAGGAGATGGAGGTGCAGGAGGAGATTGATAGAAAAGGGGGAAGAGGAGGTGAACACAAGAAGGGAAGGAAATGAGATGAAAGAGGAGGGTTATGGACAGAGAGAGGGTCAGGAGGAGATAGAAGATTTGAATTAATACACACACAGGCAAGACTGGATCTCTGCTAGTTTATTATAATATTTATTGGTGGCTAAAAGTCTACCAACTCAACTGACTCCTTTATTTGTGGGAACAGGTTTTGACAATTTAACATTTTTATCTAATTATTTGCCTGATACAACTGTGGAGATTTTCGAAAATGTCCCTACGTAAGTGTAAAGCTGTTAGTTGCCATAACACACCCTGCTTTAGGGAAGGAAAGAACTGAATGTCTCATATAATAAATGTGAACCAATATATCTAAGAAGAATTTGAAGAAAACTTAAGGTGTTTTCATAGACCTGATAGAAGTGTGAGCCATCGATATTTCTTAGAAAAAGGTACACAGTATCATCTCATAGTCTGCACTATCAGAAATCTCCTTTATAAACGAATTTTTTGTGACACTGTAAGGTCATAGAAGTAGTTGGAGGGAACAGAAGAACGGCGTCATCATTGTTTAAAATTTATCCAAATGATTAATCTCCTTCTGAAGGTTGTTGTTGTGGTCTTCAGTCCTGAGACTGGTTTGATGCAGCTCTCCATGCTACCCTATCCTGTGCAAGCTTCTTCATCTCCCAGTACCTACTGCAACCTACATCCTTCTGAATCTGCTTAGTGTATTGATCTCTTGGTCTCCCTCTACGATTTTTACCCTCCACGCTGCCCTCCAATGCTAAATTTGTGATCCCTTGATGCCTCAAAACATGTCCTACCAACCGATCCCTTCTTCTAGTCAAGTTGTGCCACAAACTTCTCTTCTCTCCAATCCTATTCAATACCTCCTCATTAGTTACGTGATCTACCCACCTTATCTTCAGCATTCTTCTGTAGCACCACATTTCGAAAGCTTCTATTCTCTTCTTGTCCAAACTAGTTATCGTCCATGTCTCACTTCCATACATGGCTACACTCCATACAAATACTTTCAGAAACGACTTCCTGACACCTAAATCTATACTCGATGTTAACAAATTTCTCTTCTTGAGAAACGCTTTCCTTGCCATTGCCAGTCTACATTTTATATCCTCTCTACTTCGACCATCATCGGTTATTTTACTCCCTAAATAGCAAAACTCCTTTACTACTTTAAGTGTCTCATTTCCTAATCTAATTCCCTCAGCATCACCCGACTTAATTTGACTACATTCCATTATCCTCGTTTTGCTTTTGTTGATGTTCATCTTATATCCTCCTTTCAAGACACTGTCCATTCCATTCAACTGCTCTTCCAAGTCCTTTGCTGTCTCTGACAGAATTACAATGTCATCGGCGAACCTCAAAGTTTTTACTTCTTCTCCATGAATTTTAATACCTACTCCGAATTTTTCTTTTGTTTCCTTTACTGCTTGCTCAATATACAGATTGAATAACATCGGGGAGAGGCTACAACCCTGTCTCACTCCTTTCCCAACCACTGCTTCCCTTTCATGCCCCTCGACTCTTATAACTGCCATCTGGTTTCTGTACAAATTGTAAATAGCCTTTCGCTCCCTGTATTTTACCCCTGCCACCTTCAGAATTTGAAAGAGAGTATTCCAGTCAACATTGTCAAAAGCTTTCTCTAAGTCTACAAATGCTAGAAACGTAGGTTTGCCTTTTCTTAATCTTTCTTCCAAGATAAGTCGTAAGGTCAGTATTGCCTCACGTGTTCCAACATTCCTACGGAATCCAAACTGATCTTCCCCGAGGTCAGCTTCTACCAGTTTTTCCATTCGTCTGTAAAGAATTCGTGTTAGTATTTTGCAGCTGTGACTTATTAAACTGATAGTTCGGTAATTTTCACATCTGTCAACACCTGCTTTCTTTGGGATTGGAATTATTATATTCTTCTTGAAGTCTGAGGGTATTTCGCCCGTCTCATACATCGTGCTCACCAGATGGTAGAGTTTTGTCATGACTGGCTCTCCCGAGGCCATCAGTAGTTCTAGTGGAATGTTGTCTACTCCCGGGGCCTTGTTTCGACTCAGGTCTTTCAGTGCTCTGTCAAACTCTTCACGCAGTATCTTATCTCCCATTTCATCTTCATCTACATCCTCTTCCATTTCCATAATATTGTCCTCAAGAACATCTCCCTTGTATAAACCCTCTATATACTCCTTCCACCTTTCTACCTTCCCTTCTTTGCTTAGAACTGGGTTTCCATCTGAGCTCTTGATATTCATACAAGTGGTTCTCTTCTCTCCAAAGGTCTCTCTAATTTTCCTGTAGGCAGTATCTATCTTACCCCTAGTGAGACAAGCCTCTACATCCTTACATTTGTCCTCTAGCCATCCCTGCTTAGCCATTTTGCACTTCCTGTCGATCTCATTTTTGAGACGTTTGTATTCCTTTTTGCCTGCTTCATTTACTGCATTTTTATATTTTCTCCTTTCATCAATTAAATTCAATATTTCTTCTGTTACCCAAGGATTTCTATTAGCCCTCGTCTTTTTACCTACTTGATCGTCTGCTGCCTTCACCACTTCATCCCTCAGAGCTACCCATTCTTCTTCTACTGTATTTCTTTCCCCCATTCCTGTCAATTGTTCCCTTATGCTCTCCCTGAAACTCTCTACAACCTCTGGTTCTTTCAGTTTATCCAGGTCCCATCTCCTTAAATTCCCACCTTTTTGCAGTTTCTTCAGTTTCAATCTGCAGTTCATAACCAATAGATTGTGGTCAGAATCCACATCTGCCCCAGGAAATGTCTTACAATTTAAAACCTGGTTCCTAAATCTCTGTCTTACCATTATATAATCTATCTGAAACCTGTCAGTATCTCCTGGCTTCTTCCATGTATACAGCCTCCTTTCATGATTCTTGAACCAAGTGTTAGCTATGATTAAGTTATGCTCTGTGCAAAATTCTACAAGGCGGCTTCCTCTTTCATTCCTTCCCCCCAATCCATATTCACCTACTATGCTTCCTTCTCTCCCTTTTCCTACTGACGAATTCCAGTCACCCATGACTATTAAATTTTCGTCTCCCTTCACTACCTGAATAATTTCTTTTATCTCGTCATACATTTCATCTATTTCTTCATCATCTGCAGAGCTAGTTGGCATATATACTTGTACTACTGTAGTAGGCATGGGCTTTGTGTCTATCTTGGCCACAATAATGCGTTCACTATGCTGTTTGTAGTAGCTAACCCGCACTCCTATTTTTTTATTCATTATTAAACCTACTCCTGCATTACCCCTATTTGATTTTGTATTTATAACCCTGTAATCACCTGACCAAAAGTCTTGTTCCTCCTGCCACCGAACTTCACTAATTCCCACTATATCTAACTTTAACCTATCCATTTCCCTTTTTAAATTTTCTAACCTACCTGCCCGATTAAGGGATCTGACATTCCACGCTCCGATCCGTAGAACGCCAGTTTTCTTTCTCCTGATAACGACGTCCTCTTGAGTAGTCCCCGCCCGGAGATCCGAATGGGGGACTATTTTACCTCCGGAATATTTTACCCAAGAGGACGCCATCATCATTTAATCATACAGTAGAGCTGCATGTCCTCGGGAAAAATTACGGCTGTAGTTTCCCCTTGCTTTCAGCCGTTCGCAGTACCAGCACAGCAAGGCCGTTTTGGTTAATGTTACAAGGCCAGATCAGTCAATCATCCAGACTGTTGCCCCTGCAACTACTGAAAAGGCTGCTGCCCCTCTTCAGGAACCACATGTTTGTCTGGCCTCTCAACAGATACCCCTCCGTTGTGGTTGCACCTACGGTACGGCCATCTGTATCGCTGAGGCACGCAAGCCTCCCCACCAACGGCAAGGTCCATGGTTCATGGGGGGCTTCTGAAGGTAGCCTGTGTTTAATCTACAATGATCGTGCTGCCAAGAGATTCAAGCTAGTAGAAGAGAAGTTGATGACATCTGTAGACAGTATCTCCCCTGCTTCACGATAATAAAAAACGAACTGCTCTTCTTGAGACTTTTTCGAAGTTCTCCGGCAATCGTATCTGGTAAGAATCCCACAACGGGTAGCAATGCCCCAGAAGATGGACAAGCGAGCTTTAAATAGTCTCTTAAGTACATCGGTTGTACTTTCTAAGGGTTCTGCCTCAAAAGTGCATTCTGTGGTTCGCCTTCTCCATAAAATGTTCTGCGCATCAGCTGCAATTTAAACTGTTAATTTTTATCAATGGGTATTTCTTTAAATCTGTGAGATTTGAAGTTTTATCCAAATTTGCCGAAAACACTTTCGTAACCATCTTAAGGACATCACACTCTTTATTGTTCGTGATCAATTGCCGCTTTTCACACCATGTAGATACATTATCTGAATGATTTTGTAATTTGTTTTAATCTTCTGATGACTTTACTACATTCTTAATGACAGCATCATCTACAAACACTTTAAGAAAGCTG